>NC_090922.1:753608985-754296485 GCF_040938575.1 Ambystoma mexicanum
CTTCTTCCCTTGAGCTTGATGGAAGCAACCAGCTCGACAAACACCAAACGCTGGCCTCCCTCTCCTGGTCGAATTTGCTTTGCATTGCTTCAGTGAACTGGATAGCCAGGAGGAACGGAACCTGTTTAGGTTTTAAGGAGCGCACCTTTTATTCAACATTTTGCTCCGCTGCTGGTTTCTTTTTTGGGTAGTGCAGGACCCTCCAGACATCCTTCTTCTCCTCACTACGACTGAAGCTTCAGGAACTGTGCACCTGCAGGAACTGCCAGGAACAACTGCCTCAGCTAAAGCAGTCTTCTCCATTTAAGGTACTGTGCAAATCCGGTTGTTCGTTCTGTCCGACCGCGGTGAAAGTGCTTTAAATATTTCGCCTCTCCAAAGGCTTGTCCTTCTCTTCTCCTTTGAATAACTTTTCTTCTGACCAACTTCGTTTTGAACTCTTGACAAAGACTTAACCGTGAACTACTTTGAACTGTGTGAACCTCTGCAAAGACTCTGAACCATTAACATTGGGCCAGGCCTCTTGACTTGAATCCTAGTTGTAGTAGCCTTTTCTAGATTGCCCTGCCTATAACTTGTTGGTGCTGTTGATTTTGAATAACCTTGTCTTTGCTCCCATTTTGCTCACACTTCATTTTGAGCCCAACTTTTCCAGAATTGATTGGGTGTTGTAATATAATATGATTGTGATTTTCTGCTGCTTGATAATAGTGAACTGTTTTATATCCTAGTGTAGTAGCCTTTTCTAGATTGCCATGCCTATAACTTGTTGGTGCTGTTGATTTTGAATAACCTTGACTTTCCTCCCCTTTTAAATGGCTGGAGTGTCATTTTGTTCACACTTCATTTTGAGCCTAACTTGTCCGGAATTGATTGTGTGTTGTTGTAGTATATTAAGATTGTGATTTTCTGCTGCTTGATAATAGTGAACTGTTTTATAACTGATGGTGTAAATAAATGTATATTCTTTTACTCAGAAACCTTGAATCAGTGTTTGTTTGAACCATAGTAATTGTTGTCCTCTGTGTAACCTCTTGTACTGCTCACTTTACTCTTGAGATAAGTCTGGCTGTTCAGCCATCGCTACCACCTTACTGTGTAGTACAGGCTTGTATCAAAGGTGAAATTGTACTTACACTTGTAGTCTTAAATGTATGTGGTGTTCACAAAAGGTACTGCATACGATTGTGCCTAACATTGCCTTGTCGGTTGGAATCATCTATCTGAATTTTGAGGTCAAGTAGGGATTTCACAGTTCTGTGCTTTAGGCATAACCCTGACTGCTGAGTGCCTAAAATGTGGTGAGATTCTGGGAATTCCTGGATTTGTAAGTAGGTGACTGTATCAATAATTTTCAGCAGAAATGGGCCTGTGGTGCTAGGTAGGTAATTGGTTAGAATATAGGGGTTGAGGGAGTGTTTCTCTTCTTTGAGGGCCATAGGGATGGAGCAAGAATCAAAGTAGGAGTTAATGGTGGCCATAATGAGAGGAAGTAGTGGTTCGGCACAATTTGTTATGATACAGGCTGGGTAGGAATGATCTTTGCACTGAGAAGGTTTCAGGCTTTTGATAATATTACCAAGAGTGGAGACACTGGTGGGTTGAAACTCGAAGGAAGGAATTTTTCTAGGTACTTCAGGTGGTGTGATAGGAGGCAGGCTGCCATGATGTTGGGTTGTTTGGCTGTGATCCTTTTTTGCAAAAGTGCAATTTTATTGGTGAAGGTGTCTTGGACGGTATTACACCAGGCTTTGTCTTTGTGGATGGTGGCGGGAGGAAGTGATGTGGTCTCCAACTCTCAAAGGATGGAAAATAGGTTGCGAGAGGTGGATGTCACCTCAGGGATCCTGTAGTTGTAGTCGGCTTCTTTGGTATCATGAATGGTTTGTCTGTAGTGGCGGGAAGTCTTAGCAAAACAAGCTTTGTTCACAGTGCTGGGTTCTTTGTGAAAGGGGCCCCTGGGGGTCCCTTACGTCTATGGAAAAAAGGCGAGTCACCACACATGATAGATACGCCAGACACGAGGTTGTATTCCCAAAGCTAGGGTTTATTGCAACGCAAATAGTCTCAGTTGGCCAACTCGGTCTCACGCCCCGCAACGTGTATCTCTAGACCTCGAGGGGCGCAAGAGAGTGAATTAAGTACATCAGTTACATATATACAAAATGCATATCATACAATCAGCTATGACATGTTTAACACCCTCCTTTATTGGGTTTCTTTGAACTCAGTGTGATGATGGACACTTTCGACAATTATGACACCTTCAAATATCTTTTCTAGTAACAATATGCAATTTGCAAGTGCGGAGGCATCTTCCAGTTGTTGAACAGAACACAGTGCTTCTGTTCTTGGAAGCGAGCTGCATACAGGGGAAGAGTCGCATTCCAGACCTTGCTATCTATGAGGTGCTATTTGTAAACTGGGAGCCGACACGATCTACAGGGCTCGGTAAAGGGGGGCTGTAAGAAGAGCATAATTCAAGCCTTTAGCTGCTTTATTCTAACATGTTCTACCATATAACGAGACTGGCTGGCAGCTGCGAAATGATTAAATGCCCTGCAGCTCTGCTTTAGGCTACATTCAGGAAGGAGCCGGGCATTCTTTCCTGGCGCTGCCTACGTTGTGTTTCAACAAACTCTTGCTATCCTCGCGGCCCTGCGGCCTTGTCCTTTCACGTGCAGGCACAAATGTTTTACAGTCGAGCAGTGTAAGCAGAAAATGTGCTACGAAGCAATAAGAACAGAAAGCAATGAGCAATGGTTAGAAAAAAAATGGTGATCCTTGTTACATCAAAATGGTCGTTCATTGGCAAACTCAGAAACCTATATGTCTGTCATATCGTGCATGAGACGGTTGGCCCATGGCCACCAAAATACGTTTGGCGTCAAATATGAGAGGTATCCATTTTTCTAGACTGACAAACCCTCCTTTGGCCGTATGCCAAACGTCTCATCCATTCATTGTATCCTCCTCTAATGACGATAAGTCTGAAGTACTTATGTCTGAATTTTGCATGCTATTGTAAGCATCATCATCTTCATTAATTTCTATAGCCATCAATTCCTTTACTGTTTTCATCTCATTTGTGTCTTGGTCAGCCCGACCATGAGTTTGTTTTCTTTTTGTCATCATATGCATACATCCCTTAGTACATCCCTCAGTTACCTCAGTGCAAACTATAGGTAGGCAGTGTATGCAACAACAGCACGTTATGAATATTCCAAACACCACTACTAATATCGAAATCAACTTCCATCCCAAGAACGCAGTATTCCCCAAAACCAGGATTCTATTCCCCAGCCTCCTTCTCCAGTAGGGAGTTCGGAACTTAGGACATGCATTTTCTTTATCGCTTCAAAGATTGTAGGGGAATAGTCATCTACAAATACACAACACGCTGATCCCACTATTTTGCAAATTCCCCCACGTTCAACCAGGATCACATCGAGAGCAATTCTATTTTGCAGCATCATTAACCTGATTCCTTTTTCTTCCAACGTCATGTTAAATAGTATATCTGTCGTTGTGTTTATGGTATTTTTAGTATTCTGGACAGATGCCTTATATTATAGGAGTTCACTATCTGGGCCAAGAATGGAATGAATGATTTTGCTACGTCAGTCGCTATCAAAACACCTTTGCTACTCCTTTTGACTCTAGATCTGGATAGTCTGGCCATGTCTGTTGTTTCTAAGAGGAACACCCCTGGGAACAGTAGACCTAGGTAACATGTAACTCCCCAGTTTCTGGGCAACCGAGGATATGCTTTCTCTCCACATATAAAATATAACTGGATCTCCCACGTATACTAGTTCTATTTCCCATTTTAATACCACTGTATTATTCATGCATCCAGTAAATGTTCTGACTGAAAAGGAGCCTTTTTTTTAGACAAAAAGTGACAGTTCTTGGGTTATAATTCACTGTGTAAGAAGGGGGAACGGTATCAGGTATTAATATCGCCACATATATGGTCACCGTAAATAATATCGCCAGGAAAATGTTGTGGCAATATTATTTGGGTGACCATATATGTGGCGATAGGGGCAAAAAAAAAAATGTGGGGGTTGCGGTGGTGTCCCCCGCATGTTCCATGCAATAATGTCGCCACAAAAAACGACAATTTTTCATCGATATTTTTGGATGGCGATATTTTTGTGGCGACATTATTACATGGAACCGGGGGAACTGTATCTTTGTTCCCGTCTGTTCTTACACGAAACGTCATCACAGATGTTTTAACTGGTGGGGACAATCTATCTTGTCTATTTTGTCATGGTATCTTTCGCGTACTTTTCCTCGTAGGCTCTGGGGTCATCACTTGTGCTTTATGGATTATGGAACAACCCACAGGCCTCATTATTATTTCCTCAAACACATTCATGTTTGTTCTGTCTAATTGACCCGTACTACTCTTATTCCATTTCCCATAGAACATTGCACTTAAAGATGCACTACATGCATAACTTAATGGTAATGGCTGTACATACCAACCTATTCCTTTCCCAGCATGCTGCGGTAAATGGGCACATGCCCAGCAATTTGTTTTCTTTAGAATTGCATGTGTCATATTCATAATTAATAACAACCTGTTGTTCCCAAACCCTTCCCTGGGTCTTTCTTCCATTGTGGACAGGGTACAAGTAATCACCTGAACCGGGCTTTCAGTAGTGGATATATTAACTATTAGTAAAAACATTCCCAATGGGTGTATCGATTCCACATACCATAACACTAGCATTGTCGTTATTGGCGCTACCACACTCATAAAGCACATAATTATTGTCAGTGCCAGCATACAATTCTTTTTACCATGTGTTTTTCTTAAGCTTACAGTCTTTACAATTAACTCATTCTCAGCAGCGGTGCAGGAGGAGTCAGAAACCGGTCCCGACATGTTTCTCATCGTCCTTCTTCTTCCTTATTAGAGTTCGTCGTTGATATCTCTCTTCGTTGCACTTGCTCTGATGTCAATAAGTTCAACGGAATTGTCACAGTTCAGTTCTGCCAGTTCTTTAATAGTCTGGATTTGCTTATTTGTTTTTAGGCAAGATCACTTGTACTTTCTCACACTGCTCAGAGGACTTTTGATCAGTTATCTATTGCCTTAGTACCATGTGCACCCAGCTTGTCCGCTCTGGTTCCAGACACATGTAGTTTTTATGATCGCACCGAGGAGCCGTGAGTCTTGAATTGTCCGACTTGCACAATTCTCACGCTTCTCTCCTCTACACCTCTAGTTCCATCTCCGTCCATGATCAGAACCAGAGGTTGACATAAACACCAAAGAACTGTGGATCACTTTGTCTTTCGAGGCCGCAAATTGTATCGCCTTACTCCTGGTATTGTTTGATCCGTGAACAGTGCTGGTGCACTTCCAGATTCAGGCTCAAAATCAGCCTATTGCGCTACTGTAGGTGCTGGTGTGCGCCGCGCCAGTGATGCAGATTCCGTCTTTGGCGTGCTTGCAAGTGCTGGTGGGCGCCAAAGGGGTACACGTTTAGTTTCTGCTGGTATTTGCAAGGCAGATTTCGTGTCGACTAACAGTGATGTAGATTCTGCTGGGCAACGTTGGGGCACTTTTTGCCCTTCCCCCTTTTTGGCAATCGTCTCAGGCTTTGTTTCGAGTTTCACTTCTCGCTTGGGCAGATTTGGTGGCGGCTTACTGGCAACAGTGTCTTTCATTTCTAAGAACGCTGTCTCTTCCCGGTCGTCTGGATCAGGCAAGTCTTTCAGTGAAGTTGGAATCTTTTGAGCATGGGTGGCATGGATCCACGACTTCCGTCCATCCACCCGTATCGCCGTCTGTCTACGTTGTGTTTCAACGAACTCTTGTTATTTCACGTGCAGACAACAATGTTTTACAGTCGAGCAGTGTAAGCAGAAAATGTGCTGCGAAGCAATAAGAACAGAAAGCAATGAACAATGGTTAGAAAACAAAATGGCGATCCTTGTTACATCAAAATGATCGTTCATTGGCAAACCCGGAAACCTATATGTCTGTCATATCGTGCATGAGACGGTTGGGCCACGGCCACCAAAATACGTTTGCCATCAAATATGAGAGGTATCCATTTTTCTAGACTGACATTTGTGCCCGATGAGTTCACCAGCTCCTTTTTTTGCACAGGAATCTCTAAGCTCTGGGGTTAACTAGGAGTTGAGGTGTTAGCTCTTCTTTTGTTTACAGGCTTTGAGGGGGGCTAGGAGGTCTAAGGTTCTCATAAGAAAATTATTGTTTTGTTGTACCAATGAGGCAGTATCCTTAGAGTGTGGGAGAGTGTGCCTGAGTAGATGGATAATGTGGTCACTGATTATGTTACGGGTGCTACGGGCCATGATGGTAGCTTGTGTGATAGTAGGTTGAGAGCCTATCGGACTGTGTTGGCTCGGGTAGGGGATGGTAAAGATGATGGTTTTATGGTCAGTCCATGGGCAGAGGAGTTTGGATAGGACAGTAGAGTTACATTTGTGGTCCAAAATGCAGTCTAGCTGGCAGCCAATGGAATGTGTAGGGTCGTTGACCAGTTGAGTGTACTCTAGGGCTGCCATAGTGTTTGCCAGTGTGGCTGACTCTGAGGTTTACGATCTCCCAGGAGCGTAGTGTCTTTTTAGATTAGACTGAGGTGCTGTGGGGCTACAGGTAGGGTGCAACATAGTGGCTGGGGGAGCAGGAGGTTAGTGGGGCAGCAGGTGTGACAGTCTTTTTGCTAGGCCATGTTTGTAACAAAGGTAGGAGGGGTTGGATGAAGGGAGTGGGAGGCAGGAGTTTGAAAAGGATGGCTCTGCCAAGGACAGTGCCCTTTCAGGCGGTATTGATAAGAGCTACTGTGTAAGCCAGTGGTGACTGCCTCTGGTAGTGAATTTCCCTGCCATGATTTTGCCTGGTTATTGATCATCGATTTCAATGCCTATAAGGAAGCAATCCAGGCTACAGACTCTCCCAGCAGTGTGCTTTGGGTGCATGGTCGAAAGGTGGGAGAGATGCAAGTCTGTGCTGTCAATAGCTCGTTTGGGGGATGGTGTATGCTTACGAGTTTCATGACAAGGGGCTACAGGGGTTTGCACCAGTGAGAGGAGGACATTCAGAGTTTGGAGGAAGGGAGAAGGTGGTGGGAGAATATGGGTGGCTGAAGTGTGTGGAAGATGAGGTGGTATTTTATTGTGCTTGGAGACAAACATTATTGCTCCAGCAGAAGGGGCCTTCGTAGTGGACCAAAGTGGGTCCCGAAGACGGTGGTGGGGGTGAGCATTAATGCACAGGTCTTCATACAGATAAAGTGAGACACATATGCCACAATTCAATGACAATTATAAGCTAGTGCGGTGGTTGGTAACTACAGGCAGGGCTTACCTTTGTGCCTTGTAACAGCAGTGCTTCATCCAAAACCAAGGGGAGGGAGGAGAATGGACACCTCACAGCATCCCCCGCTGAGAAGGCAGAGGTGAGTGGTGAAGGCATTAGCTCCTGACCTTGTGTTATTGGTTGGATTGCCGGAGATGAGGCAGCCAGCAGCCTATCAGTGTCCTCGAGGAGAGATGCAGGCTGGGAGCCTGATGGTAGCTCCGGAAAGGAAGAGGCCATGTTTTCCAAGGTGCTGGGGTTCAGAGGCTGAAATGGGGATGGTGCAAGTATCACATCCAAGAAATGTTGAAGTGCCGGACCCAGGGTGGATAACGAGACTGGCAGAGACGAGTTGTGATGGTCTTAGCTTCTGGCATTGTCTAATGGCTGGCTGCACCTCCCAGATGATTGGATTGCCGGAGATGAGGCGCATAGCAGCCTGATGATAGTACCAGAATGGTTGCACCCATGGTATTGAGGTGCTGGGGCTGAGAAGCTGCAATGGGGATGGTGCAGGTGTCACATCCAGCCAATGTTGATGTGCCGGCCCCTGGGTGAATACCGGAACTGGCAGAGAAAAGTGGTGAAGGCCCTAGCTTCTGGCCTTGTCTTATGGCTGGCTGCCCCTCCTGGTTTGGTTGAATTCCCAGAGATGAGGCAGCCAGCAGCCTATCGGTGTCCTCAAGGAGAGATGCAGGCTGGGAGCCGAATGGTAGCTCTGAAATGGCAGTAACCATGTTGTCGCGGTACTGGGGCTCAGAGGCTGCAATGGGGATAGTGCAAGTTTCGCATCCAGGCAATGTTGATGTGCCGGTCTCAGGGTGGCTAACAGGACTGGCAGAGATGAGTCATTCTCAACCAGCACTCATGAGAGTGATGACTGGTGGTTGATAACTATATGCACGGTGTAAACCAACAATGCATATTTTCCCTCATAGTGAATGGCTCTTCATCCAATAACTGGGATGGACAACAATGTTGTACGACAATACATGGAAAATGCATGTTCAGATTGTCCATCATTATGTCATTAGAAAAAGCAATATATCCACAATGCACTGTGAACGACACATACAAGCTTTGCCCTTGCAGGTGACTTTGGATACCACCAGCTACCATGGCTCATGACACCTGTGCACAATTCACATGCGCTGTATGCAACAGGAGGTGGTACATTGAGGTACTCTCCAGTGCCAGGCTGTGCATTGAGCAGACCTTTGACCTCTTGAAGGGTCATTTTCTCTGTCTGCACAGGACCTCAGGGGCCTTGATTTACAAGCAAGGCAAGACTGGGCAAATAATTATTGACTGTGCCATGCTGCACAATATCTGCCTCAGGCAAATCTCCCTCTACCCTCTGATGAGGAAATTGACAACCCTTAGAAGACATTGACTCAGATGCCACACAGTGAGTGGGAGGAGGGAAATGATGGTGTGGAAAGAACTGAATGACAATTCTTTCTGAACATATTAACAATCACCTGCTGCTCACCTTTGTATATATCCATGTGTTGAATACATCATATTTACATAAACAAGAGCATTCTTGCATTGCTTCAAATGAACTGGTATTTCATTTTGAAGTGTCAAAAACATACATCCCCAACATCCCTCCCTACCCACCTCCCTCATCCCCACCCATCTCTTCCATCCCCAACACACCATCGCCTACACTCCTCACCACTGACCTTCATATCCCCAACATTCCATCCCCATCATCCCTCCCAAGCTCCCTCCCACCTCCCTTGTACTATGCAAATAGTTTCTTGACATGTCACTTCCATAAATTCTTGCACTTGCCAGCCTGCTCTGGCACTGCTGGGGTCAGATCGAGCAAGGAACATGACTTTCAGGTGCTAGAATATGATACAATTGTGGGGGTGACAGGGGTCTCTGACTCCTGGTCCCAGATGTGCTGCAATGTCAGGAGAATGCAGGAATCTAGTGACTCGGCAAAGACTGACATGGCCTTATTGTGCTTCCTCATCCTCTATCCAACAGTGGTGACGGAAGCAGAAGACTGGGAGAGCTGCCGACACTGGTGGACCAGGGACATGGAAATCCTCCTAGACGATCCTTGGACACTGTAACTTATGGCCTGCAGGTGCTGCACCTGCTGCTCTGCAAGGTTTTTGATGGGCACTTGCCGCTGCTTCATGGCACAAAGCCTCACCCAGATTGCAGTCTCTGAGTGCTGTGGCACAGACTGTAGTCTCTGGAGAGGGCAACGGCTGAAGCAGGGCAACCTGAAACCTGTGTATTCCTCCTTTTCCGCATCTAGAGAGCCATCAGATCCTGTGTCAGCACCAACCAAGTGCTGGTGATTCCTGCCTGACACAGGCAACGAGGAGTATCAGGCGGAAGATGGGTGGTGCAGGTATGTGAATGGTACCATGATGCCCATTGGGGATCTCCACAGGGGCCGGTAGTAGTGTGGCTGCTGCAGCTGTAGCACCTACAGCAGCATGTGCAGTGCATCCTGTACCATCTGCGTAGCTGTAGGAGGGGCTACTGGGCACATATGGGGGACGGTGAGTGTCTCCATGCCTAACACGGCTGATTCTGTGCTGGTCTGTGGTGGCCTTGTTTCCTCTATCGTGCTCTTCCTCCCACTACTCCCATGACCAGCCTGTGCCGGGTTGGCGGTGGATAAACTGCCAGCAGTGGAGGTCTCCTGGGCATTGAAGGGCCCTGCCTCTTCAGCCTCAGTTGACTGTGTACCTGTTGGGTGGATAATGGCATGCAGTCAGTCGTCATGCACACTAGTAAGTGGGATAGACACTCATGCAACATAAAGTATGATCTTCCTGCACACATATTTTATGATGGGCATGGTTGGTGTCAGGCCATTGAGTATAGTTACTGCTAGGTAGGAGTAGGAGTCCATTCTGCTGAGGGTATGCATGTTCATGTTGCCTGTTGGCCTGCCAATATTGCTTGTTGTTGTGGTGGAGCAGGCAGGTAACTTGACAACATGAACCATCACAGCAAACATGGGTGCTTCTCATGTTTCCAGGGCTTCACATGCACATTTCCCCTAAAGTGCATGTGCATCACAGCATTATCCCACCTTCCTTGGCACATGCATGTAAACACTGTGACTTTGTACTGATTGGTATGTGATTGCCCATTCCACTGTCTTTTGTGCTCATCTATGTTGGGGGCCACATGCTTTTGGCCAATGCATTCCCATTGGATTGGGGAATGAAAGACTCACCTCCATCCCCTTAGCTGCTTGCTCCAACTTCTGTGCTGCCAATCTCCTCTATCCATTCCATCAGCAAGAGGGATTCCACAGTGCTATCTGCTGAGACAGAGGTCTCTCTCCTGTTCCTGGCAATAAGGACAGCCCAGTGGGGCAATGTCCACTGCCATGACAATCTCCCTAATGGTGGCCCAGATAGCAGCCTTCCACTGGAAGAATCATGTGCTGTCTGCTCCCATACAGCTCCACAATGTGGCAGACAACCTTTGTCCACTAGTACCAAGAGTTCTGCCTGAGCAAACCTTTGTTTATGCAGCCTCATACCTGGCACCTTAGCTTTCTCATTAGCAGGATGGCAACAGGAATGGGTGATTCCAAGTGGATTGTACTTTTCAAGATATCCACCACAAGGCGTCATGTTCCAGTGATGATGCTATTTCTGCCAGCAGTAAGTCTGATCGCGGTAATTCTGCCGGCTACAGTTAGGGCAGAATAAGGCAGTGGTAATGGTAATTCTGCCGTATCTGAGCAGAATTATGTTGTAAACTCATGTACGGCAGTAATTCTGCCACACAGAATTACTGTTACTGCCAGCGGTGTGTGTGTGCTCCCGTCGACTTTTGATACAGTGGTAATTTCAACCAGACACCACAGCAGTAAAAGTATTTCCACTTGGGTGGAATAACCACTGTATTATTGCCGAACACGAGATGATGCCCTGCATCTTCTGTTTACCTTTGGGACCCATGTAAATATGTAATGCCAGTGCCATGACACCTATTTCTATGCAGTGTAGGGAGGGGAAAATGGCATTCAGCCTGCTATGTTTAGCTTTTAGTGGATGATTTTGTTGTCACCTTAACCCAAAACGCTATTTAGTATCATTTGTTTTTCTAACTAACTGTTATCTAATTTCATGTCACATTAGCTGGTGTTCAGGATCCCTAGCAAGCTCTCGACACTTAGAGCTGTCAAAACGGCATAACACATGTTGCACCATTTTGCACTGGTCAGACACTGCTCTTGATTACAGACAACTGTAATGGTGTTTTGCATTTTGCAGTCAGGAACCAGCTAGGGAATGTCCTGTCATATGCCAATAATGTTATTACTAAAATAACATCCCTATATTTCACAATCTTATTAAAACAACAACCTGGATGATAGAACATAATATACATATTACAGTTGTTGTAGGTACAGAACCACAATTGCACTGCCAAAGCAGACCTAAAGCTTCAGCTAATGAAGGGTTTGTTGCAGCAGTAGGTAGGTAAATGTTTATCTATGATGGCAAAACAAACTCTTGTTTTTATGAAGTAGTGCTATCTGGTGAGAAGGGCAGAGCCTGAGCTCCTTTGATTTTTAATAACTAAAATGTTTCCAGTAATCCATCTCAGAAAGGGTAGTGTGCTCACCAGATCTACCTTCCCTAAAAGTCCATGCCAAAGGCATAATGTGCATATGTGCCATGCTGCATCAATCTCCTCACATGTGCAGCACCTGCTTTCCAGTGGCACAGGGCAGGTTCAAAGTTAACATGTGCCTTCTCTGCAGATGCTCTGGCACAATGTCACTGTAGACAGAGGCTGCATTTATCTCCTGCACATCTGATCCAAACACATAATAATTGTGACCCCATCCATCGTGTGGCAGGGTAAACTCTAAGAATAAGTCACACCTGTTGTTTCTATAATGACTGTAAGCATTTATCAACTCCACATCAAATTGGTATCATAAAAATGTCAACTGTGATCTACTTTGGAAGGGCTATGCACATTCTCTGCCTGTCTCTACTTCAGCAAGTTGGACACAATGCAGGGTGCTGTTCTTTGATTTTCTGATAGGATGGGCAACACCTCCCCTTAAGCACAAGAGCTCTCACCAGCGTATCAACTGTAAACCAAATTTCGAGGAGGCACATCCATAACAAAGACCTGCCTCACACGAGAGGGTTAGATACCAAAAAGCCTCGGTACCTGCAGGATGGACAGGGGGCAGGTTTAGCCAGAGAAGGCTTTTGCCATCTTACATATCTGTGGGGCTCTTTCCCCTTCCTGTCCCCTCCAATTCCTATGGAAAAAGGCACTCTGGCTATAATGCTAGAACACAAGTGGCACTTACCACAGTAACAGGGATTCAACCCCTTACAACAGGATTGCCTTTGCTCAATCCCCTCTGCCCATTTAACTTTAAATGGCAGGGGTCTCCCACTCCTTCTTTGAATCATACTTAACTTTTTAGCAGAACAGTTCTTTGGACCTCTATTGGGAGTGCAGTCCATTCCAAAGTCCACCAGCTTTGAGCTGAAGATAGAGTGCTTCTCAGACAGATCACAGCTCTGTCCTCTAACATCCCATATGAACATTGAGGGTAACATGTAGTTGGTCGTTGCCCTTCACTCTGCTAGCTTCACTGGAATGATACACTTCACTGGAGTTGAAGGAACCCCTGCAAGTGAAAGCCAAACTGGGAGAGAAGAGAACATTGACTGACTTGGTTCTAGAGCCCAGAGCAACTTGGACTCTAGTTTCAAAGCTTCAAACAGTTTTCAAACCAAATTCAACTATGTTCATAGCCTTCAGTTATTTGCCACCAACACACACATGCTGCGGAAGACACCATCACTGCCACATCCCGACAAACAGATTGAAATACCCACAGCTTCTCATTGAGCGCATCCCTACTGTTGATCTGACCCTTTTGGCCTTTTCGAAATGCTTTCTTCCAATGCAGCATTAAACCGCATGGAGCTAAACTTCGAACCCAAATAAACACTAGGATGCCTCCTTGATCAACATGACTCACCTTTTTAAAATCTGGTTTCACCTGTAAGATCAGTATCCCAAAGCCTGGTTTGATGCTGTTGAACCAAGCAAAATAAGGTACTGTTGAGAGGACCAGGAACCCCGGTCCAGCTTCTGGCCGATAATGACTTATAAGCCCCCATTTGCAGCTGTGTTTTGCCATATGCTTATACCAAGTGGCATTGTGGTAATTCCTTGCAATTCAACCCAGCTCCACTACCAAGAGTGTTGGTTCATCTAAATTGTACATTTTCTGTGTTTCTTTCCACAGGGGTGTTTTGATTATTTTCTAGACAGTAGTTGCATATTGGTTTGTTTGTTTGAAGTAAACATGTTTTTTAAGAACTCTGATTGGACATTATTTTATTTTGTAGTATGTGTTATTGCTGTTTGGGTTGGTACTGTTATCACATTCCCACCCATTTTAAGAGTATAGCCTGCCCTCAGCCCATTTTACCACTAAACATTGAAGAGGTACATCACTTGACTGTGCCTGGTTCACTTTTATAATTGAGATCACTGTTGGTTTTAGTAGTGTGAGGATGAATAGGACGTCTAGCCATTGCATTTCCAGTTACTCATGCAGAGCAGTAGTAATTTCATCATGATTTTTCCCAGTTGTAAATTATGTCATAACCGGGCATGTCAAGCAGCCCTGGCAAATGTTATCAGTACTATAGGGTCATTTAAAAGACATATGTTTGTCAATTTAAGGTTTCCACATACCAATGCATACTATAACTTTGTTCTCGTGTGTTTGATACTGTAGTGCAGCACATCTCTTCAAAGTAGTAAGTTCACCATACTGGAACTATGGGAAACCTTGCAAGATAGCTCTAGGGATCAATGCACAACCTTCCTCGACAGCTGTGCACTATACAAGTCATGCACTCAAAAAATGTGACAGGTGTGAGAAACCTGATGTATTCTCACTTCTAAACCCCTTAGATACTCTATGCAGGTTTCCAAGGGCTGGGGAAGCAAGGGGGATCACCTGGGTGTAGGGTCCTTGGGATTGGTGTGCCTTTGGGTGAGACATTATATCCCTCTTTCCCTATTGACAGCCTACCCCTTATCTTACCCAACCTTCATGGGCTGTTATAAACGAGTACACCTCATTTCTCCAAAATTGACACTTGACAGTACTGGGGTGAAGAAGAAGCAACTAAGACTAATGAAGACAGTGTTTTTTTACCATTCTGGTATTGGGACAAAGAAGATGACTGCTAAGAGCTGTAAGGGTCAGGCATGTCTCATTAATTGCCGTCAGGCAGAGCTAATTGACACTTACACCTGCAGCTTGTCAAGGGGCTGGAGGTGTGTAAAAGGAACTCACAGAGCAGAAAAAGAGACAACAAGAACGACAGGACAAGCAGCAAGGAGGCCGGGGAAAGCAGCAGAGAACCTTCCTGGGAGCAATACGCTGAGATGCTGGAAACCATGGTGAAAGGTGGCTCATTGAAGTGTCATCTGGGATCTGGGAGCTGGAACTCCTTAGAGAGGACAGAATGAAGCGAGGGAAGCTATATGTGAAGGCTGTCCATTTCCATTAGGCATGCATTGAGGGGCAGAAGGTGGGAGCCTGGCCTTGGACTTTGGAGACCGTGTGCTCCATGCTGCAGCAAGAACTGTCCAAAGCGACCAGTGAGTTTCTGTTCGATGGGAAACCTGGTGCACGTGTGTGTGAACTTGGTTAATAAGGAATACATTGTATCAGAGTGGTTGCGCGTCTCAAAGGAGCATGTTTTCGAAAGTCTGCGGTCTTTCATATTTTCAATGACTGAATCCCCAGGAATACTTTGTATCGGAGTGGTCGGGTGTGACATGAAACACGTATTTGAAGGATTCTGAACACTGGACAATCCATATAAAGCAAAATGAATAACATTTTTTCAAAGGGAACAAACAAACATTAAATATTTAAAACACAACAAATACTTAACATAACAGCAGAATCATTCTTGAACAACAGACAATATAAAAATGTGTTACAAGTTAAATCCACAATTATTGAATACCAAACTGAATTAAAACTTTGAGAACAGACAGAAACAAGACCATTTTGCGGCAACAGGACCCTAAATACAAGCAATTCATTATTTGATGAGTTCCAGAGTGAAAATAACTTTAAAGAACAAGTAAACATCTACGTGTTGCATTACAAATTGAACATAACTGTGAAGAATAAACAAATAACACCTAAAGTCTGATCTATAATGGAACTTTGAACTTAAACAACAGAAAGAAATATCATTTCCGACTTGTTTGAAAGCTACAAGCTACCAGAACAAATATTTAAAAATTGAAACAAAGGAATAGTGCAAATTAAAATAAAGAAGACAAGGATATTTTCCTCTGAACTTTGTTATTTAACTACATTCTAACTTGGGTAAGGGAACCCTTGAAATCTGAGACAGTTGCTGAAACTAAGGACGAAATCTCAAGGTTCCCTTGTGTTTTGCTGCTTGGAACTTGGGGACGGGATACGGGAACCCTCGTGTATTGGCTAAAACTATATCCTCTTGAAACCAGGGAAGGTAACTTTAAGACTTTTGTCGAACTGTTTTTACTCGGAAAAGAGAGCTGAAAGGTAGCTTCAAGCTGGAAGAAGATCAGAATGTATATTGAACACTGTTTTCTTTAGGTTACTGACATCCCTATACATTGTACAAATATAGTTGTGAGGGGAAGCGTAGGTTTTGGACACAGACAGATTCCAAAGTTGAACTCTTTCACTCAGACTGTCATATGTTTTATTTAGGTAGGGAAGTCCCACCTTTGCATAGGGCAAGTTAGGCTTTAAACCATTTTGACATATAAGCTAAATACAAATGTTTGAACATGAAGTGTGTTGTCTGTGTCGTACTTCATGATGGCTTCACACAAGTCAATCATCTCAGTTGCTTGTTGATCACAGCTTGTACTGCACAAGTGAAAACAGCCATGTACCAGTAACATACTGGCATAAAGAATCATACAAATGTGTTTCTTTCTAAAATAGAGGATCTGAAAGCTAATACATATGTTTTCCATGTATACAATTGGGACGGTCTAAAAAAAAATTAATATGATCACTTTAGGCACCTTGTGGTCTTCTCTAAGTAGTATTGCTGGAGTACAATGGTTACTGTTTCTCATGCGGACAAAGACACAGACCCCTTGAAATTCCAGCTGACTGGCAAGTGCCTTAGCGTCTTTCAGCGTGCTTCCGCACAACAATTTCCAGCATTACCCAAGTACAGTGTGGTGGGCATGATGCAGTTACGGCACTCAGCAAACATGCACAATGACATCACATGCCACACACTGCTGTGATCTGATGCCTATTGTCACCTATGAAAGCACCAATTGAATCTGGCTCTGCTTCTGAAGGCATGTTGTTTTGTTGCTTTACCCTGCGTGCACCTTCTGTGTTTTCCTGTACTTGATTTGTTTCCTATCCTTGACCGTTGGCTTGTGTCCCTGACTAATGCTCTTGGAATCTCCCTCAGTATTGGTACTCTATTTTGGAGCTGGATTTGTTTGGCTCAGCGTTTTTGGATTTTGGATTACCTTATTGACATTGGACTTTGTGTTTTTTAAATGTTTGTTTTTGTTTTTGGAACTCCTGTCTCAGCACTGTATTGGAGATATTTCAACACATCCAAGGTGACTGGATTACATCCCAGATATTTCTGCTCCCTCCTACAGTACTTTGGGTCCTTGTGTCACCTGGGTTAGGTCCTTTGCCGACATACCAAAATGACTGCCCTTTGGCAAAGTTAAGCGAGCAGTTCCCTATGGGCTTCATCATTGTTCTGGGTTGAGGTGGAATATCCACTCAAGAAGGTGCTTCAACATCCTACAACAGTAAGGTAGGAGAGGGAATTGTGTGGGTTGATTTCATGTGGTAATCTATCATGACCCCTTTATTGATAATTTGGTTATTTTGCCGTCTGGGAGAGTGTTGTTCAGTTCCTCCTGCCAGATTAGAGTGTCACGAGCAACACACTCGCTGGAGGAAAGTCAACCGTTTTAAGGAGACCACTGTACATGATTTCTACTGCAGGGTGTTTTATCCATCCCTGAAAGATTTAGAATCCCAGTTATATCATGGACAAGGCTGGCAATTCTATGGTGGCCCTGGTACACGTCCTCAATGATCTCCATACTGAAATGACAACAGCATACGCCGCTGTTCATCAGCAGATTGACCCTGCCCACAGTAATATAAGGCCATTCCCACCAGTTGATGAGTTTGCTGGATCAGTGGCTAATCTGGTACTGAGGGCACTGAGGGCATCTGCGACTGGGGCTCCTATTGATTTGCCTGCTCCTTTCTCACTACTGCCCCCAGAAAGATTCCTTGGGGAACCAAAGAATTACTTCACGTTTGTTAATCACTGTCATTTGCACTTTATATGCCGCCCTGCTTATTCTATAGATTCAGCCTTGTACTATCACACGTGGGAAAAATGCTGCCGCTTGGGCTAATACTCTTTTCAGCAGCTAATGACCCATCCTCTTTGATGTGTTGTAATGCCCTATTAATCTGGATTTTGATCCACGACACAGGGCACAAGCCACAGACTTAGAACTCTTGGACCTTACAGGCCGTTCATCTTTCTTGGGCTGTTTGGATTGTTTCAATCAACTGGCCGCTGAAACAACATGGCATGAAAAAATAGGTGACCGTCTTTTAAAAAGGCTTCTCAGAGGAACTCAAGAATTCTCTAGTGATGGGATCTTCTCTCCCTGCTACTTTTCTGCCCTTAATGGACCTGATTCTCCAGGTGGATGCCCAGCTATATGAGAGGCGGGGAGATGAAAAAACCCTGACCTCCATCCATCTTGTATTCCTCAAGAAGGTTACCCTATGGGATCAGAACCAGAGCCAATGGAAATCAGGGTAGTATGGGGTCCTTTAACCCAGGAGGAACGAAAATGAAGCGAACGTCCAAACTATGCTTGTTTTGTGCTCAATTATATACAGACATGTCCTAAGCACCCTAGCAAGCAGCCGGGAAAAAAGAAACCCCATACTTAAATGGAGCCATCTGGGTGAGTACTTCATACCCTGCCCCATGTCTCAGGGACCATCCATGCATATATACTGCAAGTGGACATCCTGTTTCCTACCCAGAATTAATTGTCAGTTCTGGTAATGCTTGAATCGGGCGGGGGATTCCATGGCTACAACATCAGAATCCTGTCATTGATTGGGAAAGTCGAGCAGTCAATTTATCTTCTCAGTGTTGTCTTCATGTGGGGTAGTCCGAGGAGATTCAGTCTCCTTGCCAGGCCGTGTTAACTGATTTAACGACTATCGTGGCAGTAACTGAAAGAGTCTCTGTTCCTACAGAATACCTTGAATGCATGGACATTTTTGACAAGAAACAGATGGAACAGCTTCCACCACACAGACAGTATGATTGTCCTATAGAGCTGGTAAGCAGGGCTTCCATTCCCCATGGTAGAGTTTATTCGCTCATGTTAAAAGAAAACAAGGTTCTAGAAGACTACCTAGAACAGCCCTGATATATTGTCACAGCCGGCATTCCAAATATCCTGCAGCATCACCTCTTTTTTGTACCAAAGAAAGAGGGAAAACTGACCTATGTCATTGGCTCCTGCTCTTCGATTCTCCCTTGACAGTGGTACTTTTGTGGATTTCATGGTACTGGTTTGGTCTGGCACAGCATTTAGGAATTTGGATTTCCAGAATGACATTGAACTTTTTTGCTTTCCTTTTTCTTTCATGGAACTCTTATCTCACCACTGTATTGGAGAACTGTCAACACATACCAGGTGACTGGATCACATCTCAGATAGTCTTCCTACTTAGAAGTTTGTGTCCTTGTGCTGCCTGGGTTATGCCTCTTTAGGTCTTAACATCCTGAACGTCACTTGGCAACATTCGGCGGGTGGCTCCCTGACCTATGGGCTTCATCCTTGTTATTGGTGGAGGGGGAATATCCATTCAGGTAGGTGCTTCAACATCCTATAAAACAGTACAGTTCACAGAGAAAATTGCTGGGGGTTGTCATGTGATAATCTCTCAGGAACCCCTTTATTGATTACTTATTGTTTCTTTACAGCCTGGAATATCGTGTAGATTAAACTGTGATGAACACCGTACTCTCCAGAGAAAAGTCATCCTTTTAAGGAGACTTAGGTCACTGTATTTGGGTTCTACTGCAGGGTGATTTATTTTTCCTTGACAGATACTAGGTACAATAAGAAACACATTTTGGAAGCATGTGCATCTGTTAACTTCTCATTAAGCTTTTTGTGTTATATTTGACTACGTAGTAAAATAAAGATAAGACAGCCATCTATGGGAGCACATTCCAGATATTCTTGCTGCTGTAATCGAGGCAGCCTGCATCCGATTCCAATTCAGAGACAACTTTGATTTCAGGCTGGTTCAGATTTCAAATGTGCACTGCTGATGTAAGGAGTAGATCTATTATGAAGAGCGGATTGTCAACCTTGCATATGGGGTTAAGCCCCCATTCCAACAGCTGGAGTGAAGCGTGGGCTGATAATGAAAGCTCCAGGCTGTTAATCCCTAGGAACGGGGGCTTAAGGCTATTAGCATCCCGGGTTGCCAAAGCGGTAACCCGGGGTGCGAAAAAAAAAAGGATTTTCCTTCATTTAACGGGACGCGGTGTTAGGCAGAATTATATGCAGTACCCTTTGGGAACACCACACACAATTAAGACTACAAGTGACACTACAAATTCACCTTTGGTACAAGCCTGTATTACACAGTAAAGTGGTAATGATGGCTGAGCAGCCAGGCTTCTCTCAAGAGCAAGGGAGCAGTATCAATAGTTACACAAAGGACAGCAATTACTGTGATTCAAACAAACACTGACTCAAGGTTTCTGAGTAAAAGAATATACATTTATTTACACATCAGTTGTAAAACTTTTCACTAAAGTAAATCAGTTGAAAAATCACACTCTTAATACACCACACCACTCCCAATAGATCCTGGACAAGTTAATTCAAAATAAAGTCAGAGCAACATGGTACTCCAGTAATTTAAAAAGGGAGGGAAAGACAAAGTTAGGTAAAAATTGAGCAGCACCAACAGGTAAGTAAGCAGGGCAATCTATAAAGAGGAACTACAGGGATGGAATCAAATCAAAAAGGCTTAGGGCCAAAGTCAATAGGACAAAAGTCTTTTGCTCAAGATCACACAGTTCAGGGTAGTTTGCGGATAAGTCTTTGCAAAGAGTTCCAGATGAAGTTGGTCAGCAGAAAAGTTAGTTTAAAGAGTAGAGAAGGACAAGCCTTCGGATTGGCAAAAGATTTCACACACCTTCACCATGGCTGGACAAAACGAACAACTGGATTTGCACAGTACCTTTAAATGGAGAAGAAGCTGTAGCTGAGGCAGATGTTCCTGGCAGTTCCTGCAGGCTCACGGTTCCTGAAGCGACTGTCAGACTGACATGAAGTAGGAAGACTGAGGGGTCCTGCACTTCCCAGGGAAGAAACCAGCAGCAGAGCAAACCAACAAATAAAAGGTGCGCTCCTTAAAACCCAAGCAGGGTCCGACCTTCCTGGCTATCCGGTTCACTGTAGCTCTGTACAGCAAATTCGACCAGAGATGGGAGTCCTGGCGTGCAGTTTGGTTGAACTGGTTGGTCCCACCAGCTCAAGGGAAGAGGATTCCTGGTAGATCTTCTCTGTCATTGGAGCTTGAATATTCGGACCTGCAGCAGGGCTTCACCAAGCTGTTCAGTCGTTGTAGAGGTCCTCTTCTGTCAGCTTCTCATCGGTTCTTTCGTTCCAATGGCGACTCTGCCTTTCCAGACCTAGAGGCCTGCTTTTTATGTGGTTTTCCCCCATTCACACAGCCTGGCTGTCAGTCACGCAGCAGGGTGGCTGTCCTGGCGGGACAGTCACCTAGCCAAACAAACAGGAGTGCGACTTAGGTTACCAAGGGAACCCATTGCAGGGGTCCTAAAACCCCTCCCTCACATCCTGCCTACCCAGACTTTCAGGCACCTAAGGAGGGCTTCTGTGTAGAAGCCCGTAAAAAGACGGTAAACAAAGGAACCAAACCTGCGCGGAATAAAACACGAGAAAGACATTTTCAAAAAGAAATAGCGAATAAACCCATCCCGAACCGTATAAAATCCTACATAGTCTAGCGGGTTCAAGTTCGAGGCTACCAAGATAGCCTAAAACAATACCAAGGTTATTTAAGATAACCGTGGTAGGAAAAATATGGTAGTTACCACTGCCACCAGCCAAGTCTTGATGAAAAGTGAGCGAAACAATGCTCCAAGAGAAACAGACAAAAAGGGATAAGTATTAACCCTTTCCAGTACTCTATGTAAGATAGTGTGTACAAGGTCTGTGGATTTAAAGAGACTAAATAAAGTTAGTGGCAAATTTACAAGTTCTGGTAGACAGTAGTCAGTCCCAGAAAATGAAGTCTGAGTTGGGAAGCCTAAAAGACAATCCTGTGTCACTTCACTGAACGTGCTGTGTAACACACAGTAAAAACATGATGCCTATAAGTAGGTGAGGCTACACAGTCTATGAACACAAACATGTTAAACACACACAGCAAAACAGATGTAAGAGTGGGAAAAAAAGGCTCACACTCTTACCAGGTGAAAAAAATAAATCCTAGAAATCCAGCAAAGCTGCTGAGGGACCCAGTAGGTAAGGGAAATTAGCCATTCTTGAGAATTCTCCCTACCACGCGGTGCGCATACCATGAAAGAAGGAATATCCTTTATAAAGATGGCCACCATGAGAAAGGAATGGCAGGGCTCTGTACAGTGCCCCTCTTCCATTTCCATGGTGGCCAGCTGGTGCCAGGAAGAAGAAGCGGCTGCAGCAGCGAGTGCCATCACAGCCGAAATAAGGTGAGTGGGGGGTGGGAAGAGTTTACAAAAAAAAGAGGCAGGAGGGTTAGGGGAAGATGGCGGTGAAGGGAACCAGCCATCAGCAGGCTGGAACACAGGGTGGCATCAGCGGTTCAACACTGTGTTCCCAGCCACCTGATTGGCTGGCTTCCCCCACCCAATATACAGCCATCCTACATCAGCAAGTGCACATAATGATGCATATGAGCATTCCCGGGTCCATTCAGATTTCTAAGGTGAGAGCACCTGACTTTGAATGGCAAGAATGGCAAATTATGTGCTTGTGATGGCATGCCTGGTAAATGGTAGCAATTCATGCAATTGCATGTGCCATGTGATACCAGCTAGAGGGCATACCATGGATTACATGGCAAATGACAGTAGTCCCTGGCCATTAGTGGCCCAGAGCAGGTTAATGATGTTTGCCCCATGGTAAATGCCTGTTGGCAAAACAATACAGTTGGTTTTGCCAGCTCTTAGATTATTTCTTCTTTCTCTCCCAAAATGCATCACTTTAAATTGTCTAGTCTTGACCGAGATGGAGCAGAATAAGGATGGCCTCTACTCAGAGACACTTGTACACTGTAAGATCGGAGGCTGAGTTTTGCTTGGTTTACAATGGTGGTGGCATAGTGGTTATGGTTGCTTCACAAAGCATCATTGGGGAATTTCTGTTTTGTTTCTTGTAGTGCAACCATACTGTTACGCTAAGAATCGTTTTCACCTAATTTCATAGGTATTCATTAGGGACATGTCAAATTGCTTAAAATGTCATCATTTAGGGCAGTTCTTCAGGCTTCCTAAAGTGTTCTGAAATCAAATACATGAATTCAATTCATTAGTCTAGAATTGCTTTAAATACCTGGTATTCTATTGTTTATTTTACAAGAAAAGTATTTAGCAGAACTGTCAAACTCCGCACTGAAGTTCAACTCCTTGTTTAACAAAATATTTGCATGCTCTCAAATTCATTTGCAGCCAGAACAAATACTCAAATTGCACCTTGTGCAAATGTCACTAGACGCGACAACAGTATAAAGGGCTCTTTGCAACTAGCCGCAATGAAAGATATGTTATCAGTGGATGATTGTGTTAGAGGGAGGTGTATTTCGAGGTGTATTCACTTTGCATTATGCAAAATGGCTATCTATGAAGTATAGGCTTCTGCCATGCACTACAAAGGAGACTCTCAGCATAGGGTGACCCAATACACCAATGAAAACATATAAACATGTTCCTGTAGCACTTTGCCTCTTTTCCAACCTAGCGTAAGTCAGATTTAAAACACATATACATCTTCTGGATCAGTTTCCATTTTGGTGACTTTCCGCAAAGTTTGATATAACTTTAATTTTAAAAGGTGACATTTATTTTTTTAAACACTTTCAGTCCTCATGTTTTTATTGGTTTCCCTGAACCTATGCCATTTTTCTAAGAGTCTCGTCCATTTGTGAGCCACAAGTTCGACACGTGCAACTTGCTTGTGCCATACTTGATTATTTGTGACTCACTATTAGTGGACAATTGTAGCTGGACCTTTGGAACTATTGCACTTTTCAGGCTAAACATTAAGTATTTGTGAAATGGGCTCAAAGTGTTGTTGAATAAGCTAATTTGACGAAAATATTCCTTTAGTATCTGTGGGCTTTTGGATTAGTGTAATATACAACATAGTTTGGTATGCTGTTTCATTCCTTCAGAATATGTATTCACTCAGGATTTGGCATGATTCTAACCTGACATTGTCAGTCATTCGCTGTTTTCATGAATATTCCTGTGACTTAATAACAGTACTTGTGGTCCACCCACCCCCTCCCAGGCCCATGACAAAAAGTGCACATTCATATTAAGAGGGGATGATTCTTTCAGCCTCAGAACTCCCACGTCTCAACAGCCCCACGTGTCAACAGAGATAGGCCAGTGCATCTGTTGCTTACCTTGTTGGAACGAGCATGTTCCTCTGAGCCTCTAAGTATCATCACTGCACCATGCATGATCTATTGCATGCCAGATGTTAATGTTCCAAGCCCTGCAGCTCTGCAGGTTTCTAGCACCATAGTGCATCATATGCATTCCAGCACAGACCCCAACCACTTTTGAGCTCACCATTTAGCTTCACAGACAAGCCTAATCAGTGTTCTATAATCCTGCAGACTATGTTCTGAAATTACGTTACTCTACGTCAGCTTCTCAGATTACACAGATCACATTTCTCTCTAGCACTCCGGCAGTTAAGTCCTTTTTCTAGTCAGCCTATTATCCCAAGGGGGTGCTGCTTAGCAAAGCAATTGAGCAGTTAAAGGTTCCATGTTGTTGGGGAAGATGCTGTTCTTGCATTCCCGTCCCATAGGTTCCTAGGGATCCCAGTATTTCTGTTTGTTTTTTAATCTTATCCAGACTTTTGAAGGTCAGTAAAACCTCCTGATTTAATTCCCTTGCCTGTTTAGGTCATTCTTCTGGGGAAACTGACTAGTCTCTAAGAATGTCAGCAATGTGAGACCTCTTTTACATTTGCACACATAACCTTTCAATGAAGTGCAGTTAGGATACTGTGTATCCTTATAACGTTTTACCTAATCACTTTTTGGTTACTTTGCAATGTGCTTAAGACAAGCTGGTAGCAGCGGTGTGGTTTTTGCTGTGTATGTTATATGTTTCTCGTACACTTTTGCATTTATCGCAAATGGCTACTGAAGATGTGTGCATCCTTATATAGCTGTGCCATGAGACTTTCTCTTGTTATTTGGCCTTTTTCCTGTCTTCTCAAATTAGGAAATAACATTTATGGTAACCCTTTTCCTGGGGAATGTTTCTGCTTTCTTGGGCAAGTGGGCATTGTGTTTGTGAGGCAGAGGGGGGTGATTGGACTGCCTGGACCCAGTCCACACACACTGGCTCCCAAAGGTCTATTACTGGATGGATGTGATGACCATTGGTTGTTTAGGATTGGACAACCCTGTTCTGCTTGAATGTTGTACATCCTTACCATTGCTGGGCTTTGGGCTTTTGCCCAGCTTGAATCTTGGATGAAAAGAGGTTTTATGCAGCTATTTGACAGATATAGCCAGAACTTCTGTGAACAAGAGCAGCCCACTGATGATCCAAGAACAACTCCTGCAGCTGGCCAGCATTGACTTCAGTGATTGGACTGCTGCTCTGCCTGATCTCAGAACAGAAGAATCCTGTTGGTGTTACGACACTTAGATCAGTAGGAAGAACCATTCTCATCCCCTGCTCAAGGTTCCATGACTTGGAAGCCTTCAGAAGTGTCCCTAGACAACCTGCTGGACTGCCCAGTTCCCTTTCTGGCTACCTGGCTGCAGCCATTGTCGTCCCAAGCAGAGCATTGGTACTTGCCAGATCTTCAGAATACGCCACAAGTCACCAGTCCCTGATATTTCAGCCATCTCGTCACAGAGGATGCTGTGCTGGGGCTGTTTCTGTTTTAACTTCCGGGAGATTGCCTGTAGCCGCCTGAACGTGGTGACCGCCACTGGAATAATATTTCTGCACTCTCGTGAGGTGTTCTGAAGTGTCTGCACCACAGATGTCTGCATATTTCTTAATTTGGGGTATTCTTCTAGAATCTGACTGGAACCATCTGGTGAGCACCGCAACCAGTTCTCAACCTGAAAAGTCACATCTGCACCCTTTACCTCTGGCCTTCCATCACCCAAAAACAAAGACATAAGACTATGTCCCCAGTGAAATCCGGAAGACCTCCAGTGTCACCTGGAAGAGACAAGGGTGTAAATTAACATACCTCTTTTTGTTCCCCAGTCCTCCAAAGGGTAAGGTTGGGTGTACAAACCTTGTCCCTAATTCCCTGCTACCTGTCATCTGATCCCTGAACCAGTTCCAATGATTGTTGCCTAGCACCTATCTTGAGATTAGGATAGAGAGGAGTACTTATCTCCTTATCTGTCATAAATACTCATCTTACTTTGATGAACTTTCTAAGCACCACCATAGCCCACTGGATAATTTCTGAAATACTTTTCTCAGGAAACCATAGCTGTGAACCTATGACTTTTAGGCACAAGGCCCCATACATCTTAGGGATGAACTTCATATGATAGAGGGAACTGGCTCTGTGCTTCTTCAAACTATTCTACCTATTTTCCTAGCATCTGACCACTCATCTGTATTGCATTGGCATTTAATTCATATACAGTTGTATTTCCATGGTGAATGTGTATAAATTTTATATATTGGTTTGTTTGATAATACTATCTGTGATTGTTATATGCTTTGTGCGTACATAAAAGCCTAATAAATAACGGTGTGTTCATATACTCACTGTCTAACTTGAATTATTAAGTGTTGCTCTGTGTGGATTCATTTTAGCCCAAGACCACGTTCACACTTTTCCGGATACTAAGCCTTTACTGCTTGTTCACCAACCTTGATTTGCTTTTGACTATATCTAAGCGTCTTTCCTGTTTACCATAAATTGGGTGGCCTCCCAAAATCCTTCTGCCTGGGGCAGAGTTTTGGAAATTCACCTTTACACATGTCACATCAGCCCCGGACCTCTGTCTATAAGGAATTTGATGCCACATCAACACTGATTGTCATTCACTATGATGCAGCCTCTCTATGCCCCTAACTATGAGACACATACTACGTATCTTCAGCAACTAAACACAGAGAGGGATTGTCAATACTCTTACCAGTAGTCACAGATGCAGTGTCAGTATTGCTTTCTCCTCAACCTACTTAATTCTCTGCTTTCCTCTGCAAATGATATTCCATCAAACCATCAATTGATATTCCATCAAACCACAACAGCAACTAAATAACTAAAACACAGTATCACAAATACATTTACATATTAAAAAATTGACAATAGTAAAAAGAAATCCAATATAAATATGAGAATTCACATGCACACACACACACACATTAAATTAATTAAATTAAATCATAGAATTGCTGTATACATACTCTTAGGTCTTACTTTTATTAGCTGCCAGAGCCCCCTTGTATTCGTTTCTGTCATGGGTTCAAGGCTGGAGTCTCCAGATGGTTTGGACTACGACTGATATCAACCATAGCCAGTATAATCAATGATGAGGGATCATGGGAGTTGAAGTCCAATAAAAATGGAGAGCCACAGGTTGCAGCCCCCTTGCCTAAGAAAATGACACACTCTGCATATTCATTAAGTAGGTGGGTTACACATGTCAACATTCTGACTTGGTACTGGGACATGGGCCGTTGTTGTTTTATGTTCAGGGTAAGTCCACCCTGGTGATTGAAGTGTCCTGAACATAATGAAGATTTTCTTTTTATGGTGTGAGATATGCTGGACAGTGACGTGGATTACCATACATACTTAGATTGCCCTTCATTAGTCGAAGATAATACATGGTCTGAATGAAGAGTAGGATCCTACCGACTACCTGCTTGGGACTGTTTATAAATATGTAATATTTGTTTCCTACAGTTTGATGGCGAGGAAGAGGGATGACAACAAATGAATAACACCAGTTGTGTTTTCTCTTTTCTAATTCGTATGATCCCTCACTGCCTTTGGGGTATTATTGTTCCAATCCATAAGAAGTGGGCAACATCCAAACCCGAATCGTATCACCCAATCACTCTTTTAAGATCCTGGAACATATTCTCTGAATACATTTATTGCATTGGGTAACTTCATCTGGCATCATGGGGGATACTCATTTCGGAATTAGGGTAGGTCTGGGGACAATAAATCATTCTCTGAATTGTATGCTGATCACCTCCATTTATATTACAAATAAGGTGAGTATTTTTTATTTGACCTTTATTAATCTCTCTGCAACATTTGAGTTATTTGATAGAGCATTGCTCTGGACGATCCCCCTGAATTGGGCATCACGCAGGGGTTCTTAAGGCAAATAGTAATGTTACATTAAAAAGTGGATGTGTCATCAGATACGGTTCAGGTGGATGGTGTGCATTCGTCTTCCATACATATAGTGGCCATCATCAGGGATGTGTCTTAGTACCAAATGTATTTAATTTATACACCAAAGCCTTACAATCCATCCTGGTGTAAGCAACAACAAATGTCCCACACATTGATTGTAGGAGATTTCCCTTGTTGGTTTATGCAGATGACGTTGTGCTTCTTGGACAAAAACCTAATGACATATTGCTTCTGCAGGACTCTTACGTTTGCTTTATGACTAATATGAAATTAAAAATCAATATTCAGTAATGGTAATGGGTAAAGCCTGCAAGCTATCCAGAGACTTTATGGTAAATGGGTCTCCTCTGGAAAGAATCCACTGTTTGGATTATTTTGAGGTACGTTTCTCTGCATGTGGTAATAGTAGCTCTCATATTGAGTAACAGGCAACCAGGATGACCCAAACATTTGAGAGAATTCATTGGTTTGCTAAGAGCATAGGATTGTAGCAAGTGGAAGCTATGATAACAATTTATAAAGTAAGGACACACAGTATTGGCATTCATGGTGTAGCGATTTGGAGAACAGATTTGGTGGATTCACTGCAACAGTTAAACAACATATTTTCCAGAAATGTATTAGACCCTTCTGCTGGAGGTGCCCACATTCTCTGTACACTCAGAACTTGGATATGGGGTTCATTGCAGATCAATTTGCAATAGTCACAGCCTTGATGTGGCTTTGTATGTGGGTAAATCCTAAAACTCCAGTATCTAGGAATATAGTCAAAGATGTATTGGCTAAATTTGGCATGGGTAGGATTAAATGGTGAATACATGTTACAAAGTTCTGAGCCTCGATACATGTTAGTCATTTTTTGGACCCTCCTGATCTTGTTGAAAGATCCAGCTGAGCGAAGGCTGAGGTACTATTACTGGAGGTTGTCATGATGCCTACCAACGGGCATCCGGACCAAGCCCATCAGCCCCGGTAGCAGGCATGCAGGTGCTTACTAAGAGCCCAGCAGCCCCGGCTAGGGGCTGTCTGGGTACAGTCCTGGTGCCATTGGCGCCAGGCTCATAGAGAAAATCATTTCTGCTGCCATAGGCGCCAGGCTCATGTACATTACTTACCTCATGCAGACCATGCTGCAATGAAGTCAAGCCAACGTGAGGACTGAATGGGACTACTTTACTTCAGGGCATATTTTTTCACTCGGGGGAGGTTCTGGGGGAATGTCTTACCTGGGACTACTTTGAAGGCTATTTAAACCACGCCCGAACGGCAGCACATGCTTCGCGTTATTCTGCATCCAGCAGCGTAACGCTCACCGTGCCTGCAGTCAGCATCCAGTCTTCTGCCACGCCCGCCTCGAATCCAGAGCTCCTAGAAAAAGAGGAAAGAAGAAGGAAAGGTTAGAACACGGACATTATTTTAATTCCTTACCTGATTCTGGATCCATCACGTCTTCAGACTTGGAAAGGACATTATTTCTGTACACGTCGCATCGCCAGCTGCAGCGCCGCGCCATACTCACCAGTCCTCACAGCATTTTTCGATTCGACGCTGCCTCCATCATTTTCTTCGCCGAACTCCAACATCTAGGGGACAAAAGAAATATAAGGTGAGCCGAGAGAGCCAACAAATACAATCTCTTTTTTACCACCATAGACTTACCTGATTTACCACCGGAGGTATTATTCTTTAATATCCCGCAACTTCTTACGCCGCACCTGTAAGGAGAGAGAAAACAACAAGTTAAATACATGCATCTCTTACGGGACAGTGTTGGGTAATACAGACTCTTACCTGAACGCCATCAGCTGCCACAAGACAATCTTCTCTTGGACCCAGCTGCAACACAAGAAGGGAATGGGACAAGAGTGAACATCGGACATATTGAACTCTTTGGACTTTATACTTACGGGTTCTCGCCAGGAACCTCAGAGTCAATATTCATCCGGAACTCTTCCAATGCCTTCGACCCAGTGAAGTAACTGGGATCTATGCGCCCCTGCATTCCACGCAGGATGGAGAGCTCATCATTCAAAAACATAAAGTGAGATTACTGAAAGGCAATATCGGAGGTGATTAGTGGGGAGAACAGTGGGGTGCCATTACTAGAATCCACGGGTGGCTAAATCCCTTTCTCCACTTGCAGGAGAATACTTTTACGGGTCAAGCAGATGAGATTAGGCAGGCCAGTCCAATCTGTCATCTCTGCACTACGCTTCAGGTTGGAGGAGACCGCAGCTGTCCGGGTCAGATCGACGCCCCTGTGGGAACCAGGTGAGCGTAACAGATGTATGGAGTGATAGAAGAGACAATGTGGCCCTTTTGAAACCCTCTAATACAGCCCATCTAGTAATTTCATATACATCCAGGTTTTACCCATATTTAGAATGGTGTTTATCCATTAAGGAACGTTTCAATTTAGTTTGCCCTCCATTAAAAACGGTTATAGAAAGCAGATTGTCTTTCAGGTGCATCCTTGTTTCACCAACTGATTTGGATACCATGGCAAACTATGAGTCCGTTTTTTGTTTATGCCTAGCCTACCCATTGATTCATTAGAAAAGCATAGGGACCAGTTTAAAAAAAATAAGGATGTTATCAATGTAAACCTGCCTTGTTTTAATCCCTTATGCTGAAAGATGTAGCCTGGGTTCTAGAGACGTATTCATTAAAGATGCTGTTCTACCATAACACACATTATTGAGCATGAACTGTCACGTTTTAATATAGCTATGAGCACCCAAAGGGATTATTATCTGATTTTATGGGGTTTCAGCTATGCATTTTTAACATTTCATGGTCTGATGATATAGTTCATGTGATTGTATATGTACATTATTTTATGATTGTGTTTCAGTCGAAATAAACAAGTGATTGATTGACTTGAATATGCAAAACACTGTTTTAATTAGTTGGCAATAATGATTTTGTATTAACAGATTCCATTCGAACAAAATTCCAAGGGCTGGCTCTCCACTCCCATCCGCTGATGAGCATGAAGCAAGCCTCGAGGCATCTTCGGACCGACTGGTGCGTTCTTCTAAACATGTCTCTTCAGGCGTATTTGTGTAGCTACTACCCTGCACATGACAACAGCAGTCATAGCGCCAAACATAGATGAGAATTAGGCCTTTCTGCTGACTCTAGGCAGACACTGCAGAGCAGGACAATCAAGAAAGGGGATTAATTCTAGAATTGCGATTCTGAAATAGCTCCCCTAAGAAATTGCTGCTATAGGTTTAGCACATTCAGCGGATTTTTCAGAGCAAACAGCTTGTTTTTGCAAATGACTAAACTGCACATCACATTAGGTTACTCCAGCAGCTGTGGGGATCACCTCAATCTACTTACAAATCCTAGCTGAAATAAACCAGAGTGCGGGTGCTTATGGTGAAGTGTGATGTTATTTACTATTACTTCTGCTCTGTGCTTACATTCTAATGATCTTTGGAAAATATCACACTGTTTGTGTATCAGGAGAGGGTGTTTCATCAATACGATGGTCAATTCAATTCTGTTGAAGGAATTTTATGGCCCATGTTTGAGTATTTAATGAAACATTTTGAAGGCATTGTTTAGTTTTAATTTCAGTTCTTATGGGGCAAAAGAGTTTAACAACATACCCCAGAATGTTTTATGTGTTGCTCAGTAGACAGTGTTAGGGATGTATTCAAATTGCACTTGCTTTAAGAATGTAAAGAATGTACTAAACTCACTTTCTCTGATCCCATGACCCCCTTTTCATTTTGCTTTCCTACAATATATAAACATTTGGCGTCTGTTATTTATACAATTAGGCACCATCTTAATCTGTAGCAACCTAACTAGAATGCATGCATGACTTGTGAGCAAATTTCAACAACCATGTCTCTGATGTTGTGTTTAAAAGGATGGCAGGGGCACATGCCTGGAAGTGTCATTGCCTGGGAAGGACCCGTGTAATCAGTAGGACCATGGTTAAATATCCCTGCCTAAAAGGCTCCCAGAGAGTGTTAAGGGTCATATCATGCAGGCACTGTGCTTACAATCCATTGCTTTTGACAATGTTTCTGACATTCCCGGTGGGACGCCGGTGATGACTCACTGAGCATACCTATATGGCTACAGAGCATTAAACGTGGCCATGACCTGCGGCCATGACTGGCTTCTAAGATCACCACGAATCAAGGCTATCTATTTTTTCAAGACCGCCTGTTGATACCTAGTCAGAAGCTATAGTTAATTGCACTAAAACTTTCCCATGACAGCTCACCCACAGGACACAATGCTAGTTACCAAGAACCTCCTCGAAAGAAAGTTCTTGTGGCCTACCTTATCAAAAGATGTCATTGCTAATGTGCTGTCTTGTTCCTCGTGTGCTCATTCTAAAGTGCCTCACCTTCCATCTATGGATTGCTCCAACCCTTACTAGTTCCATGAGGTCCTTGGTCCATCATTTCCACTGAGTTTATCATGGATCTCCCTCCCTTAAATGGCAAAACCACCATAACGGTAGCAGTAGATTATTACTCCAAGATGGCAGATGACAAAGATCCTCCTCAGAGACATATTTACGTTACACGGACTTCCGGAAAAGATATACCTCACGTTTTTGGTCTCATTTGAGTCAACTCTCCCAGATAGAAAGAGTTTTTTTCAGGATATCACCCACATATGAATGGACAATCCAAACAGTTAAATCCGTTTTTGAACAGTACCTGTGGTGCTTCATCTCTGCTACCTATAACAATTGGGATGACCTGTTACCTTTGGAGTTTTGTTAAAATAAGTCCTTTTCAACACATCTTCACATACAATCCTGCTTCCATTCCTCCACAAATCATCTTGGATGACTCTCTGCTTACAGTAACAGATAACCTGCACCGGATGCATAAAGCTCTGCTACTCACAGCATCCAATATGGAGGAAATGCAAACAAAATAAGAAAAGAAACCATTGACCTTTGATGCACTAAAGCACCAGCTCGAAACACAGACTTGGCATGGCCAGCCTATAAACAGTTTTCTAAACATTTGGTTCCTTGCAATCAGAGTGAAGTATTTGGTCCCTTCTCTGTGGACAAACAGGGTAGCCCGGTGGCCCACCGTCTTCACTTACCTTCTGCCTGGATACACTTTCGCCCGGTCTTTCACACCTCCTTATTGAAGCCTTGACTGGAAGTGGAGGATGAACGTATTCTGGATCCTTCAGCCCCCAGCCTACAAAAAGGCCAACTAGAATGCGAAGTTCAGAGCATTTGCAACTCCCGTTAAATGCAAGGCCATCTTTACTTCCTGATTGATTCGGAAGGCTGCAATCCCTGTGACAGGGCTTGGGAGGCCACACATGGGTAGTACCCTCTCCCGCATGTGAGGGCTTTTCTCCCTTTTCTTTGGGGTACATCCTGTTGGTTACCTGTTAAACGGATATGGTGGCTTCCTCTGAAGGCAGGCCTTATACAGAAACAAACTTTCACATCAATACACGGGTAAGCCCAGCCCCTGACAGATACCTTCACAAAGTACAATTGGTTATTGGGACATGCTTGGTAATTTGAACACAGAAGCATCTTTTCACTACATGATTATCATGCATCATGTTCTAGATGTTCGCTTTGTTTTGGAATGCATTGTTGATGAATTTAAGGTGGTGTCTTTTGGTGGTTAGGACTGGGATAGCTGAGCTCTATACATTTTCATCACTCACTCAATTATTTATGTCCACTCAGATGGCAGCAAAATCCAAAGAATTGGTTTACTGTTTACGAACACTAAGATGTCCTTGCACATCCTAGGTTCCTCTGGCAGGTTCAGTTTATCCTGACGCTGGTAATGTCACCTGCTGACTTTGCTAACCGTGCCTACAGAGGAATGAAACCACTACTGCCTATTTACGCATGCAGTTTAAGTGGAGAGACCACAACCCATGGCTCTGTCCTTCTTACACTGGTTGTGCTTGAAGGAGCTTGAGAAAATAACAAATTGATGCGTTGTTCATAAGACACTAATAACAGAGTCCAAGAATTCAGGAAAGCAAGATTTAAAAGGTACTACCCTCCACGTTAGTTTCAGTTTGAAAGTATTATTCTGACCCTTTTTCCCAAAATCAGCACAGGGCTGCAGTTCTGGAATTCAATTCTGCAGAGGATCGGAAGCACGGTGTAACACGTCACTGAGAAATATTTTCTAAGTATACTTGTTCAACCCATATATGTAAGCGTTGCAACTTGTTTCTGATTAGTATAGGCAATCCCTCCTTCACATTTTTGAGACTTCCTCTGAAAGAATGGCCTACAAAGTGTCTACAACATAACACACCATAATGTTGCATAACAGAGCATTAACAATAAAAGCTCTTGGAGCATCAATGTAAGGATACACTACATTTCTCCAATACGATTTATATATGCATTGCCTTACATCTTCAGCAAGCAAAACTGTTATCTTACTGCACATCACACATGGTTTTACAAAGTATTTGTCTTATTTGCCATGCGCTCCAAATATATTTTCTAACTGCATATTGCACTGGAAAATAGTTTGGGTATCAACATATTTCACGAGCTATAACTAAACGCCTCGGCAGAGTTCCCGCCAAGATACAACCAAACCTAAAATGAGGCTGAGTGAGTAGAAATGTGCTTCAAAGATTCCATATCTGAATAGCAGAACCTACAGTTCATCTCAGCACTTTGTTTCCTATAAAACAAAATGTCCCATCTGTGTAAGAAGATTGAACCTAAGTCTCAAAAAAGTTCGTAAGTAACGGCTCGCTGGAAATGTATGAATATGAGAAGGAATTGTCCTATAGCTCTTATTCCCTAAACCTAGATTGTAGTACAATGTATTGAAACCCCTGCTGTCACAAGCTTTAATCCAATCTTGCTCATTTCATTTCTTTTTCACCCTCTCTAGGTGTGTTACTAGATCCTGACTGCTCATATTTAACCCTATCAAAGCCTTGTCTTTAAAGCTCAAGAGTCAGCCACCGTCCAATTTTCCCAGCAGCGAAATTAGAGTGTAATATAAGCTGTTTCTGACCCCAATAAGTATGTTTCTGTGCACACTAATTGCTTTCCAAATAACCATAGTGTGCATAGAAAGCAATCCAAATACAAATCTTATTATCACAGCTGGAATACGATTAGGGAGTTGTAACACCTTAAACCAGATGTTTCCCTCCAATTTATGGAAATCAATATCTTTAAAGAGGGAACATACCTCTAAACCATATGAGACAGCAGGGATTATTTTAAGTTTATAGAATTTAATAAGAGGGGGGTGCAAGGTGAACCTACAATACTTTCACGCAATGAGCTGCTTCTGGATCGCAAATTGGACACCTTTCTCATCGAGCTTAGCATATAGAGTGGATCGTTGAGCAGAACAAAACCCACATGCCTCAAAGTCTGGATAACATCCAGTTTAACATCCCCTAGCTTCCAACAATAAACAGCTGACTTGGTCCTAGAACCCTTGAAGAACATTAAATGTTTTTGGTTGAGATAGCTAAACAATAAAATCTATATTCTGAACACTAATTAATTGTAATATATTGAGGTGCCCCACTCCTCTTCACTTTTATAGACATTCGTAGGATAATCCCACATATGTGAAAGCCACATTCACGTTAGACACATTTTTAATTTAAGAACCAAAGGTAAATGAGAAGCTCCAGACAGATTTAGACCTCTAGAAAAATAGATAGTGACCATATTCCGATCTGTTCCAAATCTGGAGCTAAAACAGTATTAGTCATTTTTGTCTATCCTATTTATTCCTCACTTATCATGGAGAGGAATTATAGGAACTCCAATAGGTACACCCACCAGTGAGCTTAACAGTCTGTGCTCAGAGACCATCATCTTTTCATGCAGATAACGTTCCAAATCTCACTTCCACATCTAGCTGCTGGAAGCTCTCTGGTATTGTGGGCTTTTAAGGAAGATGAGCTACATCCTTCCTCCAAGCGTTTGTGGAGCTTCAAAAGTGCACACACAGTTTTGTTTTACACAATATCAGCACCTTCATTATGAGAGGACCAAGAGGTGAAAAAAAATGCTAAATATACGTATACATTTACTGAGTCTATAGCTGTGTTTACGATGTAAAACGGGTTCTTTATTGGCTAAGTACCCCAAGTCTCATGACATTTGTTTTTACTATATTTATATGTAAATATTTGCAGTTACAATATTCAGCTGAAGCAAAAATAGTTATTTGAGTAATGGTCAGTATGCACTATAATCAAAATACCCCAGAAAATAAGGAAAACAGCAGAGGTTCAGGGACTGCATCCCTAGTAGGCTCATTGCACATGCTTCAAGACAATGGTTAGTTCACCTTCGTTTCCGAATCAAACTGCTTCTCCTGATGTACTGCATGCATCAAAGGGTGCTGGTAGACTGACGAAGGAAAGCAATAATGCACAAATTATAATACCATCTATGGTCCCTTGGCCTGCCAGGCTCCTGCTTGTGCCTTTCACATAAGATATTTCTGAACAATGTGTTCTTCCATCAGAGATAACAATATTTTTCCAAACCTTTGCACCTTTGAAACTAGTAGGAACATTGAAAAATAAATTCCCAGTTATGCACAATCTCCCTTCTTAAAACATAGAAATATAATTGTTTCATGAAGCTGGAAAGCTGCAAAGGACTATAACAGGCGTCCATAACCTGTGCATAAAGAACCACATATCTAAATGATGCATATAAAAGTCTACCGGTGTCACATCGAGGCCAGGTGTCAGGTGCCTTAAGCAGCGCAAATTATATTTATTTTAATTCAAAATTTAAACCAACGTTTATCCCCTTAGAATAAAGTCTGAATGTGTTTGGTCTTGGTCAAGCCCACCATTACCCTCTGGGTGCAGTTAAACCACACATATTGTTTGTATCATTACTCATTGCATACATGTGACAAATTGACCTCTGCTCTGCAGGAATACAATGAAGAGTTAAGGGTAAAGCACCTACTAAGCCCTCACACTTCTATAAAACCAAGAGCCAATAAAATCATAAAAGTAAAACACGTACATTTAAGAGATATACTTCCTTCACCTTTTGTGGGGACGTGGGCTTAGAGAAGGCTATACTCTCAAAAGGGGTGTGAATGTGGTTCAGTAGCAACATAACCAAAGTTCTATATAACTATAAATACTTTAATTAGAAACACCAGGTACAATAATAACTAAGTAGAAAAACAATCAAATGGATGAAGGGGGGTAATTAAAAGTCACTAGTACCTTTTTGCAGTCAGATTAGAATTTGTGGTGCTGAGCGAGCAATTTCAAGATCGGGAGTGTGCAAAAGGCAGCAACCGAGTGTTCCGGTGGTTCAAATGTGTCGAATGGTTTTTGAAACCTTCCTCACTGGTCCTTTGCCCTACCCCAGTCTCAATGGTGAAAGACCTTGGTGTAAAAATGACACCATCATTATCAAAGGCTGCTCAGAGCAGTGCAATCGACTAAGCGGGACATCTTAAATAAAAGATGCTGAGCAAGGTTCTTCCATTTTTGCCCTTTCATCTTTGGGGACTGCTGGTTTACTCTCTGCAGTTATCTTCTTTAGACTACTGTAACTCGCTGTTTATTTTGCAGCCGGCTTACCTTATTCGCTGTTAGCAAACTTTACAGAATTCCACAGACTGTGCGGCCACATATTTTTTTTTGGTGTCCTAATTTCTCTGGTTCTACGTAGCCTACATTAGCTGCCAGTGGGTAAACGGGTTCAATTTAAATCACTCCTTCTGGTCTTTTGTGGTCTTCATGGGATTGGAGCAGCCTATCTGCAGGTGAAGTTTGGTTTCTATATACCTTGCCGGTCCTTGCAATGTGCTGAGGCATGTTTGTTTGATGTTCCTCGCTTCAGGCTGACCCGGGTTGGTAGGTCTTTGTCAGTGGCTGCTGCCTCTTTGTGGAACTCTCTTCCTACAGCCCTTCAGAAGGTGGACAACTATTTGTTGTTTAGGCAATCATTGAAGTCTTATCTTTTCTAATTCTCATTTCATTTATCTGTTGAAGTATGCACCTAGATACCTTAGGGTATATGTTGCACTTTATATGTGAATATAAGATAGGAAGACAAGATAAGAATGATCCCTAGGGATGTTTAGATGACAGAGCTCGACTCTGCCTTGGAACACCTGCCTTCACCTCACAAAATGAGGACTCTGAAAAGGACTGGTCTACCAGCAGGCACCAAACAAAATTTTCTTCAAGGGTTGGTGTCCAGAATATGATTCGAACAAGTGGTGTTTGACCATTGTTTTTAAAGGTAAGTATGCCTTTCTGATGTCACACCCAAAGTGCTTTCAGTAGAAAAAGTGGAGGGGACTGGACAGAGGGAGAGAGTAAGAGAGAAACACAATGGTGGAAGTCTTCCTCCACTGTACAGAGATCTCCTGTCTACACTAAACCCACTCCCCTCCATTCTCACTAGGATCAAATACCTTTATAAATGCAGAGCCATGATGTGAGGCTACTCCCTCTGAATGGAGTGCTCCTTTTATGCCTGGACCCAGGACAGCTGCCTGTTGAGTGGCTGCATCTGGAGCAGCGTGTTACCTACCCTCACAAAGAGATCAAAGAAGAGGCATGGCCATTCAGGTTCCTATCCTGGCACTTTGTTAGGATCATACTGTATGGCCAGAATACGCATCACCTTTAACAGCTCATTTAGCTAACAGGAGCGGACAAATGTGTGATATCAACTTGGATGTAGCTGCAAAGATCATGAGTTGTGTCATGAACCAGGCCCTAACCCAGGAAAAGCTTATATTTAGAGTTTACCCTGCCACCGTCATGGGCAGTTTATGATCATCATAGTTTTGATACGGTGTTGCATAGCTTAACTGCAGCCACTGTGCTGCAGATACTTGCCTGTCACTGCAGCTGTCAAATTGGCACCTGTGTCCTTTGAACCTGATCTGCGCCACTTATAGGGCAGATGCTGAAGATCAGGATAATGATGTAAAAATCAGAAGTACACACTATGCTTTTGGCATAAATCTTATGAAAGGGGAGTCTGATCACAAGATTGCCCTTTCAGAGATGGAATTACCCACTTCATTTTATTATTATTAAAACCCCCTTGCCAAAATGCAATTCATCACATGCCCCCAGCCCAAAAGGTTGAGAACCACCATTCTAACTGTCAGGTTCTTCGGCAAGGCAAGAAAATAACTGGTTGCTATCTACAGTAGCCTGTCAATGTCTAGGCTTAGGCATTTTGTTTTTATCTAACTCTATCAGCCACCTGTACATTCAGGTAAAGGGCTGATTAGTGACATCTAGGCTTGGCTGCACTGCGTCCACTCCAAATTCTGATTTACATGTGCCTGTATGACTTTGCAGCACTGGAAAGTGGTTTGTCAGGCAGAGGCCTGTTTATGTTTTGGTGGTTTCTGCACAGCCACAGCGATAACATGGTGTTCCTCATCAGTTGTGACATCTGGGGGAATCCAACTTGAGAGATATCACCATCCCTCTCACAAGGACACACAACCACATGTAGTGGATTCTAATGGGTCTGGTGTGATTCTCCTGTCCTGTCAGGACCTAGTCAGGACTGGAATGAGTGCACACCTTTCATCTCTGAATCCACACAGGGATTTCAGAAATGATCTGACAAGCTATCAAATGTTGTCTCAGCTTCACCAATGTGACTAGCAGATATGGCAGGTGCCTGGGTGAACAACCATCTCTTGGCTGTATCCTGCCCCTGAATTCTTGGACTCTTTGTCTTTGAACTGAATAGGGCTTTCACTGTGTGCCAGTTCCTGGTTTTGGAATGGGACGTGGCCTTCACTTTGTGCCTGTTATGTTGAAGGAGTAGTTCAGGACCTCCACCCTGCACCTGCTCCTTTGTCTACCTCAACATCCTTGCCAGAGTGGAATAGTCCCTCTGTTCCTGGCATAAGTCAACCTGACCTGAATCTCCAGCTGAAGACAACTCCTCCAGCTCTGTCAGGCCCTTCGGATCTGAAAGGTCCCTGTCCACCAACTCAGGTACCCCCCTCTACACCTATAGAAAAACTTGAGATCACTGAATCCTGTGCTAACTCCATAGTAACCTCAGTGTCTAAGGATTCCTCTGTTACAAGAGAAGGAGCCTCAGAGGACTTCAGGCATGGACTATCACTCAGGTTTTTTTCCCTATTTCAGGAGGCGACCCTGAGATCACTGAACCTAGTGCCAACACAGTAGTTTCTATAGTGGCTACTGGGCCCTTTTTTGCAAGAGTGGACACCTCAGGGGACATCATGGTTGGACAGGGAGCTACCGGGTACACCAGTCCCTTTCACTCTCTAGTTGAGGAAGCCTCAGTGCCAAAGTCCTCAAGTGCTTCCACCGATGATGATCTCAGGCCTTCCTCTGCAGTGACTGCCATGACTATCTCAGAGTTGGGGAGGCTATTACCCAACAGACATTCTACTGGAATGTAGTTCTTGACTGAAACACAGTGGGCCTCATTACGACCCTGGCGCTAAGTGAAAAACGATGGCGGTAAATGGTTACCGCCATCGTTTTCCGCCAGGTCCGATCATGACCCGTGACCGTTAACTACGATGCCATTAGCGGCATCGTAGTTAACGCTGGCGCTAACTGCGCTAAGGGTGCGCGCATGCGACCGCCCACACCGTACTTAGCGCCATGGCGGAAAGGTACGCAAATGCCGACCCAAGCGGACATGCACCTAACGCCATCACCCAGCCCGTTAAGTACCTTACCGCCATGGTGCAAATAACGCCATCGCGAACCAACCGTAAAGGGCCATGTTAAGTGAATGCAGCTGCCACAGGTGCACAGAAACAGCACAGGTGAAGGCAATACAGACTCAGGGAAGTACAAAAAGAGCACACCCCACCCCTTCCCACACCCAGTCACACTCCACAATGATGCCAATACGACTAGCAATGTTGGGGCTGGAGGACCTGATAGCAATGCATGTGCTACAACAGCAACAACAACAACAGGCAGCACAGAGGAGACACAGGAGGAAAAGGAGGGCAAGGCAGGCCCAGCAAGCCCCACCAGCACAGCCAGTGCCACCACGCAGGCAGCCCCCAATCCCACGCATCAGAGCCAATCCATTCAACCTCACTGCTGAGCAGATCCACACCCTGTACCGTTTGGACCGGGACACCATCACCGTCATCGTAGACATGACACACAACGACATCGTCAGCATGATAGAAAGTCCAACCGCCATCCCCCCCCTACTGAAGGTAGTGTCTGTACTCCACTTCCTGGCCACAGGCACCTACCAGCACATAGTGGGGCACCTGCATGGCATTTCACAACCATTATTCTCACGAACACTCATCCAAGTGCTCGATGCCCTCCTCAAGCACACAGACGACCACATCTCATTACCACGGACTGCCCAGGAGATTGCAAACACCAAAGTGGGTTTCCATGCACTAGCCGGCATACCCGGTTGCATTGGTGCCATCGACTGCACCCATGTGGAATTGGTGGTTCCACGTGCCATGGAGGTATCGTACCGCAACCGGAAACAGTTCCACTCAATCAACGTGCAAATGGTCTGTGACTCCAACAAGATCATCACACATTGTTGTGCCCGATTCCCCGGATCAACCCATGATTCTATGGTCCTGAGGAACTCCACAATAACACGCTACATGGAGCGACATGCAGGCCCAAGATCCTGGCTACTCGGTGAGTCCAATGTCATGGAAATGGGCAGGTGAATGACGTACCGATGCATACTCCACCTGGCAGAAAGGGCGGGGGATGATGCATACTCCACCTGGCAGAAAGGGGGGGGGATGAGGCATACTCCACCTGGCAGAAAGGGGGGGATGATGCATACTCCACCTGGCAGAAAGGGGGGGGGGTGCATACATTGGGTGATGGCATACAAAACAGGCCATGGGAGCCATGAGCATATACTGGTTGCATTGTGTGAATCAATCAGTGCATGTAGAAGTGAGCCAAAGTAACAGTTGGATGCGAGCCATGGTGGAACATCATGTTCCTGATCAGACAACATGACTGACACATACATTCTCGCCTACATACAGGTGATGCAGGCTATCCCCTGAAGAGGTGGCTCCTTACACCAGTCCGGAACCCGCAGAACCAGCACGAGGAGGACTTCAACCGTGCACATACATGTACTCGTGTGGTCATAGAGCAGACATTCGGCCTATTGAAGGCACGGTTCCGAAGCCTCAGCAGGTCTGGTGGGGCACTCCTGTATGGCCATGAGAAGGTGGCAAAGATCGTCATGGCATGTGTCATGCTACATAATATGTGCGTCAGACGGAATGTGCCCCTGCCCCCTGACGCAGAACTGCAACCACCTGACGATGTGGATGAGGAGGGTGCAGATGGGGCGGCACCCCATGGAGGAGGCGATGCAAAGGAGGGGCGTGCAATGCGCCAAAGTATCATCAACCACTGCTTCTAGCACACACGGCTGGTGTTTATCACATGGAGACTGCACTTGGGGCACTGTGTGTCTCTGGGACATGCACACTGTGGACTGTACACCAATAAAGCACACATACGCAATGAAAATGTCCACACATTACTTTTTTTGAAAGAAAAAAGTGTATTGAAACTATGAAATGTCGTGTCACACCCCCTCCCACCTCCCCCCTGCACACCCCAACACACCCCCTCCCACCTCCCCCCTGCACACGCCAACACACCCCCTCCCACCTCCCCCCTGCACACCCTAACACACCCCCTCTAGGTGTCAACAGATGCCTGTGACAGTGGCCACAGGCTGTAACAAGCCCCCTCACCGGGCCCCCGGGGCACCCCTGGCTGTGGAGCGCAGGTTAAGTCCGGAACGTCGCACGGGGCTGCTCTGTGCAGAACTGGCAGTGGAGGATGTCCCTGGCTGCCCCTGTGCATGCACGTCCTGTAGGGTGTGGGTGTGCTCAGTGAGCGCACGACGCAAGGTGGCACGTTCCGCACAGATGTCCCTGGACATGGCCTGCATGGCATCCCTCAGGGTGGCAGTGCTCTGTGCTACTTCGGCCCTTAGGGTCTCTGTGGCCTGTTCAATGGTAGACCTAGCCCTCACACATTCCGCGGCATGCTCATTCAGCATCGTGGACAGTTGATGCTGCCGTTCTGTGATGTCCTCGAGGGACTGCTGGCCCTGATGGCCCATGGCCAGTGCTGGTGGAGTGATGGAGGGGCTGCTCCCCTCCTGTGGAGTGTGGACAGGTCATGGGGTGGAAGGCCACTCCTCTACCTCTGTGTGCCCCTGTGTGTGATCCTCATGGGGGCTGGCGTCTGAGAAACAGGGGGAATGTAGTAGGTCAGTGGGGCTTCTGACCTCGTGCTCCATGTCTGAGTCTGAACATGCAGCTGTTGCAGCTGTCTCACCGATGTTGCTGCTGGCCGCTGACCCCGTGCCTTCTGTGGCAGGCAATGTCGGTGGAGGTGGAGCAGCTGCTGCTGGCCTGCTGCCTACAGGGGTGCTTGCCGGTGGGACGACAGGTATGCTTGCAGTGGGACCTGCTTGTAGTGGGGTCTGCCTCACTGCAGCTGAGGTTGAGGGTGCAGGGACGTTATTGATGGCCTTCTTGGCTCTCTTCAGCGCAGGGGTGTCCTGGTCCTCTGGGTGTGAATCTGTGCCTGTGGTGGAGCAAAGGAGGGAGGGCGTTATTGATGGGTCTGCGGACTTTGGAATGACAATGATTGACATTATTCTGGTCAGTAGATGAGGCAGATTTCAGGCAGTGCCATGCAGGTTGTCTCCTTTTAGTGTGGAATGTGGATGCAGGTATGCGGGTGCCAGCAGTGTATACAGGGTGGTGCTTGCATGTGGCTATGGGCAGTGTTGATATGTGTTGCATTTACACTCTAGGGCAACCTTGTGCTACACATGATTGGACTGCAGTGACTATGGCATGTCTTGTTTGAGGCACCTACCTTCATCGCCTGATGTCGGAGCTCCCCTTTCCATCCCTCCGACGCCTTCAATGGATTCCATGCCAATCGTGGTTGCACAGATCTCCTCCCACGGTTGGAGTTTTAGGGGGGATTCCGACCCTCCACCGGTACCCAGGGCAACGTTGCGGTTTGCAGAGATGACGGCTCTGACCCGTATGCGTAGGTCATCCCAGCGCTTCCTGCACTGCTGTGGGGTGCGGGGTACGGTCCCCACCGCGCTGACGCGCTCAGCCACCAGGGCCCAGATGGCCTTCTTCTTCCCTATCGCTGTCCTGGTCATTTCCGGGGAGAAAACGACACCTGCGTTGTCTTGCAGGGTCTCCGTAAGCATGCAGAGTTCCTCCCGGCTGAATCTCTCCTGGCGCTGGCGGTCACATGCCTTTTTCACAGCTTTAGGCATTTTCGGGTACTTGGATGGGTGGGTGATAGGTTGGGACAGGTGTCAGGGTTGGGTCTGGTGTTGTTCGGTAGGATGGCAATGGATTGTGTTTTTAAAGATGGCCGATGGGCTGTTTCCCGTTCCGGCGCGATGACGCTATTTCCGGTTCTGCTTTTTACGGCCGCCGCAAATTACGGTGGCCGCTACTTACGGTGGGCGCTACTTACGGTGGCCGCTACTTACGGTGGCGGAAGTGCACCTTGCTCGCTTTACGATGCCGGTAGGGGCCTTTTCCGCCATGGCGTTAATTGCATTACCGCCATGGCGTAATGCTCGTGCGTGATGGGTCGTAATGTGGCGCTCTTTACGCCATCGGCCCACGGCGTAAACGCTCATTACGCCATGGCGGTAATGACGGACGATTACCGCCTGGGTCGTAATGAGGCCCAGTGAGAGAGGTTTCACTCCTCCAGCTAAGACTACGGTTTCCAAGGGACAGCACATCTGACTATCAAACCCTCTTATCTGCACATTTGGTTTTTGGGATTACTGCCCTGCCTTAACCAGTTGCCTGACAGTTGTGACACTAGCAGCAGTTCCACTCAAGGAGGAAGACCTTTCTCCATTTCTGGAGAAATATTCCAGAAATATCTGAGTTTTAGCAGGAGTCAAAGGACCAGTACTGTTTCCACTCAGAGTGATGGACCAATTGGCCACTTCTTTGCCTAGTGTGACTTCATCTGTTCAGATGCCCATTCTGAAGGTGGCATCCCGAGGGGACTGTAAGTCACGAAAATCTTCTTGGGTTTCCGCTTGAAGTCAGGATCCCCTCCATGTGCCAAATCTCTGTAATGGAAACAACCCATGGATGTCAGGGGTGTGGGGGCCTCAGTGCTCGATGTGGCAAAACTCTGCTTTCCAGTGAGAGTTGAATTACGACAGGTCTGGGATTTCCCTTCCGATTTTTGCTGACCTTGCTTGCATGAAGGGCGAGAACATCTGTCCTTTCCCTGTGTTTATCATAATAAGTTGGTTACGATTGGGCTGCATACGCCTTAGCCTTATTGAGGACTCCAAAAGTGTGGTGTTACTCATTTCCCATAAACACAGGTGTCACTCCATCTCACACTTTAAAAGAGTATTCTCGCAAACATCCATGTTAGATATGCCCCGAGCTGTGTCAGTTACATTATCTCTGGCCCATCCACACAGTACATGCAATTTACGAGATAGCTCTCCTGAAACAAGTATATAACTGTGTACAGTGCAGTATGTGATGCAAGGTAATGTAAGTGGTCTTGTATAGTGCCCTTATTCCACTATTAGTGGCCTCACTGGGCGTGGCTTTGAAAGACAAACAAGTGGCTCATAAGTGAAACAGTGGGACAGGCAAATGCGTAACCTGTGGTGTTGAGGGGTGCAAGTCGGAAGTACCCAGTCCCTATGTTAGGGTATGTTATGTTTATGGGATATAACCATGAACACTGCTGACATTTGCAAAGTGTCCAGGTGCTCAAGCTGAACTGAATAAAGAGGATGGGGTGGGTTGTTATTGGGAGGAGAGGAAGAGCGCACACATGCTTTTGCTGTTGTGTTGGTATTTGCAGTTCAGAAAAATCAATTACTGTGTGTGTGTTTGCTTCTCGGTTGTATGATTCAATGGGCATGCGGGTGCTTCTGTTGGTATGGGAGACCTTGTGTGCCTGTGTCATTGCGGTTGACTGTGTTGCCATTCTGTGAATTATTGGAGGATGTGTGGAATTGTGCAGCTTGGTGTCAGTTTTGGTGTGGGTTGTTGTGGTTGCCATGTGTGGTTGGCATAGTTGCTTTGTGTGTGGTGTATTTGCAAGAGTATGGATAGTTTTAATAAAGTTAGAGAGGGACAACTGGGTGATCCGAGTGCCATGTTATCGGTTGTAACCATTGTTCCTCTCTTTCACTGATAAGCAAATCCACTTGTATCACGTGGTCCCGGAAATCCTGAGCAAAGACCCAGTAATTTGTGCTGTACCTCTTTGCTTCTCTTTGACCATGGGCAATGGTTTAGCAAATTAGGTCAGCAAATCAAAAAGCATGTTTATAGTGCTTTCCTGAAGGTCAGGTGTCCCTTTACGGTGTGTATTTCCTTGGGGAGGTACTTCAAAAGATTTGTATAAAAGGTTTGAAAATGCTAATCCAACATATTTAATTTTCAAAAATTCTTTGGGTTCAAGCCGTACATCATTGCTAGACCTCAGTGTTCTTTTTGTTCTGTAAATGGTGATTTTTCACTTGCAGGAATTCTGCTTCTTGGTAATGAAGAGTGTTTTGTAATAGATCCTTTTCTTGACTAGCAGGTGTAGGTATTGTAGTGCTGGTGTGATGTGTTCTCTCTTGCTGAGCTCTAGGAGGAGTCTTGCTACAGCGTTCTGCATCCTTTGCAGATTTTTGGTAAGGCAGTCAGACATTTCAATTTAGATACTGTTGGCATAGTGCCTTTTTGACATGACCAGCAAGATGATGGCAAGTGTTCTCAGTGGCAAGATGTGAAAGGGTAATATTAGCTTGATAATATGGAAGTGAAAGAAAAATGTATTTTGAGGTTCCAGTGTTTGGTCATTGTCAATCAAAATGTAGTGATTGGTAACTTCTTTGGATGCATCCGGTATGATTGCCATTTCAGAAGGCTATGATATTTGTGGTTGTATAGAGAGGTTGTTGGACGTGATCATGGATTTAGTTTTGTCTGGGTTGAGTTTAAAGCTATTATTGCTCCATTCATGCTTTGATTTATAAAAGGCATTTGGCAAGGGTTTGGTTGATGTCCTTGCATGTATCGATTTTGAAGCAGATTTGAGTATTGTCTGCATAGTTGTACCATGTGTGTCCTTGCTCATTTATACATTTTATAAGTGCGGCCGTGCAAATGTTGAAAAGTAGTAAGGAGAGGGATGAGCATTGTGGAACCCCACAGGTATGTCTGTGTGAGGTTGAACTGAAGGGTGGTAGCCAGGCTTTTTATGTCAAGAAGTATTTCCTCTACTGTTGTGCAGTGGTGCTTCCTAAATGCTTTTGAAGAAGATTGCATGGTTGACTATGTCAAAAAAATGATGAAAGGTCTAATAGTTTGAAGGTGGAAGCAGTGTTGGAATCTCACTACATTTTTAGGATGGAGCCCAGTGCTGATTCAGTTCCTCTTACAGGCCTGAAGCTGCCTGGTCTAGTAGTTGGTTGGTTTCCACTTATGTCAGGATTTCCCCATATGCATAGGTTTCTAGCAGTTTTGCAAGGATCTGTTAGATATAGGCCATTCGTTGGTTTGGTTGTTTGTGTTAGCTGAGAGCCTGATATCTGCTTGACTACGGCCCTTTTATTGTGGATGTGGAAGAGTGTGATAAAGCCAAAGAGAAGAACTTGGAAATGGCTCAATTTGTGTTGAAGTGCTAATGAACAGGCCCTTGGTGGGCATCTGATGGATTTGTCAGTGTGAAGTATAAGGTGTTAAGATCTCAGAGGGAGTTGGTTAGTCAGCATAGAAGGTAAGAGGCATAACAAGGCAAAATAACTTTCAACCTAGCACTCCAAACATAATGACATGTTTAAATAATAGTATTATAATAATAATAATAATAATAATAATAATAATAATAATAATAATAATAATAATAATAATAAAAGAGAAACCTGCATAACTATGCAATTTATGTATGTATGTATTTATTTATCTATTATTTATTTATATACATGAGGAACAATGCTTTTTTATCACAAAAGAACATACAATAGATATGAAATCAGATTTGATGGGAAAAAGTGAACTACAGTCACATGAGTTTGAGGGTCATTCAATCCAGGTTGTGGAGGGGAGTAAATGGAACAGTCACATGGGACAATACATAAGTGGACATACATTGATTAAGGACAACCAACATTGGACTTTTTTAAGTGCAGGTAGGCAGTATGGCCAGCTGTGCTCGAAGTGTGACCATGATGGGTGAATTGATAGAATGGAGGCATACGAAGTGAGAGACAGAGCAATGACTTCCCTCTGTGAAAAATACTTAACCCTTTCCCTTAACTTTCCACATTTCACTCTATCCCTTTCACTCAGTCCTGCAAAAGAAGAATGGGGGAAATCATTTCTGTAACCCTTTTTCTAGAAATCCATGTGGAACCATTGCCTCATTAACAACCACACTGTTATGGAAAAAAGGGATCTCTTTGGGAGCATGCAATCCTTGGATGAGAAAAAAGGTCAGTTGGAGGTGGATAATGAGGGGAAGCAGGTGGTACATGAGGAGGCAGTGAAAGAGGAGACAAGGGATTCATGGTGGGGAAAGGCAGGTGACTGCCAGGTAGAGCAGTGCATAGCAGTAGAAGGAGGATCCGTTCTAAGTAGTACAGAGGGTGATTGCAGAACAGGAGATGGGTGTGGGTGTGGGGCATGAGGAAAAGGGGCAGGGGCATGATTGTCAGAAGGAAAAATAGAAGGATACTGCCCAAACACTTTCTAGATGCAGCAGTACTTTCTTGTGCCAGAGGGCAAGGTGCAGTCAGAGCCATGCACCACTGTTTTCAAGCTCTTCAAAAAGGAAATAACTACAATGAATTGTGTGCTGGGCACAACTGCAATTCGTTAACACATGTTCATTGACATAAACCAATGTTTCATAGCCATTGGCTTGCACTGCCACCATGACAACCCCATCCAGTGGTGCAGAGTAACTATCTGCCTGCATGTTTGGTGTGTCAGGTAATTCCCCGCCACACCATGGAGCATGGTGATGTGAGAAAAAGGCCCAACCACATCAAGTGTGGAAGGATGCAGCTCTCACATCTTGGTTTCCTCAGTTTGCTTCCCACACTATTGTGGCAGAAAGGATGGCTTTGTCACCATAAGGGAGTAGACAGCATGATCATCTCCTCCATTTTACATACCGTCATTGACTGGATTTTGGGGGGATGTCAAGGCGATCTGCAGGATGGTGCTTTCAAAGATGCTCTGAAGACACACCTGTGTGCCTATCACTCCAACTTCCCCCTGGGGGGCACTGACAGCTAGTCTATATTTTTAAATGGTTAAGTCCCCTCAACCAAATGACTACTCCTTTCTCTTGCAACTTTCCTCCTGGAGCCATGTGATTTAGCATCATCATTAATCTTTCTGGTTCTCACCTACCTGTGAATGATCGTCCTTCTGTTCCTATCCCACTTTCCCCTTACCCAACACTGAAACACTGTATTCCTGACATCAACAGCATCACTAACATATTAAATTCATGATGACTGTTCAACTCCACCTATAAACCTGGAAGGCTGTCCCCCATCCCCAGCATGTTCCTACCACTCTTGAACCCCTTCTACGACCTCCATTGTTCATTTGCTTGATGAAATATCCCTGTGAATGCTTCCCATTCGTTTGTTGTATGCCCCATTTAATTTCCTACCCTTCACACACCATCATGAGATTGACCCTTATATGTATGTTTTATCTGTGCCATTCTTGTGCAACAAGTAAAACCCCAAATACATTTCTTATTTGTGGCTCTTGCGTTTCAGGGAGAACCTTAAGTATTCTCATGTATTCAACTCAGTCCTATTGAATCGAATCTCTCGCCTCCATAAACTGTCGTAGAATAGCAAAAGTGGCACCTAGAAGCAGGAGCTAAGAACAGAAAAGAAATATCCCTAATGCTGAACACAAATTGTCAATTTTAACACTTTTTCTGCACATTCAACGAGTCATGTCGGTAGCCACAAAAAGACAGTTTACTATGTTACAGCCTCTGAATGCACTCTTCTTCGAACGGTAATACATTTTCTACAAAATCCAAACATATTTTATCTGGTCACAGAAAGATGAATCGCTGAGTTACAGCCACCAAACCTCCTTCCCGACACTGCCTCCCAAAAAATGAGAGGTGTTTTTTCCCAATCTGAAATGCAGTGGCATGTGTATTTAAGCTGTTCACGGTGGTCACTAGGTTGCTATTACTCTCTGTAGCATTTAGGGTTCTGGTAAACAGGCACACGTAGCAGAGAGGACTCTGGAGGCAGGAATGTATAAAAAGTAAAGTTGCTTTATTATGTTTCAGGGCAAGTTAGAAAAGGGAGGCAGGATCTAACTAATATACATCCTCTCTAGTCAGATCTCCCATCCTGAATCCCAACCATCATTCCTGGAACCTTGATGACCCGTAAGGTTCCAAGCTACCTCATCACATTCTGTGACCTGCATTGGTGAACACAATACAACACAAGACACATACCACACATCCTCTCTCCTTACACAATACAGACACAACAAAATAACCTGGCCAGACTTTCCAAACAACCATACCAAACATCACCACAAACCAACCAGACAACCAACCACATTCTAAAGCCCCATAGCGTATTCCACATTTGCGTATCCAACATTCTGCATCCACTCAAAACACCTAAACCACCACTTACTTGGGACTGCCACTCCCTGGTCTTACAGCTGCCAACTGCAACCACAAACAATCAGTTCCACACTCAACAAACAACACAGCGTATACACCTTCCACTATGTCTGCCACAGAGAAACTCAGGCCTGCAACGCCCGCAGCACAATCACAACCGTCCATGAAACACAACTAACATTCAGATAACCATTAGCACATATCCCCATGCAACATCACCATTCTCAGCACAACAAAATCCAGTGTTTGCACCATCACATTCATACTCAAACTGCCCCCAAGAAAAACATACAAAAGTAGGAGAAGAAAGAAAGATACAAACAAGACAAAGCATCAACCGTGACCGCACAGACACAGCACATGAAAGAAACAACACAATAGGGAGTGATTAGAAACCCTGTCATGTGCACAGATCTCACCATCCACCAACACTATAATACATCCTTTCAAAGGAAAAAAAAATATTTCCTCTCCAACTCACATACGTATCATTTGTGTCCATACTATGTGAATAACAATGTATGCACACGCCTATACATACCAATACATAGGCCTTTCATCTCACTGATCCTTAGATCCATCAGATTAAATATATAACAATTAATGACTCCATTACGCCAGCCATCACCTCAGGTCTTAACTCATAACACCTGATGTTTGCCCAATACACAATGTCATATCTTAACATTTCATATCATGACACCTGGCATTACATTACTACACTTCTTGAACATACAGTGCCATATTTCATTGCATAAATATTAATAGCAATATATATATATATATATATATATATATATATATATATATATATATATATATATATTCAATGAAAAAACGTTGTTAAAGGGATGTTATGGTTAAGTTGTGCTACTAAAAACCTATGAAATTCAGTGAAAAAACTTTGTTTAAGGTACGTTATGGTTAAGTTGCGCTACTAAAAACCTATGAAATTCAGTGAAAAAACTTTGTCAAAGGGACGTTATGGTTCCAAGTAAAACTGAAAAACCCTTGAAATTCGCCAGTTATGGTAAGATAAGCAACCATAAATCGCACCACCACCGTGCACTGCTAAGACTAACACCCAGGACATCAACGATGACATCACAAATGTCATTGATGAATACACGTCCTGCTTTCAACTTGCCACATTGCCCGAATAAAAGATTCCAGGTAAGTTCTACCCCGCGTACAGGCACAATTAAACCCAATTAAGATCTCAGGCAGAAATACTATTGGGCATGGATATTCGCCCTTTCTGCCGTGATGCAACCCATTTGGATTCCAATAATTTGGAATGTGAAAGTAATGCATTTCTGCCTAATTGTCAATCAGAAAATTCAGTTGTCTCACATGGACGTCTTCAAAATGGCATCCCATATGGTCAATCCATTAATAATGACATTATGGAGGCGAAAACAACAGATGGTCAGAGGCTGCTCCTTCTGTAACTTTTGCTAAAGAAAATGTATCTCTAACGGACAGCATTCTGCTGAAAAATGTGTTAACTGGTTCTGGTCCTAAACCTGTTAAAGTGCCAGCTTTTTCTGTTTCATCTGATGCTGACATTTCTAATTCAAAACTGTCTAAAATATCTATTTCTGGTGATATGGCTTAGATACGAATGCATCATGTTTTTCTGCTCATACCTTATCAGAAAATGTATCTAAATCACCAGTTTTATTTACAAACTTTAGTGACACGAATTCAGTGGAGCATGTATCTTTTATTGCCCCAACCCCACGGAAACTTGGGGCAAATTGTTTGTCTTCGGTCAAACCGGTTGAAAATTCGAACAGTCTAACCGAAATTGCATTAATCTCAATGAATACAGCAATTCACTCATTGGCTAAATTGTTTGAAGCATTAGTCAACAAGGCTGATGTTCATTCACAACAACTTAATCAGATCTTGTCTTGGCAACTTTCTATTACAAATAAACTCGAGAATTTAGGGGGTCATGCCTTACCGCCCCTTCTGTACAGGTCGGTAAGTTCTCAAACTCTCACACAGACAGGGGAGCCTTCACAGAATTTTCAGAATATTCCTCTCATATTGAACCCCATTATCGACTTGGCAGGCGTTACAAACGAAACTATGGGTTTGCACTTTTTGATGGCACAAGGACAAACGTATTCAATTTGTCTGCGAAATTAGGGTTCAAAAAGGATGACTTGACCAAGAAAACTACAAATTGTAGATCTTTGGCCAAGTGAACATCCCAAACTAAATCGTTTGTCAAAAATCTTTCGCTTCCACCAACAGCAATTAATACTGCTTCTAAGGCCATAGCGAAAAAATACTTGTTGCAAGCTTAGTTGAAGAAATCCAAAGTTTCCGCTGAAAAGAGTACTGTTGTTCAATCGTACAGTCCCTTGAATGCCTTGGTAAATGCAGCCGTGGATGCTGCTAATGAATCCAGTGAAATAAAAACCTGTGAAGTACAACATTCAAATCCTTCAACAGTACTAAAGGATCAGGGCCTTAGTGCTCGCCGTATAGAAATAAGACAAGCAGTGGATGAATATATGGCCTCTAAATCAGCCTCTAAGAAGCTGATGTTGGCGACAAGTGGTACTACAGTACTGCTTCCAAAAACTTCGTGCGTCAATGAAAATCCAAGTACAAGTGAGTCTGGTTCTCCGATGGCACAATAAACTCAAATGGCTCAAACTCAAGTTTCAAATATTACCCAACAAACAACATCATCTACACAGATGCAATATCCAAACAAGAATGTTGAGCCATCATCCCAGATTTCCTCCTCTTTAGATATCGAAGAGGTGATTAAATGTACTTTACTGAAGTTCTTTGATACTCGCAATCTTACAAATGGCGGTGACCTTGGAACTACGGTATCAGACCATCGAACTCTAAATGACCCTGGTAATCTGTCAAAACAAAAAAATCCAGTTTCCGGTATTAAGCGACCAGCAGTCCATTCATTCTTTATGAGATGTATGCCTGTCCCAACCCCTCAGTACAATCTGAACCGAGCCTCAGTTCTATCCATCTTCAGTGAAATCCCCGAGCTTGATGACATTGGTACGATCGACATTGAGCACGGAAATGGTCAGCAGTGACCCTATGGATAAACTCGAGGGTTGTAATTAATACCATCTGGGCAGTCAAGTCTCAGCTTTTTGATCTTGGTTTTATCATACAGACTGCAAATGCAACCAAAAAGATACACAATGTTAGCATTTGGACGCTCATGAAATTGCCCTAAGATTGATTAGCTGGAATTCTAGAGGGCATAAGCATTTGATGAATAATCAGGCCATTAATTTGCTAGAACATGATGTAATATTAATACAAGAATCTTGGCTTACTTGTGCTCCATCATGGAATAATTATGACATCCTCTTGACTCCAGCGGTTAAGGGCACTTCTGGGCAGCCTGTATCAGGTTTGTTAATAGCAGTTAAAGTTCCTTTTTGAAAGTTGCACCATGGTTTTTGCCAAATCCATTTATACAAATGGCTAGACTCATCGGTGATAATATCCAGTGTGCACTTAATGATGTCTACTGTAATCCTTTGGGGATTACTGATGGTAGGTTTCTGGACTCCATGAACAAAGCATTGGACCTTATAATCATGGACGGCAATGCTGACACTATTATCATAGCTGGTGATTTAAACTTGCACTGTTAGGGCCCAAAACGGAAACCTGAAACGGCTCGTCTTACTAAATGGATAACCTTTGTAGAGTCCAGAAGCCTATTCATGTTAAATGGTTCATTCATCACTGATATCCCTGCTAAAGTAACTTGGCATTGAGCCTCTAGCGAGGGAATCATTGATTACATATATGTTAATTCAAATATGTGGAATAAAATAAAATCCTTCCAAGTGATACACACCGAAGCAAGTGATCATAACACGCTTAACGTGAAAAAAAAAAAAAAATCATACAACGACACCCACAACACATTAAGGGTTAAATTATTGTAAACACTGTAAGGAACAGGCTAATTTGGACAGAGTCATCCTTGGAAGCGTTTAGGTCTTGTTATGATGCTGAGCTAAAGTGCAAAATTGCTGGAACACAAGATTCAACAGTTATTTACCATGATCTTATGCAGTTATTGCAACCTGCTTCCTTTAGTCATAAACAAAAACAAACACTTTATTTTCACGTCTTCAATCATGAAGTAAAGACTAAGAAATCATTGGTTCGGGCTGAAAGGAGGGAGGCATACAAAACTGCTTGGTGATAAACGAATGCTGGCTTTGACTCACATCAAAACCAGTTATAGGAACTGGATAAGAGGAATGCAGGCTAAACTGTATCATAGTGATGGTAGCAATATGCTAAAACTGCTGTCTAGTAAAAACTCTGCAGAATCATGGAAAATTATGAATCAAGCAACTGCAGGTCATCAGATAGCAATACAGTCCAATGAGGTCTCTGAAGAGAAATGGGTTCAGTATTACTCTAAACTGTATGCTGCATCCATAAAGGAATGCTGTTCACCCAGGCCCCTGGTCCAAACTAATTTCCATCTAAGGTTTGACAAAGATGATATTCTACACTTCATCAACAAAGCCAGTCGCTCTAGGGTGCCTGGTCTGGATGGATTGTCAAATATGACAATGAAACAATATCCATTCATATGGGCCGAAATAATGTATATCATGTTTAAGCACATACTTTTATCTAAAAAAATACTGGTGTCCTGGAAACATTCTATAACTATCCCAATATATAAGAAAGGAGACCGGGCTAACCCGGCCAGTTATAGACCTATCTCCTTGTTAGATGCTTCCGGGAAGATCTTTTGTCGTCTAATTTTAAGAGATATGAATACCTGGTCAAAAAATCACCATAAGAGAGATCCTTTCCAATCTGTATTTGTTAGTGGGCTTGGTACTATACCCAATATTATTGCCATTAACATGCTTAAAGCTCAGTATGCAGCCCGGAAACAATCATTGTATTTTGAATTGGTATTCTCAACATTATGTAACTCAAACCACAGCACACAAGACTCTAGGTAGATCAAATTAAACCTAAAAATGTCACAACCCAGCTACGAACCGCGACAAGCACGGCAAAGCGGCTAAGCGGGACTTGCACAGGGTTTCCACAGGTGCGCGCGCGGGGTGCACACGCAACCCCAATTTTATATTCACACCCACAGGACGTAGAAAACAAAACCCACAAAAAAAAGAGAGATATTGTGAGTCTTTGTATAAAAGTATACGTCAGTTTATATGCACTTTCTCTTGATAATCTTCACCTTCTGGGGTTTGGAGTTCTTTTCTTTTTGAAGAAGCAAAAGCGCCGTGGATTGAATCCAGAAGAAAAGCAGCAACAACAGATGTCAACGGCTAAGCGGGACTTGCACAGGGCTTCCACAGGTGCACGCACGCGGTGCGTGCTCAACCCCAATTTTATATTCACGCCCACAGGATGTAGAAAACAAAGCCTTCTGGGGTTTGGAGTTCTTTTCTTTTTGCAGAAGCAAAAGTGTTGTGGATTGAACCCAGAAGAAAAGCAGCAACAACAGATGTCAGAGGCTAAGCGGGACTTGCACGGGGCTTCCACAGGTGCGCAGGTTTCATATGAAACATATATATAAGGGAAGACACATGCTTGAAAGACAGCAATGGTTTCTGTGCATGAAGATAATCAGTAAGGTTATCAGCAGTTTCTGATATTCTTTTTTTTTATTACTGTACTGTCCCTGTACATGCTCATATGTGTATACATTGTATTCATTCTAGTTTCCTTAGGGTCCAGTCACATCATGTGATACACATACATTGGGAAAGTAGCAGCTTTGAAACAGAGCAATCATTTCTCTACATATAGTTAATCAGTACGGTTATGAACTCTTTCTGCTACTACTGCTGCTTTTTTGCTTACTTCACTTTCCCTGTAGATACTCATATTTGTATGTGTTGTTGTATCTTTGTGTTTTATCTGTAATAATGCAATTATGTACTAAGTGGGTTTTATTAACTACTTACACAGTACGCACACCTCTAATAAGAAAGCAGTTATCATTTCACTATTCAACAAGTCAAGATTATGAATATTGCACATTCATCATGTATGCTGCACAGAATGCCTATGTTTCTACATGAGTAGCTTAGTATACTGGATAAACCTTCATAATAGAATGTTATTTATGTCAATGCATTGCTTAATGCACTAATTAGCTCATGATATTAATGGCAATTATCCTTGACACTTTATCAACATTATAATAAGAATCCCTTGTACAGACTTTTCATGAAAAGTAAATGCACATGTGATGTCATCAATGACATTTGTGATGTCATCTTTGATGTCCTGGGTGTTAGTATCAGCAGTGCACAGTGATGGCGCGAGTTATGGTTGCTTAGCTTACCATAACTGACGAATTTCAGGGGTTTTTCAGTTTTACCTGGAACCATAATATCCCTTTAACAATGTTTTTTTACTGAATTTCATAGGTTTTTAGTAGCACAAATTAACCATAACGTCCCTTTAACAAAGTGTTTTCATTGAATTTCATAGGTTTTTATTAGTGCAACTTAACCATAATGTCCCATTAACAAAGTTTTTTTACTGAATTTCATAGGTTTTTAGTAGCACAACTTAACCATAATATCCCTGACTTTATATACATGTAACATAGAACATACTGAACCCCTAGCTAGTGATTTTGATGTCCGCGGACTCTGCTTATGTCCGCGGACAGTTGCGGACAACAGCAACACTACCCAAAAACTCAGGGGGTATCTTAAATTGTTATATCATGCCATATGTACACTGCACAAGTTTAAAAACCAGCACACAAACACATTATATGTAGTAATAAATAAGAAGTGTAACCTATATATGTTACACATCAACCATCCATTTAAATACCTAAAATGGAATATACCAAAAGAAGAAAGATAGGCTTCCAACATAATTACCTCACAGAAACTGCACAACTAGGAGCAACAGCAGAGCTACAAACCAATAAGAACACAATTTACCAGAAGGTAGTAAGTGTACTTCATTTTTTTTATATATTTCTAAAATTTCTGTATTAGATACAATAAAAGTGATATATTTTTCTTTTCTCACAGAAATGTCCGATACTTTGGAGTGGCTTGAGGAGAATTTCCCACGCGAGGAAATGTCTGAAGATAGTGAACCTAATGCTAGACACTTCTCTATATAAGCCAATTAATAAGCATTCCTTTATGTACACTTAACATATATATCTATTTTTTTACAGACCTTACAAACATTGAAAATAGTACACCAAAAGATATATTGGATAAGATTCTCCAGCGCATGGAAGACTAAATCGACATGCTCATGGCAAATTTCAACAATTTGAAAAACTTTGTGGAGGACCCATAAAAGGAAAAATTAGATACCATTGTCCCACATGTACCTGTCCCCCCTCTCCATATCCCAATTAATTATCCCCAAACCCTCTCCACGAAGAAAAACATTTTGATGAGACTTCCATCCCTTCATCTCCTCCTATCAATCCTCTTGAAACCCCCAATTCTCCTGTGTTTGTCTCAGTTTCTGCTTCCCCTTCAATTTCATAAATTTTGCATCTATATATAATAAAGCAAAAATATTATATGTGTCCTAATTCAGTTCTTTTTTGTGTTTTTCTTTTTTTTAAAAAGCAGTTGAGGTGTCCGCGGACAGCACGGGTGTCTGAGATGTCCATAATGAAATGAAAATGGGGGCGTCCTAAGGACACTATACCTGCCCGTACTGTTCGCAGGCAAGTTGAAACTGTTCTAAGAACACAAGAGGTGTCCGGGATGTCCACAATTAACCAAAATGGAGGTGTCCTAAGGACACTATACTTGTCCGTAATGTTCACAGGCAAGTTGAAACTGTTCTAAGAACACATTCGGTGTCCGGGATGTCTGCAATTAACCAAAATGGAGGTGTCCTAAGGACATTATACCTGTCCGTACTGTTCGCAGGCAAGTTGAAACTGTTGTAAGAACACAAGAGGTGTCCAGGATGTCCGCATTTAACCAATATTGAGGTATCCTAAGGACACTATACCTGTCCGTACTATTCGCAGGCAAGCACACTCGGTGTCCAGGATGTCCGTAATTAACCAAAATGGAGGTGTCCTAAGGACACTATGCCTGTACCCATTGTTCGCAGGCAAGTTGAAACTGTTCTAAGAACACACTCGGTGTCCAGGATGTCCAATTAACCCAAATGTAGGTGTTCTAGGGACACTATACCTGTCCGTACTGCCTAAAGAACATCTACGCACATGCACACTACAACCGTAAGTTCTCCGAACATCGCGTCTGTCCGTTACTGTTCACGTTGCTTGTGTCGCACTTTTAATTAATTTCAGGACCCGAACACTGTCCGTAGAAAACCTGTGCGCATGCGCACAACCGTTCCCGTGCGGCCATCCGTTCTCTTTGCGGACATGTTTGCAACGCCATCATGTGACCGCACCCATGCAGAGCATGTGTCCTGAATTGCGGACACTATCCGGGTCCCCGAATATTTTAAAAGTACCCTTTCGGGCAATCCCCAGTATTTTATACTAGAAATGCACCATAGCACATGTCCTAGACAATAACCCTGACTTTCTACATACTTTTTAGAACTTTTTGAGCCCTTTTGGGGTGTTCATTCTGTCCGCGGACTGCGTGGGTGTCCGCGAACCACGCACCAGCACCCCTATAAAAGGCCACACCCCAGAACTCATCCTCATTGTGTTTCTGGCTACCTTACAGAACACAGTGTATTTTGCTGCCAATTTTCCAGATTTTTTTCTGAAACCTGATGGCATCCATGGCTCCTCTACTGCCACCTGGTGCTACATCTGCCTCAGCACCACCCCCGCCCCTTCCACCACACCACCTCCCCAAGGGCCTGAAGAGGGGAACAGGCGTGAGGATGTACAGGAGGATAAAGAGATTGACGAGGATGAAGTAGTGGAAGTTCCTACTACCAGCACTCGCCGTGAGTCTTGGGTGTGGCGGTTATTTACCATTCATGGTAATGTATCCAAGGCGCGTGTGAACAAAGTTACCTGCAACGAGTGCAAAATGGTGCTGAGTCGTGGGAAGCTTGGTTCATACAGCTTTGGTACGACTACTATGCAGCGACACCCAAGGTCGTTCCACGGTGGGGCCATTCGCAAGGTTGTACCTTGCAAGGAGCGTAGTAGGTTCAGTTCCTCTACTTCATCCTCTGTTTCCACTCCTCTCACCACAAGAGACACTCCTGTGGGAGAGTGCATCCCTCCAGCTGCCTCACAAGCCATTCACAATACTGATGACCCTTGCCTTTTAAGGGTCACAGTTATGTTTATGTACTGCGATGCAGTACTCTGAAGGGGGGAGAGACTTTGAAGTGCTTTTGAGACTCTGGTCTCAAAGCACGAGAAGACCTGCCCACTACCTAAGTAAGGCCCACCCTACATCTTCCTCTCTCTATCCGCCCTTTATTATCCCCGTGGTTGGTGTCCCCACCTTACCCTCCTTTCCCCTCCTCTCCTAGTGTGTCATGTGTAAAAAAAACCAAAAAATATAAAACAACAAAAATCTAAAAAAAAAGGCTCTTTTCAGAGCTGTCTTTCACAGTCTAAAACTAGAAGTGACAAATAAATGGTGCAGGGCCCTGTGTATTTTTTTTAGAAGTCCGCAGACAGTTCGTGAACATCTAAAATTTTGGGTTGCTGCCCTATCAAAATCATTGCACTTTTATCTGGGAGGAAGAGGTGGCTCTGAAAAGAGCCTTTTGGTGATTGTTTTTGTAGTTGAAAAACTTGAAATAGTGAACACCTACTGAAAAATGGATAGCTGTAATTCCACAAAAGGACGCAATGCATTTTGTACATTTCTCAAAATAATTTGATTACCATCATAAGTAAGATGGACTCCATCTCTGCGAAAAATGTATGTGCTACGAAACATAATATTTTCATTGTGAAAAGAGGACATGCCAACATCTCCTAGAAAGGCACAAACAGCCTTATTAACATTCCGCCTTGCTTTCTCCATTTGTGGACCAAATGAAGAAGAACGCAGCCACATTTGTGTCTACGCATTACGAGAAAATATTACTTGAGAATGTGGAAACATTTCCATGACCTTCCCAGGTCCTTCTTTCATCGCATATTGCAATGAAATTCCTGACACATGTCCTGATCTGTTCCCTCCACAATGAATTATAATTATGTCTGGATGAAGTTCTGTCTCCAAACTAGCACAGAGAGGTACCAAGTCTAGCCACTTAATTCCACACACTCAATGCCAGTGCACTTCCACATGAGGGAATCCAAGATCTGCAGCTACTCCACAGCGTTGTGCATGCTCTGTTTTCTGAAACAAAGCCATAGTTAACTATTCCCCTCACAGGAAAAATACCTTCTGATAAACTCTCTCTTTACACAACACACCCACCAAACTTTACTGACCAATCAATTGCTCTGCTCATTCTCATATCTAATATGCGATGTCCGCGGACTACCCCATGTCCACATGTCCCATGACCCCATGTCCACAGACATATCCTAACCTGGACAGCCCTTCTACCATTTCCACTTCACTCTCTGCGCCATTCCCTCATTGGATACAGCTAAACAGTCACACAACCATCCACCAATCACATCCAAGACCTCTACATCTAACTGCATCATCAGAAATCAGCACTTCAAATGTACTGTAGATTACTCTGAGTGCAAGTCTCATATCATTTCTACTTGCAGCTGCATGCATATCCACATGCATGAATACAAACTACAGGTATGCATATTTTCTGCACAGTACATGTACAACTCTTGTAAAAGAATATAAACAGAGTAAGTGCCACTCAACCTGTATAGCCTATAAAATGAACTCATTGTCATTTTTTCCATCTACTATAATCAACTGTCACTTCCAAACCTATCTACTATATAAACATTTTTTTACACACAACAGTATAATTGTAGAAAAACGTATTGTATTATAAAATTACACACAGCCAGGATAAGGTCATGCACCTTTATACACTCACACAGATAGACACTATCCTTGAAAAACTCCCAACTGCAATAACACAACTGCCTGTAAATCACATCCTTCTGATTTATTACCCACACCTTCACAAATGCATACATTCCATGCTTTTCTATACAGTATCTGCCATGTACCTTATAAAAATGGCAAAATAAGTATATCATTATTTCTTCTTTCTCCTAACATTCAATAACACAGCCTTAAAAAACAAAGCGAGTTTCATACACTTCCTATTCTACTCATTTGCAAATCATGTTGAACTAACATATTTAAAATAAAATATAAACACTGCACATAGTCAAAGGTAACTGCATGCTATATACACACAAAATTACTAACTTCTTTCCTTTACAATTACAGTGAAGACCACTCTCCTGAAAAGCAGCAGAATCCGAAGTACAAACAACAACTCAGAAGAAACCTAATCATTCCACACAAAAAAAGTAAGTACAATGCTACCATAATTTTCTTACTGTTACTCAAACACACTGTGCGGTTGATTCATGGTATTTGTGCACCAAAAAAAAAAGATTAGTGCACCATTCTGCCCACAAATCCACATTTGTTAAACAGGGATTTGCAGGCAGAATGCCGCACAAATCCCTGTTTTTCGGCACACAAATGACATAACTCAGCCTCTAGAATGTTAGTATTACAGAACAAAGAACTGTTTTAATTCTATACCATTAAATTTAGTATTTGTGCTTCTCCTCACCACTAGCTTACTTTCTACTGTCATCTGAACCCCAGTATAGTAACACACAAATACAAGAATAGCCTTCCCAACTAGTTGTAGATGCACACCATCACATACATTTCTACCATCATACTCAGACACTCATGCACACAACACACATGCATTCCAGAACAGCCCAACCCATACCTTCTTTATTTTTTACAACAGACCCCAAAGAATGCCTACCAAAAAGCAAGTCCGTAGAAAACAACGTAGATTTAGAGCAAATGAAAAAAGAAGTGTCCAAAATAAGCATCCATCTCTAGCAGAATTTGCACAAAAAGTTCAAACAAAACAGCTAATACAGTCATTTGGCAAAACAAAACATGCTTCAAGTACAGAAACTTTGCCTCATCCACTACTGCTAAAACTGCTCCTATAAATCTTGATATAATGGTAAGCAAGCATACCAAAAAAAGTATTTTAGCAAACATGGTCCGCCACAGAGTCCTTCAGAATCTTATAAAAACGGGAGAGAAATCAAACACAACCCTTAAAACCTACTGTAGAAACTGAATCTTAGAAGCTTTGATAGACAGTGCAATCCTTCTCAAAAGAAAGTTATTTATTTTAGTGTTAAACAGAATGAAACCACTAACAAAACTAATTACTAAATTACAAAGACTTCTCAATAAACGAAATATCAACAAAAATAACTTCTTAAATATCTGTGGAGGTGAATGGAGTCACACCACAAATACAGAACCATATTGTAATGAAGAAGCATACAAACAAAAGCAAACAAATACAATTGCTATACATAGCAGTGGACAAGGTTTTGAAAAACATAATAATACCAAAATGGAACAAGAAATACTGCTTACAAAAATATCCCCAGAATACTCAGAATTACCTCTCCATTCGATTGGACCAAAACATCCAGTATACAAATGGCCATACACGTCAATGTGTAACATTCCCAAAAAATCTTTCAAATCTTAACACCAATTCCTCAATCAGTATGTGAAAGGCAAAGACAAAATCTAAATGAAACTGCTGCAAAATATGGATACCTGTTCAGTGCGTAAATACACAGGACTACAAGGACATTCATTAGCCTGCATTTCAGGACCGATTTGCAAAAGCACCTTCCATCATATCAAAATGATATCAACACATAATCCAACTATAAGAAATCTAGTCTATAAACTGTACTATGCTAAAAGTCCTGCTTTTGCACTAGCCAATTTAAATAACAATCTTCTACATGGTACAGTTATAAAACTACTTGAAGAAATTGACCATATCCAGAAAAAAATATTTTCGAAGTGAAAGCCGCTTACAAAATGCAATACGTTTGCAACAGACTAGCAACAATTGTACACATGGCAACCTTCTATTACACACATACAAAAAAGAAATACTAAAATTTAAAAGTACATCCGCTAAAGTACCAAACCATGTGTTTGTGTGTTGCCGCAGAACTTTTTATAAAACTAACACAAAAACTATAGACATAACATACAAAATAGAGGACAATGAAGATTCTAAATGGTTTGAATTAGCTCTCTATCTTATAGCTGAAAACAAATATGAAATAACTGACCCCTTAATACTTTGCAGTTACTGCACTACAAAACTTGACAACAACCAAACTCCATCACAAATAACTTGGAATTATTCCCACTATCAAAAACCCTACAACAACTCAATTTATATGAGAGCATCATAATTCAAACAGTGCACCCATTTCAAGCAATAATACACCTTCAACCAAAAACAGCAAAATGACCTTCCTCTGAATTGGTGAAAGGCATTCATGGCAAAGTAGTTTATTTACCATTACATCTGACAGAAAATTTGCACACTCTAGGAGTGCAACATCCAATAGACCAATCATTAATTATTTTAGTAAATGGTGTACCAACAAAAGACAAAAAAAGTGGCAACAACTCATCGACTTACATAAAGTTAGACAAACCTTGCAATATCTAAAATACAATAATAATTACTACAAAGAAATACATATTGAAGAAAACTAAAGGGGAACAACTGAAATAATTCAAGACTCACGAGAAACTGGTCAATTTGAACTTCTAGATCCAGCTGCAGTATCCAATATTTTAGACCAATATACAATTCACCCATTGCACTCTAAAGACAGCATAGATGATGCACTAGAAACGTACCAAATGTGACAAACCAAAGGATCACCAATGAGCATATGGGAAAAAAGTATAGAAGCATGTGCTTTTCCTCTACTATTTCCTACTCGCAAAGGAGGACGATACAATGATAGACCCACTCAGATAACAGCATCAGAATACCGCTCATTACAAATGTATTCTAAGATCCCAGATTTAGACAGAATGTGGAATACATATTCCACCTACTCTTTGAAAGTGAACTAGCAACTCTATGTTACGGAGTTGCACACATATTGAAATCGGGAACCCACTTTCAAAATATGTCAGCTACGCAATTAATACAAAAAATGCAAGAAAAAGATGAGGTTTTACAATCAAGTATTACAAATCTGTTTGCAAACATGCGTGGTACAAAAGAATACTGGTTCAGACGTCACGGAGATGTACGTTATATGATCAGAAACTTTGGACCACCCACTTGGTTTGTTACATTAAGTTGTGCAGAATATGCATGGGAAGATTTACATGATTTCCTACGCATATCAAACAAAAACGAAACAAACATAGATATACTAACACCTGGAGAACTTTGCTCTCTAGATCCTGTTAATGTTTCAAGATATTTCCACCATTGTTTCATTGCTATGCTACACTTTATTTGTAATAAAACTGTTCCTCAACTCGGAGAAGAGCAACACTTCTTTTGGAGATAAGAATACCAAGCAAGATGAGCACTACATATCCACATGCTTTTATGGATTAAAGATGCTCCTAAATTTGGTCAGGACAGTGATGCCACTGTTTTGCAGTTCATCCAAAAATATGTCACTTGTGAAATCCCTTCACAAACAACACATAGTGACCTTCATGTACAAATTGTACAATTTCAAAGACACAAATGTGGCCAATATTGCCGTCGCAAACACAAAAAGAAAGGGAAATACTACACCAAATGCCGCTTTGGTTTCCCTAGACCAGTTACAGAAACAGGTGAAGTAAACAACTTCAGGTCTTCAGTTAGACATAGGGCCTCATCACGACTTTGGCGGTAACCCTTAAATCCGGAGGTAGCGCTATTATGCCGGATTTAAGGGTCCGCCAAAGCAGGACTTCGGCGGATTTCTCCCCAGCTCTGAGCTGGGGTAAATCCGCCGAAATTCACGATTTCCCGCCGGCGGTATTAGCGCAAAATGTCCCCATTGAGCCCAATGGGGAATGGGACATTCCCGAATGGGCTCAATGGGGAATGGGGATTGACATCACCGCCTTACTCGTGATAATTAGCGCCGGGGAGTTCGGCGGTAGGGCTAATACCGCCGGCGGTAATACTGCCGGCGTTACCACCCAAGTCATGATAAAGGCCAAAAGTGTTAAAGAACACGTATTAAATAAAAAGAACAGAAGAATCCAAATATATCAATGATTACAATGAAATCATTGCCCACTTATGGAATTCAAACATAGATGTACAGTACATTGCAGACAATTCCACTGCAGTTGCACGATATGTTACAGCCTACTTAACAAAAACAGAAAAAACAGAGCTTCAAGACCTCTGGAATGACCTATCATCAGACAAAACACTATCTCAGAAATTGTACAGCTTAGGCATAAAAATGCTTTCTCATAGAGAATGGGGTGCCTATGACGCTGCAGATCGTTAACCGGTACTGCTTTGTATGGAAAATCTGAAAATATAGTATGGCTAAGTCTTGGTCCTGCTAAATCTAGAAAAAGAGTTCTCAAATCATATGACGACATAGAAACAATAGCCAAAAATGATCCCAATCCAAGAAATTTTGAAAAACAATTTACTAGACACATACTACCCGAACAGGAGTACCACTTTGGAAAACATTTGTTTATACCACATAGCCCAAAGCTTTACATACAAAAATAATATAAAACCCGATGAAAACAAAGGTAGATATAGAGTGACAGATTGTGAAGGCAGCTTGGTGAAACTTACCAAACGAAGCTTAAGTAATCATATCAAATTGTCATTAAAAACTCCTCAACAGAAAGAACTATATTACATGTCCCTGCTATAACTTTTTAAACCATGGAGAAAAGAAGAAGGGATACTAGATAACTATGACTGTTATGAAGGCCCTTTCAAAGCAAATGAAAGCACTATAATCGATGTGAACTTTATGCAGTACAAAACAATGTTGCAAAATGAACAGCAACATGAAGAAGAACTCCAGGCCCAACTAGATAAGGACACTCCTGACAGTAGTCAACCTTCTGTAACAGGAATCCAAGCACCACTGGGATAGCCACTAATAGCAAATGAGGCAGAACTAGCTATGACAGAAGTAGAAAACACCATGTGTCAGTATAAAGATAAAGAAGACTTAACTGCACTACAATCAAAACTAAACAAAGAGCAGCACACCAGTTTTAAAGAAGTAGCAAAAGAAATTGCATGTGGTGTACAACATGAAAATAAAGAATGTACCTGCCAAAATTACAAACCTATACTACTATATGTCAGTGGTGAAACTGGTTCAGGCAAAACATTCTTAATCAAAATCATCCACATGTTCCTTCAACAATTGACAAACAACAAACTGTCAGCTGTTTTAACTGCCCCCACAGGTTTAGCTGCCTACAACATAGGCAGTGTCACATTACACCGATTAATACTCCTTCCAGTAGAACACCAAAACAAAATAGATTATTACAAACTTTCTACAGAATCTGCAATGGAACTATGCAGAGTTTTGAAACAAATGAAAATGCTACTAATAGATGAAGTGAGCATGGTCTCCAACCTAATGTTGGCTTTGATTCATCTCAGATTGCAAGAAGTACTTAAAACAAACTACGAAGAACTCTTTGGAGGAAAACACATTATTGTTTTCGGAGATCTTCTTCAATTGACACCTGTGAAATGTGAACCTATTTTTAAAACCTTAGGACACAAACTCTGCCATAAAACTATTGGCAATATAGGAAATGTCAACCTTTGCCAACAGTTTCAATACAAAGAATTAACAGAAAACGTGCCAATCTGCAGACCTCACCTACGCCAACATTTTAAAAAGTATTAGAGTTGCTGTACTATCTCAAGAAGCACAAACAATATTAAAAACCCAGCACATCCATGCACTTTATGGCGATATCTCATGTGCTACTGATGTTATGGAACAATTAGCGCAGAAACATGTCAATTGTATGGCCTTAATGCCAACTCTTGCAAGCTGTTCCTAATTCAATGAAACAATGTTAAAAAAAGAAATGCAACCAATAATTGAAATTTGCTCGACAGACAAACTGGACGTACATGGTATTACACTACCAATGTGTCAACAAGCCACAACAAGACTAAATACCTTAGAAAATTCTATCTCCAACACAGCTGGCTTGGAGAAAATATTAAAATTATGCTTAAACTGTAGAGTAATGCTTAAACGCAGCCTTGACGTGGAGCAAGGGCTAGTTAATGGAGCACTGGGTACAGTTGTTGGCTTTCAAACATACCCGCGTGATATCAACATTCAGTTTGTCAAATTTCTCTTCGACAAACTTTCAGAAGTAAAAAGGATAGCACACTCAACAGCTCGATTCCTTCTCTTCAAAGACATGTATGTATGCAGAGAACAATTTTCTCTAACTCTTGCATATGCAGTCACCATTCATAAATCCCAAGGTCTTACCCTAGACAAAGCATTGATAGATATTGGTAACACAGTCTTTAAAGAAGGCATGAGCTACGTAGCACTATCACGCTTACGTACACTTGACGGTCTATTTCTAATCCACTTTGTTGCAAGTAAAGTCAATGCTGATATCCCTTGCATTCTAGAATACAATAGACTATGTACACTATACACCCCCATCTAAAAGCATATCCTGTTCCACAAAAAGGAAAATGTTGTAAAAGAAAACTAATTCAAACTGAAATGCAACATAATCTGACTGCAAATCCTCCAAAGAGAGTAAAAGAAGCAAATACTTCATCATTTACCATAAGTAAAGAAGAACCTATTAGTCAAAGTAACTCAGGTACTTCTTCAGAGAAGCAACACACACTCCAAAAAAATGACTTGGACAAAGAACTATCTGGTCCATTGAAATTTTCAAATGTAACTGGTGTAAGTTGTTACACAAATGTAGAAATGAATATTCTATTTCAATTGCCACCAATTCTTGACAACATTTACTTACACAGTAAATACCAATTGTGTTTGCAAATGTTAGTCCTTCATAGAAACGCAAAAAAAATCCTGACAACACATATAGTGTTCACGGAATAAGACAAGAATTGGACTACTGTGCTGGAATGGTGACATTCACTATAAACTCACAAGAAGATCCACAAGAATTTCTAATGTACTTAATACAAGTATTGGAAAACCAAAACATACCTATAAATGGAATCTTCCATATTTCATACATGTGGAAACATACCTGCACTCTCTGCAACAATGTTACACAAGAAGAAATCCCTAACGAGCGCTTTGTGTATGTATCCATACCAAATTGTGAATCCATTCCATTTCAGCAACTTGTACAACATGCAAACCATGGCAGATTATGTACTACCTGCAATTCTGATAATCGCTCCACCTTACTAATACAAACACATAGTAAATACGTCATACTAATGCTTCTATGTTACAATGCAGATGGTACCAAAAACAAATGCAAGCTGACTGGATTCACACACGGTCAAGTATCACTTGGTAAGAAAACCTTCACAGCAATAGGTATAATCTACCATGCAGGAGCCACAATCAATGCAGGTCACTACACTGTATATATTAACAAGAAATGTGGATGGTTCGAATGTAATGATAGTACCATTACTCTAAAGCAGAGATTACCAGCAAATCTTACAAACGCTTATTTAATCTTCTTAAAACCAAAATTTTAATTACTAATATGTACTTCAACATTAACAAAAATTCAGATAAATAACTATAAACAGTTAGAATACGCCAACAGGTATCTAACTGTCCAAGGTTCTATAACACCCAAACAAATAAATGAATACCACTAAATTGTAACAGAAAATTGACAGTTAGAATACGCCAACAGGTATCTAACTGCTTCAGAAATCTGCAACAAAAATGTGGATGGTTCGAATGTAATGATAGTACAATTACTCTAAAGCAGAGATTAACAGCAAATCTTACAAACGCTCATTTAATCTTCTTAAAACCAAAATTTAATAACTAATCTGTACTTCAACATTAACAAAAATTCAAACAAAAAACTATAGACAGTTAGAATACGCCAACAGGTATCTAACTGCTTCAAAAATATGCAACAAGATTACCAGCAAATCTTACAAACGCTTCTTTAATCTTCTTAAAACCAAAATTTAATAACTAATCTGTACTTCAGCATTAACAAAAATTCAATGAAAAAACTATAAATAGTTAGAATACGCCAACAGAAATCTGCAACAATCCAAAAGATAGAACATTAACCAGCAACAACAAGTGAACACTGAAAGGAAACAAACAAATAGACTGTAGCATAACAAAAAAGTTTTTTTTAATCCGACAAGGATTCATGTGCTTCTTGCTTTTTACTGGTGGTGGTAGTAAAAATACCTCCTTAGCTTTGTACCTGTCATCACAAGTAACTAGATCACACAATAAATAGACCAAAGCTGATTCTCTTCAGGTACTTTATAAGCAATAAAGGTTTATAAGTAATACAAAATTGCATGACATGTGCAATGCAATGAGTTCATTATGACATCTCCTACAACACTGGAATTAAAGTGTGCACTGCTATTACATATGTTCCCTTTTTCAGTGATAGCAGACTCCATACTTCAGGCCAAAACAGAGCTGTGGGCACACCACACTTCACAGTAACTGCTTCCCCATGATAAAACCCTTGCTCCCACAATAGATTTTCATTACACTTCTAATGCTGCCATCCAAAACACTGCTTTCTAATGGCCTTGAAAAGTATTGTTCACTTCAGCAGAACCTGCAGCTTTCAGATTATATATGTGAAATCTGCTTCTTGCACAGTGGAGAAAAAAACGTTTTTTTTTTTTATTGTAACTGACTTCTAAATGGATATACAAAAAGACAACCCTTAGCCACGTTAAAATCCATGTAGAAAAAACCCATAATGAAAGACATTCTTACAGTTCACAATCGAAAATAAACAAGACCATATACAGTCAAAACAATCCACTATCTTATTTGTTGGTGATTTTCTCCATCTGACCGACCATCAAATTGGTAGCACCAAAGATGATCAAAAATTTGAGTAAGGCCACTGTTATGGATACTTTTTCGCAAGCCAAAAGAATTTTCCACCAGTCCTCACATGGTCTCCAGCCATATTTCATAATTACCACAGTCATTAGATTTGTTTGCTGTGTATTTAGGGCCTGACAGTTCATCACAAGGTCCTTTAGAGTTTCTATTGAGTCTGGATCTTGACATAGACTACATGTTACTATAGTTTCTGCCCCATTCCTCCACCATTGAACGTCTCTAGTGGGAAATAGGTTTAGTCGAAAAAACAAAAATTGTTTCCGAAAGAACCAGTTTGGAAAAAGTTTTAATTAACTTGGTACAGTGTTTAATTTTTGCGATTCCATTTATACCTGGATCTTTCTTCTTGAGTTCTTATCCAATCTTGAATAAGCAATTTTTATTTTTATTTTGTACGGGTTTCTAACCAATGTTTGTATGGATTCGCCCAACTCCATTACCATAGATTTACAGTTAGACTCCCATTCCATCCAAGTAGGTTCCTTGTTTTCTAATAAGGTCTTTTTCAAGATCACAAAGACTCCTTTTGGCTTTTCTTCAATACACTTTCTGAAAAAGGACAAGGTTTTCCAACTTACTATAGCCTTCAGTGATGACAACCCCAGTTCAATACGAATGGCTTGTATGAGAGTGGATTTAGCTAATTTTAGAACTTCCTTGCAGAACAATCCTTCGATCTACGACCAGTTTTCCGATTTGAAGTTGAACGAAGATTCAGCTCCATATGTTAATATTGGAGCCACCTTTAGGCAGTAGAATTACGGGGAGAATCAAAAATCCACCATATCTCTTCAGTAGAATTCTCCCTTGGACTTCCAGATTATGTGCTTTTCCCCTTAAGGATTTCAATCTTGGGGCATCCGTGGCACTCGTGTTCATACATACTCCCGAATACGTTAGAGAGTTTACCACAGGAATTTGTGTGCACTGTAACCACCATTTTGGACGTTTCTTCCCACCTTGAACATTTCTTTCCCCGAACAATAAGATCATTGATTTTTTTAGGGTTGATCATAAGGCCATTAGATGTAACATAGGTTTGCCTTGCTTCCAGCTGTCTTTGCACGCCAATTGAAGTTTGGTCGGCTAGAACCACATCAGTCACATAAAAAAGTCTTCCAATGGTGACATTCACAAGACTAGGAAGTAGGAAGGAGGGAAGCATCTGATATGCCAAAAATATTGATCAATATCTGAAATAAACAGGTTAAAAAGTTCAGGAGCCAGCGGGCAACCTTGCTTCAAGCCATTCTTAGTCTGCAGGGATTTGGTCAGAAGACCCATCGTGTTTAATCAGATTTACAAGTTGGTATTTGAATAGAGTTCTTGTATCGGTTTGTTAGGGAGAATCTCTCTTTAGGCTGAATTTCCTACCTAGTGAGTCCCCCAGCAGCTTTGCTGGATTTCTGGAGTTTGTTTTTTCTCCTGCCAAGAGTGAGATTCTTTTTCTCCCACTCTTGGGCATGATTTATGGTGTTCCTTTGACTGTTAATGTGTTTTATGGGCTATGGAGTCCTTTACTCCATAGGGTCTCATGTGTTTTTACTATGTGTGTTACACAGCACCCTCCGTGCAGTAATACAGGGGTGTCATAGTGACACCCCACCATAGACTCCATACCCTGGGATGGACTACTGTCTCCCAGGGCATGTAAAGTCACCATTGGCTTTACTAGTCCCAAATTATTAACAGAAACCAGTACAAACCATCATATTGTGGACATACTGGTCGGGGCAATTCGATTGCCCCGGGGTCTGTTAGTCGAGGGGGCACGTCTCCATCCCCCCTGATCGAGTTTTGGCTCGTGGCAGTGGAAACTACTTTTTATATTCGACCGCGAATATATCCCTATGGGATTTTCCCATTGTTCGAGGCTACCAACTTTAATTATTTTAATTCTCATAGCCTCGAACACACCGCCGGTTTATTTAATTAATATTAATTCGCCGTTTGGTATTTTTTGCCAGGACTCGATTCTAAAATGGCATTTGTGTTCTCTTCTGTGACTCCAACCCAAGTCGAGCCCTTTGTTCCACTTTTTGGCGGGCTTCTCCACAGAAGCCTCCAAAAGTGGTGCCACTCTGTCTGGGTACCACAGGGGGTGGGAGAGGGGGTTTAGGCACCCTGGACTGAGTTACCTTGGTAACTCAAGTCGCACTCTCGTGTGATTGGCCCAAGTGGTGAGCCGGCCCGCTCACCACTTAGCATGTTTGATTGACAGCTAGGCTGAGTGAATGGGGGTATGCTGCATAAAAGCAGGGCTTTGGGGACTGGAACTTCAGAAGTCGCCACAGGACCTGAGAATCTGACGAGGGAGAAGCTGAGCTGACCTACCACAACAACACCACCGGTGGAGCCCTGCGGAACCAACTCACCACTTCCCGACGACAGAGAAGATCTCCCGGCTGGAGAGGCTTCTTCCCTTAACTGGTGGGCACAGCCAGTTTACCTTCTTCTCTTCGCACCCCAGACCGGATAGCCACTTACCACTGGACCGCGAATCAACGGACCACTCCTTGTACCTGAGAAACTCCACAGCTGGTTTCCTCCCTGGCAGTGCAACAGACTCCTGTCTTCCTCCCCGATGAGATCCTCTCTTCCCCCAGACGAAGCACCGACTTGCATCCGCTGCCAGGAACAACTGCCCCCACTGGAGTGTTCTCACCACTTTGAGGTACCGTGTCCGCCAGGCTTCCCTTTCTAAAGATTGCTACAAGGTAATAATAACCCCTTAACCTTCTGGACTGGGCTGGCCACCTTGACCCTCTAACTGGTCCCTTTCTTTGGTCCAACTCCTTTTTGAACCGTTACAAGACTTTTGTGCACTGCAACCGTGTGACCTTGGACACATTTCGTTTTGATCCTCTTAAAGCAGATCCGGCCTACTGACTCTGAATTCACAGTGTTACTTTGCCTTTCTCTCTTGTTGTGTTCGTGAAAAAGTGTTGGGATCTGTTTCAATTTATTCTCTGCTTTTCTCTCCCTTTTTTTAAAAACAAATTATTAGATCTACGTTAAGCGCTCACCGTTGTATGAAAATAAGTGGGGCTTTACTTAAGACTTGTCTAATATTCTTTTAAGGGAGTGTATATCTTTTAGTGACCGTGTTTTTGAATTGCTTACTATTAGTGCCTGTGTGTTTTTCTAGATGTGGTTTTAAATAAATAATTATATCTCTTTTACACCAAGCCCTGGTCAGTGTTTACTTGTTCTATTGTGTTCTCTTGACCTATTGTGAATACTCTGTATACTGCCTAACTCTTCTTGGGGAAGTCTGACTGCTCAGCGCAGCTACCAAGTGAATCTGTGTGGTACAGGCTGCTACCAAGTGGGTTTACTGCCAAACACCTGTAGTCCTAAATCTTTTCCAGAGGGAACTGCACAGGTTTCTGCGTAACACGGTTCAAGCAGGTTGCGTGGGCAGCCCCATTGTTGTAGTTTTTCCCACAATTTTGGCCACGTTATTGTGTCAAAAGCCTGAGTTAGGTCTACAAACACAAGATAAATCTTCTTGTTTTTGGCTCCCTCTGTCCTCGCTTTCAAGAGGTTTAGGGTGAAGGTGTTCAATGTCGTCCCTGCTCCTCTCACGAAACCTGCTTGCCAGATATCACGATGACCTGATGTGTTTGACCACTTCAGAATTAGAGATGAAAAAATCTTCCCTGGGACATCCAACTGGGCAATTGGACGATAGTTGGATCGATCAGTCCTCAAGCCTTTTTCATAAATTGGGACGATAATTGATAACTTCCAGGAAATCAGAATCTTTTGCGACTTGACAATGTATTCAAACATAATAGCAAAGATGTTAGCCCATTGCATTTTGTCTTGTTTGAGAATAAAGTTACTCAGCCCATCCGGCCTCGGGACCCTAGAGTTAGATGCCTTGTTAATAATGTCAAAAATATAATCCGTTTGGATCTCAAAGGCATCACATTTTCTGTCTTGTAGGTTAATGGAAGTTATGGGATTGCTTTCCTTGTTCTGTTCATAAAGTTTGCCAAAGTACTTTACCCATCAGTGCCTCCTGTGGGGTATCAGATTGATTAATAAGTGCCCACATCCTCTCTGTGTTTCTTGATTTCAGTTTGGATAACATTTCTTTTGCGTCTTTTCTCAGCTGACTTTTCTTGTATATCCTCTGCCACTTTCGGTATTGTTGGCGGGCCTTAGTCTTAAACAGACTTGCTTGTGGGGGATTTCTTTTAGAGATGTCTGCAATATGCCTTTTCAGCATCTTCTTTTTCATGACCACCACTGGCTCATAAACATGGCGATGTCTGATACTAGGTCGATTTGTCCAGCTCTTCTTTAATTCAAACCCGGAGAGTAGGCCTGAATAATCCAGTCTTCCACCCTCATTAGTCTCTTCAGACCTGGTAATCAGATGGTTAAAGGTTTTGCTTATTTTTTTTAGATGACCGGCTGCAATTTTCAGTCTATTATGACCCTGTGTGACCTCCAAATCTATGGGGTAACTTTGGTCATGTTGATAGAGAGCCAAGCAGAGAGACATACTTCATAATTTGTCGTCACTGGACATCACATGCTCAACTTTCATTGTGTCTGCATGTGCTGCCATTGTTTTTGATATGCAGATATAGTCCATGATCTTTCCACCATGTTTCCCATTCCTGGTTAATCTTACCCTGTATATTTCCATTAAGAATTATCAGATCTTTTAAATCCATAGTCTGCCTCCATATGGTTCCTCTTTTTTCCGATGGCGTGGAGTTTGTAGGATCAATGTCTGCATATTTACCATTTATATTTTAACAGGTACATTTCAGATCTCCACATACTATGAACCATGGGTCATTCCAGTTAGTTCAACATCTGTCTATCTGTGCCGCTACCTGTGTTGAGAAGTTGAGACTGTCCATACTCGCCGGGTTCCAGGACAGGTTCACCAGAAGCAATATTTTCTCTTTCTTGTTATGTTCCAAGGTTAATTTTCCCATCGATATCTGAAAAAAGGGGGTTTGGCATAATTTCTTCTTTGACTATGAATTGTAACTGGTCTTTTATGAGAATCAAGAGGCCTAACAGCGGTCGACACTTTGGTCCTTTCACTGCCGGATTTATGTACACAGAGAATCTGTCAATCAAAGGGACAGTCCTTAAGTATTTTAGAGACAAGGGAGGTCATGAGCTTTAATTTTACTTCCCTCTTCCCCCTTCTGTTCCTTTGTTTTCTCCTCTTGGGGCTTCTTTCCTTTTATTAGATGTATTTACGTTCCTCACTATGGTGTTTCCAGTCCTGTCCACGGTCTCTCGAGTGCCTTTGTTCATGTCCTCGTTCCCTTGAATTTGCTCTCTTATTATAGATGTCAGTGTTCCTACTGCTGGCTTGGCTGTAATTGCGGTGTTGCTTAGTGGGAGATATTCTTGGTGATCTTATTAAGATCATTTGCTCCGTCAAGTCAAACCCCAATTGTCTCAGGCGACCAACTTCTTCTTTCAGGAGTTGCGTAATCAACATTGTGGTGGGATAGATAGTCACCTTGTCAGTACGGGTGTCGTCAGACAACTCAATTATTGACAGGTCATCTGACGCCAATAATCTAAGAGGTGGTACATGGTGTAATAGCCTTAAAACATTGGCTCTGTTCAAGATCAAACCATCTGATGATACTATCATTGTTTTTAGCAGCAGGCCATCTTGTTGGTAGATGTTCCTTTTGTTAGAGTTTGTTTTCTCTGCTCTTTCTCCTCAATCGTTAGGCAGGGAATAGATCCTCCAACCATTTTCTCCACTTGTTTTTGTTGGTGTTTTTACAAGTCTAAGGGGAGAGGTTACGTATGGTTTTCCATGTACAACCAATGGTGTCTTTTCAGCCTCAAATTAGATAGGTGACATCTCATCTTCTCTAACCTGTTGGTTATTGGAATTTTTTTGAGACACTTCCACTTTCTTTTTAGGTTAAAGACATGGGTTCTCTTGTTTTCCCACTGAGCCATAGTTCTTCTTTTTCTTTTTCATCATTCAGTGATAGCCTCTTTGCTTTGACAGTTACACTTGAGTTTTTCTGGTCTTCCTCCACCAACGTGGCAGCGTGTTTTGTTGGAATAGGGGCAAGGTTCCTTGTCTTGAGACTGAAAGGACCTGATGGTGTATTATTCCAATCTGGTTTTTGGTTTATTGTTCAGAACTCTTGTGTTGTAAGATTTATATCAAATTGTCCCGTTCGAATTGCTCTTTGTTGGTGACTGGTTTCTCATTTTTAGACTTCTTTGAAATTTGCGACCAGTTGTTGCTATTACACTTTTCTGTTTTTGGAATTCATTGGCTATAGGCGCTGCTTTGTCCTTGGGCAATTTTTGAGAACTCTTCGGTTTGTTGAATATAGGACAAAACTGATTTGCACTTTTTTGTAAGTTTGATTCCACTTTAACATGTATGTCCTTAAATTGAGATATGGACGCTTCTTTGACCAGATTTTCTTTAGCTGGTTCCTCCAAGCTTATTATCTTTTCCACATTTAACATTTACATGGGTTTGTCAGGTTTGTCGACTTCGGTGCGTTGGAGTCCCGTGATTATACTATTATTGCACTCACAGTGCTTGCCACACCTACATCAGCTTTATTTTGTGCTCGAGGATCACACTCTGTGTTTTCCCCAGCCTTCACGCCCACCTCAGTTGTCTCTGAGCCACCAATTGTGGAGTTATTTGTTTTTGCCAATGATGGTATCTGGGTTCGAAAGTCCTGTAGATCAAAGAGCCTTAATGCTCTTCTTTTTTCCTTTTCAATTATCAGGGGTTCCAGCATCTTGTGCATTAAATTGGCTACATTTGATGTACTGGTATCTAGATCTTTCAGGATTAAGGTAACAAATCCCCCAACAAAGACCATTTTCGAATGTAGCATGGCCAGCATGGTTGTCTGGTCTTTGAGCTGGTCACCCATCTGCTCATAGAGCTTCATAAATAGGGCTAGGGTATACGTCAATGTTGTTATGCTCGACAAATCCGCAACCCTACCCATATCTTCTTGATCTTGGATTGTGGTGTTAGTTTCTTTATCTAAGAGTAGAATCGGTTGAGAGTTACGTTCACATAGTTCTTCATATGTGTGTTGATTGCATGTCCTAATATCCCCAGGCCTATTATTTGGAGCTGTAACTCTGTATGTTGTTACACCATTTTAGTGCTCCTTTGATTGAATGGTTTGCCTTGGGTATGGACGTGTCGGCTGTGAAGAATTTGTAGATATAGCCGTTGATGTTTGATTACAAGGATTATTTTGCGTGAAGTGAAAGCCTCCCACATTCACCTGGGAAACGCTTTCCAAAAGCAGTTGATCCAGTATTTCTAATCCACAAATACCAAAGGAGGGTACCTTGCCCTTACCCTGAATTGTCTAGTCCTGATGTGAAAAGTCTGCTGTTTCAGGTTTTGTGAGTCCCACCAGTTTCCAGATTTTCCTCTCTTGACACATGGGAGCTTTAGATTGATCATGTTGTGTAGATTGTGTAAACTGTGTAGATTTGTGGTGCGCCAACCCCTTGTTAATTTGGGTTCTCGTCCCTGCTGTAAATTTGTAAGTGCCTCCTCTCCTATTAGGCCACCAGCTGGTCTGTTTTGTCACCCCTCGATGTTGTTGTGGGTGCAAGAGCGAGTCTAACCGTTGATTTTATTGGGCTTAATGGGCTGACGCCAGAACCACGTTTTCCTGTCAGTCCCAATGTTCTTTCTAAGTTTGAGTTAGGCAATGTCACTTTCTCTGAAGTTAATCTCAAGTATCGTTCATGCTGAGAAGAGGGGGCAGTGTCTTTTGGTATCGTACTGATACATGACCCTCCCCAGCACCGACTGAGGGTCTGCACACATGATCGCCATTCAGGTTAGGTTCCTGGCATTCCAGCTCCGAGTCAATAGCCGGAATGTGTGTTGGAGCTGGCGCCGGGCTTGGGGAATTGTGACTAAGTCCTTCATTTTGATTGACCACAGGGACAGGGACACCACCCGCCGCCTTTGCCTCCACCTCCATAAAACCTCTAGTGCTTGCTCCTATCACCACGGTCGTGGTCACCGGGAAGTGGGGTGCATGTTGGGCACTCACCTCAATCTCCGTGACCCGGCCTCTTGTTTCAATGTCCTCACACTCATTTGTCGACTCCTCCCCAGAGTCGTATCCATAGCCTCGACTGCAGGTGACAGGCACATTTTCAGTGGGTCCATCCGATCTTTTAGAGTGCAGATCTTGTAGAGTGCTTACAGCCTCACACCAGGGCTGAACACTCAGCCAAACATTCTGCCATGCTTCGCTTGTGATGGGTGTTTTGGCAACTTTGGCACCTCCTCCAAACAATAGACTGAGTAAAGAGACTCAGCTTGCTCGCACTGCTCCCACTGTAACGTCCTGCAGGGCCAACACTCGGCCAAACACTCCAAATAGCTATCTATTTTTGTACTTGTAAAGAAACTGCACACACCTCACTTATACTTTTTTTCTCAGCTAAATTATGCTTCAAATATTACACCCGCTGAGTCAGCGAAGCATCGGTTCAGTGTGCTCTCTTTGAGGCACAGCTGGGATTCTCCCTATGCACTCCCTCCTTCCTCTGCAGCAGGAACAGACCCAGCAAGCTGCGACAGTTAGCAAAAACAGCCATTTCGTCCGAGAGGCGGTCCTTTTGAGAGACAGTCTTTTTTTGTATTCTCTCTACACAGTCCTTTTAAAAGACTCTCTCCTCAAACTGCACCTTATTGCAAATTCCCCTATGGAATTTGAAGAATTCCCTGCCCCTGAGTCTAATCACCACCTCTTACCAAACCTCCTGGAAGCTTCTCCTGCCACCTTTCCACAGAGATTCAGGAGAGCAAATGGATGCCAAAAGTTACATTCCTCTATGCTGGTTTTCTGCAGCATAACATGAACAATGGGTTCACTTTGAGCAACATGACTTTTCACATTTCTTAGCTCACATCTTCATGCAGGAGCAGCTTTTGTATGTTTATTTTCCAAGCAACATTGCAGGGCCTGTGCTTGAAAATCTCATAAGGTGAGCCAATTTTTAGTAACGATTTGTACCAATATTTTGCACCAAAGAGCTATTTTCTGAGTGGCCCAGTAGTTATGGTTAAGTTGATAAACCCATAGGACGACCACGTTTTTGGGGGCTTATAACTTCTCTCCCCCTTGACAAATCCTCACCTCAACTTTGCAAAAAATAGTATATGGCCCAATCTGAATTGTTTTGCGAAGTTTGGTCCGGTCCACAGACTCACTTTCCTGTTCAGTCAGCGGACTGGCCTCTGATTGGGCCAGAAAAATGTGCAGACTTTTGTGTGGTCCGCGGACATCGGGACACAGCCACTGATTGGATGGTGAGAAAATGTGAAATGCATCTGTTTCAGTGAAACGCCCGCCATGTTGGATTCAAAGACTTTTTTGGGTTCCGCGGACAGTGCGCCGAAAAAAAAAAGTAACATTGCACTTGCCAAACTCAACAAACAATCTGTAGGGAGGTGGGGGGATGAGGAAGGGATGGGATATGGCCATAAGAAGCCAAAAAATGGGTTGTTTCACCCCTGACAGTCCGTGAACACTTCAGATGTCCTGGGGTAGTCCTGTAGTGTCCATGGACACTTCAGATGTCCTAGGACATCTGTACCTATTTCTGAAATATGGGGTTGGGGAAAAGCAGTTTTTGGATGGCTTATAACTTTAGCACCACTCAATGAAACTGCATCTAATTTTGCAATTTTATTCTAGACCTAATCCTGAAGGGTTTTGTTGGATTCTGTCAAGAGGGGGCAAAAATAGAAGGGGGGGCAAAATATTGTAAAGCCATATAAATGTGGTGTCATTTGACGAATCTGCACAACATTTGGCAAAACGATTTTGGATCTAAATATAAAGGGTTTCTAAAGTTTGGTGGGATTTTCTCAAGAGGGGCAAAAATAGAGGGGGGTCTCAACATTTTTAGATGGCTTATAATTTGCCATTTGATGAATGTTGACAAAAGTTTTGAGAAAGATGATAGACCCAACCTTCAATGTTTGTGTAAAGACTGAATGGATTTTGTCAAGTTGGGGCTAAGTTATATGACTATTGTATGTACATACATTTTGACACTTTTGAAAAAATAAAACATGGGCGGATTTCGAGCAAACTTGTGCAAGAAGCATTGCCAAGGACATTAAATCATGGTTTTGCAAATGTGCCCGTGTTTTATATTTTGCCAAGTGTCATAATGTAGGTACAAAACATAGTCATATACCTTTGGTGACTGAGGTATAGCCTGTGGCCGTGGGCAGTAGCTAGATTGTCTGGGTCATGGCAGAAGGTCATGACGCGGACAATCTGGCTACTGGCCATGACCGCGAGGGATGTAAAATGGTGTTAAAGTGGCCATGTCCACCTGGGACTGACTGTATGGTAAAGTTATTCGAAAGTAGGATAGGTTTGAAAGGGAAAAAATGTGCTTGTAATATGGTCATAGAATTCTGCAGTCTGCCATAAAAAGGGAAGAGGGGCTCTGTATGGAGCCCCGCCTTCTCTTTCCATGGTGGCCATCTTGGAAAAGAATTGTCCTTCCTACAGCGGGATGCTGCAGCCGTCCCGCTGTACGAATTAAAATCTATTTTTTAGCACCCCAGCTTTCCGCTTTGGGAACCAGGGTTGCTAATGGCCTTTATCCCCCATTGCAGGGGCTGCAATGGAAGATAATTGTCCAGAGTCCTCGATATTTATTAGTTTATTTATTTATTTATTTCACGCTAAAGCCTGCAGACATCAGAGCGCACAAAGACACACTTCGCTTGGGGTGATAACTTGGGCTGCCGGGCTGTTATCCCCTGTTGCGGATGAAAAATGGTGTTAAAATGGCTACGTCCACCTCGGACCAGCTATGTGGTAAAGTTATAAGAAAGTAGGTAATATGGTCATAGAGTTCTGCAGGCTGCCATAGAAAGGGAAGAGGGCCTCTGTACAGAGCACTGCCTTCTCTTTCCATGGTGGCCATCTTGCGAGGAGGGAGGGTAATAGCTGATGTCATTTTTAAGCAAAATAGCAGTTTTACTAATATTCTTCCAAGTATGTGCTTTGCACTAGATTGTTAATGGATAATGAATAAGTATAGGTGTAGGAGCTGTGCAAGGGTACATTTTGAGCTTGAAAATTCCTATATCAGTCGAGAAATGCAGTTCCAAGCAGGCTTCGAAGCACGGATCGAATTGCGAAGTGCGGACGCCTTCGCAGACAGTTCATCATGCTGCGTGCGAGCACATGGTCACGTGGCACTGTCCGGAAGGTCTGTGATTACATCAGATGTTTGCAGACATCGATAGATGCAAAAACAGTGGAGAAAGTTGCAAAAAGTGTATAGAAGAGTTACAAATTATGCTAGAAGGTGGGACATGGCAGAGTTTGAAGGTGAAACATTGTAAATTGGAAAGAAGTGTTGCTATATTGGGGTAAGTATGATATTAGTAAGTTGTAGGAAAATAGCATGCACTGGTAAAAACCCATGAAATTCAGTGAACAAACTTTGTTAAAGGAACGTTATGATTAAGTTGCACTAATAAAAACCTATGAAATTCAATGAAAAAACTTTATTAAAGTGATGTTATGGTTACAAGTAAAAGCTGAAAAACCTCAGAAATTTGTGAGTTATGGTAAGCTAAGCAACCATAACTCACGCCACCACCGTGCACTGCTAAGACTAACGCCTATGACATCAAAGATGACATCACAAATGTCATTGATGACATCACTGATGACATCACGTGTGACATTAATTTTGATGAAAAGTTCCTACATGGGGTTGTGTTTATAATGTTGGTAACAAGATGCCAGGGGTAATCGGGAGACCTATTGTGAACTACTTAATGTATTAAAGAATGTACTCATCTAAACAACATTATATTTGAGTGTTGTTAATACAGAAACCTAATCATATATAAACATAGGCAATGGCTGCAGCATGTATCATAGAAGTACAATATTTATAATCTTGTAATTTTGGAAAGTACAATAATGAATGCTACCTAATGCGAGTTTGAGTAATCTTAGACATGCAATAACTAGCTAACAATTCAAGACTTACTATACTCTTGCTAGTGCAAACAATACATATGAAGAACCACAATGCATACAAATCAGAGGCACATACAGGGAAACTAAAGAAAGGAAGAAAGAAACAGCATCATCAGAAAATGTTAATAACATTAAAGTTTATCTTCATGTATACAAATGAAATGTGTGTTTGAGGCCTCCTTATTTCCCCATGTATGTGCACCATCAGCTGAGACTAAACCATATGGACTGTACTTTAAGAACATATGACAAGGTTAACGATAAGATACTAAAAAACAACTGGCCTAGATATGTCAGTGAACAAAAACAAGTGGCCCAGATTTGTGATGTCATCAGTAATGTCATTAATGGTGCGAGTTATGGTTGGTTAACTTTTCGCAAATTTCTGAGGTTTTTCAGTTTTACTTGTAACCATAACGTCCCTTTAACAAAGTTGTTTCATTGAATTTAATAGGTTTTTATTAGTGAAACTTAACCATAATGTCCCTTTAACAACGTTTTTTCATTCAATATATGTATATATATATTGCTGGGCCTGCGGTAGCGGCCCAGTAGTTATGGTTAAGTTGCTCATCCCATAGGAAGAGCACTTTTTGGGTGGCTTATAACTTTGCTCCCTCTGGATGAATCCTCAACAAACTATAAGTATATGGCCGGCTCTGAATTATTTTGCAAAGTTTGGTGAGGTTTGGTCAAGGAGGACACATTTATAGTGGGGGTCCCAAAATTTATTTTTTTCCCATAGACTGAATGGAGAAAAACTTTGCTCACACCTACAGCCGAAACCTCTGGACAGATTATCAACAAATTTGTGTCAAGAGCGGCGGCTTGGTCTCGATAGCGTACTTTCATACATTTTGAGGAAATCCGTATAGGATTTTTTTAAAAACGACAAAAAAGTAGGTGCAAAAAAATAAGTGATATAGGTGTCCTGTCCGCAGACACACTTCCCTGTTCGCTCCATGGACAGGACACTGATTGGTTGGTGGGTGTGCATCATGTCTACAGACAGGCAACGTATTTGCTGATTGGTTGGAGTGAAGCGTGAGGAGAGTCACATTTTCTTGATGTGCCCGCCATGTTGGACAGTGCAGTGTGGTACAGAGCTGGAATTAAATTTTGGGGAGTGTGTTGGTGTGGAAGAAGGGCTGGAGAGGGTGGGGGAGTGAGAGATGGATCAAATGCTGTATTTGTTTAGGTGGGAAAAGGCTGTGCTGTGATTATGGTGTCCGCGGTCAGTGTCGATGTTCGCGGACATGCTGAGAAGGGCCCAAGAAGCAGTCTGCTCAGGGCTGGGTGAGCAGTGTGAGAAAGACCAGGGGTGCAGAGATGGCCGAAGAAGTGGTCTGCTGGGGGATGGGTGAGCAGTGTCAGAAGGACCAGGGGTGCTGGGAGGAGTCCAAGAAGCAGTCTGCTGGGTGCTAGGTGAGCAGTGTGAGAAGCAGCAGGGGTGCATAGAGGATCTTGCTGGCATTTGAACCTCTGTCCTGTGAGTATGTTTCTCAGTTCTAGGTCTTCTTCATGCTCCTACTGGCTCTTTCTTTTGCTGCCCTTTCCTAAGCATCGTTTCTCTGGGCCGACATCCCTCCTCCCCCTAGATTTTGGTTTCAATCTTTATTGTTGTGAGTTCTCACTTATTGGCCAAACAGAGCAGTGCTGTACGTCTAGTCAGTCTCTTTCTCACTCTCTCACTCACACACACACACACATATACACACAAACACACACACACACTGTATCTCTCACTCTCTCACACACAGACATTCTCACTCTCTCTCTCTCTCTCTCACACACACACACACATGCACACACACACTCTCTCTCTCTTTCTCTCTCTCTCTCTCTCTCTCTCTCTCTCTCTCGTTCTCTTTCTCTCTCTCTCTCTCTCTCTCTCTCTCTCTCTATCTCTCTCTCTCTCTCTCTCTCACTCTTTCACTATCCAGCTTTTACTTCAATTAATTGGGGGATGGGGAGGAGGGGTACATAGGCTCCAAAGTTCAGCTCTCAGTTCTGATATGTTTTAAATGTTTCATACCGGCAAACCATTGACTGCACTACTTGGTATTTTATTATGCTCTGATGTAATCGTTTTGGGTAGTTAGTTGAGTATTGGGTGGAGAGGGCATGCATTGAAGAGTTTGTGCATTGGCTGCACGTACTGTATTAGTATGTCAAGTGAAGTGGATAGGGTTTGAGGTGGCTATGTTATGTTTTTGGGTTGTGGTCAGTTGGCAGATGTTTGCTTGCATGCATGTGTTATGCTGCAGAGGTTGTGGCCAGGACTAGGTATGTTTTTGTTTTCCAGTACTTGTAGTAAGTACATTAGACATTTTGTTGATCTTCTTGTCTGTTTACATTGAATCCGACCCTTCCAGCTCAGTAGTCCAATTCTTGCCTTATTCCAGAAACACTGTAAGTTTTGTCAGGATTGTTGGTTGAATTACAGTGAATGACTAACATTTACAGACATAATTGTTCTGTCCCGTTTAAATAAATGTTTTCAATAAATGATGCCAATTGGAATAGAATATTGATTGCTAAATTTGCATATCAATTTACACCTGTTGTATTTGAACATTTTAATGGACCAGACAGTTCTGTGTCTAAGACATTGACTGGAACTCTGCTTTGTTTCTTTAAAGATTTAGTTGGTTTTGTTTGTGCAGTAGATCCTTTTTTGATTGTGGTCATTGATGAAGTATTAACTTCTTTTAATTTCTTTGGAGGTATGGTTGTTAGATCCTGTATAATTTGAGTCTGAACTAGTTTTCTTTTACAAACCTTTTTTGAGGAACGGGATAGGTTTTGAGATGGGCTGCGTAGAGAGCACATAGTCTATTTTATTTTAGAATGCAAGGAATATCAGCGTTTACTTTACTTGCATCAAAGTTGACTAGAAATAGTCCTTCAGGTGTACGTAGGCGTGATAGTGCTACATAGCTCATGCCTTCTTTAAACACTGTGCTGCCAATATCTATCAATACTTGATCTATGGTAAGACCTTGTGATTTATGAATGGTGACTGCGTATGCTAGAGCTAGAGTTAGAGAATATTGTTCCCTGCATACATACATGTCTTTGAAAAGAAGGAATCAGGCTGTTGAGCCTCCTATCCTTTTAACTTCTGATAGTTTGTCAAAGTGAATATTGACAAACTGAATGTTGTTGTCACGTGGTTATGTTTGGAAGCCAACAACTGTACCAAGTGTTCCATTAACTAGTCCTTGTTCCACATCAAGGTTGCATTTGAGCATTACTCTACAGTTTAAAAATAATTTTTACATTTTCTCTAAACCAGGAGTGTTAGAGATAGAGTTTTTGAAGGTATTTAGTCGTGCTCTAGCTTGTTCACATATGGGCAGTGTCATACCGTGCATGTCCAGTTTGTCTGTGCAGCAGATTTTAACTATTTGTTGCATTTCGTTCAACATTGTTTCATTGAATTGTGCACAGTTTGCAAGAGTTGGCATCAAGGACATACAGTTTACATTTTCTGTGTGCTAATTGTTCCATGACATCAGTAGCACATCAGTTATGGCCGTGTAGGTCATGGATGCGTCTGGTATTCAAGATACTCTGTGCTTCTTTAGATAGAACACCAATCTGAATACTTTTCAAAATGTTGGCATGGGTGAGGTCTGCAGACTGATGCATGTTTTAATTAATTCTTTGTATTGGAAATGTTGCCAAATATTGACATCTCCTATGCTGCTAAGAGTTTTACGACATAGTTTGTGCCCTAAGGTTTTAAAAATAGGTTCACCTTTAACTGGTGTTAATTGAAGAAGATCTCCGGAAACAATAATGTGTTTTCCTCCAAAGAGCTCTTTGTATTCTGTTTTGAGGACCTCTTGTAATCTAAGGAGAATCAAAGCCAACATTAGGTTGGAGACCATGTTCAAGTCATCTATTAGCAGCATTTTCATTTGTTTCAAAACTCTGCATAGTTCCATAGCAGCTTCTGGAGAAAGTTTATAGCAGTCTAACTTGTTTTGGTGTTCTACTGGAAGGAGTAGTAATCAATCTAAAGTGACACCGCCTATGTTGTAGGCAGCTAAACATGTGGGGGCATTTTTGAGCACTGACAGTTTGTTGTTTGTCAATTGTTGGATGAACTTGCTGATGATTTTTATTAAGAATGTTTTCACTGACACATCTTGACCACTCAAATATAGTATAAGTTTGTAGTCTTGGTAGTTACAAGTTTTAGTTTCGTGCTGCATACCATGATCAATTTGTTTTGTTATATCTAGGAAAATGCTACACTGTTGAATGTTTAATTGTGATTTGAGTATAGCAAAGTCTTCTGTAGACTCTTCTTACTGGTACATGGTGTTTTCTACTTCAGTCATGGCCAATTCAGCCTCATTTGCAATGAGTGATTGTCCAAGTGGTTCTTGGCTTTCTGATAGAGAAGTTTGACTGCTGTCGAGAGTGTCTATATTTAGTTGTGCTAGGAGATCTTCTTCTTGTTGCTGTTCATTGTCTAACATTGTTTTGTACTGCGAAAGGTTTATGTCTGTTATAGTGCTTGCATTTGCTTTGAAAGCATCTTCATAGGAGACATGTGTATCTAATAAATCTTCTTCTTTTCTCCATAGTTTAAAATGTTGTAGCGAAGAAATGTAATACAGTTCTTTTTGTTGAGGAGTTTTTAATGACAATTTCATACGATTAATTAGGCTTCATTTGATAAGTTTCACTAGGCTGCCTTCACAATTTTTGACTTCGTAGCTCCCTTATATTTATCTCATCTGGTTTAATATAATTGTTGTATGTGAAGTTTTGGGCTACGTGGTATAGACACATGGTTCCCAAAGTGGTACTCCTGTTTGGGTAGTATGTGTCTAGTAAATTGTTTTTCAAAATGTCTTGGCTGTTGGGATCATTTTTGGCTATTGTTTCTATGTCTTCATATGATTTGAGAACTCTTTATCTGGATTTAGCAGGACCAAGGCTTAGCCATACTATGTTTTCAGATTTTCCATACAAGGTAGTACCAGTTAAACGGTCTGCAGCTTTGTAGCAGCCACATTCTCCATGGGAGAGCATTTTTATACCTAAGCTGTACAATTTCTATGACAGTGTTTTGTCAGATGATATGTCAACGCAGCGGTCTTTGAGCTCTGTTTTTTCTGTTTTGATTAAGTAGGCTGTGATATATCGTCCAACTACAGTGGAATTGTCTGCAATGTATTGCACATCTATATTTACATTCGATAGGAGGGCAGTGATTGCATTGTAATCATAGTTGTACTTTGATCCTTCTATTCTTTTTATGCAGTATGTGTTCTTAGGTGATTTACCTTTTAGACTAAGTCTAACTGAAGACATGAAGTTGTTCACTTGACCTGTTGTTGAAATTGGTCTAGGGAAACCAAAGTGACATTTGGTGCAGTATTTCCCTTTGTCTTTATATTTGCACCGACAATACTTCCCGCACCTCTGTCTTTGAAATTGTAAAATGTGTGCATGTAGGTCACTATGTATAATTTGTGAAGGTATTTCACAAGTGACATATTTCTGAATGAACTGCAAAACAGTGGCATCACTGTCCTGACCAAATTTAGGATCATCTTTAATCCACAAAAGCATGTGGATTTGTGGTGCTCCTCAGACTTGGTATTCTTTTCTCCAAAAGAAGTGTTGCACTTCTCTTAGGGGAGGCACTGTTTTATTACAAATGAAGTGTAGTATGGCAATAAAGTGATGATGGAAATATCTTGATACATTTACAGGATCTAGAAAGCAGAGTTTTCCTGGTGTTTTTATATCTATATTTGTTTTGTTTTTGTTTGCTATGCGTAGGAAATCATGCAAATCTTCCCATGCATATTCTGTACAACTTACTGTCACAAACCATGTGAGTGGGCCAAAGTTTCTTATCATACCCTGTGTCATCAGAACCAGTATTCTTTTCTACCTTGCATGTTTGCTAAAAGGTTTGTAATGCTCAATGGTAAAACTTTGTCTTTATCTTGCACTTTTTGTAGTAATTGCCTAGCAGACATATTTTGAAAATTGGTACCTGATTTTAATGTGTGTGCAACTCCGTAGCTTGCTAGTTGCTAGTTCACTTTCAAAGAGAAGGTGGAATATGTATTACATTTTTTGTTTGAATCTGGGGTCTTCAGAATACATTCGTAATGAGCGGTATTCTGATGCTGTTATTTGTGTGGATCTTTCATCGTACCTTCCTCTTTTTCCAGTCAGAAAGAGTAGAGGGAAGGCTTGTGCTTCTACACTTTTTTCCCATATGCTGATTGGAGATCTTTTGGCTTGCCACATTTGGTAAGTTTCCAGTGCATCATCTATGGTGTCTTTAGAGTGCAATGGGTGAATTGTATAATGGTCTAAATTATTGGATTCTGTCATAGGGCCTAGAAGTTGAAATTGGGCAGTTTCTGATGAGTCTTGAATTATTTTGGTGGTTTCCCTCAGGTTTTCTTCAATGTCTACTTCTTTGTAGTATTCATTGTTGTTGTTTAGATCTTGCAGGGCTTTTCTAACTTTATGTAAGTCCACTAATTGCTGCCAAATTATTTTGTCTTTCATAGGTACACCATCTACTAAGATAATCAAAGATTGTTCTATTAGCTGTTGCACTCCCAGAGTGTGTACATTTTCTTTAAGATCTAATGGCAAATATACTACTTTTCCACAAATTCCTTTTAGTAATTCAGAGGGAGGTAGTTTTGCTGTTTTTGTTTGAAGGTGTATTATTGCTTGAAATGGGTGCACTGTTTGAATTATAATGCTCTTCTACAAGTTAAGTTGTTGCAGTGGTTTTGATAGTGTGGAATTATTCTAAATTATTAGTAATAGCACGTGAAGTTATTTGGTTACTGTCAGGTTTTGTAGTGCAGTAGAGAGTAACCATTTGGAATCTTCATTGTCTTCTATTTTGTACATTATGTGTACAGTTTTTGTGCTATTTTTATTTTAAACATATTCCTGTGGTAACATACACACGTGGTTAGGCACTTCAGCAGATGTGCTTTTAAACTTAGTATTTCTTGTTTTTTATGTGTGTATTAGAAGGTTGTCATCTGTAAAGTTGTTGCTAGTCTGTTCTAAAGATATTGGATTTTGTAAGTGGCTTTCACTTCCAAAATATTTTCTCTGGATGTGCTCTATTTCTTTGAGTAGTTTGTTGGCTGTACCATGTATAAGATTGTTATTTAAATTGGCCAGTGCTAAAGCAGGACTTTTGGCATAGTACAGTTTATGAACAAGATTTCTTACAGTTGAATGGTGTGTTGCTATCATTTTGATATGGTGGAAGGTGCTTTTGCAAATAGGTCCAGAAATGGGACTCACGTATCCACCATTTTCCTCACCAGCAGCGTCTTAGTGTTCACTATTTATTTGCACTCTGGCTATGTGAGGAATTTGGAAAATTGAGGATTTTGAATTGCTAGTACAGAACATAGATGATGCCTCCATGATAACATGTCTTGCTCAAACTCTGGAACATCAATTCAAGTGAAAGGTTGCATGTTACTTAACTAGAAACATGTAACACGGTGGTGATATGTACACATTTCAACATGTATGCATAATAATTACCGGAAATGCTACACGTTCAATCTTTCATTTTTGTTTTAACTTAAACAGAAATAAATAATTAAAATGTCACCATAATCATGTTGCACTACATACGTAACCACTCACATTAACCACACGTTCACTCTGACTCAAGAAATAACATTTCCAGTATGCTCATTTGCATTTCACCACTATCGGTTTGAGCAGAGTGTGCACTTCCTCTTTGGAAGATGTGTTGCTTCTTTGGATGATGTTTTAGTGATGAACATGTTGCATCCTTCTAACTGTTTTTGTTCTTGTACTTAATCCAGGGCAGAGAAGTATTGATGCTGTGTAATTGTAGTAATAAAATCCTCAGAAAATGAAGTTTTGATACCTTTTCCTGGACTAACTGGAAATATTATGCAGAGACATTACAGAGCATTAGCTTTTGATATCCCATAGACATCCTCATCAGATCGTGCAAAGTGACATGTATTGCAAAGAAACACATATTATTCAAATCTTTCTCATGGAGGAAAAAGGAGACCTTTCAATTTCAACTTAATTGGTTTAAGTAATAGAATGCATGGATGGCCACTGTATCAACAATCTGGCAGCAGTGACAAATATGACAGTATTCACTGTAAACAAATCACATTTCTAGCAGTGCCACAATATATGTTGTACACAGCACACCTTATGCACACATTGCTATACAACATTTGATGTCCTCAAATACACTCACTGAAAAAACAAAATACTGGGAAGCGATTGGTTACACGGAAGAGTAATCATAAGCAATCCCTTTATGTGGTTACCAGAGTTCCACTACATGCATCATCGATCATCTAGAGTCAGTGTTGCTGGTCTAAGATAAATGGTGAAACATCAGGGTAATTCAAAAGTATGAGTATCTTACATTCCATAATCGTTATGTCAACTTTGTTGTACCACATTCAGAACGATTCTTTACAGACAAAATATATGTATGTGGGAAAAGCTCACATCTCATATAGTAGTTAGGGAAATGCAGGGAGGGGAACCAACGGCAGAGTGTAGCTATCTCACCATGTTAGAAGAACACCCTGTCCCTACAACGGGTGCCTATCCCTAGCCAGTGTGTGTTGCAGCGCCTACCTAATAGGGATAGTGTGGGAGAAAAACTGTCCCTCCACTAACCAAATGTATGGGTGCCCCAACCTGCATTGTTATTTATTTCAAGAGAATGTATAACTGTGTCTAAAAGACGAGCAACCAAAATGCAAAAAAAACGCACAACTCCTATGTCTCCTAGTGTGACATAGCTGTCCATCATAGCTCAACGAGCTTACATGAGTGTGTAAATGACAGCAGGATTTTAGGTCCATGTTTTATTCACCCATAGGCTATTTAATCAAATCTCATGTGGAGTGGTGAGTTTCGTGAACATCTAAAAAAGCGGGCATCCAGTGCAGTGTTGTGATGCCTACTTCATACAAAGTATTGTAAAAGGATCACAACTTGTGTGTTAGAAGGTAACTAATGTATTTCTTCTTAGGATACCACCCCTTGTTATTGGGGATATCTAAAGGTGGTCATGGGTGTCACCCATGGCCAGAAAGGTCGACCAGTTTCGACGGGATATAGTAGTTACAACCATCTTCTTCAGGACCATTTCGTCGATATATCTGTACGTCTATCTTCCAGCCTTGCCCAAGTGGGGGCACAGGGTGGGGTGGCTGCTCCATCTCCTTCAGGGGCGACAAAAAGCAGATGCAAGATGGCAGGATGTCAATTTAACTAGGTGTCAACCCTTACCAAAACACCAAGTTGTGTAGATTGTAAGGGTATCAAGGGGGGGTGGATTGGAAAATGGCAAAAAATCAGAAAGGGGAGGGTGCCTATCAACTAGGCTGAGCTACTGACTAATGTAGCTTAGCGTGCAACCAGAACACTCCAAATAGGGATGGGGAAGGGGGTTGGATGGGAGGGAAGGGAAGGGGGCACCGAGCATACACGAGCCACCAGCTTAGACCGGATAGAGAGGACCCACCTGAGAGAGTAGTAATCATGGGGCCGAACAGGCAGTAGGAAATGCCTGTGTATTTCTTCTAACTCTCTGCTGAAAAAAAACAACAGTCCAACAATTGGAAATTAGCACGTTGCTGCAAGGGAGGCGCTCAGAGCTGTGTACCAATGTGACACATTCAGTGTGCTCTGGGCACTCAAAAGCTCTGCTTGCCCTAGAGAGGAGAAGAAGCAGACTGAGGATACAGACCAGTGCTCTGGAAATGTATTCGTCTGCCAGTACGCATACCAAGGAAGGTACTTCCTGGTCACGTGATGCTGAGGGCGGGGCTAGATCGCAGTGGCCAATCACGGAACTACGCGGGGTGTGACGTACATAGGACTGAATCGCAAACGCAAAACGTCCGGTTCTACAAGCTAGTGGAGAGGGGCTGGCTCGAGCGGGGGCAGGGGGTAGAGGGAAGGTGATTTTAATCTACCTTGGAGAAGGCAGAAAAAGGAAAGAGGAAATGGGAGTGAGGAATGAACCATTTCCCAATGAAGCCCAAATCTGGCCCATATTATAAGGCATTTGTCCAAATATGAGGTGGGCAAAATGTGTCCGGAGAGTGACTCAAAAAGGGAAAAGAGGGAATAGAGTAATTCCCCAATGGCGCGCAAATCTGAATCCAACTTCAAAAAGGAGTAACCAATGGAATTCAAGGATGAAATACAGTGCTGCACATGAGAGCAGCTGTGAAGGGAGTGATCATCGTATTACCGCAAGTTCTTGCCACTGGATACACTCATTTAAGCCTCTGTGGCAGGTATCCAATTTAAGAATCCACTTCTGTTCCAACCTGAAAAACAAATCATGGAAGTTGCCTCCTCGTGTAGGTGGTTTCACTTGTTCTAAGATGGTCCATTTAAAGCTGTCTGATGTGTGACTCTCAGCTAAAAAATGGGAGACCAGGGGGGCTGTTATCTTCCCTGTCCTTATACAGGAATGATGCTCACTCATCCTTGTTTTGGCTGCTCGGGCTGTCATACCGATGTATTTAAGCTCACACGGACATGTGATCATATTTATGACGCCTTTGCTGTTGCAGTTGGGAAGGATCCTCTGCACCCATGGTATGTACCAGCCTATTTCGACAGTAGTAGATCTACTGGTTTGTGTGCACATGGAGCATTGACCGCAAGGGGAGTGTCCTGTCGGGGGGTTGGAATTCCACAGAGTTGTCTGGGTAGGTTGGTCTAATGATTGAAGACTGTTGACCAATTTGTCACTCACATTTTGTCATCTCTTGAGAACAAAGCCGGGTTCTGGTAGGATTGATTCACCGGTATTAAGAATGGGCCAAAGTGTTTTTATTTCTCTTTTGATTTTATTCCAAAGTTGTGAATAGCTGAAAATGGAAGTAATGCATGTATCGCCCTTAACTTTTCTGTGCTGCTCAAGAGAGACGGATCGGGGGATGTTTTTTGCCCTTTTATATGTTTGTTGCACAATCTTGCGTGGGTACCCCGTTCAGTGAGTCGTTTTTGTAGTCACTTGGCCTGAGACTTATAATCTGTGGTGTTGGTGCACAAGCTCCGGTAGCGGAGGAATTGGACAAATGGGAGGTTGTCTTTTAACACCCTGGGATGACAAATGCAATAACTCAATAGTGAGTTTTTTATCTGTGGCTTTTTTGTAATCCGTGGAGATGAGGCCCCCATTGCATACATAGATAGCCAGATCCAAAACATGAGTTTTGTTTTTTTACATTTCAAGTGTGAACTTGAGAATGGGTTTTAGTTATTCAGCCAAAGGTGAAACGAGAGTAGGCCATTTCTGGTACCTCAAAAAATCACAAAAATGTCATCTATGTAATGCCGCCAGGTCAACAGGTGGTCATGGAATGGGTTGGTATTTGGGTAGATGCAAGTATGTTCAAAGTAATCAACATATAAATTGGATATGCTGGGAGCAAATGTAACGCCCATTGCCGTGTCCAAAACCAGTTGGTAAAAAGAATGGTTAAACAAGAAAACGTTTTTTGTCAATACGATTTCGGCCAAGTGTGCTATGCAATGAGGTGGACCACAGACATTCTGCATGTCCTTGTTTCATTAGAAACTATTCATGGAGGCCTGTGAATGCCTAGTTCATTCTTGATTTAAGAGAGCACATAAATGTAACCCACGGGATCAACCCTCTATAATGTTCTCTTATTCAACAGAAGCCAAAATGTTCCTGCCAACAGGCCTGCATCTACAAATCAGATATCTATCAAACAAAGGAAACCCGTTTTACTTCTTAAATGACAGAGGCCTCAAGTATCTTAAATGAGATCATCCAAATCAATTAATAACTAAAACAAACCTTGCTGCTCTGGAAAAACAAATTACTCCACCTCTTTTACTTTGTAGTTCCATAGCCATCCCCTTAATTACGCTGAAATGGCAATTCATTACCTGATTGACAAGCCAACAAAGACTTGCTCTTCTATCATCAGTCACCTGAATTCCAATGTTATTTGCCTTTTCTGTAAACGAAGAACACAAGTTCACTGATATTGAATGCGGGTTTATTTGAAGGTTTAACATGACACTAAGATTCTAGAACAAGCGGTTGGTGTAATTACATTGCTTTTGATGGGATGTTCTTCAATCCAAAATATCATAGAGCCATATGCAAGTATGTTATAGGAAAATTGTAAAGAAAATCATCAGGAGGGGATCCAGCTAAACCCTCTTTTGATCATTTCCAAGCACATTTCATATTATGGTTTGCAGCAGTCTCCTTGATTCTATCGTGTGCCATGCTTTTTACCCCTGAAATGCACACAATGGTTGTCCCACATCCCCTGGCACACTCTTCTCCCCCTCTCTCTCACTAACATTCTTCCCTCCCAATCACTAACTCCTTATATTCTACACACCCTGACCCCTTGTCACTAGCTAGTCTACCTAGCCACTGTATTTTACCTTGATCGCTGGCGATTTACTCTCAGTTGCAAATAGTGGCAACTAATCATGGCATACAAAGAGTATAATTAGCACAGAACACTGTGTGGTAATTCATAATGGTTGTATGCCCAGAGAACGTGATTTCAGATATACACTGACCACTGGTCCAAAGTAGAACACAATTGAAAGGAAAAAAAGGCATATAGATGCCCATGTCAGTTAAATACACTTCAGGCAATGGCCCTCTACATGAAGTACATCTTGCATAATCAGTGGCCTCACAACTTTGATCCACAGTCAATTATAACAACCTCTTTTCCCCATCACACTCCCCTCAAAACAAAAACAAATAGATGACATGGGAATCACCATTGGGGCGGTTAGAATAAAAAGCAGCCATTGAATGTGCACTATTTATTGACAACTTTGGACATATAACTACCAATTGTACATATTTAGAAAATACTACAAACAACAGTGGGAAAGAGTTAACTCCCTTTTGTATATGATTGGTGGCCTTTTTATTCTCCTTGTTCACCCACTTACCCTTGCACTTCTCAAACATATATGATATTCACTGAAAAAACATTGTTTTGGGGTTAGTCTTAGTAGTGCATGGAGGTGGCACGAGTTATGGTCACTTAGCGTACCATAACTGTCGAATTTGAAGGGATTTTTGGTTTTACTTGTAGCCATAACGCCCCTTTAACCAAGATATTTAAGTGAATTTCATTGGTTTTTACTAGTTTACCATTTATCTGCTACAAGTTCCTTATATCATACTCACCATCAACACGGCAAATATGGAGTCTGCAGAGAGTGCAGTAGTCCACCAACATCGGGCGGCATTCACAATGAATAAATGTATTTTTTTAAACTATAAATGTGTTGTATATCATTGTGTAATATTTTGTTTTATTTTTTTAAAATCCCCATCATGAGTCTGTGGATATTACGACTATCCGGGGTGTCCTCACTCAAAATGGAGGTGCCCCTGAACAGGCGCGATGCCCAGACATGTCCGTTTTCACATAACACACTTTTAATTAGTCTGCAGACTCAGTGACTGTGGTATGTACTCCCAGCTCATGCACCCTGTGTCTCCTGCCTGATAAGTGTCTGCAGATGACTGTCAAGGCCACGGACATCCCCAGACTTCATCATGTGACTGCACCTGTATGTCATAATGGCATGTTCACGAACAGTGTTGGCACTCTATGGATAGTTTAAAAATGAATGGTCAGCCATTCTAGGGTACTCAAGCAGAAGCTTTACACTTCCACAGATCCCAGACCCATTTGTGGTTGATCTGGTATCTGTTTACAACTGTTCAAGGCCTTTTTGGGACTCAGTTGTCCGCCGCCAGCACAACTGTCCACAGACAGTTCCTCAGAAGAGACCCACCCATTACTTTTTCTCATTCTCACTCTGGCTTTCCAGGGGAGAGCATCTTGCTGCACGTGCTTTGCATAACTTTGCAGAACCTTCTTTGTGGACAGCATCATGCTGTATGCTATGGCCACTTATACTCCCCAAACACCACCATCACCATCTGGTGGGCCTACTCAAAACAACAGGCTTGATGATGTAGAGGAGGATCACAGGAAGATGAAGATGAGGTAGTGGAAGTGCCTATCTCCAGTAACCGGAGTGAGTCCTGGGTATGGCGGTTCTTTTGGACAATAGGCCTGATCACGACTTTGGCGGTAACCCTTAAATCCAGTGGTAGCGCTATTACCGCTGGATTTAAGGGGCCGCCAAATCCGCCGAAAATTTGCGCTATTAGCGCCGGTGGGAAATCCGCTGGCGGTAAGAGTGCAAAAATACCCCATTGAGCCCAATGGGGAATGGGGCATTCCCGAATGGGCTCAATGGGGAATGGGGATTAACATAACCGCCGAACTCGTGATCCGGCGCTATTAGCGCCAGGGATTTCGATTGTAGGGCTAATACTGCCAGCGGTAATACCGCCGGCGTTACCGCCAAAGTCGTGATCAGGCCCAATGGGTGTGGTCCCAAAGGCAAAGTCTGCCTGTGTTGTATGCATTGAGTATGGGGTGAAACTCAGTCGTGGACAATAGGTGCACAATTCCTTCGGGACCACATCAATGCGCTGCCACATCCATTCTAACAACCCAGTTGCATTGAGAAAGGCTGTTCCTTTCTCATGGAGGAGCAGGCTATCTTCCATTGCCACTCCTGCTAGCACAGAGTGTACTCCTTTGGGGATGAGCAATTCAATGAAAAAACTTTATTAAAGTGATGTTATGGTTACAAGTAAAAACTGAAAAACCTCAGAAATTCATGAGTTATGGTAAGCTAAGCAACCATAACTCGCGCCACCACCGTGCACTGATTAGACTAACGCCTATGACATCAAGGATGACATCACAAATGTCATTGATGACATCACTGATGACATCACATGTGAAATTAATTTTTAATGAAAAGTTCCTACATGGGGTTGTGTTTATAATGTTGGCAACAAGATGCCAGTGGTGATCGGGAGACCTATTGTGAACTACTTAATGTATTAAAGAATGTACTCATCTAAACAACATTATATTTGAGTGTTGTTAATACAGAAACCTAATCATATATAAACATAGGCAATGGCTGCAGCATGCATCATAGAAGTACAATATTTATAATCTTGTAATTTTGGAAAGTACAATAATGAATGCTACCTAATGCGAGTTTTGAGTAATGTTAAACATGCAATGACTAGCTAACAATTCAAGACTTACTACACTTTTGCTAGTGCAAACAATACATATGAAGAACCACAATGCAAACAAATCAGAGGCACATACAGGGAAACTAAAGAAAGGAAGAAAGAAACAGCATCATCAGAAAATGTTAATAACATTAAAGTTTATCTTCATGCATACAAATGAAATGTGTGTTTGAGGCCTGCTTATTTCCCCATGTATGTGCACCATCAGCTGAGACTAAACCATATGGACTGTACTTTAAGAACATATGACATGGTTAACGTCTAGATACTAAAAATCAACTGGCCTAGATATGTCAGTGAACAAAAACAAGTGGCCCAGATTTGTAATGTCATCAGTAATGTCATTAATGGTGCGAGTTATGGTTGGTTAACTTACCGCAAATTTCTGAGGTTTTTCAGTTTTACTTGTAACCATAACGTCCCTTTAACAAAGTTTTTTCATTGAATTTAATAGGTTTTCATTAGTGCAACTTAACCATAACGTCCCTTTAACAACGTTTTTTCATTGAATATATGTATATATATATATATATATATATATATATATTGCTGGGCCTGCGGTAGCGGCCCAGTAGTTATGGTTAAGTTGCTCATCTCAAAGGAAGAGCACTTTTTGGGTGGCTTATAACTTTGCTCCCTCTGGATTAATCCTCACCAAACTATAAGTATATGGCCGGCTCTGAATTATTTTGCAAATTTTGGTGAGGTTTGGTCAGGGGAGGGCAAATTTATAGTGGGGGTCCCAAAATGTCTTTTTTTCCCATAGACTGAATGGAGAAAAACTTTGCTCACACCTACAGTCGAAACCTCTGGATGGATTATCACCAAGCTTTGTGGCAAGAGTGGCGGCATGGTCTCGATAGCGTGCTTTTATACATTTTGAGGAAATCCGTATAGGATTTTTTTTAAAACGACAAAAAAGTAGGTGCAAAAAAATGAGTGATATATGTGTCCTATCTGCAGACACACTTCCCTGTTCGCTCCATGGACAGGACACTGATTGGTTGGTGGGTGTGCATCATGTCCACGGACAGGCAACGTATTCGCTGATTGGTTGGAGTGAAGCGTGAGGAGCGTCACATTTTCTTGATGTGCCCGCCATGTTGGACAGCGCGGCGTGGTACAGAGCTGGAATTCAATTTTGGGGAGTGTGTTGGTGTGGAAGAATGGCTGGAGAGGGTGGGGGAATGAGAGATGGGTCAAATTCTGTATTTGTTTAGGTGGGAAAGGCTGTGATGTGATTATGGTGTCCACGGTCAGTGTGGATGTTCGCGGACATGCTGAGAAGGGCCCAAGAAGCAGTCTGCTCGGGGCTGGGTGAGCAGTGTGAGAAAGACCAGGGGTGCAGAGATGGCCGAAGAAGCGGTCTGCTGGGGGATAGGTGAGCAGTGTCGGAAGGACCAGGGGTGCTCGGAGGAGTCCAAGATGCAGTCTGCTGGGTGCTGGGTGAGCAGTGTGAGAAGCAGCAGGGGTACAGGGAGGATCTTACTGGCATTTGAACCTCTGTCCTGTGAGTATGTTTCCCAGTTCTAGGTCTTCTTCATGCTCCTACTGGCTCTTTATTTTGCTGCCCTTTCCTAGGCATCATTTCTCTGGGCCGACATCCCTCCTCCCCCTAGATTTTGGTTTCAATCTTTATTGTTGTGAGTTCTCACTTATTGGCCAAACAGAGCAATGCTGTACATCTAGTCAGTCTCTTTCTCACTCTCTCACTCACACACACACACACATATACACACAAACACACACACACTCTATCTCTTACTCTCTCACACACAGACATTCTCTCTCTCTCTCTCTCTCTCTCTCTCTCTCTCTCTCACACACACACACACATGCACACACACACTCTCTCCCTCTCTCTCTCTCCGTCTCTCTCTCTCTCTCTCTCTCTCTCTCTCTCTCTCTCTCTCTCTCACTCTTTCACTATCTAGCTTTTACTTCAATTAATTGGGGGATGGGGAGGAGGGGTACATTGGCTACAAAGTTCAAGCTCTCAGTTCTGATAAGTTTTAAAAGTGTCATACCAGCAAACTGTTAACTGCACTACTTGGTATTTTATTATGCTCTGATGTAATAGTTTTGGGTAATTAGTTGAATATAGGGTGGAGAGGGCATGCATTGAAGAGTTTGTGCATTGGATGCACGTACTGTATTAGTATGTCAAGTGAAGTGGATAGGGTTTGAGGTGGTTATGTTATGTTTTTGGGTTGTTTTCAGTTGGCAGATGTTTGTTTGCATGCATGTGTTATGCTGCAGAGGTTGTGGCCAGGACTAGGTATGTTTTTGTTTTCCAGTACTTGTAGTAAGTACATTAGACATTCTTGTTGATCTTCTTGTGTGTTTATATTGAATCCGACCATTCCAGAACAGTAGTCCAATTCTTGCCTTATTCCAGAAACACTGTAAGTGTTGTCAGGATTGTTGGTTGAATTTCGGTGAAGGACTAACATTTACAGATATAATTGGTCTGTCCCGTTTAAGTAAATGTTTTCAATAAATGGTGCCAATTGGAATAGAATATTGATTGCTACATTTGCATAGCAATTTACACCTGTTGTATTTGAAAATTTTAATGGACCAGACAGTTCTGTGTCTAAGACATTTATTGGAACTGTGCGTTGTTTCTTTAAAGATGTAGTTGGTTTTGTTTGTGCAGTAGATCCTTCTTTGATTGTGGTCATTGATGAAGTATTAGCTTCTTTTAATTTCTTTGGAGGTATTGTTGTTAGATCCTGTATAATTTGAGTCTGAACTAGTTTTCTTTTGCAAACTTTTACTTTTTGAGGAACGGGATAGGTTTTGAGATGGGGTGCGTAGAGAGCACATAGTCTATTGTATTTTAGAATGCAAGGAATATCATTGTTTACTTTACTTGCATCAAAGTTGACTAGAAATAGTCCTTCAAGTGTACGTAGGCGTGATAGTGCTACATAGCTCATGCTTTCTTTAAACACTGTGCTGCCAATATCTATCAATACTTGTTCTGTGGTAAGACCTTGTGATTTATGAATGGTGACTGCGTATGCTAGAGTTAGAGAATATTGTTCTCTGCATACATACATTTCTTTGAAAAGAAGGAATCGGGCTGTTGAGCGTCCTATCCGTTTAACTTCTGATAGTTTGTCAAAGTGAATATTGACAAACTGAATGTTGTTGTCAAGTGGTTATGTTTGGAAGCCAACAACTGTACCAAGTGTTCCATTAACTAGTCCTTTCTCCACATCAAGGTTATATTTGAGCATTACTCTACAGTTTAAAAATAAAATTTGATATTTTCTCTAAACCAGGAGTGTTAGAGATAGAGGGCCTCATTACGACCCAGGCGGTAAGTTACCGCCTGGGTCGTACCTTTACCACCATGGCGTAAACTATGTTTACGCCATGGTGGTTGGCGGACTTACCGCCCCATTCCGAGGTTGGCGGGGCGGTAAGTCCCCAATCCCCATTTACCCTTCCCCATTCCCATTTTTGCCCCATAGGCATAATGGGAGTGGGGAAGGCGTTAATTACGCCACCGTAAATTACGGTGGCGTAATTAACAACAAGGTCCCTTAGCGCCATGGATTTTAACACCTGCTAAAAGCAAGTGTTAAATCCTCCATGGCGCTAAGGGACCTCGGAATCAGGCGGTAAGGGTCGGCGCTGTTTACGCCGCCGTAAACCCCTTACCGCCTGGGTCGTAATGAGGCCCAGAGTGTTCTAAGGTATTTAGTTGTGCTCTAGCTTGTTCACATATGGGCAGTGTCATACCGTGTTTGTCCAGTTTTTCTATGGAGCAAATTTTAACTATTTGTTGCATTTATTTCAACATTGTTTAATTGATTTGTGCACAGTTTGCAAGAGTTGGCATCAAGGACATACAGTTTACATTTTCTGTGTGCTCATTTTTCCATGACATCAGTGGCACATCAGTTATGGCCGTATAGGTCATGGATGCATCTGGTATTCAAGATAATCTGTGCTTCTTTAGATAGAACAACAATCTGAATACTTTTCAAAATGTTGGCATGGTTGAGGTCTGCAGACTGATGAATGTTTTTAATTAATTCTTTGTATTGGAAATGTTGCCAAATATTGCCATCTCCTATGCTGCTAAGAGTTTTACGACATAGTTTGTGCCCTAAGGTTTTAAAAATAGGTTCACCTTTTACTGTTGTTAACTGGAGAAGATCTGTTTTCCTCCAAAGAGCTCTTTGTATTCTGTTTTGAGGACCTCTTGTAATCTAAGGAGAATCAAAGCCAACATTAGGTTGGAGACCATGTTCAAGCCATCTATTAGTAGCATTTAGTAGCATTTTCATTTGTTTCAAAACTCTGCGTAGTTCCATAGCAGCTTCTGGAGAAAGTTTATAGCTGTCTAATTTGTTTTGGAGTTCTTCTGGAAGGAGTAGTAATCAATCTAAAGTGACACCGCCTATGTTGTAGGCAGCTAAACCTGTGGGGGCATTTACGAGCACTGACAGTTTGTTGTTTGTCAATTGTTGGAGGAACTTGCTGATGATTTTTATTAAGAATGTTTTCACTGAACCAGCTTGACCACTCAAATATAGCAGCATAAGTTTGTAGTCTTGGCAGTTACAAGTTTTAGTTTTGTGCTGCATACCATGTTCAATTTGTTTTGTTATTTCTAGGAAAATGCTGCCCTGTTCAATGTTTAATTGTGATTTGAGTATAGCAAAGTCTTCTGTAGACTCTTCTTACTGGTACATGGTGTCTTCTACTTCAGGCATGCTAATTCAGCCTCATTTGCAATGAGTGATTGTCCAAGTGGTTCTTGGCTTTCCGATAGAGAAGTTTGACTGCTGTCGAGAGTGTCTATATTTAGTTGTGCTTGGAGTTCTTCTTCTTGTTGCTGTTCATTGTCTAACATTGTTTTGTACTGCGAAAGGTTTATGTCTGTTATAGTGCTTGCATTTGTTTTGAAAGCATCTTTATAGGAGGCGTGTGTATCTAATAAATCTTCTTTTCTCCATGGTTTAAAAAGTTGTAGCAAAGAAATGTAATACAGTTCTTTTTGTTGAGGAGTTTTTAATGACAATTTCACATGATTAATTAAGCTCCGTTTGATAAGTTTCACTAGGCTGCCTTCACAATTTTCAACTTCGTATCTACCTTTCATCTCATCTGGTTTAATATAATTTTTGTATGTGAAGTTTTGGGCTACGTGGTATAGACACATGGTTTCCAAAATGGTACTCCTGTTTGGGTAGTATGTGTTTAGTAAATTGTTTTTCAAAATGTCTTGGCTGTTGGGATAATTTTTGATTATTGTTTCTTTGTCTTCATATAATTTGAGAACTCTTTATCTGGATTTAGCAGGACCAAGGCTCTATGGGAGAGCATTTTTGTACCTAAGATGTACAATTTCTATGACAGTGTTTTGTCAGATGATATGTCAACGAAGCGGTCTTTGATCTCTGTTTTTTCTGTTTTGATTAAGTAGGCTGTGATATGTCATCCAACTGCAGTGGAATTGTCTGCAATGTATTGCACATCTATATTTGCATTCGATAGGAGGGCAATGATTGCATTGTAATCATAGTTGTACTTTGATCCTTCTGTTCTTTTTATGCACTATGTGTTCTTAGGTGATTTACCTTTTACACTAAGTCTAACTGAAGACATGAAGTTGTTCACTTGACCTGTTGTTGAAACTGGTCTAGGGAAACCAAAGCGACATTTGGTGAAGTTTTTCCCTTTGTCTTTATATTTGCACCAACAATACTTCCCACACCTCTGCCTTTGAAATTGTAAAATGTGTGTGCATGTAGGTCACTTTGTATAATTTGTTAAGGTATTTCACAAGTGACATATTTCTGAATGAACTGCAAAACAGTGGCCTCACTGTCCTGACCAAATTTAGGAGCATCTTTAATCCACAAAAGCATGTGTATTTGTGGTGCTCCTCTGGCTTGGGATTCTTTTCTCCAAAAGAAGTGTTGCACTTCTCCCAGGGGAGGCACTGTTTTATTACAAATGAATTGTAGTATGGCAATAAAGTGATGATGGAAATATCTTGATACATTTACAGGATCTAGAGAGCAGAGTTTTCCTGGTGTTTTTATATCTATATTTGTTTTGTTTTTGTTTGCTATGCGTAGGAAATCATGCAAATATTCCCAGGCATATTCTGCACAACTTATTTTCACAAACCATGTGAGTGGGACAAAGTTTCTTTTCATACACTGTGTCATCAGAACCAGTATTCTTTTGTACCTTGCATGTTTGCTAAAACGTTTGTAATGCTCGACGGTAAAACTTTGTCTTTATCTTGCACTTTTGTAGTAATTGCCTACCAGACATATTTTGAAAATTGGTACCTGATTTTAATGTGTTTGCAACTCCGTAGCTTGCTAGTTGCTAGTTCACTTTCAAAGAGAAGGTGGAATATTTATTACATTTTTTGTTTGAATCTGGGGTCTTCAGAATACATTCGTAATGAGCGGTATTCTGATGCTGTTATTTGTGTGGATCTTTCATCGTACCTTCCTCTTTTTCCAGTCGGAAAGAGTAGAGGGAAGGCTTGTGCTTCTACACTTTTTTCCCATATGCTGATTGGAGATCGTTTGGCTTGCCACATTTGCTAAGTTTCCAATGCATCATCTATGGTGTCTTTAGAGTGCAATGGGTGAATTGTATAATGGTCTAAAATATTGGATTCTGTCATAGGGCCTAGAAGTTGAAATTGGCCAGTTTCTGATGAGTCTTGAATTATTTTGATGGTTTCCCTCAGGTTTTCTTCAATGTCTACTTCTTTGTAGTATTCATTGTTGTCTTTTAGATATTGCAGGGCTTTTCTAACTTCATGTAAATCCACTAATTGCTTCCAAATTATTTTGTCTTTCATAGGTACGCCATCTACTAGGATAATCAAAGATTGTTCTATTGGCTGTTGCACTTCCAGAGTGTGTACATTTTCTTTAAGATCTAATGTCAAATATACTACTTTGCCACAAATGCCCTTTAGTAATTCAGAGGGAGGTAGTTTTACTGTTTTTGGTTGAAGGCATATTATTGCTTGAAATGAGTGCACTGTTTGAATTATAATGCTCTGATACAATTTATGTTGTTGCAGTGGTTTTGATAGTGTGGAATAATTCCAAGTTATTAGTGATAGCACGTGAAGTTATTTGGTTGTTGTCAAGTTTTGCAGTGCAGTATTTGCAAAGTATTGAGGGGTTAGTAACTTCGTATTTGCTTTCTGCTATAAGATAGAGAGCCAATTCTAACCATTTGGAATCTTCATTGTCTTCTATTTTGTTCATTATGTGTACAGTTTTTGTGCTATTTTTATTTTAAAAATATTCCTGTGGTAACATACACACATGGTTAGGCACTTCAGCAGATGTGATTTTAAACTAAGTATTTCTTGTTATGTATGTGTGTATTAGAAGGTTGCCATCTGTAAAGTTGTTGCTAGTCTGTTCTAAAGATATTGGATTTTGTAAGTGGCTTTCACTTCCAAAATATTTTCTCTGGATGTGCTCTATTTCTTTGAGTAGTTCGTTGGCTGTACCATGTTTAAGAGTGCTATTTAAATTGGCCAGTGCTAAAGCAGGACTTTTGGCATAGTACAGTTTATGAACAAGATTTCTTATAGTTGAATGGTGTGTTGCTATCATTTTGATATGGTGGAAGGTGCTTTTGCAAATAGGTCCAGAAATGGGACTCACGTATCCACCATTTTCCTCACCAGCAGCGTCTTAGTGTTCCCTATTTATTTGCACTCTGGCTATGTGAGGAATTTGGAAAATTGAGGATTTTGAATTGCTAGTACAGAAAATAGATGATGACTCCATGATAACATGTCTTGCTCGAACTCTGGAACATCAATTCAAGTGAAAGGTTGCATGTTACTTAACTAGAAACATGTAACACGGTGGTGATATGTACACATTTCAACATGTATGCATAATAATTACCGGAAATGCTAAACATTCAATCTTTCATTTTTGTTTTAACGTAAACAGAAATAAAATAATTAAAATGTCACCATAATCATGTTGCACTACATACGTAACCACTCACATTAACCACACGTTCACTCTGACTCAAGAAATAACATTTCCAGTATGCTCATTTGCATTTCACCACTATCGGTTTGAGCAGAGTGTGCACTTCCTCTTTGGAAGATGTGTTGCTTCTTTGGATGATGTTTTAGTGATGAACATGTTGCATCCTTCTGTTTTTGTTCTTGTACTTAATCCAGGTCAGAGAAGTATTGATGCTGTGTAATTGTAGCAATAAAATCCTCAGAAAATGAAGTTTTGATACCTTTTCCTGGACTAACTGGAAATATTATGCAGAGACATTACAGAGCATTAGCTTTTGATATCCCATAGACATCCTCATCAGATCGTGCAAAGGGACATGTATAGCAAAGAAACACATATTATTCAAATATTTCTCATGGAGGAAAAAGGAGACCTTTCAATTTCAACTTAATTGGTTTAAGTAATAGAATGCATGGATGGCTACTGTATGAACAATCTGGCAGCAGTGACAAATATGACAGTATTCACTGTAAACAAATCACATTTCTAGCAGTGCCACAATATATGTTATACACAGCACACCTTATGCACGCATTGCTATACAACTTTTGATGTCCTCAAATAAAAATACAAGAGGGCCCCACAAGATCAAAACATTATTTCCGTTCCTTTTAGAACGATTTTATAGTGCCATATTTAAAAACACACAATTGGAAAGCAGGGTGAGTTTGGCACTTACATCACACAAAGACTAAAGATTGTTCTGCAGATTGTAAATAGTTTCGGGACCGCGTGGTGACGTCAAGAAAGTGCCTTATTTCACTGGCTGAAACACAGTATCAATAATGCAAAATATATCCTCGTGATTGAATAATTCTGCATGCCATTGGCATGACAGCGCCTTCCTAGCTTGCACAGCATGAGGCAAGTACAAAATGCGTGACACAATCTTTAATGGTGCAATGTCTTCTGTTATCTCAGTGAGCCTCATGCTCGGTGCAGTTTTCAATATCTTGTGTTGTCACTCATCGGGGGTTCTGAGCAGTGGTGTCAAACATCTGTTGGTGAGAGATGGTACTTCTCGCAATGTTTACTTGAACCAATATGGATTCGTTATGTCTCATAATAACCTTTTCACATTCTATTATTTAAATTAGCGTCTTAATCCAAGAGTGGATTATAAATATGAATACACATTGTATATATGGATTGATAATAATGACTGCAAGTAAGACATGTGCTCACATATACTTCTCAATGTTTTATATTTATAGGGTACAACGCAGAGTGCTACCTAAACCAGATGAACTGCAAGTCTGTCTGGACCCATATGGTTTCCATACTAGCCCATACGATGTTGTACTCTTGTCGTGGTTATTTACTATTTCTCCTAAATCATCTGTATGGTTGATCTAGATACAATACGATTTGCTGTTGTTTTCCAAAGTAGAGGCGCACCATTGCTGGTAATATTGTTGCATAATTGAAGTCTAACAATGTTATTATCGCTTACCGTGTTTTTAATACAGGCTATTTAGGTCTCTGGTCTTTTCAACGTGTTTTCAAAAATGTTGCAAAAAAAGGAAAACATCACAGTAAAAGGCCAACAGTTAAAATAACCCAAGTGAAAACATGTGAAATTATATTTATTTTCATTCTATCTCAACCACACAAATAAGACATTAAGGGCCTGATTCATGGAAATATCTGCATGTGAAATCAGTACTTTGCATGCCAAACAGCGTGGGAAATCCTGTTCGTCTATCATGGATTCGATTGCGTGGCAATTAGTCATACTTTGCACAAGACACCATGCTGAGCGCGGGCGTGGCTTGTGCAGAGGCAGGCTAGGGGGCGGGAAACAGTGGGCGTTATGAGGGAAGGCCCATAGGCACTCCATTGCATGCCCACTATTGCGTGGAATGATACGTATTCATGGATCAGAGTGGGTAACCTTTTGTGGCGGAAATGTCCATGCAAAGCCCTCATACTATCTGCCACGTGAAGGCAGGCACACAGACACTTGCAGGTAGGATTCACCATGCAGAGGAAAGGTCATGTGTCAGATTTAGAGGTGCGTGTCCACAGCTGTGGTTCCGATCAGACTTAGGGTAGCATGCACACAGTGTAGCGGGGTGCAGGAACAGTATACCGGGGTTCACACACAGATTTTCTGTGTTTTCCCCAAGTTACGAAAAATCGTATGCATGTTGTTGTGGTGCCGGTAACAGTTATGTGGGACCTCTGGCAAGGGTGCGTGCATTCGCACCCAGGGGAGCATGCAAAGGTAGCAGTTCTGGCTGTTTTTGCTTTGCATGGGGGCATGTCAGGGGTGTTCCGGCTGTGACTTGCGTATATGGTACTTTGCGCAAACAATTCCATGAATATGCAGAACATGCAGAATAGATTCTGCACACTGGCTCGCACAGTGTCATTCTCGGCGCATCCTTTGCGGGATAGATGTACGCTATTCCATGAATCAGGCTCGAAATAGTTTTGAAGGTCTTTTTATGAATGCTATTTTTCTAGCCAAACTTGCATTTTGGGTGGATTTGTAACCCAAGGTTGTGTACGCACAGTATGAAAAACATGAGTAAGGTGATGTGTGCATATTTTTTATTCACTTTTCAATTTATTTGAAGGAGTGGAAGCACAGACCATAATTTACAAATCTGCAGCCCCCATTCACTCCATGCAAATAAGCTTACAGCAACTCCACAGTCATCTAATGTCGATGCAGACGCAGAGTAATTTGCTCTTCCAAAAATCAGGTGTTATCCTTAGGGAGCCGTGTAAATATTGTCTGTCATGTATGGATTCAGCAGGTGGCATTTTTGGTTCTTTTTTTAAATGGTGTTAATATAACATAGAAACACAGTCCACCCAAATGTCCACGTTAAATATACACTCACTGAAAAAACAAATAAAATACAGGGAAGCGATTGCTTACACAGAAAAGTAATCATAAGCAATTCCTTTATGTTTGCCAGAGTTCCACTACATGCATCATCGATCATCTAGAGTCAGTGTTTCTGGTCTAAAATAAATGGTGAATCATCAGGGTAATTCAAAAGTACGAGTATCTTACATTCCATAATCGTTATGTCAACTGTGTTGTACCACAATCAGAACGATTCTTTACAGAAAAAATATATGTATGTGGGAAAAGTTCACATCTCATATAGTAGTTAGGGAAATGCAGGGAGGGGAACCAATGGCAGAGTGTAGCTATCTCACCATGTTAGAAGAACACCCTGTCCCTACAACGGGTGCCTTTCCCTAGCCAGTGTGTGGTGCAGTGCCTACCTAATAGGGATGGTGTGGGAGAAAAACTATCCCTCCACTAACCAAATGTACGGGTGCCCCAACCTGCATTGTTATTTATTTCGAGAGAATGTATAACTGTGTCTAAAAGACGAGCAACCAAAAGGCAAAAAAACGCACAACTCCTATGTCTCCTAGTGTGACAGAGCTGGGTATTAGATCACTGTCCATCATAGCTCAAAGAGCTTACATGAGTGTGTAAATGACAGCGGGATTTTAGGTCCATGTTTTATTCACCCATATGCTATTTAATCAAATCTCATGTGGAGTGGTGAGTTTCGTGAACATCTAAAAAAGCGGGCATCAAGTGTAGTGTTGTGATGCCTACTTCATACAAAGTATTGTAAAAGGCTCACATCTTGTGTGTTAGAAGGTAACTAATGTATTTCTTCTTAGGATACCACCCCTTGTTATTGGGGATATCTAAAGGTGGTCACAGGTGTCACCCATGGCCAGAAAGGTCGACCAGTTTCGATGGGATATAGTAGTTACAACCATCTTCTTCAGGACCATTTCGTCGATATAGCTGTAAGTCTATCTTCCAGCCTTGACGAAGTGGGGGCACAGGGTGGGGTGGCTGCTCCATCTTCTGCAGGAGCGACAAAAAGCAGATGCAAGATGGCAGGGTGTCAATTTAACCAGGTGTCAACCCTTACCAAAACACCAAGTTGTGTAGATTGTAAGGGTATCAAGGGGGGGTGGATTGGAAAATGCCAAAAAATCAGAAAGGGTGGGTGCCTATCAACTAGGCTGAGCTACTGACTAATGTAGCTTAGCGCACAACCAGAACACTCCAAATAGGGAGGTGGAAGGGGGGTTGGATGGGAGGGAAGGGAAGGGGGCACCGAGCAAACACGAAACACCATGCCTATACCGGATAGAGAGGACCCACCTGAGAGAGTAGTAATCATGGGGGCGAACAGGCAGTAGGAAAGGCCTGTGTATTTCTTCGAACTCTCTGCTGAAAAAAAAAACAACAGTCCAACAATTGGAAATTAGCACGTTGCTGCAAGGGAGGCGCTCAGAGCTGTGTACCAATGTGACACATTCAGTGTACTCTGGGCACTAAAAAGCTCTGCTTACCTAGAGAGGAGAAAAAGCAGACTGAGGATACAGACCAGTGCTCTGAAATGTATCCGTCTGCCAGCACGCGTACTAAGGAAGGTACTTCCTGGTCACGTGATGCTGAGGGCGGGGCTAGATCGCAGTGGCCAATCAAGGAACCACACGGGGTGTGACGTGCATAGGGCTGAATCACAAATGCAAAACATCCAGTTCTACGAGCTAGTGGACAGGGGTGGGCTCGAGCGGGAGCAGGGGGTAGAGGGAAGGTGATTTTAATGTACCTTGTAGAAGGCAGAAAAAGGAAAGAGGAAATGGGAGTAAGGAATGAACCATTTCCCAATGAAGCCCAAATGTGGCCCATATTCCAAGGCATGTGTCCAAATATGAGGTGGGCAAAATGTGTCCGTAGAGTGACTCAAAAAGGGAAAAGAGGGAATAGAGTAATTCCCCAATGGCGCGCAAATCTGAATTCAACTTCAAAAAGGAATAACCAATGGAATTCAAGGATGAAATGCAGCGCTGAACATGAGAGCAGCAGTGAAGGGAGTGATCATCGTATTACCGCAAGTTCTTGCCACTGGATACACTCATTTAAGCCTCTGTGGCAGGTATTCAATTTAAGAATCCACTTCTGTTCCAACCTGAAAAACAAATCATGGAAGTTGCCTCCTCGTGTAGGTGGTTTCACTTGTTCTAGAATGGTCCATTTATAGCTGTCTGATGTGTGACTCTAAGCTAAAAAATGGGATACCAGGGGAGCTGTTATTATTTTCCCTGTCCTGATACAGGAATGATGCTCAATCATCCTTGTTTTGGCTGCTCGGGCTGTCATACCGATGTATTTAAGCCCACATGGGCATGTGATCATATATATGACGCCTTTGCTGTTGCAGTTTGGAAAGAGCCTCTGCACCCATGGTGTGTACCAGCCTATTTCGACAGTAGTAGATCTACTGGTTTGTGTGCACATGGAGCATTGACCCCAAGGGGAGTGTCCTGTTGGGGGGTTGGAATTCCACAGAGTTGTCTGGGTAGGTTGGTCTAATGACTGAAGACTGTTGACCAATTTGTCCCTCACATTTTGTCATCTCTTGAGAACAAAGCCGGGTTCTGGTAGGATTGATTCACCAGTATTAAGAATGGGCCAAAGTTTTTTTTATTTCTCTTTTGATTTTATTCCAAAGTTGTGAATAGCTGAAAATGGGCATAATGCATGTATCGTCCTCAACTTTTCTGTGCTGCTCAAGAGAGACGGATTGGGGGATGTTTTTTGCCCTTTTATATGTTTGTTGCACAATCTTGCGTGGGTGCCCCCGTTCAGTGAGTTGTTTTTGTAGACACTTGGCCTGAGATTTATAATCTGTGGTGTTGGTGCACAACCTCCGGTAGCGGAGGAATTGGACAAATGGGAGGTTGTCTTTTAACACCCTGGGATGGCAAATGCAATAGCTCAATAGTGAGTTTTTTATCTGTGGCTTTTTTGTAATCCGTAGAGATGAGGCCCCCATTGCATACAGAGATAGCCAGATTCAAAACATGAGTTTTGTTATTTTTACATTTCGAGTGTGAACTTGAGATTGGGTTTTGGTTATTCAGCCAAAGGTGAAACGAGAGTAGGCCATTTCTGGTACCTCAAAAAATCACAAAAATGTCATCTATGTAATGCCTCCAGGTCAACAGGTGGTCATGGAAAGGGTTGGTATTTGGGTAGATGCAGGTATGTTCAAAGTAATCATTATATAAATTGGATAGACTGGGAGCACATGTAACGGCCATTGCCGTGCCCAAAATCATGGTTAAACAAGAAAAAGTTTTTTGTCAATACGATTTCGGCCAAGTGTGCTATGAACTGAGGTGGACCACAGACATACTGCATGTCCTTGTTCCATTAGAAACTATTCATGGAGGCCTGTGAATGCCTAGTTCATTCTTGATTTAAGAAAGCACATAAATGTAAACCACGTGATCAAACCTCTATAATATTCTCTTATTCAACAGAAGCCAAAATGTTTCTGCCAACAGGCTAGCATCTACAAATCAGATATCTATCAAACAAAGGAAACCCGTTTTACTTCTTAAATGACGGAGCCCTCAAGTATCTTAAATAAGATCATCAAAATCAATTAATAACTAAAACAAACCTTGCTGCTCTGGAAAAACAAATTACTCCACCTATTTTACTTTGTAGTTCCATAGCCATCCCCTTAATTACGCTGAAATAGCAAATCATTACCTGATTAACAAGCCAACAAAGACTTGCTCTTCTATCATCAGTCACCTGAATTTCAATGTTATGTGCCTTTTCTGTAAACGAAGAACACAAGTTCACTGATATTGAATGCAGGTTTATTTGAAGGTTTAACATGACACTAAGATCCTAGAACAAGCGGTTGAGGTAAATGCACTGATTTTGATGGGATGTTCTTCAATCCAAAATATCATAGAGCCATATGCAAGTATGTTGTAGGAAAATTGTAAAGAAAATCATCAGGAGGGGATCCAGCTAAACCCTCTTGTGATCATTTCCAAGCACATTTCATATTATGGTTTGCAGCAGTCTCCTTGATTCTATCTTGTGCCATGCTTTTTACCCCTGAAATGCACACAATGGTTGTCCCACATCCCCTGGCACACTCTTCTCCCCCTCTCTCTCACTAACATTCTTCCCTCCCAATCACTAACTCCTTATATTCTACACACCCTGACCCCTTGTCACTAGCTAGTCTACCTAGCCACTGTATTTTACCTTGATCGCTGGCGATTTACTCTCACTTGCAAATAGTGGCAACTAATCCTGGCATACAAAGAGTATAATTAGCACGGAACACTGTGCGGTAATTCATAATGGTTGTATGCCCAGAGAACGTGATTTCAGATATACACTGACCACTGATCCAAAGTAGAACAAAATTGAAAGGAAAAAAAGGCAGATAGATTCCCATGTCAGTTAAATACAATTCAGGCAATGTCCCTCTACATGAAGTACATCTTGCATAATCAGTCGCCTCACAACTTTGATCCACAGTCAATTATAACAACCTCTTTTCCCCATCACACTCCCCTCAAAACAAAAACAAGTAGATAACATGGGAAACACCATTGGGGCTGTTAGAAAAAAAAGCAGCCATTGAATGTGCACTATTTATTGACAACTTTGGACATATAACTACCAATTGTACATATTTAGAAAATACTACAAACAACAGTGGAAAAGAGTTAACTCCCTTTTGTATATGATTGGTGGCCTTTTTATTCTCCTTGTTTACCCACTTACCCTTGCACTTCTCAAACATATATGATATTCACTGAAAAAACATTGTTTGGGGGTTAGTCTTAGTAGTGCATGGAGGTGGCACAAGTTATGGTCACTTAGCGTACCATAACTGGCGAATTTGAAGGGATTTTTGGTTTTACTTGTAGCCATAACGCCCCTTTAACAAAGTTGTTTAAGTGAATTTCATTGGTTTTTACTAGTTTACCCTTTATCTGCTACAAGTTCCTTATATCATACTCACCATCAACACGGCAAATATGGAGTCTGCAGAGAGTGCAGTAGTCCACCAACATCGGGCGGCATTCACAATGAATAAATGTATTTTTTTAAACTATAAATGTGTTGTATATCATTGTGTAATATTTTGTTTTATTTTTTTAAAATCCCCATCATGAGTCTGTGGATATTACGACTATCCGGGGTGTCCTCACTCAAAATGGAGGTGCCCCTGAACAGGCGCGATGTCCGGACATGTCAGTTTTCACATAACACACTTTTAATTAGTCTGCAGACTCAGTGACTGTGGTATGTACTCCCAGCTCATGCACCGTGTGCTTCCTGCCTGATAAGTGTCTGCAGATGGCTGTCAAAGCCGCGGACATCCCCAGACTTCATCATGTGACTGCACCTGTACGTCATAATGGCATGTTCACGAAAAGTGTTGGCACTCTATGGATAGTTTAAAAATGAATGTTCAGCCATTCTAGGGAGTTCAAGCAGAAGCTTTACACTTCCACAGATCCCAGACCATTTTGTGGTTGATCTGGTATCTGTTTACAACTGTTCAAGGCCTTTTTGCGACTCAGTTGTCCGCGGCCAGCACAACTGTCCACAGACAGTTCCTCGGAAGAGACCCACCCATTACTTTTTCTCATTCTCACTCTGGCTATCCAGGGGAGTGCATCTTGCTGTACGTGCTTTGCATAACTTTGCAAAACCTTCTTTGTGGACAGCATCATGCTATATGCTATGGCCACTTCTACTCCCCAACCACCACCATCACCATCTGGTGGGCCTACTCAAAGCAACAGGCTTGATGATGTAGAGGAGGATCACAGGAAGATGAAGATGAGGTAGTGGAAGTGCCTATCTCCAGTAACCGGAGTGAGACCTGGGTATGGCGGTTCTTTTGGACAATGGGTGTGGTCCCAAAGGCAAAGGCTGCCCGTGTTGTATGCATTGAGTATGGGGTGAAACTCAGTTGTGGACAACAAGGGCACAATTCCTTCGGGACCACATCAATGCGCTGCCACGTCCATTCTAACCACCCGGTTGCACTGAGAAAGGCTATCTTCCATTGCCACTCCTGCTAGCACAGAGTGGACTCCTTTGGGGATGAGGAGCCCACCGACCGCCTCACCGGACGTAAAGTATGCTGTAGATTCTGTAGATCCTTGCCTTTCGAGGGTCACAGTGAACACAGTGCAACACACAGTTCTGCATTGGGGATTAGTTTCAAAGTGCTTTTGAGGAAGTTGTCAAGGAGCACGAAAAAGACTGCCCTCTACCTTAAATTTAAGGCACGCCCAACAAATTTCCCTGTCCACCTACCCCTCTGACTCTGTGGTTGGTGACCCTTCCCTCCCATACCTTGCTTCACCTGCAAGAAAATAAAACAAATTACGAAACCAAAAAGAAAACACACACAAAAAATGTCCTTTAGGAGACACCTTTCACAGTAAAAAAATAGAAGTGAAAAAAGTCACAGGCCCCTGTGCAGCCCATAGTCCATGGACATCACGGTAATTTATGGAAATCTAAAAAAATTGGTGGGGTGGGAGAATTGATTTTAATTGTTCTGCATTCAAAAATGGTTGCTTTAGAAGAACCTTTTTTGTGTTTTTGGCTTTTATATTTTTATTGAATTTTTCATTTTATGAACTGAACTGAACTAAGAAACATTGTACTGAATTTCATTATTTCTTCTCACTTTGAGAAAAGCTGATTCAAAGCATTTCAAATGTTTTCCAGAAAAATCTGATTCCCCGCATCAGTTAAATGGGCTCCATCTCTCTGTAAAAAGTTGCCAATATCAAATTTAATATTCTCATTATTAAAAGAAGTCATTCCAACATCTCACAGAAAGGCACACACAGCTTTATTGACGTTGCGCCTCACTTTTTCCATTTCCGGACCAAATAAACTCAAATGCATCCACATCTGTCTCTGAGCAATGCGAGAAAAATAATATTAAAATTTGGGAACATTTCCTTTAACATTCCCAATGTCTCCTTCATTGAAAACTGCAATGAAATGCCAGTCACATTACCCAAACTGTTTCCTCCACAATGAAGAATAATAATGTCCAGATGTTTTAATTGAGCCATATTTGTACAAAATGGGAGCAAGTCCACCCACTTCATGCCTTGCACTCCTACCATGAAAGTTCACATTCATGGAACCCAAGATTATCCTTCTACCAATCTAACCAAGAGTCCTCCAAAAGCCACACACTTTGCTTTCTGAAACACATGGCCATAGCCATTATCAGTGCTCTCACAGCTCCTGCAACAAACATCTTGTGACCCTCTCTTCTTGTACACTACACCCAGGAAACCTGATTGGCCAATCCCCACAGTCCCCTTTTCAATTCTAGGCCTGCTCAAAAGACCCAGATGTGACACGTGCTGTCCGTGGACTACTGCAGTGTCCACAAATGTAGCGGCCAATCAAACGGGTAGGTCGGAGGGTAAACTCAAATTCAGTTATTTATTCTTTAGTTGTGCCTCTGAAAATAATCTTTTTTGAGGGTGGGTTTGTTAACAAACACCTTTTTTCCTTATTTTGTATTTATTTACAGTAAGTACTATAAACTCTGCATCTTCCCTTACCATTTTCTTACAGGACCTTTTTCAATGAATTCCTAACATTGCATTTCCGACATCTGTGAAATGAACTCCATCTTCACAACAAAGAAAATTCACATCATCAGACCTTATATTGTCATTCTCAAAAGATGATATAACTGCTGCCTATAGAAAAGTAGATACAGTTTTATTGACAAGCTGCCTTGATTCTTCCATTTGTGTATTGAAAAAGTTTGTTGGACATCTCCATTATTTATTTCTGAAAAATAATCTTGGCAGCAGGAAACAGTTCCATTAGGCTTTTAAAGAAATCCTTGAGGGCAACCTGCAAATACACTGGAGTCACATACCCCAAACTGTCCCCTCCAAAATACACAATTACAGTGTCTGGACATTTACAGTGAGCCATACTCTAACAAAATGAAACAAAGCTTGCCCAATTTCAGCCACAAACTACATGCCACAAAACTTCCACTTCTGCCAATCCAATACTTCCATAAATGCCATGATGTTCAGAACACACCTTCACTGACTGAATTGATGAGTCCCCAAAATTCAAACACTATACCTTCTCAAACACTTAGCCATAGTCATTTTCAGTGCTCTCACAACTCATGCAAACAAAACTCCAGCTACCCTCTCTTCATGTATGCCACGCCCAGCAAACCTAATTTGCTGATCCCCACAGTACCCTTCCCATGCCATGCATCCTCAAAAGACTTGAATGTGGCATATGCCGTCCATGGACTACTGTGGTGTCCACTGTCATCATAACACAGGAGTAGCCCTTCTACCCTTTCCACTTTCATGTTCTCAACACTTCCTCATTGTCTGCTTTCAACGAGTCACACATCCATCAACCAATCAAATTCCAAACCTCTACAACTAACCCTGTAATCTCAGTGCAACATTTCAGATGTACACTTGGACTCTGAGAATTCATATATCCTGTTAATCAAATGAATCTGCATCAAAAATTATTGTAAAACTATCCAAGCTTTCTATTTCCAGATTCAACAAGATCTGCATCTAACAAGACATATTACATGTATGCTTATATTTTAAAAATATTTTCTTCAACTCTTTCACACATATATATATTTAGTGAGAGAAGGTTCCTGCTACTTACCCTGTAATAAGCTTCTCAATAAGCATATTCTTGATAAGTATGTTTATTCAAATACAAAAAATCCATCAAACACGTACAAGGCATATCAGAAAAAAACAAAATCGATTAATACATAAAAGATAATTCAATCATCAAATCATTTTAAAAATTCTCAAGAGAGATGGTACTAAAATCACACATTTTCCAGAAACTAAAATGCAGCAATTTAACCTCATAAAAACCCCTTTCTACAATACATAGCAGCCTTCAAATAGGACAACAGTGACCATACCATCAATTTGGTACCCACCGTTAATAGAAAAATCCTGGCAGGCCGAAACTGGTGCAAATCAAAAAGCATATTCTCTTCATTAACAACTATAGCAAATTCCATGCAGTGCAGCCTTCATCACCTGCGCATATGAAGCAGCAAACACTTAGACTGCTCTGCATTTCAAGACATTTCTTTTTAGAAGCATTTTAATTAAAGTTAAAAAATGCATATGTGCATTTATAGCAGCACTATAAGGCTACTCTTTTAGAACCAACATTACTTTCACTCGTACTCATTATACTGCACCATTCACACTCTTCCTATTCCCATCTAAACACCACCATTGCCCCACCAACTGCTTTCCTAAAAACAGAAAATGTCCCTACTTATTCAATCACACCACCACTCCCTTACTCACTAATCCAACACCATCAAACCTCTACAGACTCTTACTCTCCCAGCCTTCCCAACCACACCTAGTATGCCACCTCACAATCAAACAGCACTTTATTAAACTGTCCACTCACACTCACAAACCCATTCACAATAAATGCAAATATATTGCACAACTTTCAAACTCAAACTTTCCTTTTTCCCAAAAGACACAAAAAAATGTCTACTGAAAAGCAACTCTAGAACCTAAAAGAAAAATTGAGCAGATACAAATAAAACCAAACCATATAGTCATCAACCTCTAAAACTATTATTAGAGAGAATAAATTAAAACAAAAGAGCTAGTAACCTCACTCAGCAGAACAAAACCAGCTACTACTAAAAAAGGTAAGGCCCCTCTCGCAAATCCTAAAAGTAAAAAAAAATGTAGAAAGAAAAGCAGACCTACTAACGGTCATAACACTGTGTTAATGTAGTCAGGGTAAAGCAATCCAAAAAATGTATGTTACAAAAAATGTTCCACCTTACAGTTCTTCACAATCTAATTTTATAAAAACAGCTGAAAAGACGCAATGTCCCCTTTAAAACTACTGCAGGAGACTAATCGTCAAAGCTCACAAACCACAATGAAAACATTTTCAAACATTGTATGTGCCTCCAAAAAATAAATTCAGATTTTTCCCAATTACTTAATCAGCTTGTCAAAAATGGTTTAGCAATTAGTACACCTGGAGGTAGGTTTGAGTACCAAACCTAAATATCATGGATAGTTTTAAAATAAACAAGACCAACAGTTTTTACTTCCTTTCAAACTGCACACACATTATACTCCTCCCCCTTTCAGATCTTTCTCTCGCCCTGTTCTGAAAGGAGTCCCGCAAGTAGCCTCTCTGTCAACCCTCCTCTTTAATATCTCATCTCATCTAATACATCAACACCCTCCCTGTACTCATCCGCTCACATAACTGTAGATGCTATAATGATGTGGATGACACCCAGATAATTCTCAAGATCCCTAAATGCCAGCCTTCCCGCTCCCAGACCTCTCCTCCTGCCTTTCGAAAATCATCCACTGGATGAGGGCCAACCACCTCCTCCTCAACCATGGCAAAACTGAAATCCTAATATGTGGCAAATCCTCTCTCCTTTCCCAGCTGATCCCCTGGCCACACTCCCTAGGATCCGCACTGCAACATCTACTTCTGTAGAACAATTGCGAATGCATGCTGGACTCAAATCTAATCCTTTCCCCCACATCAATTTTGTGTCCAGTATCTGCTCTTCCACCTGTGCATCGGCAGGTGAATCTTTCCATACCTCTCCTACCCACACCGAGTCTCGGGAATCCTTGCTATCATTCTCTCCTGTAGAAACTATGCACAATCCCTTTAATTAGGCGTGCCAGCATGCAAATGAATCCAAACTCCCCTTACCAACTGCCCATCTCCTACTTGCCCTCTCACGAACAGAACATATTAGCCCTGCAATGAGAGTACTACACTGGCTCCCTGTTGGCTGACGGACTACCTTTACATCTATGTGCATCACTGTCTGCACCCTCCATAACACCGGACCAGAATCCGTCCAGGATAAGCTCAAACGCTATCAACCAACCAGAAACCTCAGATCTGTTTCGGCTTTTCTGTTCTCTTCATTATCCCCCATTACAACTCCACCCTATTGGGAGTATCATCATTCTCAGTCCAATTCCCCTCCATCTGGAACTCACTTCCAATCCACATCCACTGCATTGACTATCTGGTGTTCAGAAAGTCCCTCAAAACTTGGCTATTTCTCAAGTCATCCTGAAGCCCTTTCCCCCACCCCTATATTCATCATTATGGCATCATTCATATGTGTCTGTCTCACCCACATCAAAACACCAGCAAGTTTCACCTACAGGCAGATGCCAGCCATTGTCACAGCGGCCCACCCTGCACACTCAACCCACATGCAGCATCAAAACTCCAACAAATCACATTTACATACACTTACAGGTGGATGCCAGCCATTGCTGTGGTCGCCCGCCCTATGCACTCTATCCACACACCACTCAGTGTACTCTAAGACATAACAGCACACCTGGGTTCCTTTCACGTAGCCTGGTGCACACACGCATAAAGTACATAACTCTTGGCACACTGAGGGTAGGCCACATATTACTCAAGCAATGTATTAGGAGAGCCTGCACAGGGCATGACATTAGCTTTGGGTTCTACTGTCTATTGCACCCCACCTTCACTGCACACCTAGAGAATCCATGCTACTAGACTGTCTCTGCGTACGTACTTCTCTTTGAAAAGAAGGACAAGTGCTATTGTGCTGCCAATTGTTTTAACTCCTGGAAGTTTGTCAAAGTGGAAGTTGACAAACTGAGGGGCCGATTCATGGAACAAATGTGCGCTGAAAATCTTGGCGCAAGCCGGCACAAGCATGAAAAAGCAAGCGCACGCGTGCGATTCATGAGAGTGCCTGCACGTGTTTACTGCGGGATGTGCGCCAAATCCTGGTGTGGCGCACACGGGCGCACACATCATTCCAACATCCTGAACGCTGTGTGCAAAGCACACAGTGATGGCGCACAATGTCGGCGCGCACACCAAAAAGGGTGCAGGTCACGGGGCATAACACGCGGAATGGGGAACAACGCGTGAAAAAGAAGGCGTAACTGGGGAAGTACTCCAGGGAAATACACAAATCGCCCACACGCACGCGAACACCACGTATTCATGGAATCGAATATGGGAAACCCGCGCACGCTAAAAGACACGTACAGGTGTCAACACGTACGCCACATGAAGGCTGGCGGAAGCATCCCCGCGCACAGTATAAAAGTGCGCGCAACAACAAACACATATATACAGCTAAGATGAATGCCCCATTTGTCGCAGGAACACCGCAGGAGAAGGAGAATAGCCAGGCCCTGCATTTCTTTGCCCCGGACCAGACTTTTTGGGATGCCTGACGAACAGGTCTATGGCAGGTATAGGTTTCCACCTCATATCATCCTAGACCTGGTCAGGTAGTGAAAAGATAACCTTACACCCCCACCCTGTGCTCCCAAGCATTGAGCCCCTTGGAGAAGCTGCTCAATGTCCTGCATTTTTTGGCCACCAGGTCATTTCAGCGGACAACTGCCATAGTGGGGGGGTCCTACAGGCCACGCAGTCACACTGCCTACACCAGGTGTTGGCAATCATGACTGCGCGCCCCTCAGTCCGCAGGCACAAATACATGCCCAGAACACCCGCAGAAAGACAGGCTGTGGTCCAGGACTTCTACAGGGTGGCATACTTCCCCAAAGTGCTCGGTGCCATAGATTGCACCCATGTGGCCCTACGTCCACCTAGGGCCACTGAGCACATCTATCGAAACCGCAAGCACTGGCATTCCAACAACGTACAGGTTGCATGTGATGCAAAGGGAATCATCACCTCTGTCTATGCAAACTACCCTGGATCAACCCATGACAGTTTCATATACAGAATGTCCGCCCTGAGCCGGGCCCTGGAAGCTGGGAAGAATGGCGACACATGGCTCCTAGGTGTCACACACAGACAAATACACAAACCCAACTAATCACAACCATTACGACCTCCCCAGGGGACAGTGCCTACCCTCTGAGCAACCACATGATGACGCCAATCCGGAACCCCACCACAGGTGCTGCCCATGGAAGGGGAAAGGGCAAGTGGCAAGGCAGCCGGGACCCTGCTTGTGGCCACATTTTTAACCTAAACTCCCACCCCTGATGAGTGCACACAGGCCTGGAACATACCAGGTGACAATCGATGATGACAAAGAGACAGTCAACTGTCACAACCTTACCACCCTGAGGATGTTGCCATGGGAGTGCTACATTGTGTGCATCCCTAGCTTCTTAAACATAACCAATCCTGTGTGACCAAAAGCAACACATGCAAGGTGTGTATCGCACCCCCCGAAAAACAGGCCATGACAATCCCTGGTATGTCACCCAAACCCTCCTAAACCACATCACACTTGTCTGCCACACCATGACATGGCATGCAACATCAAAAGGCCAACACATGACCAATAATATACGAAGTGACATGTGATGAATGGAAAGTGGCCCGAGACAATGATGCCTGACATGGAATCAGATGAAATGACTGACAACAAACTCCCACACATACCAAGTCATACACAAATGCTGTACACCCAAGGTAGCTTCAACACAGCACTGAATGCCTGTTCACATGCACATTGGGCAAGGCAAAATCACCACTCCCAAACCTGTGTGCTGTGTGTGTCTCCTGCTACACACTGCTCAGCACAGAGCACAGTGAGCAGCCATTGTGTTGGGGATACACCTTGAGCATCACATCAAAAGGACAAATTAACACATTTTCCCATTGACGCATGTCCAGGATCCCCAAATGGTAATTGATCATGCGCTGTAGGGACACACCATGCCTGAGAAGGCAATGTGTGTGCACCTGTGGGCATGGAAGGGTGGTTGTACATGTGGTGGAGCATTGTGCAACTGCGTGTGTCAGTAGGGACTTGCACTCAATATATGCATATCAAATCAAGTGACCCTCAGTGTCCTATACACATCACATGTGAACATTGACCATGTGTACACCCCAGCATGTCAAACCACAAACATCCCTGACACCTGAAAAGTAAATACAACACAGGAACAGCCATTGACCAGCAGAACACATCATGTACATAGTGCCCCACAATGACATTGTCAGGGAGTGCCCAAACACTGTAGCCCAGGCTTACCATCCAAAAACAAAAGGCCCTCCCTCATTTACACATTACCATGACCTCCTGAACAACTGTGTCTGGGGTATGTAGCCTTCTCCATTTTAGTCTACCTGGCTAAGGTCCAGCCCCCTCAGAGGCCTCCTTGACTGGTAAAAATACCAAATCGCAGAGAACTCCAAGGAGCCAATCCCCCAAACAAGGTACAAAATCCTCTCGGGACAAAAAAACCCTGGAAGAGTCTCCAGTAGATTACTTGAAGTGGAAAAAAAGTCCTGGCACATGTACAAGCAGAATGATCGAACTACCAAGGTAGCACAGTTCAACAATGGTTCAACAGGAGGGGTACCTTTTTCCAGAAACAACATACAATGAGGATGCAAAAACTGATGGGTAGTGTCACAACTCCGGTCTCCAGGCGCAGGAGTGGCAGGAACCAACCACCCCTTACGTGGTATGGGTGCCTGCAAGGTAAAACTTACACAGGCCTCTGAGACCGCGGCAGGGAAAGATGGTCAGGGATCCATTGTTTGGACAGGCACTGGTATCCAGGATAACCGGAAAGAGTGGCAGGAGAGGAGAGTTAGATTTGCAAGGGAAAGTAGGCAAAATGCAAAATACAACTATTGACAATAACACATACTCAATCAGATAAACCATGTTCTACATGCACATAGTACAAAATGAGTGAAATGCAAGACAAAGAGAGACTTATCTCTGGGGTGAGTGCTGGCCTCCTGCCTGCGCACTCTCAGGTCTGGTAACAGGATCAGTTCAATGCTGCAAAGAGAGTGTGAGTTACTAATCTGAGTGTGTTTACAACACACACACAACAACATTCCTGCCCCAAAGAAAGTGACTTCTCCACAAACAAACACACTTGTCTGCTGCTATGTACATATACGTTAGGTTGCCCCTGTGATGGTTCATACACTGTACATGCAGTAAGGCAGGCGCACGTGGGTGCGCAGTAAATGGAAGACATATGCATCAAGAATCACACATGATAGAATGGTCCCTGGGTGACCTGCAAGACGCGTATAGCGGGGTGCGACTTCAGTACGAGTCATGTTCTGGCAGCCGTGGATTACAATAGATAGTGCAAGTGGCAATTTGCACAAGCAAATGATATGCACTGCACACGAGTCTGCCTCGCTGGGTGTCCCTATGCGCTGTATAAGTTTCTGTCTTGGATTGCTACTGCGCTAATAACTCAGCTTCTATGGAGCAGGGGGGACTGGAGGATATGTGTGACGGCCCCTGCGTGTGCCCCTGACAACTTGTAAAGCTACTTGGCATTTGTCCCTCAACGCATCTTAGTTGTACTGTGCTCTTCTACAACAATATCTGGCCAAGCTCCCCATCAGTGGCGCTACTTAGCATGCATGAGCAAGTGGCCTGGTGGAAGGTTGGCTGCGGTGTGGCCCCCTCGTGCTGCTCACCTTATTTGGAGCTCCTAGAATTCACATCTGTTTCTGTTGGATGTCTGAGCACAAGCCCTGTGCTACTGCTTGTGCACACATGCGCATGGCTGCACCACCGAACGTAGCCATGTTTCTGTAGTACTTCGCTCTGTGTCTGCTGGCAAAAGGTGGTCTGGAGGCTCATTGTCCTGCAGAAAGGGCATGCAACATATAAATAATGCTTGAAAGTTCCCTGTATGTGTCTTCATGCTGGTTGTCACTGGGCCATGTTAGAGACCTACATCAGAACTCCTCCCACCATCAGTGTGACTTTGACAGGCAAAGGGTACAGGCTACTGTCTACAGCATGAAGTGCATCAAGCACATATACAGGAAAGAAAATAACATACATCACAATCTAGATCAATTAATGGACACATCAATCATGAACCCACCCAAATTGATCACAGACATGCTGTGGATAAAACCCCCACATCCCCATTAGGGGTGTTAACACAAGTAGTACAGCAGCAGACAGGCCACAGATATGACAGTCCAAAGCCCTTGTGTAAATGTTTGTTACACCGAACCATCCTTGCGAGCCCATGGATAAGGGAAGCAGGAGTGGCCTATGTGAGTCAGGACCCCAAGCTGCAAACACATACACGAGACAAGCTTGAAGGGCCCAGCTGGAACTGACAATGGATGCTTTCAAAAGGCACAAAGCAGCACACCGCCACTTTAATCCACAATAGACAAGCAATTTTAAACTATATTAACTAATTAAACTAACTATAAAAAACCTACATTACCTAATTAAACTAACTATCAAAAACCATATTAACTAACTAAACTAAGAAGAAAAATCAAAAATGGCCACATATGACCCATGGGGGGGAGGAACCAGGAGGGAGGAGGTACAGGGTGCACCTCAACACCCACATGCGATGATGTTGAGACAAATAAAAAAATCCTTCATGGGCTCAACGCCTGCACAGCTCGACCTGTGTGGGAGATATCTCGTCATCCGAATCACCCTCTGGCTGAAAAGGGTGACGTGGCACAGTACCCTGACCACGCCCAGTTGCAGCTTGCCCCTCGTCGCAGAAAGTCTGCGGGACGGGTGAGCCTGGTTCTGTCTGGCGATGACACGTAGGTCAGCATGTCGTACCTCACGTGTTACGCATGCTTCCTCTTGCAAGGTAGCACTTGTAACACAGAGTTCTTCCTGCATGGCCTGGCTGGACAACTGGTATACCTCCCTGCAAGCACATAGCTGCTCAGCCGAGATGGTACTCTCTAGCTGCTCCAACCTCGCCTCTGACCACTTCCTCTGGGACATCAAGAGCACACCCAGAGTAGATCTGAGGGAATCATACTCAACCCTCATGGCATCCATGTGTGCCTATGCATGAGCAGCAATTGCTTCACGCAAAGCCACCATTTCAGCCCGGTGTGCCCTGTCTGAGGCCGCCATGCCCAGCCTGAGTGAGCAGGCCGTTGACTGTGCCGCCCGCTGCTGGAGTTCCACCTGTCTAGCAGGGGGTAGCAAGGATTGGGCCACACGCTCCATGCTCTCAGCGATGTTATCAATTGCTGCCCGCTGGTGTTCTGAATTGGCAACCATGGCTTGCTCCCACTCAGTATACCCCAGTGGCAAGCGGCCACCGCTTTGCTGGGCTTGACACCTGTGGGGCCCAAGGAGCCAACGTCCTTGTTGGGTTGGCACCGACCACGGTTGAAGGACTACATTCCTCCGTCAACCTGATGCCCCAGGCACATCAGCAACTTGAGTGGGGAGTTACCCTGCATCCCGATCCACCACAGGCAGAGGTCCCACCACCGTCTGGCCCCTCAGTGCAGGTGTCGCGGACAGAGGAGCATTCACATCAGAATCACTCACCCCTTTAGAATGGACTCGATGCACATCCAACTCGACATTGGCGTTAGAGTGATCATCCGAGCTAGACTCATTGCCAGCCCTAGACAGGATGGTCTGGAACACAGGTGGGTTCTCGTGGCCTACCACCCACGACTGGTGTGATATCAACCCTGTGTCTGGCATGAGAACACCATCCTCTGGCTCCATTGCGTCATCATCTGGAAAGGGGAGAAAAGAAGAACATGAGTACACATGTCATAAGCACATGAAACACACACACATAGACATTGTGGGATGTTTTTACCCATGCATCCAAGCCCTACTATAAAACTGTGCAGTACTGGCATGGAGAACATCATGATGGCCAGAACTCCCCAGAGAGTGCACAGGGAAAACATGAAGAATAGGCTGCCACCCATTTTTGCCTATGTTGTGAGCACAGGTGGGCACTGCCTAAAACCACCATTGGGCTACACACACAGTAGCCTGAAACCATTGGGAATGGCAATGCTGATTGCCAAAAAGCAACTCAGAACTGTGGAGAATTAATTTTCTTAATCCCAAAAATGGTTGCAATACCGGTACTCACCACTATCAGAAAGCTGGCGTTTTAAAACCACCAGACTTTTGTGTAAAACTGAACAAATGAAACAAAACCAGGCCAAGGAAAGACTTGCTAAGAGGTGGATACAATGTAAAACTATATTCTGAAATGACTTGAAGGAAGTAATTATTTAATGTATATGTAAAAATTGTAAGTTTGATTTAAACTGGGAACAAAAAGTGACATTTAGCTGAAACCTGGCTTAATGAAACCGGATTCTGCCTGACAACTACCCCCGACAGGAGTTGAAACCTGCTCAGCCACTCTTCCCAGGCCTAGCTGCATCCTGCTGCCCCTTGCCAAAAGGAGTTGACACCTCTCTGATTAGATTAGGGGTGGAGCACCTGGGAACTGGAAGGGACCGAACAATGCAACTTCCTTGACTCAGGCAGATGTTATATTGGGGGCATCGTAAAATAGCTTCCTCTTGGGAGAAACTGGGGGGCAGCTGTGCCTCTGTGAACAAGCTGGCTTAGGGGAAGTGGATAAACCAGTTATTCCACCATGTGATGTGGGAAGCCACACCCCTTTTTGACCAGGGCATAGTTTTAAAAAGATGGATAATTCATAGTATGCACTTGTCAGAATTATATAAGTAATATCATTATTCTTGTGATTTTTCTGTGCACGTTTTAAGAGGCGTTAGGACCCTGTGGTGTATTCTGGGGGGTTGCTAGTGGAAAATAGGGTCTTACTCCAAATGTATGCATGTTAAAAATCTGACACTTTATCATCTGAAACCCATTGTGTAAAATCTGGAAAGGTTTAGAGGTCGTTATCTGGATGAAAAGGGGAGAATTCTGTCATCAGTGGACACGACATCGTACAAAGACAGGGATCGGATGGTTTGGTGCTAGAGAAAATATGTAAACTGGACCTATAATATGAGAAAAATGGTACATAGATAAATATGTATTTGGGTCAGAAATAGATTTGTGTGCAAATTGACCAGGAGAGGATCCTCTGACCCATAAACAGACCTCATCATGATGACAATCCATTTCCTTCCCCCAATCATGGGAGAGGGGAGAATTGGGCCAATGACAAGTAGAGAGGGGCAGGCTTAGATAGGCCCAGGCACACACCCATTTTCAAAACACATAAAAAGAGACTGATGGGACAGGTCGAGACATTCAATTCCATTTGCTGCAGAGCATGCTGACCGACGACTTCACATCCAGAGATCCAGACTTCAAATCCATCAATCTCCAGAACCTGTAGCAGAATTTAACTCCAGAATTTATAGCAGAGAGGCCTGAATCCACAAGCTGAATCCTCTTCAGCAGGCCTCAAAACAAACCAAACTATTCGACAGCCGGGCGAGCTGTTTGAATTTTTGCCAAGAATTTTTGCAAGAACCTGTAGCAGTACCCAGAAAGCAGTGTTACATCCAGAATCCAGAGAGGCTAGACCAGCAGAGCAGAGCTGACCCAGATCACTGTGAGCAGAACCGGTGCCTGATTGACCCGCCGAGCAGACAGAACCGCAGCCGGACGTGTTGACCAGATCCGTGACGAGGCCTAGTTCAAATTTATATTGTGAGTACCTAGCAGAACTGTGCAGAACCAATCTCTTAGTTAAAATAATCTAATCCAAACTATTTTAACCTAAGTAGAACAGCCTCCTAGAAATCGTGTCATCTGTCATTTTTAAAGCTGCACAGCTGTCACCTGTCAATTCTGCAGCTGCAAGCTGTCACCTGTCATTTTGAGTTTTACTTTAAATCCGAAAATCTACCTTTATTAAATCGTCCGTATCTCTTGAACCGTTTGGGCTAGGAACGGAATTTATCTTTCATCTGAAAGCTTAGAATCTAGGCTTTCCAACGAACCTAGAACCTTTCTATTCCCTATACTTTTCCCGTAATCGCGAGACATGCACTCGTGAAATTTACCGCGATTTGCGATTTGGCCCGATTTCTTCATCTGTAGAAATCAGCATCTTGTTTCTTCTCTTTGTTAAAATCCCTTTGCAACCTGGTAATAACTCATATGGCATTGCTAAAGTGAGCCTGAACTAATACCAACAAGCATATCTCACTCACCCTCAACCCCTAGAGGGAATTAAAATCAGTTGGCACATTTTCCCATCCATTGCCATCACATTTAAAAAGCATTTTGGGCCTGTGTTTCAAACTCCTACTTGTTTTCTCTAAGCTTGCTGGGGAACTGGAACTGTGTATTGCATTATAAAGTGTGATTTGTGGGATTCTTGAAGACTGTGTGCTCTCCTTCCATTTCTTGTATTTCATAGGGGGGGAGTGAATTGTCAAAAGAAAAAGTGATCATATTACCTTTTGCTAAAATCATAACAAGTTATTTCTGTACTGCATTTTATTCCACCTTGCGTTTCCTTGAAACCATCAAGCATTTTCAGCTACCTCTTCCTCTATACTACTCCTAAGTAACCAAATCAGTGTACCCCTGTAACATTATCCATTGTTGACCACGGTCGTATTCTGAAGTGTGATATCAGTTATCAATTTATTTATAAAGTGTGATAGATATATATTGTTGAATTGTCCAAATAAACCTTTTAAATTTGCAAAACAAACCTACTTCTTGGCTCAGTGGGGTCGGGGGGATTCTAAGAGGGGGGTGTTATACAAGGGTTGTCATCCAGAGTACTGAACTGGATATAAAAATACATCAATAAGGGTTTTCCTCAGCATCCCAGACTAGGCATTGACTTAGCTGTAGTGTTGATTGAATATCGCTTACAAAAGTGGGGGCTCGGAGCTGGGATATTCTGGGTTAGAGTTACCACTTGTGCAGATTAATACAGTGTGCCAACTGACCAGATACACAGATCCGGTTAGATCACCATGCTGTTTTACACTGTGAAAGCATCCCTCAAAGGAACGCTCTAAGGAAACGGTCTGTTTTGCAAAATAAAATACAAACTTCTGTAAATCAGGATGGAACTCAAATTCCAGAATGACGACCTTGGTAGATATGAAAATAGCCAGAGAGCACTTCTTACATAAGCTATTTGTGAGAGGTCAGTGGACTCATCAGGACCAAACGGTCTGGTTGCAGGCAATCGCACAACAGGTCACTGAAACAGGGTCAGATACATGGAGAGATCAGGGTCCATTACATGTGGCCCTGAGTGAATTATACATGGCTCCTAAAGTTAAAGATGAACATGACAAGATGGTTAGGATAGCGGCATATTTGTATCTATATATGGGAGCCATGCAGGACAAATGTGCTGAAGGCCAAGATCTGGCAAATAGGCAATTGATGGCGTTAGAAAAGGCCCAATCTGACCTGGTCTTTTCTGAGCAGAGGCTGCAGAAGAGCCAGAGTCAGAAAATGATAGTAGGCAGTATATCATTAAAATAAAAGAGGACATGGATATACTGCAAGAGGAAAAGACAGACCAGGATACCAGAATTCTGGCTTTGCAGAAGGAGCACCAAGACAGTTTGGACTCCTTACTGCAGAGCCAGAAAAAGCTGGAGCAACAGATCAATTTCAACAGGGCATGCACAGAGCTGGTAGCCATCCTGCAAATCCAACTAGACAGAGAGAAAGAGGAAAGCAATACATTGATTTTGAAAGACCTGGAAACCCAGGCAGAGTTTGATGAAGAACGCCAGAAAGCTGGTGCCTTTCAAAGGCAGAGGCACAACCTGGCATCACAAATGCAGGCTCTTGGTCAGGAAAAGGATACCTTAGGCCAGGAAGTCTGCCATCTAAAAAGAAAAATTGAAGAAAATCACTTGGCCCTCCAGGGGCTGGGTGACCTCCAAAAAGAGCATCAGGGCTTGCTAGATCACACCAGGAGGGTGGAGGAGGCTCTGGCAAGAAAGGAGCAGGCCAGTAGGGATGGGACTGAGGAGGTAACCCTCCTGCAGCAGAGACTGGCCCAGTACTCCAGGACCAATCAGGAGGCACAGAGAGAAAATTAGGCTCTCTGTCAGCACAATGATAGGCTCCAGCAACAGGTAGCCATGCAGATGAGACTGATAGAGACTAGTAAGGCCTTAACTGAGGAACTGAAAGCGCAGGCTCTTGCATTGCAACAGGAAGCAGGGGCGGATAGAGATGAGGTTCGCTGGGAAAGAGAAACTCCTGAGCATAACCTCAGGAGCCCTAGTACCAGAGGCCTTCATCTCTCCCAGTCCCTGGACTCTGCCACCCCCATGTCCCCTCGCGCACATGAGCCCAGAGCCACGGGGATGGCAGATTACTATCCAGCTAGAAGTATGGGGCTCATAGGCCAGTACCTCCCAGGAATGGATGGGCGGGCATCCGGGTATGGGCACCCAAGCACAGTGCAATTTAGTGGGGAACCCCAGGAGAGTAGGCCCACTAGGGGCATCCTGAAAACCTCTGCCCAGTTAGGTCAGTGGGGGGATACCCAGCAAATCCTGGTAGCAAGGAGGGATCTGAAGACTCCTCTGAGCGTCACAGGACACAGGAGACTAGGTCCCCACATTCTGCCAGCCATTCCCAGGCTCGCAGAATCCAGGAAAACCTGGAAGATCAGATGGGCACCTCTGGGAGCAGCGCTTCTGAGTCGGAGGATGAATGGACCAGGGTTACCCAAACCAAAAAGGCCAATAAGGCAAAAAGGGCCTTGCTTAAGGACCCATTGAAACAAATAAAGGCAATAAGGAGTGTCATCACGCCTTATCATAAGAACGCCAAGTATTCTGTTTGGGAACACTTGGAGCTCTATGAACAAATGATGGAGACTTTCCATTTGAAGGACAGCAGTAGCTGCATCCAGTACGTCAAATGGACCTTCTCACCAGAATACTCCAGTTTCTTTGCAGGGCTGGAGGATCAAAACCATTCAAGGTGGTCCACATACCGGGCGGCCATCTTGAAACATTTTTCTGTGCACAGAAATCCTCAAGAGGCTCGCAAGGCAGCTACAATTTGCAATGTGGGGAGGATCAGGCCCCACAAGAGTTTGTGCAAGAATTAAAGCGTGCTTTTGCGCAGACCACCAGAAGGGTGCGCACGGATAGCAGAGAATTTATCAATAAGTTTTTCCATGCCCTACCCAAATACATAATGACCCAGCTCGTGAGAGATTTTCATGAGAAAAGATCTTTAGACTGGGTCATTGAACAGGCTACCCGGATCTATGAGGTGCAGAAGCCCATCGAAAATAAGAATAATGCGCCGAAAAACCCCAAAACCAACAGCACCCCTGCTGCTGCCAAGGTGGCAGAGGTAAAGGTTGCCCCCGTTTTAGATTTGGAGATGGGGGGCCTAAAAACCTGCCTGCACCAAATAATTCACAGCCCAGAAGGCCCTCGGGCCAGTCACAGACAGGGAGTCGAGGAGGTAGTCCCACAGATGGGGTCCCCCGCTCCCCTGACTATGTAAGTCCCCGCTACAAGTGAAACCGACCCATCCTGGGTTATGTGTGGACTCCTCCAGCCCAAGGGGGCGGATCCAGCCAAGCACCTAACCCAGGGAACTCCCCTCCCAACTTCCCACAGGAGGGCAGAAATTCTCCAAATCCTGGGCAGAACTTTTTCCCCAGGTATCCACCCAATTTCCAGCCCCAAAATCATCCATCCTTCTTTCCCCAATTCCCTGAGCCCAGACAACCTAATCCGGGAGAGGGGAGGCAAGGGTGGAGGGGTACCAAAATCTTCCCAACCAGGGGTACTACCAGAGAAGGGATAGCTACCCTTCCCGGGATCAGCCCAGGGGAGAAAATAGAGCCCTGTATCAGCCTGAGCGGGTTTCACAACTTGAGCGCCAGGTCCAAAATATGGCACGAGATCTGGGTCACATACTGAGGGCTCAACAGAACCCTCAGATGAGCATGCCACCGCAGAATGCCCCAAACTCTGGACCTGGTGCTCCAGAACAATGACGGGGGCAGCACCCCGATAACCCACCGGTTCCCAGGGAGGAGGCATAAGGGGAAGCGGGGTGTAAAGCCTTTTAGGAAGCTTCCGTCCCAACTTGTAAACAGCCCCTGGAAAACCAGGAACCGGAAACAAAATCTCCTGCCCCTGAAAGCCTGCCTCCCAAGGAGCAGAGGGGGGGTAGGAGAAACAAAGGACCCAAACAGACCCACTTTGTGGAGGAGGTATAGGTCTTCCAATTTGAGGGAGAGGGATCCTCAGAAGATCCTGGGAAAAGGATCTTCTCCTTAAGAGATGGGGGAACTCCTCCCAAGGAAAAATGGGTCCCAAGGGATGTCAATTCAGACTGGGGAGATGTGGAGACTGAGCTACCGCTGCCGATCATCTCATCCCAGAACCGACAATACCAAAATCCCCTGGTTCAAAACCATCCTGGTGACTGCCTCCAAAAAGGGGGGGGGGGGGCAGCCCAGAACCGGAACCAGGGGAACCCACAATGGCTCTGATCTCCAGTTGCCAACTTTTTCTTTCAGATTCCCAAGTCTCTCCACAGAATTCTGCCCAAATCTCTTCGCTAGCAATGTTCAAAACCAGAAAGTTAGCCCACAAGTTGTCCAAAAATGTGCATTATCTGTGCCCCCTTGAGGAGAAGGAGGGAAGGTACTATGCCCCGGTACAAGTACAGGGGCAGGGTACAATTTTGGCACTGGTGGACACTGGATCCCAAGCTACCCTTCTGTCCAAAAGGGCCTTTGATGAACTAAATGCAGGAAGGGGGATAATTACTGTATTCCTCTCACCTCTCTTCCTGGACAACTGCAGAACTTTGACGGGAAGGAAATTCCTGTCGAGGGGACTGCAGATTTGGACATCAAAATTGGGCGACACAAGGTGAAACACTCGGTCATAGTAGTGACTCCAGAGGGCACCCCTTGTTTACTAGGGAATGACCTCCTGAGAAGGTTGTCATCCCTAATAGATTGCGTAAAGAAGGTCCTCTGGACCCAGACTAGCCGACCAAAAAAATTAAAACAGAGTGTCAAGCATGTTAGTTTAAACGGCACCTGCCACATGGTTGAATAAAAATCTGACCAAGTAGAATTTCACTTCCAGAACAACCAAATTCCAGACGTGACAGTAAGAGCAGTAGGACAACAGACTGGTGATGGTGGGTCCTCTCTATTTCTGAAAATCAACCTTCCTTCCAGTTTAAGGTGGTATTCCACACTGGAAGGAAACACTCTGAAATTCTTTACTAATCCACAATCAGAAACTCCCACTCCTATAGTCCAGGAAAATGTGAAATCATCTCAGAGCCTGGCTGATATTCAGAAAATTCGAAAGCAGTTGTTCATCCCTGTTCAGTTAAATGATAGGAAGGACTCTGTTCTCGCTCGAGTGTGTGTGAACAAAGGTAAGAGCTTCATCAGCGAAGCCATGTTCCGCCAACTCCCAAAAGACCCAGCCATTCCCACATTCAAACTGATAGACAAATGGGAAATTGACCTGGAAGCACCTAATTCTGAACATCTCCTGCCAAGCAGGTGTATGTTCAAAATCTCCATTGGCAACAAGAGCGTAGTCCATAATTGTTGGGTCGTGTGAGGCGTCACTGCCGCTTTGTACTTAGACAGTGACATTCTCAATCGCTTCGCCATTAGTTTGGACCTAATAAACTTCAAATCTTGGTCCCGATTAGCGGATAATCCCATGGGCTTTGATGATTCAGAAAAAGCATTTAGGTCAGCTCAATTGCTACCTAATGCAGTTGAAATTCAGATTAAAGAGGAAGTCACCATCCCAGAAAGGACCCGACAATTCTCCCTGGAAGTGAAAGTTAAAAGAGGACAAAAATTTAAAAACCCTGATGCTTATATTCATCTAAATGCTTCTCTCCAACAGCAAGGGTTGGGGGTAAACCCAACACCATTAGTCAACATAGAACATGACACCATTCCAATAGAGGTGGATAACAGCGACTTAAAGAGTATTACTCTAGCCGCAGGCACCATTATTGGAATGGCGGTTGATGACCGACATTTCTCCATTGATTTAGGAAATGAACTGTTAGGACCGATCCCAAGGACTGTTTTGACAGTGACAGTGAAGACAATACAACACCAGACAGGATTTTCACCCGGCATGGGGGGAACTTCCTGGTGTACACTTCTTGCCTTTATGGTAAGGAAGATGTGACTTGTGACTTCAGAGGGGATGAGGTGATTTTCCAGGTCCATGAGGGCTGCCTTTCCCACCTGAAGCCTCTGGTCCAAATCAGCACTCTGACCAGGGACCTCTCCACCCAGCTGGAGGAGGCCGCTGAGATAGCCAAACCAGAAGTCTTTTCAGGATTCAGGCAGATGGTGGAAGAGAGAGTCAACCTAGCTGATGCCTGTGCGACTCTGGAACAGACGAAAAAGTTGAAACAGGTTTTCTTGGATTTCCAAGATCTCTTTGCGGTAGACTCATATGACTGTGGTCGCACCGACATCCACACCACAACAATTCCCACAGACCCTGGAATGACTCCAGTGTTTGTGAAGCAATATCATTTGCCTCTCGCATCCATGGAGTCCCTTACTGAAATAATTAAGAACCTTGAGTCCCGGGGAATAATCCCTCCAGTACACAGCACCTTCAATAATCCGGTGCTGGGAATATTGAAGCCAAACGGCCAGTGGAGACTCTGTGCCGACCATAGGGAGCTCAACAAACGGGTCCATACTTCCCGATGGCCTCTGCCCTACATTGACCAAGGACTGGCCCAGATTCAAGGGTCACAAGTATTCACTGCAATAGACCTGACCAATGGATACTGGACCGTGCCTGTCAGTAGGGAGGACCAATACAAACTGGCTTTTACCTTTGGGGGCCAGCAGTGCACCTGGACCCGGACTCCCTTTGGATACCTCAACTCCGGCAATTAATTCAACATTTTCTTACATAAGGCCATGCCCGACCTGGGTGCGAGGGGTAACCTGGCTTATGTAGATGAAGTCCTCATCAAAAGTTCATCTGTGGAGAAACACATAGCAGAGATCCGTTATGTTCTGACGCAGGTGAGGGCCGCCGGAGCAAAACTTTCTTTTCAGAAAGCACAGTGATGTAGAACCCATGTTAATTTCTTGGGGCATGAGATTACTCCTCAGGGTCTCTGTCCCCAGGAGAAGAAAGTGGAAGCACTCCAGAAACTGAAGGATCCCACAACTCTGCGGGAACTAAGGAGCCTCCTTGGACTGACTAATTACAGCAGAAAGTTCATTGAGGGCTACGCAGAGATCACCAGACCCCTGATTCATCTCTTGAAGGGGGGGGTCAAGTGGGAATGGGGTCCAGAACAATCCGAGGCAGTAAGACAACTCAAGAGAAGCCTCTCACATGCGCCTTGCCTAGCTTACCCTGTCAGAAACAAGGAGTTCTTCCTGGAGACAGGGTTCTCTAATACGTGCTTGACGGCAGTATTATACAAAAAGCATGACAAGCTCAATAAAGTAATCTCCTATGCGAGCAAAACTTTATCCTCTGTGAAGGAAAAATTCAACGATTGTGAGAAGGCACTCCTGGCAACGGTGTGGGCATTGAAGAATTACCGCCCGTTTATCCAGGGGGAACACATCATAGTGGAGACTCCACACCAGCCTCTGCAATATCTCCAAAGTGACAGAATCCGGGCCGGAATTGTGAGTAATTCCCGAATTACTTCCTGGTTTCTGTCAATGCAAGGCTTTCCTGTAGAGGTCAGATATGGCCAGAACAAGAACAGTCCCCTCGCGCAAGGTCTGACTGACTTGCATGATTGTGCCAGAGAAAACTGTCTCGAGGACGAAAGTCTAAAAATCAAGGACAACATGGAGGCATACCTTAATTCCCCACACAAAGTCTGTGAAGAAGACCAGTGTGAGGGAATGCCCACTGTCTATGTGGATGGATGCTCGTACCATGTTGACAACAACGGGGAGAAAGAACTGGTGGCCGGCATAGGGAATGCCTGGGTGAAGGAGTTTCCAGAACCCTCCGCTGGATACAAAATTGGTCCCCGAAGTAGTCAGGTGGCAGAGTTGATGGCTGTGCATCAGGCCATCCTCACTGCTGTCCAACATCAACTCCACGAACTGGTCATAATCACTGATTCGGATTATGTACGGAACGGGTTAGTGGAGCACCTGGTTAATTGGAAAACCAGAGGCATGTTATGTGCTAATAACAAACCCCAGAAACATGGGAAGTTAATCCAAAACATTGATGATCTGGTCACCTCGAATGGGATGACCATCTACTGGAAGAAGATCAAGGGTCATTCCAAAGTAGAGGGACCAGACAAAACTGGAAATGACTTAGCTGATCAGCTGGCCAAAACCGGGGGCATCCAAGGGGATCTAATCGAAATAGAGTCCCTGTTGGGGGAAATCCAGGTCACTGCTATCACTAGGTCCCAGACAAATGCTCACAATGATCTTGCAACTGCCCAATGGAGTAAGGAGACCCCTGATGCTGATTTAATTACAGCTCAGAAGGGGGATCCAATTATTGGTAAGTTTTACCAACACCTTGAGGACCCTGAGAACTTTCCCCTGACGGATACCGATTACATTGGGAAAGAGGACCTAAGAGTGTTGATGAAATGTCCAAAAATGTTCTGAATCCAAGACGGTTTGCTGGTAAGGAAATCCAAAGCTGGCCACGATCAGTGGGTGGTTCCTACCTCATTCTGAAGCCTGATGTTAAGTCACGCCCATGATGCAGGGTTTCACACAACACTGGAAATCTTAAAAGAGGTTGCATACTGGCCACACATGGGGCAGGACCTCGACCAATACTTGAAGGGGTGTCTTGTGTGTGCACAATTTCAGCCATCATCCCTCACACACCGTGCTCCTCTCCAAAAGAGGGGGATGACACTGCCATGGTCAGATTTGCAAATCGACTTTGTAGGCCCTGTAATTCGCTTGTCTAGAGGAAACAAGTACATGTTGACCGTTACATGCTTGTTTACCAAGTGGGTGGAATGTCTCCCAGCCCCAAACAGCAGCTGCCCTGATGACTAACCACATCTTTTCCCGTTTTGGTCTACCTCAAAGGATTGAGTCAGACAGAGGTAGCCACTTCACCAGCGAAGTAATGACAAAGATGTGGGAGATACTGGGGGTTAAAACAAAGCTACATATTGCTTACAGGCCAGCTTCTTCTGGGGCAGTGGAGAGATACAACCGAACCATTGTGAGCATATTAAAAAAGTTTTTGGCAGATTCTGGGCCAAGTTGGAATATCTGATTACCTCTGGTCCTAATGGCCATGAGATCTACCCCTTCATCTGCAACTAAAATGTCACCATTTGAGTTGATGACTGGACGCAAGATGGTGCTTCCCCAGCATTTGCTATACAGAACCCAAGAGCAAACGTTGATAAATGCCTCAACAACTCATGAGTATGTGGAGAATTTAAGGAAACACCTTCAGCATGCTTTTGCCTATGCTCAGCGGAATCTAGAAAGATCAGCTGATAGCATGAAAACCCACTACGACCTGAAGACCACCAGGAAGGAATATACTGTGGGGCACCGGGTCTATCTATACAATTTCCAAAGGAACCAGGCCAAACAGCGAAAATGTTTGCCTACATGGAAGGGACCCTTTCAAATTATAGACAAGATCTCCCCTGTTGCCTACAAGATCCGCATCCCCAAAGGCAGTTTGGTGGAAGGGGAAGACAAGTGGGTACATATAAATCAGCTAAAGTGTTGCCATCCCAGGCACACTCTGAAAAACTGGAGGAGTCCTCTGCAATACCAGAGGGGACCGCTCCAGAGTAATTCAATTCCAACCCTAAAATATCCCACATATAGTCTCTAAAATATTATGATTTGAAAAAAAAATGTCTTATAATTGTATCTTGTTTTTGTTAAAATAAGAACGCAAATGTTTTGACTATAAAATGTATATGCCACCCCACTATATCAATGGTGGGGAAGAAATGTCTACGAATAGGTATTTCCGCTTTCCTTTTGTCGTCCTAGGAGAAAGAAAACCTGGAGACTGACCAAGGAGGACGACCGGGGACCGGGAGCAGAGACCCGAGGGGCCCGGGGTACCGCCCAATCCTCCCATCAGGACCAGCAAGGAGAACTGATTGATCGACTGGAGGGAGGAAAAGATGCTGAACTGTGCCATCCATGGAATTGGAAGAAGAGGAGGCGAACATCCCAGATCTTGCGAGTTCCATCAGTGAAAGGACAGAATGGCCATCGCAAGAGGGGGGGCTTGTGGGATGTTTTTACCCATGCATCCAAGCCCTACCATAAAACTGTGCAGTACTGGCATGGAAAACATCATGATGGCAAGAACTCCCCAGAGAGTGCACAGGAAAAACATGAAGAATAGGCTGCCACCCATTTTTGCCTATGTTGTGAGCACAGGAGGGCACTGCCTAAAACCACCATTGGGCTACACACACAGTAGCCTGAAACCATTTGGAATGGCAATGCTGATTGCCAAAAAGCAACTCAGAACTCTGGGGAATTCATTTTCTTAATCCCAAAAATGGTTGCAATACCGGTACTCACCACTATCAGAAAGCCGGCGTTTTAAAACCACCAGACTTTTGTGTAAAACTGAACAAATGAAACAAAACCAGGCCAAGGAAAGACTTGCTAAGAGGTGGATACAATGTAAAACTATATTCTGAAATGACTTGAAGGAAGTAATTATTTAATGTATATGTAAAAATTGTAAGTTTGATTTAAACTGGGAACAAAAAGTGACATTTAGCTGAAACCTGGCTTAATGAAACTGGATTCTGCCTGACAACTACCCCCGACAGGAGTTGAAACCTGCTCAACCACTCTTCCCAGGCCTAGCTGCATCCTGCTGCCCCTTGCCAAAAGGAGTTGTCACCTCTCTGATTAGTTTAGGGGTGGAGCACCTGGGAACTGGAAGGGACCGAACAATGCAACTTCCTTGACTCAGGCAAATGTTATATTGGGGCCGTCGTAAAATAGCTTCCTCTTGGGAGAAACTGGGGGGCAGCTGTGCCTCTATGAACAAGCTGGCTTGGGGGAAGTGGATAAACCAGTTATTCCACCATGTGATGTGGGAAGCCACACCCCTTTTTGACCAGGGCATAATTTTAAAAAGATGGATAATTCATAGTACGGACTTGTCAGAATTATATAAGTAATATCATTATTCTTGTGATTTTTCTGTGCACGTTTTAAGAGGCGTTAGGACCCTGTGGTGTATTCTGGGGGGTTGCTAGCGGAAAATAGGGTCTTACTCCAAATGTATGCATGTTAAAAATCTGACACTTTATCATCTGAAACCCATCTCCCTGGTGCACATTTGTGTAAAATCTGGAAAGGCTTAGAGGTCATTATCTGGATGAAAAGGGGAGAATTCTGTCATCAGTGGACACGACATCGTACAAAGACAGGAATCGGATGGTTTGGTGCTACAGAAAATATATAAACTGGACCTATAATATGAGAAAAATGGTATTTGGGTCAGAAATAGATTTGTGAGCAAATTGACCAGGGGAGGATCCACTGACCCATAAAAAGACCTCATCATGATGACAATCCATTTCCTTCCCCCAATCATGGGAGAGGGGAGAATTGGGCCAATGACAAGTAGAGAGGGGCAGGCTTAGCTAGGCCCAGGCACACACCCATTTTCAAAATACATAAAAAGAGACTGCTGGGACAGGTAGAGACATTCAATTCCATTTACTGCGGACCATGCTGACCGACAACTTCACATCCAGAGATCCAGACTTCAAATCCATCAATCTCCAGAACCTGTAGCAGAAATTAACTCCAGAATTTGTAGCAGAGAGGCCTGAATCCACCAGCTGAATCCTCTTCAGCAGGCCTCAAAACCAACCAAACTATTCAACAACCGGGCGAGCTGTTTGAATTTTTGCCAAGAATTTTTGCAAGAACCTGTAGCAGTACCCAGAAAGCAGTGTTACATCCAGAATCCAGAGATGCTAGACCAGCAGAGCAGAGCTGACCCAGATCGCTGTGAGCAGAACCGATGCCTGATTGACCCGCCGAGCAGACAGAACCGCAGCCGGACGTGTTGACCAGATCTGTGACGAGGCCTAGTTCAAATTTATATTGTGAGTACCTAGCAGAACTGTGCAGGACCAATCTCTTAGTTAAAATAATCTAATCCAAACTATTTTAACCTAAGTAGAACAGCCTCCTAGAAATCGTGTCATCGGTCATTTTTAAAGCTGCACAACTGTCAACTGTCACCTGTCAATTCTGCAGCTGCAAGCTGTCACCTGTCATTTTGAGTTTTACTTTAAATCCGAAAATCTACCTTTATTAAATTGTCCGTATCTCTTGAACCGTTTGGGCTAGGAACGGAATTTAACTTTCATCTGAAAGCTTAGAATCTAGGCATTCCACCGAACCTAGAACCGACTTCCCTATACGTTTCCCGTAATTGCGAGACAAGCACTCGCAAAATTTACCGCGATTTGCGATTTGGCCCGATTTCTTCATCTGTAGAAATCAGCAGCTTGTTGCTTCTCTTTGTTAAAATCCGTTTGCAACCTGGTAATAACTCATAGGGCATTGCTAAAGTGAGCCTGAACTAATACCAACAAGCATCTCTGACTCACCCTGAACCTCTAGAGGGAATTAAAAGCAATTTTAGCACCTTTTCACTTCCTTGCAAACCACATTAAAGTAATTTGCCTGTGTTTAAAACTCATCCCTGTTTTCTCTAAGCTTGCTGGGGGAACTGGAACTGTGTATTGCATTATAAAGTGTTATTTGTGGGATTCTTGAAGACTGTGTGCTCTCCTTCCATTTCTTGTATTGCATAGGGGGGGAGTGAATTGTCAAAAGAAAAAGTGATCATATTACCTTTTGGTAAAATCATAACAAGTTATTTCTGTACTGCATTTTATTCCACTTGCGTTTCCTTGAAACCATCAAGCATTTTCAGCTACCTCATCCTCTACACTACTCCTAAGTAACCAAATCAGTGTACCCCTGTAACATTATCCATTGTTGATCACGGTCGTATTCTGAAGTGTGATATCAGTTACAATTTATTTATAAAGTGTGACAGATATATATTGTTGAATTGTCCAAATAAACCTTTTAAATTTGCAGAACAAACCTACGTCTTTGCTCAGTGGTGTTGGGGGGATTCTAAGAGAGGGGTGTTATACAAGGGTTGTCATCCAGAGTACTGAACTGGATATAAAAATACATCAATAAGGGTTTTCTTCAGAATCCCAGACTAGGCATTGACTTAGCTGTAGTGTTGATTGAATATCGCTTACAACATCACATACAGAGCCAACACATAAAGCAGACATGTTACACACACATGAGAACCTGGCATGCATCCAGTGGCCTGATATGCAAACACATCCCAAAAGCAGAAATGGATGTGTGTAAATAGCAAAGCCTACACTATTAGAACATTTAGTATATGAACTCCATCAGACACCACCTCATTCCGGCACATGTCACAGGCAGAAAACACATATGGCAACTAAGAGATGCAACACATCATAAGCATTCCTGAACTGCAAATTGACCACTGCTGCAAGTGAATCCAAACACACAATGACACAGGTAACATGCATGTAGCCATGCATCACTGAAGCATCATCATCAATATAGTTACATCCATCTGCAGCTCGTCCCGTACCAGGTGGCATGGGCCATGTAGAAATAGTGAATGTCACAAGTAAAGCAAGGGCCTGCAACCAGGCATGAGGGATCATAAAGCCCTGTACTGTCCAAGCTGCAGGACATGAGGCCTCCACAACACCCCTCAGGTCCTGATTGTCCACATTGGGCTATGAATTTGCCCTCCTACATCATTCCCTAAGGAAATCTACACACCCAGGAACCACCATAGTAGCTAAATGGGCCTGGGCATACACATACTGCATAAGAGTGAACCTTTGGGATCATGCCAGTTCCACATAACGTGCGCAATGCATAAATCTCACCAGAAGAAACGTCTATCAACTATATATTACTCTGTCAACAATAAAGCTGCGGAAGACACATGTGTAAATGGACACTTTCACAAACACATATTGAGTACTAGCAAAGTTTCACCACACAACGTTGAAGCAGCTTGCATATGTGCATGTGAAAGCGTTCAAAAACACCCATTTCCCCATACACATGTATTGTGAACATGACCAGCATCCAATACACCAAAGCAAGCAGCTATAACGCTGCTTGCTTTGATGTATGTGGAAGTGCACACATACACACGTGAAGGATGCTCCACAGTCATCACAACCCAATTGGCAGGCTACATCCAATCAGTGCCCTATGCCATTGGAATAGACTGCACATTGACCAATAAACTCATCTAAACAACAACTAGGTAGTCCTAACACTGAGTACATGTGTCACAGGATGCACCTGTGCCCGTTGCATACATGACAGAGTGTTAGGCAGAAACCTGTGCAGCTCCCTTGGGAACACTGGAAACGATTTAGGACTACAGGTGTTAGCAGTAAACCCACTTGGTAGCAGTCTGTACCACCCAGATTTACCTGGTAGCTGTGGCTGACCAGTCAGACTTCCCTCAAGAAGAGTTAGGCAGTATGCAAAGTATACACAATAGGCACTCAGATACAACAATACAAGCAAACACTGACCAGAGCTTTGGTATCAAAGAATATAATTATTTATTTAAAAACACACTGTTTGAAACACTCCAGCACTCTTATTGTAAAACACTCTAAACACAGTTACTATTATAATATATACAACCCTTATTCCTTATTCGGTAAGTCTTAGTTAACACCACTTATTTTCATACAGAGGTGAGCGCTTAACTATAGATGGCACTCCAATAAATTCATGAAGAAGGGAGGGAAAAAGACAGAATATGGGAAGGTACACCACTCTAAGCTTTAGGAACACTATTAGCAAGGAAGAAGAGCAAAAGTCACTTGTGAGCCAAAGTCCATAGGCTGGGCCCACTCTTAGAGAGAGCAGAGCACAAATGCGCCCAAGATCACACAGTTACACTAGGCTTATAAAGTCTTGCAGAGAGTTCGAAAAGAGTTTAGAGAGGCTCAGAAAAGTTTAGCCAGGGTGTCCCAGGCTAATCCAGGTTCGAAAGCCGGGGGCTAAATCTACCCCGTACAGTCGGTGGCAAGGGAAGCCAGGCGGGACACAATACCTTAAGTGGGAAGGATCCTCCGTGGTGGCAGTTGTTCTTGGCAGTGGGTGCAAGTCTCGTTGTCGTCCAGGGGAAGAGAAGATCTCGACTTGGAGGAAAGATGAAGGTCGTTGCACTGCCAGGGAAGAAACCAGCCGCAGAGTTTTCCGGTTAAAGGTATTACCCTTTAATTTGCAGTCGTGGTAAAACGTGGCATCCCGGGTTGCCGGGGTGCTTGGCACAGGCAAGGCGGCCACGAGATACTTTGGGAAGGCAAAAAGACGGTGAAACTGGTTATCCCCACCAGTCAAAGGAAGAAGACTCTCCGGCGGGAGATCTCCTCTGTCGTTGGGAAAAGTGTTGAGACGGTCTAGCAGGGCTCCACCGGTGGTGTCGTCGTGGCAGGTCGGCTCAGCTTCTCCCTCGTCGGAGTCTTAGGTCCTGTGGCAATTTCTGAAGTTCCAGTCCCCAAAGCCCTGCTTTTATCCAGAAAACCCCTATTCACTCAGCCTAGCTGTCACTCAAACATGCTAAGCGGTGAGCCGGCCGGCTCACCACTTGGGCCAATCAGGATGGAGTGCGGCTTCAGTTGCCTAGGCAACTCAGTCCAGGGTGCCTAAATCCCCCTCCAACCCTCCTAAGTACCCCAGACAGAGTGGCACCACTTTGGAGGGCTTCTGTGGAGAAGCGCGCCAAAAAGTGGAACAAAGGGCTCGACTTGGGTTGGAGTCACAGAAGGGAACACAAATGCCATTTTTGAACCGAGTTTTGGCAAAAAATACCAACCGGAGAATTAATATTAATTAAATAAACCGGCAGTATTTTCGAGGCTATCGTGATTAAATAAATAAAGATAGTAGCCTCGAACAATGGGAAAATCCCATAGAGAAATATTCGCGGTTGAATATAAAAAGTAGTATCCACTGCCACCAGTCAAAACTCGATCAGGGGGGACGGAGACGTGCCCCCTCGACTAACAGATCCCGGGGAAATCGAATTGCCCCAGCCAGTACGTATGATGGTTTGTACTGGTTCTGTTCAGAATTTAAGACTAGTAAAGTCAATGGTGACTTTACAGACCCTGGGAGACAGTAGTCAGTCCCAGGGTATGGAGTCTATACTGGGGAGTCACTATGACACCCCTGTGTTACTGCACTGAGGGTGCTGTGTAACACACATCACAAAAACACATGAAGCCCTATGGAGTAAAAGACCCCATAGCCCATTAAACACATCTCGAGTCAAAGAAACACACTCAAATCATGTCCAAGAGTGAGGGTAAAAGAGTCTCACTCTTGGCAGGAGAAAAAAATATACCCAAAAAATCCAGCAAAGCTGCTGGGGGACTCACTAGGTTAGGAAATTCAGCCTAAACAGAGAATTATCCCTAACACTCACCCCTCCCCACACTAAGGGACAGGAGGATTTAATCCACTCCTGGATGAACCTCATACCTCTAGTCGATGACATACATCCTAGAGAGTCCATCAGCATTTTGATGGTGACACCCTGACCTGTGCTCAATGGTGAAATCAAACCCTTGCAGGCAGATTGACCATCTCAATAGTTTTGGATTTTCTCCCTTCATTTGCATTAACCATCTCAAGGGTTGGTGGTCAGTCTGAATGACAAAAGTAGAACCATAAAAGTATGGCTTAAACTTCTTCAGTGCCCACACAATAGCAAAGCATTCTCTTTCGATTGTTGCCCACCTTGTCTCAGGATCCTTCAGCTTACGGCTGATGAAGCAAATGGGGTGCTACCTACCCTTCTCCTCCAGTTGGCTTAGAACTGCACCTATACCTACATTGGAAGCGTCAGTTTGTACAATGAAAGTTTGGTGGTAGTCAGGAGCTCTCAGTACTGGAGCTTGGCAAAGAGCTTTCTTCAGTTCTTCAAAGGCCTGATTGCACTCCTCATTCCATTTGACCTTTTTAGGGAATTTTGGAGAGGCGATTACATTCAGTGGAGAAGCTATGGTCCCATAGTTCTCAATGAAATTCCTGTAATACCCAGTGAGGCCTAGGAAGGCTGTCACCTGGGTTTGAGTAGTAGGTGTTGTCCAATTTTGCACAGCTTCAATTTTGCTGAGCAAAGGCCTTATTTCTCCACCTCCTACCTCATGCCCAAGGTAGACCACTTTACTTTGACCTATCTGGCATTTACTTGCCTTGATAGTCAAATTGGCCTGCTCATGAGCCTGCAAAACATGCCCTAGGTGGTTCACATGCTCCTCCCAGGAGTGGCTGAAGACTGCAATGTCATCCAAGTATGCCATGCAGAAGTCCTCCATCCCAGCTAGAACTTGATTCACCATCCTTTGGAATGTAGCAGGTGCATTCTTTAATCCAAAAGGCATGACCTTAAACTGGTACAGGCCAACTGGGGTTGAAAATGCAGTTTTCTTCTTGGCATGGTCTGTCAAGGCTATTTGCCAATAGCCTGACGTAAGGTCAAATGTGCTGAGGTACTTGGCTGCACCAAGTTTATCCACCAACTCATCTGTCCTTGGCAAAGGGTGGGCATCAGTCTTTGTGACTGCATTAAGAGCTCTATAGTCCACACAGAATCTCAAGTCTTTGGAGCCTGCCTTTGGTACTAACACAACTGGGCTAGACCATGGACTAGTAGAGGGCTCTATTACCCCGAGATCAAGCATCTTCTTGACCTCCCCTTTGATATGGGTTCTCACATTTCCTGACATTCTGTATCCTCTGCTTTTGACTGGCAGACAGTCACCAGTGAGTATCTCATGCTGTCCCCAGGGGGTCAAGCCTGGTGAGAGTGAGAACAGGGAGGAAAACTGATTTAACATAGATTTGCACTCCTCTTGTTGCTCAGGTGTCAGAGCTGAAGAGAGATTGACTCCTTCAATGTTCTCATCTAAAGGTACACCTCTGAGGAGATCAGGGAGAGACTCACTTTCTTCTTCCTCTGCTGCTGAAGCTAGAAGCAAGGCTCCTACTTCAGGTCTGGAGACGTACGCTTTCAGTCGGTTGGTGTGGAAGACTCTAGGAGCTTCCCTGGGTCTGCCCAGATCCACCAGATAGTTGACCTCCCCAAGTTTTCCCCCAACTTTGAAGGGTCCCATCCATTTGTCTTGCAAGGCCCTCTGCCTTGTTGGGAGCATAACGAGAACTAGCTGGTCTTGAGTGAACTCAACCATGTTAGCCTTTTGATCATGCCAATGCTTGACCAAAGCTTGTCCAGCTTTCAGGTTATCACTAGCTTCTGCCTTCATGTGTGACATTCTCCTTTGGAGACCTATCACATAGTCAGTCACTCTGACTGGTTTGATGGGAGGAGCACCTTCCAATCCCTCCTTAATCAGGGCCAACGGACCTCTGACTGGATGGCCATAGAGAAGTTCAAAGGTAGAATAACCTACTCCCTCCTGAGGGACTTCTCTATAAGCAAAGAGAAGGCAGTAGAAGGTCCCACTTTCTTTTCAGGGGTTCCTCTAAAGCACCTATCATGCTCTTCATGGTTCTGTTCAACCGTTCTACCAACTATTGGTCTGGGGGTGGTATGCGGTTGAGAACTTGTAAGTAACTCTGCAGGTCTTCCACATGGCTTTCATGTAGTGGGACATAAAGTTTGACCCCCTGTCGGATATTACTTCCTTAGGAAACCCAATCCTGGTAAAAATACCAAGGAGGGCCTTAGCTACAGCCGGAGCTGCAACAGTCCTCATAGGAATTGCCTCAGGGTACCTAGTAGCATGGTCTACTACAACAAGGATAAACCTGTTGCCTGAGGAGGTTGGGGGATCAAGGGGACCAACAATGTCAATCCCTACCCTCTCAAATGGGACTGCCACAACTAGGAGAGGCACTAAAGGTGCCACATTCTTGGAGCCAACCTTACCAGAAGTTTGGCAGGTATGGCAGCTCTTGCAAAACTTATCTACTTCCGCCCCCATTTTTGGCCAATAGAAGTAGAGTGAGAGCCTTTCCTTGGTCTTCTTGAAACTCAAGTGACCAGCCAAAGGAATCTCGTGGGCTAAGTGCAAGAACTGTTGTCTTTTTTCTTGAGGTACTACAAGGCGCTTGTAGTCTCCAGGTTCAGACTCAGTTGGTTCATGGTAGAAGAGGCCATCTTCCCAGTGCAACCTATAATTCCCAGGCTCTTGCCCATCAGCCTGAGCAGCTGCCTGGTGGCGGAGACCCTCCAGAGTTGGACATTCTCTTTGTCCCTTACGAAAAGCTGCCCTGCTGGACCCACCTTCTGCCAGTAAAGACTGCAGCTCAGGATGGTCCTCAGGGTCCAGATCTCCAATAAGTTCTTGGCCTCCCAATTGCTCTTCTTTGGAGTCTAGTTCAGCCACACAGGGTTGTACCTCCCTCTCAGCCTCAGCTGGAGGTGGAGTTACAGGTGTAACTGTGGACAACCGAGGGGAAGTCCTTGTTGGAAGCACTGGAGTGCTTGCTGCTGACTTTTTCCTAAGAGTCTTGGGTTGCCCCTTTGCTCCTGATCTGGTAGTTACCGCAGTGAGTTGCTCCAGTGGTAAAGGAGTGATCTCTGTCATCATCTCCTTAGATAACCCTCGCAGGGTTTTCTCTCTTGCAGGTTTTGTGAGCTCCTGTAACCTTTTACTAGCAGGCCTGGGGGTATGTGACACAACTCCAAGAGCTTTCAGGTCATTACCCAACAGAACCCTACCTGGTACTTCACATTGTACACTGACAGGTATCTTTACAGCCATATCATTACACTGGATGAGAACTGGTAATTGGGGACACAGCTGCACAGGCCCTCCAGCTAACTTGGTGAGGCATTTGGGTGCCTCAGCAACATCCTCTGCCTTGAAAAATGATTCATCCACCACAGTTATGCTGGCCCCATTGTCTCTAATGGCAGAAGTCTCCTGACCATTCACCTGGACACTGTCTTTATAATACTCTTTAGTATTATCTGGGATAGAATTATACACATCTAAATTCTGTTGTTCCCACAACCCCAGAGAGACCAAAGAAACACTGGCTGAGACACCAATGGGTTCATCAGTCAGCAGTAGAGAGTTTCCACTTGCCATTGGGACTTCCTCTTCTGGAGTGAAGGCTAAGGAGGCAAGTTGGATCCCTGAAGGTTTACCCTTGCATCTGGGATGTCCTTTCACAGGGTCAGTAGAGCCACAAACAAAGCATTTACCAAATGCCTTCTGGAATGGTGGCTTGTTCTGGCCTCCCTCTGGTTTGGCACCAGAGGGTACACTATTCTGCTGTGGTTTCCCTTGTGGCTTACCCATATGGTTTTGTTTGGGGCCCTCTTTGGAATTTGCAGTATTAGAATTCTCTTTGGAGTCCTTTTTAGGCTGTTTCCCCTCATCCTTTTTCTGAGTTACCCCAGAATCCTTGTGAGTGGCCCTGTTGGCAACCCACAAGTCAGCAGCCTTATCTAGCTTTCGGGAATCTAATTCCTTTGAATCAGCCAAGTGCTGTCTGAGCTCAGGAGAGCAGGCATCATAAATTGACTCCAACATAAAAAAGATTCTTCAGACCTTCATAAGTGTTCACTTTGTAACCCTTAATCCATCCCTCTTAAGTTTTTCAACCCTTCACTCACCCACGTAGCCCAAGGGGTACCATCATGCTTTTTGAAGGTTCTAAACCTCTTAAGATACTGGGAAGGGGTCTTCCCAAATCTAGCTATCAGAGCTAGTTTCACACATTCATACTCTTTCCTATCATCCTCCCCCAACTCCATTACCACATCAGTTGCAACAGGGGGAAGCCTAGAGAACAACCGGGTGAGTAAGTCATTTCCTGTGATGTTCTGGAGCCCATGATTATATTCAAACAGAGACAACCAATCCAACACATCCAACTTAGGCTCATACATACTAACCAATTCTTTAGGCATCCGGGGTCTTTTAGGACTGGAACTTCTAGAGGAGCCAGAGAGAGAAGTATTTTCAACAGACAATTTCTTCATTTCTAGCTCATGCTTGAGCTCCATTTCCCTTAGCCATAGTTCTTGATTCAGTTCCTGGTGTCTTTGTTCAGCCTGAGTATTCAGTCTCTAGTTCAAGTTTCATTTTTTCTAGCTCAAGATATTGAGGACTAAGTGTGGGACCTGGCAAAGGTCCAGTAGGTACTGCTGGTAGATCAGACAGAGGCCTAGGGGGGACAGTCACATCAGCCTCACCCTCCTCTTCTGACTCTGCCTCAAGATTATCAATATTTTGATCAACATCAATCTCTATACTGTTATCTACAGTTTCTGGCATGGTAGGTTCCTCTGAACCATCATCCAGACTTTGGTTAGCTAACAACCTTTCTATCAATTCCATTTTCTTGCCTTTAGTCAGGAGATTCTTATGCTTACAGAGAACTCTTAAACAATCAGCAGTTTTTGTAGCAAGGGACTCTTGACTATAATTTTCCATAGTTGACATGTTAGAAAGATTACTTTTTCAGTGCTAAGCTTTGTGGTTAGTTGTACTAAGTTATCTTAAAGCACTCTAAAATGTATGCTCAATACAAATCCCACCGCTGTACACCAGTGTTAGGCAGAAACCTGTGCAGTTCCCTTTGGGAACACTGCAGAAGATTTAGGACTACAGGTGTTAGCAGTAAACCCACTTGGTAGCAGTCTGTACCACCCAGATGTACCTGGTAGCTGTGGCTGAGCAGTCAGACTTCCCTCAAGAAGAGTTAGGCAGTATGCAAAGTATACACAATAGGCACTCAGATACAACAATACAAGCAAACACTGACCAGAGCTTTGGTATCAAAGTATATAATTATTTATTTAAAAACACACTGTTTGAAACACTCCAGCACTCTTATTGTAAAACACTCTAAACACAGTTACTATTATAATATATACAACCCTTATTCCTTATTCGGTAAGTCTTAGTTAACACCACTTATTTTCATACAGAGGTGAGCGCTTAACTATAGATGGCACTCCAATAAGTTCATGAAGAAGGGAGGGAAAAAGACAGCATATGGGAAGGTACACCACTCCAAGCTTTAGGAACACTATTAGCAAGGCAGAAGAGCAAAAGTCACTTGTGAGCCAAAGTCCATAGGCTGGGCCCACTCTTAGAGAGAGCAGAGCACAAATGCGCCCAAGATCACACAGTTACACTAGGCTTAGAAAGTCTTGCAGAGAGTTCGAAAAGAGTTTAGAGAGGCTCAGAAAAGTTTAGCCAGGGTGTCCCAGGCTAACCCAGGTTCGGAAGCCGGGGGCTAAATCTACCCCGTACAGTCGGTGGCAAGGGAAGCCTGGCGGGACACGGTACCTTAAGTGGGAAGGATCCTCCAGCGGTGGCAGTTGTTCCTGGCAGTGGGTGCAAGTCTCGTCGTCGTCCAGGGGAAGAGAAGATCTCGACTTGGATGAAAGATGAAGGTCGTTGCACTGCCAGGGAAGAAACCAGCCGCAGAGTTTTCCGGTTAAAGGTATTACCCTTTAATTCGCGGTCGTGGTAAAACGTGGTATCCCGGTTGCCGGGGTGCTTGGCACAGGCAAGGCGGCCACGAGATACATCGGGAAGGCAAAAAGATGGTGAAACTGGTTATCCCAACCAGTCAAAGGAAGAAGACTCTCCGGCGGGAGATCTCCTCTGTCATTGGGAAAAGTGGTGAGACGGTCCAGCAGGGCTCCACCGGTGGTGTTGTTGTGGCAGGTTGGCTCAGCTTCTCCCTCGTCGGATTCTTAGGTCCTGTGGCGACTTCTGAAGTTCCAGTCCCCAAAGCCCTGCTTTTATGCAGAAAACCCCCATTCACTCAGCCTAGCTGTCACTCAAACATGCTAAGTGGTGAGCCGGCCGGCTCACCACTTGGGCCAATCAGGACGGAGTGCGACTTGAGTTGCCTAGGCAACTCAGTCCAGGGTGCCTAAATCCCCCTCCACCCCTCCTAAGTACCCCAGACAGAGTGGCACCACTTTGGAGGGCTTCTCCGCCAAAAAATGGAACAAAGGGCTCAACTTGGGTTGGAGTCACAGAAGAGAACACAAACACCATTTTTGAAATGAGTTTTGGCAATAAATACCAACCGTAGAATTAATATTAATTAAATAAACCGGCGGTATGTTCGAGGCTATCGTAATTATATAAATAAAGATAGTAGCCTCGAACAATGCGAAAATCCCATAGAGAAATATTCACGGTTGAATATAAAAAGTAGTATCCACTGCCACCAGTCAAAACTCGATCAGGGGGGACGGAGACATGCCCCCTCGACTAACAGACCCCGGGGCAATTGAATTGCCCCAGCCAGTACGTCCACAATATGATGGTTTGTACTGGTTCTGTTCAGAATTTAAGACTAGTAAAGTCAATGGTGACTTTACAGACCCTGGGAGACAGTAGTCAGTCCCAGGGTATGGAGTCTATACTGGGGAGTCACTATGACACCCCTGTGTTACTGCACTGAGGGTGCTGTGTAACACACATCACAAAAACACATGAAGCCCTATGGAGTAAAAGACCCCATAGCCCATTAAACACATCTAGAGTCAAAGAAACACACTCAAATCATGTCCAAGAGTGAGGGTAAAAGAGTCTCACTCTTGGCAGGAGAATAGAATAAACCCCAAAAATCCAGCAAAGCTGCTGGTGGACTCACTAGGTTAGGAAATTCAGCCTAAACAGAGAATTCTCCCTAACACAGAGAAGGGATGAAAAACAGTCCATACATGCCAGGTGACTTTGGTATTACCCAAATTGTTCATTTACAATTGTTCGAATGAACAATTGACTGAATTTAAAGGGTCACAATTGACCTTTTCACAATTGACCGTATATATATATATATATATATATATATATAAATATATATATATATATATATATATATCTGTTTGGTAATATATATTTATTTATATATATAGGGGTTTTGGGGGTTTGGCGTTAGGTGGGGGGTTGTGGGGGGTTTCCCCCCACATATATGTTACAATTGACCTTCACAATTCGGTCAATTGTGAAAAGGTCAATTGTAATTCAAACAGTTGTAAAACGAACAATTCGTATACAACCGTGACTTTGACATTTCATCAGTGAGTAGTCATGTAGAAGGATGTAACCCGGCTCAGAAGTGGGTTGATGCAGTGCAGAACATGTGTACGTGACCCACTATCTATATGAACAAGTACATTATGAAGTCTACCAATACACGTGTAGGCAGTGCAAGGGCAAGTTTAGGCATCACCTGCAATGTGCATGCAATTGGTTGCATGGCTACAGGCAAACTCCCCACCCCCCTAAGTGAAACTGTAGGGAGGCATTGCATGGCAGTGAAAGGGTGAAAAGAAACTTGTGTATTGCCAGTCAGTGTTGACTAGCATCAATTGCATGATCTGAGTCAACTGACAACACACCAGATGATGATGGGACAGTAAGCAGGACACATGTTGAACCCTCAGTAGTACACCCATGTGTGCAGAAGCCACTACACCAGTTGAACAGAGTCAGTGGGCCAGAAATAGGGTGAGGCCTGTGCCCCACACAGACTGTGACACCCTAAACCTGTGAGTGATGCTGGGCTGCGCCAGAGTGGGCATGGAATTGATGATCAAATGCCATGAAATGTAGGTCAGCCTGGACACATACTACTATGATCATCCTGTTAAGGACACATAGGGGCATGCATGGAATGCACATGGAGCATGAATGGGCACTCATGTCCCTGCGGAGCATCTGCCATCTGCACAGTTCAAGTGAAACACCCTGCATCAAGGACAGAGGCTGTACCCCACTGCATGTGTCGGGCAGGTTGGCTGGTGGAAGTTTGAATGTACACGGGATCCTTGAACAGGCAAGGGCAATATGCCAACATGATGCACATCAGTGCCATGGTCAAATTGTGGTGCAGGGAGCGTGGAGGGGCAAGGGAGCATGCCTACGTGGAGTACCCACATGCAGCCAGAGGACACATGCACGTCAGTCATGCAATGACATTGTCCCAGTGCTCAGAGGAAAGACACCCCAGGCTACATGCAGAAGGGTCAGTGAGCTGGAACATGGACCGGAGGGGCAGTCGGGTGGCTAGCATGTGAGTAGGGTGCAAGTGTGGTGATGAGGACAGTCCCCATCTGCTCTACATGTCCACTATCCTGCACAGCAGGCACGCATCAGCAAAGCATTGCATGACTTGCACATGAGAACCATGTACACATGACATGTAGTGGCAGTCAAGCACAACACATCACACAAGCAAAACACACATGGCCTCGACAAACACGCAACAACACTCACTGGACGGGGCATCAAAGTCCAGCATCTCTCCCACTCCTTCGACCATTCCTGTCAGTATGAACTCCGCAACGATTGACTCGTGCGGAGTGAGGTCTTCCTCCTCAGGTGTTGGCCCACTGCCAGTCACCAGAGTCATGTTATAATTAGAGACACGCTTCACCTTAGTGCTGCGTTTGAGGTCATCCCAACGCTTTTTGCACTCTTGAGCTGTGCGCACCTCATGGCCGAATGCACTCAAATGATCCACAAATTGCTTCCCTTGGGTATTACGATGGGCAGCCATAGTTTGACAATTCGGCCCCACTAGCATGTCACGGTTGTGTTCCCGCACGTAGTCCACAAGGAAGTCCAGTTCCTGCACGCAGAAAGGCTTCTTCCCCGACGTGCCGGAGGCCGTAGCTGTGTCTGGGGTCCCAGCCTCTACTGCAGTTACAGCCTTCCTTCTCTTGGACACTGGTCCAGACCCTGGATGGCAAATGCCGCCCTGATCAGTATGGGCAGTGGCGCTGGTGGAATGAGCAGAGGTAGCGGCAGGTGGAACATGGACGGAAGCCCTGACTTCCGTCAGTGGCTGCTGGATGCCCTGGAATGGTCCCTGCGCAGCAACATCCGCTCTGCCAGGGTCATTGACTGGGACTGTCCTGGTTGGTAGACTCACAACCAGGGTGGTGTCGGCTGCATCTGCCCATACACTTGCCAACAACCGGCTGGTCGGGGCAGCAGATGACATTACTGCCCCAGGGACACGTGCCTCGGTCAGGGCAGCCCTGCGTGCACCTACGTTGTGCCTCCTGACCTCCTGGAAATCTTCCACGGACTCTTCAAGTGCCAACGCAGCCTGCGCTGGCAGACCCTGAGCCTGGGTGGTGGTGTCCACAGCTGCACCTGCAGCTACCACTACCCTTGGGCCCGTGGCAGTCGATGAAACGGACTGCCAGGTCACATGGGCACCAGATGCAAGAACTGCATCTCCCAGAGCTGCAGGAGGTGGTGGCATGACTGCACCAACACGTGGCACAACATTGTGCCGAGCTGGCGCACCCCTGCCTCTTCCCCCTCTGCAGCCACCCTGGACACCTGGAGTCCCCCTACTCCCTGGTCACCCCGGCCACGTCCCTGACCATGCCCGCCACGTGGAGTATGCCCAGCTGAGGTGCCCCTCACCTTTCGTGGCCTGTCAGCCATGGCAAAGATGGAGTAGTGCCAGCACAGATGTAGTAGTGCCAATGCGAGGTTTACACGACAATTGTCCTGGGCAATTGGGGTGAAGGGGGTGGGATGCAAGATGGTAACAGCACCCCTGCATCTGCTAGTCTGTATGTGACCCCAGTGATAAACTGATGGGTCACGCAATGCTCAGGCACCCCAAAACTGCAGTAAAACCGTGCACGCAACCCCCGGTAACCCACGTGTGTGGAATTAACCTCCTGCAGTACGCGGTGGCACCCAGGGACACGAAAAACACATACGTGTGGGACACGCATGCTACTATGACCTCGAAAATGGGTACGCGATGCACAGGGGACAAATAGTGTGTGTGACTCACCGTCAGACTAGCGTGATAATGAAAAAAATGTGTAGCCAATATCCCTGCCAAAAGAAGAGATCCATCCTTGATCCGCTGTGAAGTTGTGATGGCGCGTGAAACAACACGAAGTAGCAACACACATGTCGGTCTCCACAAAAGGCACGTACAGTGAACTGCTGACCCCGCTCATCTTTAACCCGTGCTGAGGGAAACGCCTGCGCGTGTCATGTCACTTACGCGCTTAGGCCCTTTCCTCGGATTACACGCATTAACATGTGGACGTGCTGTTTTTTCATGTGCTGAATCACTATGCACCCGCCACGAGGGAAACGGCGCACGCGTAACATCACAGACGCGCTTACGCGCTAAGGGCCTTTCCCCGAATTACACGTTGATGTGCAGTTTTTTCACGTGCCAAATATCTTCGCATCAAGCTGGCCACGCGACAACACATGGAAGACCACACTCCTGCCCTGAAGGCTATTTTCCTGCCCCCCAGACCCCCAAGCACGCTCCCACCTGCCATCTGCTGCTGCCTGCCTGCCTGCTGGCCTTGTGCCCTGCTATTTGGTGCCTGCATGTCAGCCATCTGCAGGGGTCCAGTTGCTGTGACCACCCCTGCTGGAACAGAAGACTCCCGACTGGTATTACATCGCTCCACAGCCCAGCCCCAGGACCCAGTTGCCCACCCACACCTGCCTCAGGGTTGCCATGTTGGGGGAAACACCATCGGAGACCACCGGCAACCCCCAGCCAGAGAGGCAGAGGGCTACCAGCTTCAGTGCCGCAGAAGTTGGTATCCTGGTGCAACAAGTCCTGGGGCATTTTGATGCCCTCTTTGGAAGTTCATGCGCCGACAATGAAGGACGGAAGAGAATCTGGATGGACATCATGGCTGCCATCAATGAGGAGGGGGTGGCAGCCCGCGACATGCAACACGTCTGGAAGCGCTGGGAGGACTTCAGGTCCAGGACACTCAGCAAGGCCCGGCACCTCTTGAAGGGAAAGCATGCAGAGGGGGGCCGGGTCTGCCTTAGCAACATCCAGATGAGGGTCCTGGAATGCATAAACCCAGCGCTCCACCGCCAGATCCTTCAGAGGCAGACCCATCCAGAGTCGAGCGGTAAGTTACCATGCCTACTGATTGGACGCTGTGCATGTCGAGGTGTGGCATGAGTGTGCAGGTTGGACATATGTCTTGGAAGGCCCATGTATGGATGTGTATGTAGAGTGACATGAGCCTGCCGCATCTGAGTCCAGTCATGTGTGAGGCACATCAATGGTGTATGTGTTCGAATGCATGGTGCCCAAATGCATGTGTCGGTACACACATGATTTGAATTATATGGATGTACTGTGGCATGGTTGTGGTGTGACACATGGATGCTGGTTCCACCTTCATGTATGTGCACAATGTACATGTGCATGTGTGTATTTGACATGTATGCCACTGTGATACACCATGAATGCATGTGACACTGACATGTAGGAGGCTGATTGGCAGATGTGACATGGATGCAATGATTTAACTGCGACAGGTGGTGGAGATGTGCAGATGCATGTATGTCTGGTGGCATGTGTGCATGTGTTTGGCACTCCCCGTGTTGCATGTGATGTCAGGCTAACCTTCGGATGCTCATGCTGTTGTATGCGTATGGATGGTGCTGCCTGCTGCAACATTCCTGTTAATTTGCACATGTGTCTGGGTTGAAATGATATGTGTGTTGGGGAGTGTGATGCCATGTGTGAAGTTTGAGACTGCCACTCATCTGCAACTGTCATGTGTGTATCAGACCATTGTACAGTGCCCTGATGGCTGGGTTCTGTCTCTCCCTGTGTGCAGCGTCAAATGATGAAGAGGGCGGAGACGGTGCTGTGGAGCACAGCGGCAGGGATCCCACCTCCAGCCGGAGATGCAAGGCCCAACTCCCCTCCCATGTTGTCATCTCGTCGGGGAGTGAGGAGTCTGGTGCCTTGTCCATGGCCGCAGCTGCCGAGGGTAGGTCCAAGAGGCGGAGGTCGGAGGTGGACTCCTCAGCAGCAGAAGGGGCATCTGAGACCCCACAGGGGCCTATGGAGGAAGATGGCATCGAGTCATCCAGGTAGGTGGAAAGTTTGTTTGAGGAGAAGGCTGTGGAAGTGCCACACACGGGGTCTGGAGGGAGGGATTCCACTGGTGTTAATGGTGCCATCCAGGGACAGGGACAGGAGGCAGCACAGGCGGCCGCGGAGGTGCCTGTGTGTAATCCCCTCCCGATCCTGTCACTGCGTCACCCGGCACCAGCAGGGATGCCTTCGTCCAGACTCGTTTTCAGGGCGGGGATGCATGCACAACAACTGGCCTTCCTCTCCCTGTGGATGGGGCAATGTGGGACCGTGTTGAGCCTGTCCGGGCTGGGGTGGTGTTGCGTGTACGTGGCATTTGGGATGACGTGCAGGGTTCTCATGAGGACAATGCACGTCATTTCGGATGCCTTGCAGACCGCGTCGACCTACTGGGACGGGTCACCAGTGCTGGGTTCCTCTGTGTTATGGAGATTCTAGCGACCCCCTCCTCAACTGAACCCCCTATGCGCCAGTCATCCTCCGTGCCATCTTCCTGCCCAAGTATCACCTGGGTACCCCATGGAGCTGCCCCTGACCCAGCAGCCAGCCTGGTGGAGGACACATCTCTGCCACAGTCGGGAGTCAGAGGTCCAGCAGGGGTGGCCACCCCAACAACTTAACCCCTGCAGGAGAAGGACATGCAGGCAACAACAGGCAGGGCATGGCAGCAGCAGGCTCAAGGTGGGAGCGATGATGGCTCGGGGCCATCAACATCAGAGGGGCAGGCATCAGACGGAGGGCAGGAGGACCCTGGATTGGGAGTGTCTTCTGTGTGGCATCAGTTGGGCCATCAGACAGATGCAGAGCGGCAGCAGGCGGAAGAGGTACGGCTCACTATGGTCAGGGCGGAGAACTCCATTCATAGGGCGCTGAGGCGGGCTGAGTGCCTCGAGGAAATTTGCGGGGAGTTGGAGGTGGACATGGCGTTATCCCAGCGAAACCTCGGAACATGGAATAGGCCCTCCTGCAGGACATAGAACAGGTGTTCGATGATGCCCTGGCCTGGGAAATGAACAAGTGAGCCGTAGGACTTGCCCGCATCCATTGTATATAGTTAAGTAGTGTAAGGTTTCCTATCTATTTTTCTTCCATTGGGTGCGCATGGACTATGCCCCACCTTTTTGTATATAGTTGTTTATTAGGTAGGGTTTTTTGTAGGTTTCATTTGGATTGTTGGGTTCATGCATCCTGGATTTGTACATTGTATATAGTTGAAGACTGGATTCGACTTCAATATTTTCTTTTTTTTTACCATGGAGCAATATATTTTCATCTTTTTTTTTTCCTTTGGATTTGGTTTGATGGACAAACACTTTGGAGCCATTTTGATTTTGATTTATTTTGATTCTCATTCATATATATTTTTTTTCATTTATTTTGGACATGTAGCCTTTTGTTTATTATTTCTACTAGTGTGTGATTTTCTTTCATTCCCTTGCTTTTATATATAATGCATTTTGGTTTCATACTTCATTTGTGTGTTATTCTCTCATTGGTTTCATGCATGACACAATGTGGGTTTTCTCATTCACTTGCACCCATTGTGTGTGCATGAGGCGGACATGTATTGATGTGCATACTTGCCATTTGGGATGTATCATGTGATGGGGATTTCAATGTGGGGTGGATGGAATACTTGTTTGGGTGTTTGGACTGGTGTGGCGTGGGGTGTGATTTGGGTGGCCATAAGGGTCATGAGTGTGGATCGTGATGACATGTTGGGTGGGTGACATGAGTCATGCCTGTCACTTCTGGTTGGGTGGGGGTGTGGGGGGACATGAGTCGGGGCCTGCTGGCAGGTGCCCGTCAATGCTGGGTGGGTGGAGGTGCAGGGGAAATGAGTTGTGGCACACTGGCAGGTACCCGTCAATGCTGGGTGGGTGGGTGTGCAGGGGGACATGAGTCGGGGCCTGCTGGCAGGTGCCTGTCAATGCTGGGTGGGTGGGGGTTCAGCGGGACATGAGTCGGGGCCTACTGGTAGGTGCCTGTCAATGCTGGGTGGGTGCGGGTGCAGGGGGACATGAGTCGGGGCCTGCTGGCAGGTGCCCATCAATGCTGGGTGGGTGGGGGTGCAGGGGGACATGAGTTGGGGCCTGCTGGCAGGTACCCATCAATGCTGGGTGGGGGACATGAGTCGGGGGCTCACAAGTGTGCCCACAAGTGCATGGTGCCATGTGGGCTGACTGCAGGGCATGGTGAGGGTTGTAGGGTAGTCCCCTGTGGTGTGGGCTGCCTGCAGGGCATGGGGAGGGGGGAAAACCGCATGCCTGGGAGGGCCCACAATGCCAAATCGCATGTGAAACTCCCTGCATATACCACAAATACACGTACCCTGCTCGCACAGGGCCTATCGCATGTGAAACTCTCTGCGCACCCCACAAATACACATACCGTGCTTGCGCGCACAGGGCCTATCGCATGTGAAACTCCCTCCGTACCCCACAAATACACATACTCTGCTCGCAAAGGGCCTATCGTGTGTGAAACTCCCCGCGTACCCCACAAATACACGTACCCTGCTCACACAGGGCCTGTCACATGTGAAACTCCCCGCGCACCCCCCAAATACATGTACCCTGCCCGCACAGGGCCTATCACGTGTGAAACTACCCACTTACCCCACAAATACAAATACCCTGCTCACACAGGGCCTGTCACATGTGAAACTCCCCGTGCACCCCCCAAATACATGTACCCTGCCCGCACAGGGCCTATCACGTGTGAAACTCCCTGCATACCACAAAAATACACATACCCTGCTCGTACAGGGCCTATCGCATGTGAAACTCCCCGCGTAGCCCACACATACACATACCCTGCTCGCACAGGGCCTATTGCGTGTGAAACTCCCCGCGTTCCCCACAAATACACGTACCCTGCTGCACAGGGCCTATTGCATGTGAAACTCCCTGCGCACCCCACAAATACACATACCTGGCTCGCACAGGGCCTATTGCGTGTGAAACTTCCTGCGTACCCCCGAAAATCGCGCAGGCTGCCCATCCACCCTCACCATGCCCCACAGGCAGCCCATCCACCCTGGCCATGCCCCACAGGCAGCCCACACCACAGGGGGCACTTTTTCCACACTATTTACCTGGCGCAAGCAGGGTACTTGTATTCCGAGGGGTGTGCAGGGAATTTTACACGCGATTTCGCTAGAGCGAGTGGGGTACCTGTATTGCGAGGGGTGTGCAGGGAATTTTACACTTGATTTTGCTAGTGCGAGCGGGGTACATGTATTCTGAGGGGTGAGTGGGCAGTTTTACATGCGATTTCGCTAGCCTGAGCGGGGTATGTGTATTCTGAGGGGTGCGCAGGGAGTTTTACATGCGATTTCGCTAGCGCAAGCAGGTTACGTGTATTCTGAGGGGTGTGCGGGGAGTTTTACATGCGATTTCGTGTTTGGGGGGCTGTATTCTCGTCCACTGGCCTTTGCGCCATGTACTGGATTTGTGCGCTGTTCATGGCACATGGGGCGGGGTTGGGGGCATAACTGGTGCTGCTGCAGGGTCGCTGCGCCCCTCTGCGACACGGCTGGTTATGGATGTTAGGATCCATGAATACGCTGTGTGCTGAAATTGGATTTGGCACACACGGTTAGCGCAGGCTACTGCATGCGCACACTGTGCGCCAGCCGCGTACACCACTTGTGCGCCAAATTCTATGAATTACCCTCTGAATGTTGTTGTCATGTGGAGATGTTTGGAACCAACAACTGTACCAATTGCTCCATTGGCTAAACCTAGTTTTATGTCAATGTTATGGTTTAGAATTACTCTGTAGTTTAGACGCAAAGTCAATATTTTCTCCAAACCATCTGTGTTGTAGATACATTTTTCTAAGCTATTTAGTTATGCTGTTGCTTGTTGACACACAGGACGTGTCATGCAGTGCAACTCTAGTTTGTCTGTAAGCTGATATGCTATATGGGTTGCTTGTCTTTTTTCAACATTGTCTCGTTGAATTGACTACAGCTTACAAGTGTTGGCATTGAGGACATGCATTTTAGATTTTATTGAGTTAATTGTTCCATGACATCAGGAGCAGATGTGTTGCATTCATATAGCTCATGGATTAGTCTACTATTTAAGATATATTTTGCATCTTTATTGAGCAGACCAGTCGTAATGCTTTTAAAAATTTTAGCATAGGTGAGGTCTGCAGACTGACGCATGTTTTGAGTTAGTTCTTTGCAGTGAAAATGTTGCCAAAGATTTACATTTCCAATGCTGCCAAGTGTTTTGCGGCATTGTTTGTGTCCTAATGTTTTGAAAATAGGTTGACCATTTACTGGTGTTAACTGTAGGTCTCCAAAAACAATAACATGTTTTCCTCCAAATAGTTATTAGTTGGAAACCTTGCTGAAATCATCTATCAGGAGAATTTTCATTTGTTTCAGAATTCTGCATACTTCAGTAGCAGCTTCTGCTGATACTTTGTAGTATTTTAATTTGTTTTGATGTTTTACAGAGAGGAGCAGTAGTTGGTGTAAAGTTAAACCTCCTATGTTGCAGGCAGATAAACCTGTGGGAGCTGTTACTACAGCCGAAATGTTGTTTGTTAAGTTTTGTATAAATGTGCTGATTATTTTAATTAAGAATGTTTTACCAGAACCAGCTTCACCACTTACCTACAGGAGCAGAGGTTTATAAGTTTTACAGCTCCAGGTTTTAGTCTCATGTTTAAAACCATGTTTAATTTCTTGAGTGACTTCTAGATAAAAGGTGAGTTGTTCACCATTTAGCTGTCATTCGGCACTGAGAAGTCTTTCTCAGATTGTTTGTATTGCTACAGATTGTTTGTATTGATACACGGTATTTTCTACCTCAGTCATGGCTATTTCTACTTCATTTAAAATGAGTGGTTCTCCAAGTGATTCTTGGCTTCCTGTAAAGGAAGGTTGACTGCCCTCAGAAGTGACTGTTTCTAGTTGTGCTTCAATGTCTTCCTCTTGTTGGCGTTCATTGTCCAACATTTCTTTGTATTGTTTGAAATTGTTATTTGTTATTCTGCTTCCCCTTGGCTACCTCAATTATGGCGTTGATTCATGGAATAATCTGTGCCGAAAATCCCTGGTTGTCAATTCATAGACCCGAATGTGCAAGACTTTTCAGGGACTTGTGTGGAGTTCGCTCAGGCCCGGCACGTCTTGGTGAGTGTGGGCCAGGCCTGCGCAGTGACCCAAATTGGGGACAGAGCATGCAGAATGAGGAAGAATATGTGAAAATGTGGGCTTGTTGAGGGACGGCTGATCAATCGCACGTCCATTCCAATGCAGATACAAACCTATTCATGGATTTCAATGTGAAAAGTCGCGTAGTGAAAAAACACACGCAAGCCTTTTGATCCATCCGCCACATGATAGCAGGTTTAAAGTGAAACGTGCATAGGAATGAATGCGTATAAGACACACCCACCAAAGCAATGTCTACAGCCACAATGTACCCAGCAATAGTAGGTGCTATCGGGCATGAATACCGCAGGAGGAGGAGGATGCCTAGGGCCCAGATCTTCACAACATGCATCATGCTGTTTGGGATGCCAGATGACCATGTATATGCAAGGTACACACTCACATCTGCCCACAGTCAGTATGACACTGAGAGTACCCCCAAAAAGAGACCACTGAGGTGATGGAAACCCAGCATCACCCTGAAATTACTCCCAATGCAACACAATATGGCATCCCCCATTTAACGTGGCACCAGGACAGTACAGTAAACACTGGCAGGGGAGGTGATGATGCAACGTCCAAGGAGATGTGATTCTGAAATATCACCAATTTCACAAAAGGCAGGATCATGCAGAAGGCAGCACTTCACTTAAGCAGCTGTCATACTGGAAGGCAGGTCACTAAGGCAACTGGCATGAAACACACACGCAGACATGAGAAAGCAATGAGAAACAGAAGTCAAGGACAAAGACACACAAAAGGGAGCAGGCAACAGGCAAGTGCAAGGGAAGACAGACTCCACCAGGACAGGCATCAATTGGGGAAGATGTGCTTTGAACTGAAGGGAGCAATCAGATGCACTCAACAGCTGTCAACAGTTGTCTGGAAATGTGATTGTGTACTGTGGGCTTAACACGTTCACCATTACAAACCACAACCCCTGGACAATGGTGTGTGCCTGGTGTCTGTGGAGAACATGTCATCCCAAAAATGGCCAGTAATGATGGCATGTGTGTGGAATTGTCTTGGGACAGCACCCCCAGAAGAGGAAGAGGGAACAAGATTGGACTGCCTGCATGGGTGTACATGACTATTCAAAACTCATTGAATGAGATGTCATGATGCAGGCAAGACACATGCATAAAGTTCTAGGAAACACTCACCACCATAACCATCACCATGTGTCACAGCGCACAAACCGCCAGCTCTGCCACCCTAATGACAACTTATCAACAAAGGCCCTACAGTGACAGCCCACCTCATAGCTATGCGCCCACAACCAGTACAACCCTGATTGTCTTGAGAAAAACACCAGCCTACCATCACCATGTGTCACATGCACCCACAAAGCTGGACCCATTCATCTCAATACAAACAAATGAAAAGCTACCCCACACAGTGACAGGCTCCCTTCCACAAACAACAACACAAGTGACACCCTAGGCACCCTTCACTTACCTGCACAGGGTACCCACCTGGCTTGCATGCACTGCATCATACCTGGAAAGACACTTTAAAATTGCAAAGACATAAAGATACTGGACATCCCTAACAACTCATGCAGGGAACTTGAAAATAGGCATGGACCACACAGTGTCGAAGGATGGCAGAGTGCAAGAGGGAGACACATCACAGAGTGATGATTGCCTAGCAGTGGAATGTAGCATTAGCGACAGAGAGAGGGAAAAGCGAAAAGCACTACGTCAGAGAGTGGCAAGAGCGGAGATTAGGATGGATATGCCTGACATCACAGAGAGCAGAGAGAATTTGTCCAAGTGAGGAAGACAGAGACACAAACACTTTTGAGAGAAGCAGCCTGGTCAGAGAGCCTGGAAGGAACAGAGATGTAAAAGTGCCACATGTAGTGGCGCATGAATGACAACAGTGGGTGACAGAGAAGGGCAGACTGGCAAAGAATGAGCACATTTGAAAAGTCAATCATCAGCTTTACATCAGACAATCCACCATCAGCTTTACATCAGACAAACCACTGGCAACACCCACTGGGGCATGCAAATCTGAAAAAGAGCCATGTATGCTACATGCCTGCAAAGAAGTGCCTACAACCACATAACCATACCCTGCACCAACCATAATTCATCCCTGTTGGTCACCACTGCAAATGTACTTCAGTACAACATGCAGCTGTTCACTCACCCCCCAACATACAACACACCCTGGGTGAGACTGTTGGTGTAAGTGTGCATGGATGCCAGGGTGCACTCTGTTCTCACACACAGAGAGCAGATGAAGAAATGTTGTGGGGACTGGACGATGTTACACATGCATGGGCACACAATGTGCAGACACAACATGCACTCACTAACAGTGCTGGATGAGATGAACAAGGAATGCAAACCAAGAAATATGCAACACACCTCAGTGTAGATAACCCACAGAAATAAACACTGTACAAAACGTGACCTCTTTGGGTAACACAGAAGCAGTCAGGCAGAGGTACACATGTGCTTACATGTCTAACCCTACATGCAGCAAGTCTAAAAAACATGTCCACAAATTCCCAGAATTGTGTCACCAGAGGATAAGTCATGAAGCAGTGCTGCAGAAGTCGAGCATGCCTGACACTCAACATGTATCATCCATGTGGAACAGTGACAGGGCATTCGCTCATTTAAGTGGATAAGGGAGTAGATGGGAAAGTGGCACAGGTCAAAGAGTGGTGTGCAAGGGAGAACATCTGCAGTGCCCGGTAGGACACATGGTGCAAGGGGGGAGAATAAGGCTGTCAGTAAGGAGACATCATGATGGTCAGTGAGGCAAGTGTTGGAGAACCAAAATACACAAAGTGCTATTCCCAGCGAATGCATGTCCTCAATTAGTTTAAACATTTAGAATGAATGAAATACTGCCAATGGCTAAAGTGTGACAAGTGCTGCCCAATCACTACCATGAATTTTGTCAATTAGTTAAGTGCATCCACCAAAACAATGCACCTGCATCAAAGTTTAACTGCACATACATACACATGCATGGGCGCAGGCACACATCTGGACAGACATTCAAGCCCCCCCCTCCAACTAGTAAAATGTTTCATGCATACAAAGACCATACAAAGACCATGGCATCCAATAATACAGACACAACATGAGAGACAGTGCACATGCTGACCTGCCGAAAGAGCGGACATGATGTGATTCCCTCATCACCTCCACTGGGAACTGAACCTCCAAATACATGAAAGGAGGGCTAGTGCCTGCAGAGGGCATGGGGACTAGGGACATGAAAGGGTGCAGGGTGGACCTCCCATGGAGTGCTGTCATGGGATGAGTCAGGATCACTGCAACAACATAGGACATTGCATTTTAACAACACAGTTCTCAATCATACATACAGTACATATGTGTCAAGATTACGTATAAACATTGTTACTTGCACATCCCATCCTCTCGATCTCAAGACAGCCATGTCAGTTGACAACACTGTGCATGGCTGTATGTCCACAACTGCATTTACCAAGCCATTCAGAGGGCAATGGAAACCAACAAATGAATAAACAATGAATTCCTCATTGGATAGAGCTAAACAAAAACCCATAGCACCATCCGGGCCAGGGAGAATTGAAAACCAACACAAAAATGTCCAATGAGAATCAAGGGACCAAAAAAACATAAAAAAGACCACACCTGTCATGTACAAAAGAAAAGATGAAAGTCTTTCCTGGACTGGGGAGGAGGAGTCCACCCTGGAGGAAGGAGGAGGACGGTCCATGTCAATATCCACATGAGTGGAAAAAAGGAAAAAAGAAAAATAACCCCTCTATGGGCTCATGAAACTCACGGCAATGATGGACCAGGACGCTGGTCTGTTCTGGCACCCCCTCCTGCAGACAATCTAAAGGTGGCTGTGGTGTTGGAGCCCTACCACACAGTGCCGGGGCATGGTCTTTACTGGCCACAGCCAGCTGTGACTCCGTTGAATGCACCAGCACAGTAAGGATGGTGAGGTCTCCATGCACGTCCTCACGGATGACTGCAGAGTCTGTTTGCACGCACACCTGTGCTGCATTTAGTTGCTCGCAGAGTGTCTGCCTGAAGGCATCAACCTCCCTGTGTATCAGTGTCCTGGTGGCTGTGAGTTTGCCATGGATTGCAGTCCTCATGGCCTGCACCTCAAGCCTCAGGGCCTCTCTGTGTGCCTTAGCATCTGCATGGAGGGACCCCTGCAGCCACCTCAGATCAGCCTGTCGGACCTTGATGTTTTCCTCCATGCACAGTCCATGGGAACGGCATGAGGACCGCATGACCTGCAGCTGTTGCTCTACCCGGGTCGCTGGTGGTGTCATGTTCTTGGCCATCTTATCCATGCCCACTGAAATGTTGTCCAACACGTTGCCGTGTCGGATGGAAGCATGCAACATCTTCTTCTCTCACTCTGTCTGCTCAGCCTGCACACGTCCTGAACATGTGTGGGACCCACAATAACTTGATGCAAGGGACCAGGGCCGTTGCTGTGGTGACCATGTTGTTGGCTACAAGTCTGCAATCCTCCCTTAGACATCAGTCCCAGGACCCGATGCCAATTCATGGGAGGGTGGTCTTGCAGCCGTAACCACTGCAGATGTAGAGCCCACCACTCACACGCCTTGTGAAACTAGCAGAACCGCTGTAGACTCATGGAACCCTTCGGATCAGCCGATTGGTGCATTCACCCTTGCTCTCTTAGAAGCTTAAACATCTGATTCAGCATCAAATCCAGTCCAAAGAGTCAGAAGAGTCTGCAGCACGACTGAGGATGATCTGGACCACCAGTGGGTTTTCATGGCGTACAACATCATGTCCTAAACTGGTGGTCTGATGCACCACTGACTCTTCTTCCTTCTCCGCCTCCTCTGCATCTGGTGCATCCTCACCTGCACATGGACAGAGAAAGACATATTGATCCATGTGCAATGACACACAAATATACAATTGCATCAAAGTGACTCACACAACAAATGGTAGCACATGCAGGCATCACACATTGTGCATTTACACACTTTGAGCTGAAAGCAACGGATGCATGGCATTTGCATACCGTCAGTGGAGACATTTACATACAAAAGTGGCATGAATGCACAATGATGGGCCATGCAACTGTCATTTTAGCACACATACCAAGGAAAAGAACAGCACATGTGACATTGTAATGCTGAAGGACATCACATGGCAACAGTCATCCATCCATATCCGCCTACACCACCACAGTCAACACACAATTCAGGAATGGGACAGCGAACTGGACACATATCGAGGTCCTGGGTGAAGTTGAGGGGGAGTAAACATGCCTCTGAGTAGGCGCTGCTGAAAGTGACCCTTCTAGGCAAGGGCCATGAATTGAAGAGAGAAGGAGAGTGGAATCACAGAAGACAACAAGGTACATTGACCCACAAGAGGGTGAGGGGTGTGGGTACATGGTGTGGGGCCAGAGTGTGGGAGGGAAATAGGGAGCAGAGGTCACAATGAGTAGGATCTCTGTGTCAATGGCATTGTGGCAAAGCCTGGTACCAGTACACCATGCCTGTATGACAGGCAGGCAATACTGTATGATAGAGGATGAGGGAGAGGCGGGTAGTGAGGCTTGTTTGAGGGATGCGTGTCATCTGCATTGCAGTGCCACATCCCTGTCCTGTTGCTCATGCTCTAACCATGCAGGTGGCTAGGCTGTGTATGTGCAAATGTGTAGTGCATATAACATATCCCAACACACAATATTTAGACATGGTGAGGATGGTCATCTAAGGGCCATGAGTGGCATGTATGTGCAACTATCAATCCCATAAGCAATCACTCCGGCATGGGTGCTCTTGTTTGCAATGCAGTCACTGTATAAGCATATTGTCCCACAATGCTGGGTGACAGGTTCATGCCTGTGCATGCTCAGACTTTGAATCAGCACTGCCTCAGATGCATATCACATGACACATGTTGCAATAAAGCCGTCATGCCACATCTGGGTGTGAGATGTAGCTGGCATGTCTAACCTTACCAGACAGATGACACGGGTGTGGGGAACTGTGCATGTATCCAGTTCACAGACAGGCCAATGTCTGTGCAACTGCACAGCACACTGATGGTAGTGACAAAGCATGTGCCTGTCAAGTCTCAACTGAAAGACACATACAGGCCTTTGATGCCAGACAGGTGCCTTTCAATGTAATGTATATGACATGTCTGAGCAACTACCATGCACATGCTTAGAATGGAATGCAGCTATGTACACTCATTGTCATTCATGACGTTCAGTCCAACCACATGTACTGTCTCTGGCCATGTGATTTTCATGTTGCAAGGGTGCTAACCTCTGCATGACAACCCAACATCAGCTATCGTTAACCATATAGTGGATGGCATTACCTCTAACTACACTAATTTGAATTAGCAACTACATCGTGCCTGTAATTCGGGGCTGTGCTCTATCAGCACTGATGCACCACCACTCTGGGCATAACACAAGGCGCAGTGACAGACAGCTCAGATATGCATCATGACAAGGTATCCCATGGGAGTAGGTGACTAATGGTAAATATATATTTTTCCTTCCAAATATATATTGGAACATCGAGAATTGTTTGCTCCGTTCCTTAGCCGGTTCGTCAGTTCATCCTTTTGCACCGGCTACATCCCTCAATCCATAAAAAATGTGGCAGTTACCCCTCTGTTAAAAAAACCAGGCTTAGACCCGCAGGACGCAGCCAATCTGAGACCAATCACAAATACCCTGTTCTTTCTAAAATTAATTGACAAGGTAGCTACCACACAGCTCCAATCCTATGTACTTAACCCCGGTAAGCTACATGTGAAGCAATCAGGATTCAGGAGCTTTCATGGAACTGAGTCTGCACTCTTGGACCTACAAACACACATGCTTGGTAAATTAGAGCACAGCGGGTCGGGGTTGCTGATGTTATTAGACCTCTCAGCAGCCTTCGATCTGCTGGATCATAAAATGTTGCTCGAAATGGATGGCGACTGTCGGAGGTCTATCCAGCAATGCCATCTTTTGGCTTAAATCCTTCCTGGAGGGCCGCCAGTCATGTGTTTACTGGGGTGATCAGGTTTCTGAGCCACAGACTATAACCTGTGGTGTTCCTCAAGGATCTTGTCTTTCACCTTTATTGTTCAACATCTATATTCTACCACTATGTGTTGAGTTGGAAGCCCTGGGGATCTTTTTCTGCAATTATGCAGATGACTTCTAGTTGGTACTAGATATAACAGGGTACTATGAAGTAGATCAAGAAACATTGACTGCAGCATACCTCGTTATTAAACAATGGATGTCAACAAATTGGTTTTGTTTAAATGCCGCTAAAACGGAGTTGATGGTCTTTGGTTCTAAATATGCACAATCAAAATTGAACCAAAAATATAACAGCTTTTCTATCGAAGACAATCAAATTAAGATTGTACAGAAAGTCAAAACCTTGGGCACCTATATGGAGGAAAGTCTTGATAGTGAGGCACATGTCACCGCCGTCTCCACTAATACTAACTACCATCTTAAAGTATTGAGACAAGTAGCACCACTTATATCGGTGGAAAATCGTATAAAACTAGTAAGAGCAGTGATTCTGCCACGTGTTGACTACTGTAACGCCCTACTAGGAGGAGCCAGTAAGGCAAACGTTCAGCAGTTGCAGAAAATACAAAATGCAGCGGTACGAATCATCTTTCAGATGAAAAATTCTGAACCTACCAGCACTGCCAGAAGGAGACTCCATTGGCTCCCGGGGGCTGCCCGTATTCAATTTAAACTGCTCACCACATGTCACAAATGTATCTTTGGCAATGCCCCTGCATACTTGAAGGAGAGGATTAAAATCCACCAACCAAATAGATGCTTAAGATCTAAGGAGGGCTCCCAGTTGGGAATACCATGTACTCACAGGGCCCGTGGACAAGGGCGGGCGTTTCATGTGCAGGGCGCCCAAGCCTGGAATATCCTGCCAATCAGGTTACGTAAAACCGAGGATCATCATCTTTTTCGCAAACAGCTAAAAACCATCCTGTTTAGCTAAGACTGTCTTAGCATCTGCATCTTCCTCTGTCTTTCGGCGCCTGGATGCCCACGGGCTTTGGCGCCTTACAAATTCAAATAACATAACATAACATAACATGCAACTCAGCATGTCACAACCTGATAGTTCCACATTGATTGCATGCATATGTCTAACATTGCAGAGTGACATGCCACAAGAAAGTAGTGCACAGCAGTACATGAAGGTGTCTCATGATGCACATGTACCAGGGGAGTACCCTGGTGCGTGAAGTGTAATGTCACTCAGACATGTGCCACACATGCCCCCCACACAGGGTACTCACATTATGATGGCCATTTGACATGAGTCTATACGTCAGAAAACATGCATTACCTAGGGATTTCTTACAAATGCAGCCTGATGTGCCACATCCCAAAAAGACGGCTCATGCATGACAGGCAAAACATATGATGCACAATGACAGCCACTGACCAGATGTGTCCTCATAATTCTCCAGGCCTCCCATGCCTTGCACCGGTTCAAGTAAGGATGAATTAGCTTGTGGCCATTTCATACAGTGTCAGTTCTTCATCCTTTGGAGGCCCCTCTCCAGTTGCCATTGCAAAGGTCAGATAGACACTCAGCTTGTGCTTGGTACGACGGGTGAGATCATTTCAGCATTTCTGAACCAGTTCAGCAGTGCACATCTTCACCCCTAAGGCTTTGATCTGGTCCGTGACATGCTGTCAATGCATCATGCATTGTGCAGGTGTATGGGTGCTCCCCGCATACAGGCACATATTACGATGGTGATTGGTCATATAGTCAATGAAGATTTGGAGCTCCTCATCAGTGAAGTGTTTCTTCATCTGCGGACCAGTATCATATGCTGTGTCTTTGGTTTGAGCCTCTTCCTAATGTGCAGGGCGTCCCTTCCTGCTACGAGTGGCACAGGGTGTTGGTGCTGCCCCTGTCTGGAACCATGTTGTCATCCAGGTGGCGGCCCGCCTGTGGACTGGGGCCTGCCATATCATCCTGGGACTGGGGCAGATGTTTCATCACCTTGTACCCGACCCCAACCCCGTCTGCCCTCTTTCCATCTTGGGGCCTTTCCACTCATGTTGCAGGTTTAAGGAATGAATGGAAGGCACACCACGTTATTGTCCTGGCATATATGAGTAAGTGAATAGTCTATGTGATGTGCAAGTTAGATTTGTGGTCCAGCAAGGTTCAAATGTACCCCAAAATCAAAAGAAATGAAATGCGGTATGCGATACACAGTGGCACCCTAAATTACAATAATTGCACACACGATACCTGGAAAGTTTCAGAATAAAGAAAAGCTGTACGCGATACACAGTGGCAGCCCCAAAAAAAAAACTGAATACACGGCTCCCAGAAAGCTCCCGACAAACAAAAAAGGGGTACGCAATACAATATACAAAGTGTTGGAATGTTTGGAGCTTCCACAGCTGGTATGCTGGAGCACCTAATTAAAGGCATGGTCTAGTAAAAAATGTTATTGTCCCTACGGGTTGGCCATGTTTTTTTAAGCCTAAGTAGCTCGATTTTAGAAAACTTTCCTATGGACCTTACCCGAGTTTTCGTCCATTAAACGCACGCGAAAACAAGAACCAGGGAGCTGCCATTTTCTGATAATCCTATCTTTTCCCCCATTGCCCTGCCTGACCTGCTTTTGCGGCACTAAATCAAATCCCCCGCCCCTGAGCCTGACATTATCAAAACATTCATATTCCCCACCTCTCTCCGTGACGTTACTGTGCTGCGTAGGCAAACGCGCCCAGTCGTCTTCTACGCGACTCCACACAGAACCCGGAAACCAACACAGACCATCTCACAACACAGTGCGCCACAATTCGGAATATGAAACTGTACTTTAAAATCAAACAGCAACACGGTACATTTGGTAAAGTACATTTATTTTACATTAAATGTTTAGAGAATATTCAGCAATTGCCATATGAACTCCGAAAGCCATTTATTTTCTTTTATCTGTATCTGCCATGGTACACAGGGTGTTGCTTTTCGTTAAAAGAAGCACTTTGGAAGCACGGTGAACCGCAAGGCTGTTCCATCAACTAGGCACTAGTCCATCGTAAAGGTTGATATGTTGCTTCGAGCCACTAGTACAGCGTAAGGGCATGTGGACCCTTGGCGATCGTCCCATAAAATTGTCAGTGTGCTCCAGTTGTTCACACGAAGCTGCAGGTGTCTACTGTAAAAGCCTTCTGCTGGTGTCTCAAACCGATGGCAGTAGCAGAAGGGGAGCAAATACCTGTTATGAAAACAAAAAAATTATAATTAGTCTCGCCAGCCGATCTTCATTAATATTACTTATTTTATTTATTACAGCCGATCAGAAACTATTTGCTTGCAAGGATAGTTCAATGGAGTATGTTCGGCTCTAAAATCAATGCGAAAAGTAACGAAATAAATCGAGGCCAACACACAATGATAAACGACAGTTAGTCTACATGCGTGAAGAATGATATGATATATGATATGGCATTTGTAACACGCCTATACTCAAGTGTTTCTAGGCGCGACGAGGCAGGTGGGGAACAAGGGCAGACAGACAACGATCCTACTAGGCCAGGTGTCTTTCTGATCACGCATGGGGAAGGGCTGTACATGGTTAGTTGAATACAAATTAAATAATAGGGCCAGCTGGTGGCAAGTGCAAGGTAAATGCCAGGAGAAGGGGCTGAAGGATACCGAGACAGTCCCGTAGTGCAGGTAGGTAGTGCAGGGAAAAGTGGCTGGGCCAAGGACCGAGATCGGTGAGACCAGTGGACCTGCATGCCCATGTGCCCACTACAAACACATTTTACTTGCTTTTCCTAGCTCTTCATTCATTCATTTATTCATGCATCCATTCATTAAATCTTCATTCCGGTATAAAAGCGTGTAAAGATTTACTTACATTATATTTGAAATTTCCATTGTGTCTCTTCGTAATGCAGTCTGTAAAACGGACCGTGCTCTTGACAACGATTTTTCGTATACTGAACTAAAATGAAACTCGGTCTAGTTTCTGAATGTTCTGCCTTATCGTCTCTTACGTTATTGCGCACCCCCTCCAAATGTAATTCTTTCAGCATGGTCCCTGTCTCAAGGTCAAAAAACAATAGACCCTTATACTTCCAGTGCGACTTGTGGGCCTCATCTGGGCGCGAGCTGAAAATCAAAGCCGCTGTCCTTCGCATTCTTTATTTGCAACATCACGTAGTATAGGCATCTGTGAGAACTTGAAGGTTAGAATCTGTCTATGTAGTGCGCCTCAATGTGCAAATGCGAACTGGCTTCTCTCCCAAATGCCACGGCCCGCTTGGCTGGCGCGTTCTAAGTGCCCCAATTTTGTCCCCGTTGTCTGCGAGCTTTGCAGCCCAAATTGAGACATTTAATTTTTGGCGGAAGGTCAGGGAAAGTATAAAGTACCACAGGAGTTGAGTTAAAAGTGAGATTTATTGTTTGTTTGTTTGTTTTATTATTTGCAATTTTCAAGCCTCCCATCCGTTAACAGTGCACAGCATTTACATTTACATGAGATGAGACATGAGAAAAATATGTACATACACATATATGAGGTGAATAGAGAGAATTCTAAGGTGACACCCAGCATGTTCGCCACCCATGATGGTGAAGGTAGGGGTTAGGTTTACAGGTACACTGTACAATAACGTTTATTTACAAAAAGACAATTGTATTGCAATTATTTAAACCAGGATTTGTACTTCACAATCAGCCGTGCTTCGGGTGGGCATGGCACAGTCGCAATGTTCAGTGGCAATGGATCACTGCTCTGCACAGAAACGTCCAAAATTCCATATCTGTGCTTCTCTAACACAGCAACAAAAAGGCCTTTCACAAAGTCGAACTGCATTTCATCATAGACTGGTTTGATCACCCATTGCTTACTTCGTTTTGAAAACACCTTAGTGTAGGGAGGCATCCTTACTTTACCCCTAGTCCTAGATTGTTCATGTCCGACATTGCTGTTATGGGCCAAGACCGCTAGTAGAGTGCAATGTTTCATGCCCCGAAAGCTAAAATGCAAGCGCTTTGGCCTGTACTTTAGGCACATATTGTGGAACACCTCCAAATCTCCTGTGTGACAGAATTCTGTCAGTCCTCTCAAATCTCTTGATAGAGTTTTGTCGAAAACAATCTTCTCAATGGCTTTGTGTGTCGGTGAAGATGGAATCAACCACTTCTTTTTCCGTGCCTCCTCTGGGGACAAAGGACCATGTTCACATTGGTGGAAATGTTGATTTGCTGTCCAGCGGTGAACGTTGGTACAGTGGTGCATCAGTGACCGCCATTTTGCAAGTAGTATTTCCACTGACCCTTCACAAGTTTTTGAGCTCCACCAAAGATGGTTGGTGATAGAATGTGACCACTGCAAAATACTTTCAAAACCTTTTTTTTTCCCTGCAGCCGAGATTTTCTTATTGATTGATTTAGCAAGATGCCATACGTCAAATTGATGTTTAATATGTGGGAACTGCTCTCTCATTGTCTTGGCAATTGAAACGTGTCTATCCGTGGCTATGAGGTTGATGTGCATTCCCCTTGATTGTAGATATTCCACTGATTTTATAAATCCTAGTTTCTCCATGGCCACTGATGATGTACATTGTGTTACCTGCACGACCACCGAACTCACAATTTTCTTACTATCCATGTCCTGAAAGTGGTAGGTGCAGTACTTGGCAGAAAATCCAGGGCTGTCGCACTGTCCATCGCCGGCTAGCCTGAATCGTTTGCCTTCGAATGTACTTGCTAGAGACAATTGTTCAATTTTCCAAGCATCACTAATGGCCGGAAACAGATAATCACGTTGGTATATGTAGTACAGCGCTTTAGAAATGAAATGTAATCCCACAAACTGAAAGAAAGCCTCTAACTTTCTAAAACTGGAGCCACTAAACAGTGATGCAGCTGCACACAGTAGATTGCCTGCTGGCAGTTTCCCCAGCATCGGTTGTGCAGACCATGAGAACCTGTGATTTAATCTACAGGCGGCATTTATTTTGACGTTACTGCCTTTTATTTGACGAGTCACATTAATCAATGGCTTCCCACATACTTTCCCTCTAATGGAATGCACACATTTCAGCATACTTATAATTTCCATCAAACAACTGTCGAATACAATGTATTTGCTCTCTTTCATTAGACTGTCATCCTGCGTCAACGTTGTTTCGGCCTGTGACGTTGTGGAGATTTCAACACATTGGAAAGTAATATCGCTGATATCAAGTTCTGATGCGTCTATGGATGCTGCGGCTGGTTCATTCTCTGTCATTTCGACATCTATTACTTCAACATTGATCTGAGAACACAACAATGTCGACAGGTTTTTTGGTGGCAAATTTTTGGCGGGTGTAGATTTTGTGAATTGATCTGCAACTACTTCAGAGCTATCTTCAATACATTCAATGACATCTTCTTGTGGTGGTGCGGTCACACGGTAGCTATGGTCCAATGCAACTTTGCTGTAGTCTCCAAACACAGTTAATTCATGTTCTGGCCATTGGACATGAGCATCTCGAGCCTGAACATGCCTCGCCTCATTTAATAGTTCCTCCATAGTGTACACGGTCTGGCAAGCCACATCTCTCATTCGCTTCACTGTCTGTGTATGTATAGTTCTGACACCCACGGGTAACTGGAGGAGAGATTGGAAAAGGGATGTTCAGTTTAAACACAAGATGGAGTGTAGTAGAATTGACTGGAAAAAAACTTAAAATAGTCCCCTGCACAAACATTTTTTTAAAGTTATGAACTGTTTGTAACTAACCTTTTTTTGTTTTTTTTTCTTTGCAACTTTTTTGACTCGACCTTCAACATCTGCACGCTTTAGCTCCGATTCGTTTCCGCATGTCCTCCCTTCCTCTTGCGCTGCAACGACTATATTTTCTGTATCCGCATAGACAGCACGGAATGAGGCTCCATCGTCTCCCTGAAACATAGTACTTTCATTACTATGTATCAAAATATTGTTAGCATAAAACACACGTGAGGACGAACACACAGGTACATCTCAATAGCCAAACACGATTTAAACATTGTGTGCAACAATCAAACGACAAGTATTCGACCAGTGATGATCTATTTCGATGGAACTGTCAGTATCCATACCTCTGGCTCTGCATGGACTGCCATGAATGGTTGTATTGGAGAGGAGGCATCCGCATCTCCCTGAAACACAGTACTTGCATTAGTATGCTTTTCAATATTGGAAACACAACACACGCTTGGGGTCGACGGCACAGGTACATATAAAGAGATAACCACAAATGATGCATTGTCCAAAAGAATCAAGGAAAATCTAAATATGATCACATTTCATCGACTTATTTCTCCGATTCCTTTACATCTGCATCATCTAAATGAGATGTTGTGATTGTGGTGGAAGCTCCGTCGTCTCCCTGAAACACAGTACTTGGATTAGTATGGTTTTCAATATTGGAAACACAACACACACTTGGGGTCGAACGCACAGGTACATATAAAGAGAGATAACCGCAAATGATGCATTGTCCAAAAGAATCAAGGAAAATCTAAATATGATCACATTTCATCGACTTATTTCTCCGATTTATTTACATCTGCATCATCTAAATTGGATGTTGTGATTGTAGTGGAAGCTTCGTCGTCTCCCTGAAACACAGCACTTGCGTTAATAGGGAAGAAAGTATAGCAAATGGAATCACGTTATATGATCACGCATGATGGAGCTGTCATTATCCATACCTCGTGCTGCTGAAGAATATCTATGGATGTTGCAAATGTAGTGCGCACTTCCGAAAGCTGTTGCGCCGATTCGTATACGCATGGTCCCGCTTCCACTTCCCCTGGAATTACTTGAATGTCAGGTTCTGCATCAAGTGCAGGGGTTGACGCTCCATCAACTGCCTGAAACATAGTACTTGCATTAGTGAGGATTACAATAGTGAAAACATAACACACACCTGGGGTCGACAGCACAGGTACATATGAACAGCTAACCACGAATGAAACATTGTATAGAACAATCAAACGACAAGAATTCCAGCTCTGATGATGACGCTCGATGGAGCTGTCAGAATCCATACCTCCTGCTGGTGAAGAACATCTAGAAATGTTGTAGATGTGGCGGACGCTTCAGCATCTCCCTGAAAGACAGTACTTGCATTAGTATGGATAACACTAATTATAACTGAAAACAAACACCAGTGGACGATAACTAAAGTGTATATCAATTGGAAAGCACTAACCAAACATTTGGTAAAATAATTACACGATAAAATAAAACTATTACTTGACATGCATAAAACAAGTCTGTAGCGGATTAGCCTAGTAAGATTACCTGATACGCGCTAGAAGTGGTTGATAACTGCGACCACGCCAAGGATGTAGAATTTCTTGCTTCAGATTCAAGGGATAGTCAAGAAGTTGTAAAGGTAAATTAATGATTGATAATGAAATGCCAATATTAAAAATAGCCATGTAAGGCGACAGAATACTTGAAAAATGCTCAATACAGCACAGTTCCCTGTTCACATATATATACATTGCGTTTGTGGGTTATGAAATCGAAAAAGAATATATTGATAAATGTCATTATTCAAAAAACTATACACTCATATCAATATCGAAATTATTACAAGGGATAGAACACCTACAATATCAATTAATCCGTTCGGCTACCTACACACTACCGCAAGGCCTAAAGCTAAATCCGGACACTTGACTCACCGGTGGCGGAATGTGGACGAATAGAGTGGGAATAGCGTTTTCGAGCAATTTCCGTGTCGTTCGCCGTTTATTCTTCTTTGTTACCCAAGATGTTGTGTACATGTCCAAGGAAAAGTGCCGGCTGCAGATGCGGTATCGATCACCCCTCTTGTTCTGTAAGACTTGTTGGACTCTACTTTCCAGCTCATCCAGTGGATATCCGCAATGTCTGACCCATTCTCTTATTCGATCAACAGTTTTCGGGAATACATGCATTGTAGTGCCTTCAGATTTCGCATGGGTCTTCGAAGGGCAACCGCTAATCGAACAGGCAGGCATTGTTGATAAATCTGAAAAGTAAATATCGACATTATTATACAATCTTCAAGAATAAAGATTTGATACAAAAGTAAATTAATCATACAACGATCAATGCAAGGTTTGTTTTGGTCGCAGGAACTATACCAGTTCATTATGTGTGGCTTAGTATTTGCATAAATTGCAGAAATGTATAAATGATGTGTCTAAAATCTGAACATGTGACTCGTCCCTTGGATGTTCTGTCTTGCACGAGAAGGAAACATGCTTACATTATAGACTGGACCCCCGAAGGATGCAATTCGATGACAATAGACACAGCTGAAAATAAATAGATCTATTGATAGCATAGCAATGGAAACTCAAGTCAATAGCAATGAGACCAATGAACATAGCACTATTGTGTACTCTACTCGCAAATAGATAGAAATTTAAAAATCTGCGAAATATGACTAGGATATATGGCCTTACCTTGACCAACAAACAGTTAGATTCAGCAAGCAGAGCAGTATGTTGCAGGAGAATAGGTGGGTGGACACGGGTAGCACACTGATAGGTTCGCTCTAAGCGGTCACAAAAGTTCACGGATAGCACGACGACAAGCAGATTAGCGTAGATCTCAGTGGTTGCCAGGTAACACGTTCAGGAGTTGACTTGCAAAGCACAAAGATGTTCTCATGAGACATATCAAGTGGTTTATAAAGTATTAGAAACAGGGGTGTGTTTGTGAATGAATGTCGTATGAATGTCGTGGTCTTAGGGAGGCGGCCTGCTTGAAGGGGAGGCCTGGCTGGAGACACGGGGTCTGAGGAGGCCATGTGACCGATGGCCCCTTGGCGTGGGATACCTTTTGAAGTGCACATGTAGTTTGGCACCATGGCCTTTCGCGCCCCTGACAGCCCCCAATGCCAGCACGCATCCAGTGGCGCGAACCGCCTTTGATAGAGGGTGGGTGGGATGGATGGGCCTGGGGCGTGCAGATAAGGCACAGGAAGACTGCTGAATGGAGACACACTTATGTGGATTGCAGGGGGGCGGCCTGCTTGAAGGGGAGGCTTGGCTGGAGACACGGGGTCTGAGGAGGCCATGTGACCGATGGCCCCTTGGCGTGGGATACCTTTTGAAGTCTACATGTAGTTTGGCACCTTGGCCTTTCGCGCCCCTGACAGCCCCCCATGCCAGCGCGCATCCACTGGCGTGAACCACCTTTGATAGAGGGTGGGTGGGATGGATCGGCCTGGGGCGTGCAGATAAGGCACAGGAAGACTGCTGAATGGAGACACACGTATGTGGATTGCAGGGGGGCGGCCTGCTTGAAGGGGAGGCCTGGCTGGAGACACGGGGTCTGAGGAGGCCATGTGACCGATGGCCCCTTGGCGTGGGATATCTTTTGAAGTGTACATGCTGTTTGACACCTTGCCCGTTTGCGCCCGTCACAGCCCCCCATGCCAGCGCTTATCCCCGGGTGCGAACCGCCTTTAATAGAGGGGGGTGGGATGGATGGGCCTGGGGCGTGCAGATGAGGCACAGGAAGACTGCTGAATGGAGACACACTTATGTGGATTGCAAGGGGGCGGCCTGCTTGAAGGGGAGGCCTGGCTGGAGACACGGGGTCTGAGGAGGCCATGTGACCGATGGCCCCTTGGCGTGGGATACCTTTTGAAGTGTACATGTAGTTTGGCACCTTGGCCTTTCGCGCCTCTGACAGCCCCCCATGCCAGCGCGCATCCACTGGCGCGAACCGCCTTTATATCAATATATAGTATATCGCCTTTATATCAATGATAGTATATCGTTGCTTATCAATAACAAATGCCACATACCGGAGATTCTTGTGAGCACAGACCCACACTTCAACCGGTGTATTATAGTGGTCAAGACCCTAAGGCCTGTATAATCCAATGGTAATTGTTAGTATAGATATATGTGTGACTTTTATAGAGACATAACCTACTGAAAGACTTTGAACAAGTGTTATTTAGTGCATGCATTATCGAGAATATGTTATGTTAGCTTAGATAGATAGTGACCACCCTGCTTCACAGCGACCAGACCTTCACCCATTCGGAGCACAGATGTCTGACATCCATCCTTGAAGGGAGACACACTTGATTCATTTAAAAAATCAAAACAACCATTGTTAAAATTTATGTGGTGTTTTATTTTGTATCTTATTTTCATGACACAAAAATACAAGACTTTAAAGATTATACAGGTCAGGTTGCAGCACAGCGAGAGAAAATCCCCTGTACTGTGACCGCTGTCACTCGGGAACGTTTCTCCAATGGCACGAACGGCACAGGTGGGTATCACTCTTCGAACGCGGTGTCCAAGCCTCCCGTGGAGCCACCATGTAAAGGAACGATAGGCCACCAGCCTGTACCACCTGTGAAAAGGAATGAAACAAACTGTTTTTAAATGACCAAGATAAGTTTAATAAACGTTTGTTGTCAATGACAATTCTTGTAACTAATGGCATTCTGCACGGACAAATGCTATCTAGACAATGCACAGTATTGAACGACTGGTTACCAGACATTTGGTCGAAAAAAATTGGTCGACCAGACAAATGGTCGAACCAATTTGGTCGAAAACCAAATGGTCGAATTTTTTTATTTTTTTTTATTTTAACCCTTTTTTAAAATTTTTTTTTTACAAAACGAAAACCCGAAAAATAAATATATAAATAAAAAAAAAATTCGACCATTTGGTTTTCGACCAAATTGAGTCGACCAAATTGCAGTCGACCAGTTTTTTTTCGACCAATTGACTGGACACCGAACGACTTACATGCGTTACAATGATATGTAGATGTAATTTTGGATATAGTAGAAGAACATGAAATAGGAGTGGCATGACAAGCAGAGTATACTTACTCGTTACTCGGATTACGAGGACGAACAGTTGTGCGAAGTTCGTGCATAAGCACCAAGATTATTCTCAACACGGCCCGTGTGAGGCAGGCTGCCCTGAAGTCTGGCAGCTCAGTGATGCATTGCGGTCGTGGCTCGCCTTCCAAAATGTAGGCCAGGCATCCCGAGTTTTCTCAGCAGCAGCAGTTCTCGTCCTCAGTTGGCATTAGCTCGCACCGATTGCATGTGTACCAGGTGGAGACGCCGTCCATTCGACTAGGCCCAGGCTCTTCATCTGTTGATTCGTCCTGCCAACTGCCGTCCGAATCCCCATCGTTTTTGCGTGATTCCCTTTCCAGTAGTTCCTCCTCGGTATACTCGGGCTCGTACATGTAGGGCATTATTGTAGCCATTGTGTGTTAAACAAACTAAAATAATTTATAGCGGTGGTACTGGTATCTGTTCACATGGGCTACAAGCGGCGAAGGTAGCTGACCAGAGCACTGAAACGAGTCACAGAATACTCAAAGTAACACAGAGAGAGGAATGGAATCGAAAATCTACTTCTGTGTGTTGTGAAACGGTCTGTTTATACTTATTGAAGAAAGAGGCGTCCTGCCATTTCAATGGCGACACGTCATTAGCTGAAGCGCAGCGAATGTTGACACAAGACGTGCTTTGGCGTTGGGAAATGGGCGGTACGAGTCTGCTGATGACAGGCTCAGGGGCGGGGGATTTGATTTAGTGCCGCAAAAGCAGGTCAGCCAGGGTGATGGGGGAAAAGATAGGATTATCAGAAAATGGCGGCTCCCTGGTGCTTGTTTTCGCGTGCGTTTAATGGATGAAAACTTGGGTAAGGACCATAGGAAAGTTTTCTAAAATCGAGCCACTTAGGCTTAAAAAAACATGGCCGACCCGTAGGCACAATCACAATTTTTACTAGACCATGCCTTTAATGGTAGTTTGCATAGTCTATGCAATACATGACAATGACAACCATGTTCACATTTACAGGGGACAGTGCTTCCTGCTGTAAACACCCACGAAAACAGAAATTGCGTACTCGTCACAAGGCAAGCCTCAAAATGTGAAGAAAAAATTAGCATATGCACAGAGGCAAACGCCCCCAAAATAAATATATGCATACATGGTACCCGAAGGTAACAGATTGCGTGACACTCCCAAATATATCTATACTACACTTGTCCATTTTCGTTCCTTCACGTGCACACACATTGTTGCATTTCCATCTCCTTATGTATCTCTCTCAATGCTGTGGGCAGCGTTGGCGCACTGCGTGCCATGCATGCTATGTAACTTATGTGCTAAGGTCCTTTACTCTGTTTTTGGCTGCCTAGCTAGACATGGAAGAATCACACTCCTGCCTATGTGCCTACGTGCCAATTTACCTGCCTCCTCCTGCCCTGTGCTGACTCCTACCTTGCCATCTGCTGCTGCCCACCTGCTGCCCTCCTGCACTACGTTGGGAGTGCCTGCTGTCCAGCCATTGCCTGTGCTCCTGTCTCCGGCCTTGTGACCAACTCAGCTGCTGTGTCAGACTCCCACTTTACCATTCCACAACCACTGCTCCACAGTCCATCTCCAGGACCACCTTGCCAACCCACACCTGCTTCGGGGGGTGCCATGTAAGCACCATCTTAATCCAACCAGAGCGGCAACCCAGCAGCAGAGTGGTAGAGGGCTGTCAACTTCAGCTCAAAGGAAGTTGCCATCCTGGTGGATAAGGTCCTGGAGAATTATGATGTCCTCTTTGACCCTGTGAAGCAGCGCAGCAAGGAAGGCCATAAGCAGATGTGGATGGACATAACAGCTGCCATCAACACGGACTAGGTGGAAATCCTCTGCTACAAGACCGTCCAAAAGTGCAGGGAGGACCTCAAATCCAGGACTCACACCAAGGCCCTGTGCACCCTGAAGGCCTGTTGAACCATGGAAGAACACCGTGTAGGCAGGTGCTGGTTCTCCAACAACAAAATACAGGTCTGGGTGAGGATCTACCCAGAGATGCTTACCCAGGTCTGCAATTGGCAACACCTGGATTCTGTTGGTGAGTAGTCATGTGGTGCAGTGCTCTATGGTGCATGTGTGTTGTGCATGTACCTGCATGTCTGTAGTGACACCATTATGTTTACAGCATGATTGTTTGAGAGATCGCCAGCGGCATGCAGGCATCAGGCAATATGTGAGGTGTGACATCTACAAATTGGACCTGTGCCGGTATTTGCAGTGTGTGTCGTTGTACAGTTGTGCAAATCATGCACATGCAATGTCACTTGAAGCTGAGGCATGCTTGGATGGCAATGCTGCCAGATGAGGATGTGGTGCCCCTGTCCGGTACATGCATGATGGACATGATGTTGTGTGAACTATAGCAATTTGTGACTATGCTTCCCCCACATCTCGGGTTGACACGCGCTTTTGAATGTTTGGCGTAGTAAAGTTGGGGTGTTGCATTTCCTGGGACTCTAATGTGATCTGTCAAGGCACAGTTTGTGTATTCATAGTTTATGTGTGTGCATGCCATGTGTGTGTGCCTGGGGCCATGGCATCCTCATATGTGTTTGTGCAATTGATGCATGCATGTGTTGCATGTGCACAGAGCGGGTTGTGATGGTGGCATGTAGTTTGATGTGATTGTGTGGAGAGATGTCGAAGAAGGTGTTGGCATGGCCATGCTGTGGGTGGTGCAATCTTGGTAGAGTACTTGAGGCCAGGAATCCACTGTGTCTTGGCCACAATGTGTTCACGGCGTTGACACTTCACATCTGTGTTCAAATGCTTTACATGTATATCCATCCTACCAGTTTACTCCCTGGCCACCCCTGTTCCCATGTGGCATGTCTCCCATGGATGTGCATCAGGTTGCAGTTGGGTCACATTGACTTTATCATTCTTACATGTGATTTCTCTTGGTATGTGTCTGTGCCCTGCCCACATTGTACTACTTTTACATGTGGTTGTGTCATGACTGTGGTTGACATTGAGCCTGGGTTGTCATGTCTGTATGGATGTGAATTGCATGTCCATGTGTGTGAATGTGGATGTTGTTGATTGTTTATTGGACAATTCATGTTCCTGTGAATGTTGTTGATGTCACACCAGCTTTTACGCAGTACAATGATGTTGCTTTTCTGTGTCTCCTTTACCACAGTTGCTGCAGCTGTTGAAGAGGGCGGAAGCCATGCTGTGGAGCATGGATGTGGGGACCGTTCAACCGGAAAAAGGCACAGGCCCCAGCCAGCCCCCCGTGACAGCTCATCTTCGGGGAGCGATGTGGCTGTGGTAGTGCCTGTACCACCGGGCGTGGCTGCTGGGGGTAAGTCCAAAGAAGTGAAAGTGGCAGGGGACTCCTCTGCAGCGGAGGAACACAGTGATGCGACACGGGGGCCACCCATAGCAGAAGACACTGTAGAGTCATGCAGGTTGACGGGGAGGAGGCAGAAGAGGTAGTCGTTGCAGCCCAGCCCATGGGGTCAGGTGGGGGTGTCGAGGTGGGTGTACATGCTGCAACCCTGTCCTAGGGGCATGAGGCTGTGTAGGTCACTGTGGAGGTACCTGTGCAAAATCCTGTCCCTGGGCCATCGGATGCAGTTGTGCACACGTTCCAGGATTCATCCATGCAGACCAGCGCCGATTGCCAGCTAATGTGTCCATCAGGGAACAGGTGCTGCCCCTGCTGGCCAGCCTGATATAGCAGACTGCAGCCATACATGATGATGGGCAGTTTACCCATAGTATGCTTGCCCATCATCACAATGAGAATTACTGCCTCATGACCTTGCTGGCAGCAGGCCTGTTCCCTGGTGTGCTCCTGGGTGGTTCACTGCTGCGACCACCGCCTCGGCTTCCTACTCTAAGAAACAAGTCATACTTAGGGCTGCCTTCTGGGCCACATACCAGCATGGCCCCCTGTGCACCAGTCCCAACCCTAACACACCACTTGGAGGAGCCTAACCCCTGTACGAGATGGGAGTCCAAAGTATATCAGATGAGGTGATCACCATGCCTACCCAGGCACCAACAGTGGCACAGGCAATGGAGGGACAGCAGGCACCTTGAACAGTGCAGGTGCCGTACAACCCAGACAATCATCATCAGGCCGTAGGGCGTACCAACAGAGCATGCACTGGACACAGCAGCAGCAGATGGAGTCAAGAAGGAGGCGGACTGTTGCAGGGCATACACCACCAAGGGTGCATGTGTGGCGACTTTGGGGCAAGAGGACCATGTGGGTGTGCAGGAGGCAATTTTTCCGTGTTCTGCAACTATGAAAGGCAGCTGCTGGCAGAGAGGTAGCAGGCAATTGAAGGACTTGTGATGGTGTGAGGTGAGGTGGCACTGCGTCGGGCAAGTAGGCGGGCTGCCATCCTGGATGCCACTTGCAGGTCAGTGCGGGCCACCCAACTACAGATGCTGTCCACCCTGAAAGCCCTCTAGGAAACAACAGAGGCCCACTGATAGTGGATGTGATGCCACATGTTACTGTATGTTTGCAGACTTTCACATTGTTTGGATTTAAGGTGCAAAATTGTTCATGTATCCCCTTTGCACATGCTTGTGATTGTGTATGTGCCTACACTCTATTGGCTGCAGTGTGTGTTTGGCACTGTGGGAGCTGTGGTGAGTGGTGGGCTCACTGTGTATGGGTGGCCTGGTCACATCACTTGCCTCTGCCACTGTAATGTAGTTGTGTCCCATGTTTGCTCTTTCTGTCTCAGTGAGTCATGCACTCTCTGACTGCCCTCTTATTAGCCATGCACAGGTCTGTCATGTTGTGGTCCCTGACAGGGAGTTTGCCACCCATTCCACCTGGGTCAATTATTTTCATACTTTGACGTGCCTGGTCATTATTTGTGGATCAGGTTGATGTTTCATTTGGTTTATTTCTGTATTCAGCACACATTCAGTTGCTGTGCTTTGATGCCTTTGCTGTTGTTGTTATTATTATTATTATTATCATTATTATTATTATTATTATTATTATTTTTATTATTATTATTATGATTATTATTAATGACCCATGGCCAATATGCACATGTCACTTTCCATTGCATTCACTTGTCACATGGGGATGGGATGGCCACAGTGTGTTGGTGCAATATAGTGCTGTATGGTTGTGGTGCTGCAGATTCAGGTCTGCCAGGGAATGACAGCATATGCACTTGCCCAGGATTGATCTTCATTGATTCCTGTTGATGGTGTTGGCAGTGGACATGCTGGAGGTGTGCTTCATGCTGGAGACAGACCACAGAGGTTCAGGTGAGTGGCAGCCACACATTGGACTGGTAGTGTTGGAGACTATCAGCGTGTTGCCTTAGTAGGTAGTGACGAAGGTGAGGGGGCTGGTGGGTGGTGTCTGGACTTGACGGGGTTGCTCGGGGGTAGTGTCTGGGTTGAGGGTGGTGTGGGGAGGGGGGTGTACTGTCATGGTGCATCCTGGGGTAGTGTCGGAGGTGAGGGGGGCAGGTGGGTGGTGTCTGGACTTGAGGGGGCTGTCTGGTAGTGTTGGAGGTGCAGGGGCTTGTGGGTGTTGTCTGGACTTAAGGGAGCTTCCTGGGAGTAGTGTTTGGGTTGAGGGCAGTGTGGGTAGGGGGAAGTAATGTCAGGGATCTGCCTGAGGTAGTATTGGAGGTGAAGGAGTCTGGTGGGTGGTGTCTGGACTTTAGGGGGCTGCCTCGGGTAGTGTCAGAGGTGAGGGGGCTGGTGGGTGGTGTCTGTACTTGAGGGGGCTGCCTGGGGGTAGTGTCTGGGGTGAGGGCAGTATGGGTGGTGGGAGTACTCTCAGGGTGCTGCTTGGGGTAATGTCAGAGGTGAGGGGGACTGGTGGATGGTGTCTGAACTTGAAGGGGCTGCCTGAGGTAGTGTCAGAGGTGAGGGGTCTGGTGAGTGGTGTATGGACTTGATGAATTGATGTGCAGTATGAGTATATGGCTGCAGTTTGGGTGCCTTGGGATCAGGCGGGTGTACTCACATTTTCAGAGGGGTACTGCCTTTATTTATGAGGGAGCTCAAACATTTTTGCATGGGGTACAGCCTTGACTTACGAGGGTGGGCCCGTGTTATCTCAGGGGTGCCGTCTTGACTTACGAGGGTGCGCCTTCATTTTCACATGGGTGAAGCCTTGAGTTATGAGGAAGCTCATGTTTTTTTGCAGGGGCGCATTCTTGATTTACAAGGGAGCTCATGAGTTTTTGTAGGGTGTGCAGCCTTGACTTGCGAGGTGGCTTGTGCGTTTCCGCTGGAGTGATGCTTTGATTTATGAGGGTGCCTGCATTTTTAGTTGCATATCAGGTTGAAATGCACGTTTGGATCCATGAATAGGCGGAGCGCGCAGAAAAACATATGCGCGCATGTTAGGGAGAATTCTCCAAAATGGCTCATTTCCCTTAACTGTTGAGTCCCTCAGCAGTTTTGCTGGATTTCTAGGATTTATTTTTTCACCTGGTAAGAGTGTCAGCCTTTTTTCCCACTCTTACATGTGATTTTGCTGTGTGTTGTTATTTTTTTTTGCTCATGGACTATGGAGTCTCACCCACTCCATAGGCATCATATACTGACTAATGTCTCCCAGAACATGTAAAGTTGCCATTGACTTTAATAGTCTTTTTACATTTACAGACCCAATACAACCTATCTTCCAATAGAGTAATGGAAGGGTTAATAGTTATCCCTTTTTGTCTGATTCTCATTGAACATTATTTTGTTCCCCTTTCTCTAAGATTTGGCTGGTGGCAGTGGTATCTACCATTGTTATTCTACCACGAGCTATGGAAATAGCCTCGGTAACGATAGAGGCTATGTTGGTAGCCTCAAACTCAAACCCGCTGGACCCCTTTTATTTTTATTTGGTTCCGGTCGGGTTTATTCACCATTTCTTTTTGTAAAGGTCTTTCTTGTGTTTTACTCTGCGCGCCAAACCAGGTTTGGTTCCTTTGTTTGCCCTCCTTCGGGGGGCTTCTGCACAGAAGCCCTCCTTAGGCGCCTGAGTGTCTGGGTGGACAGGATGTGCGGGAGGGGTTTGAGGCCCCCTGCACAGGGTCTCCTTGGAGACCCAAGTCACACTCTAGTTTGATTGGCTAGGTGGCGGTCCTCCCAGGACAGCCACCCTGCTGTGTTTTTGACAGCCAGGCTGTGTGAATGGGGGAAAAATGCTTAAAAGCAGGTCTCTGGGACTTGGAAGGCAGTGTCGGCACTGGAACGAGAGAACCGAGGAACTGAAGGAAGACGACTGCTGCAACTACTGGGCATCCCGGTGTAGCCCTGCTGCAGGTCTGAATTGCCCAAAACTCTGACGACAGAGAAGATGTGCAAGGAATCTTCTTCCCTTGCGCTTGGTGGGACCAACCAGCTCGCCAAACACCAAACGCCGGTCTCGTTCTCGCTGCGGTGAACCAGATAGCCAGGTGGAACGGAACCTGTTTGGGTTTTAAGGAGCACACCTTTTATTCAACACTTTGCTCTGCTGCTGGCTTCTTCCCTGGGCAGTGCAGGACCCTCCAGTCTTCCTCCTTCTTTTCACCACGACAGTCGCTTCAGGAACTGTGAGCCTGCAGGAACTGCCAGGAACAACCGCCTCAGCTACAGCATTCTTCTTCATTTAAAGTACTGTGCAAATCCGGTCGTTCGTTCCGTCCGACCGCGGTGAAAGTGTTTGAAATCTTTCACCTCTCAGAAGGCTTGTCCTTCTGTTCTCCAATGAATACTTTTTCCTCCGACCAACTTCGTTTTGAACTCTTGGCAAAGACTTAACTGCAAACTACTCTGAACTGTATGATCCTCTGCAAAGACTCTGAACCATTAACATTCGCACAGGCCTATTGACTTGAATCCTAGTTGTAGTAAGCCTTTTGTAAATTGCCCTGCCTATCACTTGTTGGTGTTGTTGATTTTGGATAACCTTGGCCCTCATTACAAGTCAGGCGGTGACCATGGTGCTATTAGCACCATGGTCCATGCCGGATTCCGCCATGGTGGATGGCGGAATTACCGCCCCATTCCAAGGTGAGTGGGGCGGTAATTCCCCATTCACCATTTGCCCTTCCCCATTCCCATTTTTGCCCCATAGGGCATAATGGGGATGGGGAAGGCGCTAATTACGGCGCCTTGGACTTTAACGCCTGCAAAAAGCAGTCTTTAAAGTGTGAATCAGGCGTTAAGGGTTAATGGCGCCGACGGCGCCGTTAAACCCTTAACGCCTGACTTGTAATGAGGGCCCTTCTCTTTTCCTCCCTTTTAAATTGCTGGAGTGCCATTTTGCTCACACTTCATTTTGAGTTTAAGTTGTCCAGAATTGAATGGGGGCTATTGTAGTGTATTAAAATTGTGATTTTCTGCTGCTTAATAATAGTGAACTGTTTTATATCTGATGGTGTAAATAAATGTATATTATTTTACTCAGAACCTTGAATCAGTGTTCATTTGAACCATAGTAATTGCTGTCCTTTGTGTAACTTCTGATACTGCTCACTTTACTCTTGAGATAAGTCTGGCTGCTCAGCCATCGCTAGCACTTTACTGTGTAGTACAGGCTTGTACCAAAGGTGAAATTGTACTTACACTTGTAGTCTTAATTATGTGTGGTGTTCCCAGAGGGTACTGCATATGATTCTGCCTAACAGTGCAGGCTCACGCAGTATCGTTCTGAGCGTGCAGCCTTTGCATGATTAATGCACACTTTTCGATGAATCATGCCCTGTGTGTACAGTGGGAAATTGAGACTTGACTGAAGGCCTCTCTGTGAACAGTGAGCAAAGGTTCCTCATGTGTATTACCTATGATAACTTAGGGCCTGATTCACTGAACGTTTTCCAATCGATAAGGGCCATTATAAAACGCTTCTGTGAATCAGGCCCTTCATGTTAAAGAAGCACGTCATAACCTCACTGATGAAACCAAAAAGCAAGACAGAAAGACGTCTCTATTTGCTGCAGCCACTGTTTTTCAGAGGAAATTTGACTAGCATGTTGATGACAGACAGACTCCTATTATAAAGGATATTTCATTTCCCTAAAAGGTACAGTGAGTTACAACGTTACCGACTGTCCTGAGCGGGAACCAACCCATAGGAGAGTGAATTTGGCCAGGTTCATTCTTAGGGGAGGGCTTTTCACATGGTTGCAAAATTTAGAGGGCAATTGTTGTTGCAGCACCAAAAATAGTCAATGATGGTAAATAAAGGAACTATAACTTTCCGTCGTGCTGCACCACTCATGACACCACCAATGACATGAAAGATATCATAGATGGTATTCATCACCGATGGGTGCTCGCTCTGAACCAAAAAATGTGAAGGGCTGCTTTCTATGTCGTATGAAGTAATTCTGTATTACTTTAAAAATCATTAAACATGAAAGGACTCATAGCAGTTTGAGTGCATGCACATAAAATAGAACGCACATGTTTGCTTGTGGCAAAGGTATCTGAAAATGGAAAAGTATATTGTCTGGAGAAATGGTTTACGAGCACTGTAGGCATTTACCATATACAGATATCGAGCACAACTAACAATCTTCAGATTGCACCCAGTGAACCTTGGGGCTTCACTGTTATCCTCGGGATGTGCCCATATGGCATATTGCAATTGCGCCAAGACACGCGCCATAAGCTGTTTATAAAGTAACAATAATAACATTGTTACAAAGCACTATGCTAAATCACCTGGCGTACCCTAGCATACAGTAAGCACGGTGTTAAAATTGAACTTGAATGGGCTAGGAACACATGTATAAGCTCCAGTCACCAAAGCAAGGACTGGACACATGGCCAACACATGTATGTGCTTAAGCAGTGCGAATTCTTCTTGCAACGTGTGTACCTATCGTAGTTGAGGTAAATGACGTCTGCATCAAAATGCACTGCAAACAAAAGTATATAAAGGCTTTGTTTATTTTGACAAGCAGCAACGGACCGTTTAAAATGCAAAGCGTTACTTCCGTAAATTATCACGCCACATGGTGTCTGGTGCTGTCACTGGAGATAACACTCAGTTTACAGGAACATACGTTTCTGTGGTTTGCGTGCTAGCCAGAGGAACACAATTGTGTTCATCGCCTGCCCACCAGCCAATCCGCATGCTCGGAGCATCTTGCAGAGCAGAACATGAAAGCACGCTGTGTCATACGCTGATAGAACATCGATGCATGCCGAAGCACTCGTCAAGGAAAGAAACGGGCATTTCATATCTAATTTGAACACCGGAAAAGCATGCAAACATGTTTAAATCAAGAAGCACAGACGGGACCCAAAAGGGAGGCAGATACAGGTAAGTTGCTTTACTTTCTTAAACTGTGATCGTACACATGCTACACATGGCGGACCCCCCCACCCACAGCCCCCCCGCAGATATACTCACACACATGCATTGTTTCCCTACTACTCAAAGTTCCGCAGATGTACCCATAGACTCCTACCCACACAAATTGTCAATTTCCATCCTCATCAGACGTTCTTCCGGACCTTTCCTTTTGAGACAGCCGTATTGTCCCTTGTGTTAACCCCTGTCTCCACTTAAATCAAGCCTCACTCCTCCTCAGTAAAGCCCTGTGGTAGCCAGAACAGGACAATTGCATTTATAGAGGGCACATTTAACCCCTCGTGGGTATCATGGTGTTATTGACAGATAACAGATGTGTATTATTACCTAAATCAATGGTACTCGTTTTACCAACTTCAGAAGGATGAAAGGATGAGTGGACCTGCCAGGATTCAGACCTGTGACCATGAGGTCAAACACAGGCCCCTGTAGTGGTTGCATGAGACCACTGAGACACAGACCTGGCCATGCACATATACTAGCAATGCAATGGACACTGGCACACACAAGGACACCGAGGGCTTCAATGAGACCCATATCGTCAACAATTGACTGTCATGTTTCAGAAAATTGTGTTGTCTGTGCACTTAAGCCTTTCTTCTCTTGTGATAGTTCACATACTGAGTGCATCATGTGCTGAATGTGCAGAGGCTGTACACACCTAAGGGAGTTTCAGTTGCTTTCCGATGTTACACGTTTCAAAAGCAATGAAGAAATAGTGAATCCACATAGGAGAAGCGCTGCTAGTGCAAAGAATCGAGATGAAAACTAGAATAAGATCATGTGTGAACAGGGACCAATATACATGATTAGCAACCAAGCAAGAGGTAGGAAAATGGAGATATTGTAATATGTTGTATCAGATCTGCTGACACGTGTTTCGACCCTCATCGGGTCTTTCTCAAGGCAAAACTGTATAAGCAATAACCAAAAAACAAATCATGATTGCCAGGGTGGCAACAGACAAAGTAATTGAGCAATGGTTAAGTGACATGTTGAAAAAACATGAGGGCATGTGGAAAGAACATTTTTCACAAGAAACCCAAATCAGATGCAGTGAACGCAGAGACAGATCAAAAATTCATACAAATCAGATAGGGAGAAACGGGTAAGAAACCAGGCAGAAAAAACACACATTTTATCATAATATTTCATTAGTAGTACATTGATTACCGATGTAGATGGGTGTATTTCAATACTGTGGTGCGGGAAACTGGTAGTTGGTAGACAAAAAAAAAGAGAATTGCAGTTGAGCGAACTGAAGCAACAATTGGAAAAGCAACTCAAATAATAAAACACCACTATAGCGTTAACCTAATGGTGCTCACAGAAAACTCAAAATACTTTCCTTGGGTTGAAAGCTATCAAACTAAGTGCAAATGCGATACATCCCAAATCAGTGTCACACCCGTGGACAGTACATCAGGAGATACATTGCTAAAGGCCAGACCCAAAGAAGGGTAACCAAACTACTTCCTGTACACAGTAACTATGCCAGAGATTTGTTTAACAGTCTATTTAATGTACTTCCTGTGCTACACACGTCAGGGTTGGGTCTTTGATCCACCCATATTCCCCTAATTTCTTGCTTCTGAACATTTCTGCATGTTTCCCTTTTTTTGGACAGGAAGCAGTTTGTTGCCTTACCGCAGCACTCCTAATGTGGCCCAGTGTTCTTCAATTATAGGTCACGTGTGATGTTTTCACCCTCATGTATTAGTATTTTAGCTAATATTGGTGCAAGCGTAATGTTTTCTTTTACCACTGGGGACACTCTTGAGTTATTCTTCATGGAGTCTTTTGGCTTATAGTCGTCCTACACCTGGCATACAAACACTGGTTGTACTTTTATAAAACCTTAATTATTACAGGAGTATCCTTCTTGCTTCCTAGGAATTGCTATCACTTGCTTTCACTGCAATGTTCTGACCCTCCCTTACTTCGCAGTAACCTTGGCTGTGGTTGCCAGCTCCTGCCTGAGCTCTGCACAGACCTGCATGTCTGTGTTTTCAGCATTTTTGGTTCTCGTGAAGCTTTGAGGCCTTTCGTTAATTTAGAAGTGTGTTGTGGCTACCATCTTGGAAAAGATGGCTGCCCAATACTGTTGCATTTCTTTGCCAATGAGCTATATTTGCATGTTGTTCATGCTGCATTCATCTTATGCATTGCTTTTGTTAATATTCTGCATGTCTTATGGATGCTATGTCAATATTTTTCATGTCTAAATGCATGCATTACCTAGTGTCTGCATTCTTCATGTTGAGTGCACATTTGTTTCATGTCTAATAAATGCACATGTATTGTAAAATCGTTGATCTGGATTTGCTCGTGCCATCTTCAGCTTTAGATTGTATCCATCTCCTACTGTACCTGCCTGGGATAAGGGATGTACAGTTGTTTTAGTGAGTAACGTTTCTCACCTGTGCAATATTGAACTGGGGGGAGGGGCAGAAGCTATGTATGATGTATTCACCTGCCTCTCAACAAAGTGATCATTGAATTCTCCCAGATCTCTCATACACGCAGAAGGGGATGTGCAGAGTATGACACACAAAGCCTCAAGCATGATCCAATTACTGAAAATCAGCCTAATCCACAGGGTTTGCCCACAATCCCGCTCATACACAATCTCTTGCACTTGAGTGTAGATTTAGAAGACCAGCATCTCAGTGTTCAACAGTTTGGGCTTTTGTGCAGGCATGAGAAAAGCATTTGCTGTAGTGATATTAAATGGTCATCGATCGTAGCAGCTGCAAAATGATGTGAGTACCTGGGCATATAATGGCAGTTCCTGGTAAGTGCCTAATACTTATACACAAGAAAATACTGTTGGCTTTGCCAAAGTTTGTTTTTAACAGGACGTCAGTGAGGGACAAGCATAGTGCTTATGAATCAAGTGGATGAAGGCAGACCTGGTTAGAGCATTTTTATTACACCAGTAGCATATTTACAGCCCCAGATCTGTAATTACTCTCAGAAGACTGCTTTGAAAAAACGCTGGCATGCACTTTGAGCACAACGTTTGATGATGAGTCTTGAAAGAGCTAGCTCAAATAAATCCCAGGAAGAGCTGTTTTGGGCCGGAAGGGGCAGGAAGAGGTTTTGATTTGTCATAGGATTTGCATTGCTATGGGCAGTCAATGGGTGGGTAAATAACCAAACAACACCTACAAGCTGTGTGTTCGTTCTCATGTGCCATGTCTTCCTAGCAGTACTCTAATGCAATTGTTCTGGCATATAGGTGGTAGCAAAACTAAAAACAGGCCACTAGAAAATGCTCTTTAATAAATAATAATTTAAAATTCGTTGTTTTTAAATATAACTAAAAGAGTCAACGAAATGACAGATTCAACAGACGATTTTACGAAAGGATCACCAATACCTTTTTGGTGCATGCAAAACCTTACAAATGCTCATCTGAAATCATTTACGAAGATTGAAAAGACTTAACTATTATCATTAAAATTCATGAGCACACTGTGTGACCTATGATGTTTCTGCTTTTGCATGTTGCACTTCTCTGCGAAGCACTTATAGGCATCTTTAATAGTTGACTCTCAGCAGCTGCTGGCAACTACGGTGGCAGTGTAAGGAAAAACTGGCTGAACCCATTACAGGTGCGCTATTTGATTACTAGTGGGGCTGCCGAAAGCGCGAGGACACACTAAAAATAACATGCAAAACGTGAATTATCGAAGAAATGCTTTGACTATGCAAATAACCCAAGGGTGACAGCTACCATAGATCCTCCCTTGTAGGCTTCACACAACAGTGCAAGATCACAATTTCATTCTCCTGGAAAAGAAAAAGAAAGGAAACACACTGTACGATAATAAGAACCATCTGTATATCCATTTTGGACCCCATTACATGCAGTTTTAGTTACCATTACATTGCGTGGTATTCTTTACCGTCTTGGCAGCATTACCTCTCTACATCCTGGACGGTGATACACTATTCTGAATGGTGGAAATGATGCATGCCTTTTCTTCAATCAATGTGCTTGTTAGGTTTTTATGACTTCTAAAATGCTCATGTGTATTTCTGATTGAGGGTTTGTTAACGGACATGTGTCAGTGGCGTCTCACAGCGCTACTGTTCCTTGGAAATGCACAGGAGGGTGTTGTAATCATCCTTCTGTGCATCTTGTCTGCAGTGGCTAACAATGTGGCCATCTGAGATGTCATATTTCCTCTCCCTCTGGATCTCAACCCACATTTTATAGTCAGTCACATAAAGGACGGTGCTAACGCATCCCCTCAAAAAAGGAGAACACATTTTCATCATGCTGAGGAGGGCGGGGAGTGTATTTTCACATGCGAGTTTTAGGCGGAGGCAAACATTTGTTAAATTCCTCTGTGTATTTTCAGCACATAATCACTCTGTATTCCACGAATGTTTTATTCCCTGATTGAACATTCTTCATCAGTTATAATTAGGTGGGAAATAAGAACTATTGGCTTTGGAAATGTCCTCATTATCACCGACTCATAATGAAATCATAAGTGGTAACACGAGAGCTGCTCAAACACGGAAACCAGGGGCCAGATTACAGTAATTTTGCACTGGTGCAAGTGCAAAGTTTGCACGGTATTAGCACTATGGAAAAGTTTGCCCTATTAAGAAAAACAATGGGACACATTAAAAAGCTATTACACCTTGACAAATGCAGTTTGGCATATTAAAAGCACAAGGGCTAAAATTGCCATAGTACTAAAAATATACATTTTTGATGCATTTTTGCATCAGGGCAAAGTTTTCCCTAGTGCTACTAGCATTCCGTATTAGCACTAGGGCACACTTTGCCCTGGTGCAAAAATGTATTGAAAATGCATCTTTTTTGCGCAAGGGCAATTTTCGTGCTGGTGCTTTGAATCTACCAAACTACACTAGTCGAGGTGCAATGGTTTTTTAATGTGTCCCAGTGTTTTTAAAAATAGGGTAAACTTTGCGCTAGTGCTAATACCATGCAAAATGTGCACTTGCACCGGTGCAAAGTTTCTGTAATCTGGACCCTGGAGAGTATAGTGTGTAGACCTGAATGCGACGCCCACCTATGTGGTCAAACAGTGGATGACTGGCCAAGATTGTAAATTGGGCTTGAGTTGTTTGATCCAAGTTATGCCTCAGAGAAAGAAGAATACAATGTAACATTTTGGCTTTGTGAAAATAATGTTTGCGCACAGTATTGTGACGGGCCTGTAATAATAGATTTTTATGTACTCAATGATCCAGAATAGGGAGATTGATTAGTTGAAACATTCTTGAAGAGGGAGACTTTGATTGCAACTTTCAATTGGGCCACTATGGGATTTCCTTGGTTAGAGATCTTTTTTTTTTTTTTAATATACAAGTCTTCTTTAGTTTTCTGTCCTCAAGTAGATCCACATCCAACTGTAATGCATGTATTAATGTTGGGTAGCCGTACTCATTTTGACTATCTGAGTTGTCATGTCATACCACCCATTGGCTAATCATTCTCTTCATCAAGACAATGGTTGTGCAGGGGAGAGTGTCCCATGGTTTGTAATACCTGAACATGGAGACATTTGTAATGATGACTGATTCACCTTTGTTTATTAGAGCCTGGTGCAAAGTCACGGTGCTCCGCGCTAGAAGTTCCATGAATTAGGCCCGTAATCTTTTTTGCTTGGAACACCACTAGAGCTTCCAGCTGTTGTCTGGATTTGTCAGGTAAGGAATCTGGGAAGGTTGTTCCTTTTCTTTCTGCAAACCTCTACATAGGCTTACTAGTCAGAGAGCTGCCATGTGGGCAGTTTATGGACTGTGCAGATGCAGCTGAAACAATGCGACACCCAAAAGGGAATTGACTATATTTCCAGCACTTTCTATTTCTGCATTGGTGCTATCCTGCTCATTCCTATGTGAAGCTTTCAAGGGCAACATGCCAAGCATCACTATTTCATGTACATCAGTGGTACTCAACACATTTCCTTCGAGCCTTTGTCGAGGGATCTACATTAATCACTGCTCACTGCCGAAAACAAGAAGCCCACAAAACCTGTATTTCTCAATTGTTTAAGGAAGTGGAGATTCCATGCCCCAACAATAATTAGCTGTTTTTTAAAGTACATTGAGCATGTAATATTGATGAAGTAAATAACACATATTGAGGTCTTGGCGTTTCTACCCAATTAATTTTGTTTTGCCCTTGTGCACAATGTTGCACTTTGAAGCATATATGCACATTTCAATTTGTAGGGAGGTTTGGAAATTTCCCCACATCTCCCTATAAGTCTGAAAAGGAAACGGTGCCAACATTTACTGCTCACAGTAACACAGAGCAAACATGCGATAGGCTTAAACAAATGATAAGCCATTTCTGCAGGAGTTGGACAATTCATAAAGACATGTCCATACATGTTTGTGATATTGAGCATTTTAAGGCAAATTGATCTAGTGCCAAGAAATTAACTGTCACGAGGTGGCATTACGGTGGCATTTGAGGCTCTGTTTGGCATATGATGGTAAAACATGCATGTGTAAGGCTAAACAGTATCCCATGCATGGGAACCATCTTAGTGCTTTTGGTAGGTAGCTCAGAAGTCATGTGTTTACCTTTCACATTCAAGATGAAATCCGGCTGCAGGGCCAACTTTGCCTTTCATCCTTTAAAGATTGATACATTGAGTTCCTTAAAATGGGGTAAGAGCAACATCTTTTACAGCCTTTCAACCCTTTTGAGGTTAATACATGGGGTGTTATTATTGGTTTCCTGGTATCCCTCTGGTAATGCTGGCAGGATACTGAGAAACAGACCTACTGTTACCGGACCCATTATCCCTGTACTACTGGGATATTACAGGTGCCGGCAACAGCAGTCATTCCCTATTCCATGAAGTCCCATGGGTGATACGCCCGTGCAACCTCTCGGCAGGAAAGTGGCCATGCAAAGCCCTCATAAAATCCGGCCCCAGAAGGCAGGCATACAGATACTTGCGCATAGAAATCACTACGCAGAGGTAGGATCCAGTGTCAGATTTAAGGGTGTGTACTCGAAGCAGGGTTCTGATCTAACTTAAGGCTGCTCGTACGCAGTGTAGCGGGGTCCAGGAATGGTTTACAGGGGTTTTCACGCAGATTTTCATGAGTTTCGATAAATTGTACGCATGTTGTCTGGGTGCCAGTAACATTTACGAGGGACATTGCGCCGGGTCCCCGAGATGCAGGTCCGCTTGCAGGCGACCCCACGCACTGTTCTGAGGGTGCATGTATTTGCCCTCAGAGAGCACGCAAAGTGGCTGTTAATGGCTGCTTTTGATTTGCGTGGGGGCGTGTTGGGGGAGTTCCAGCCGCACATTTCATATACGGTTACTTTGCGTGAACAATTCCATGAATACACAGGGTGCGAGGAAAAACATCTGCTCACAGGATCACGCAGTGACATTCATGGTCACAGGTGTTGCAGGATTTCTGCACACCTTTCCATGAATCAGGCCTTAAATGTGTGAGGGATGCACATGTTTCATGTGAGGCATTATCTTACATTGGATGGAATTACTTAGGCACTTGAAAGTGTGCATATGATAGTGGCAATTGAACATGGAATGGTGCATCTTTATAATAAAAAGTGCCATCTAGGTGCCAACACAAAAATATTAAATATCCAATTCAAAAGCCGAACCTTATGGTTTGCCAATGATTTCTTTCATTATTTATCGTCCTCTCATGGGATATAAACTCATATTTGTAACATTTGTTAACTGTTCACCCTTACCACCTTTGACTATGGCAGACTGACCTCCCTTGGCCTTGAAGTTAAAGGTGATGGTGCAATAAGCTTCATCTCTGCATTGATCTGAAAGGCGGTAAGTGGCCCAGGGGCCTGGTATTCCTGTAGTACAGCATAGCAAGTGTATTTTGGGCCCCTTGAAGGTGGCATAAAAGGAAACCATGACACCTAATTCATGTTTCATTCCATGTTCCTCTTGGTGTATACTATTAACACTGCCTCTTTGTCCTTTCCTTATGAGTTTTAGGTTTTCCCAAATGTCCCTTGACACTTGCCCAGTAAGATCGTTTGTTTTTGTTCTCCCTTGTTCCCCTCCCTTGCCTCGTCGCGCTCTGAAACACTTGTGTGCATGAGCGCGATGCAAATAAAATATCATTATCAATATCAATATGCAAAAGTTCAGTTGGAATGATTCAAATGAGGATCAAGCCTCTTCTGCTGTTTCTTCTCGAATAATTGATGTTACACATTTGTGGGTTTAACTAAATTATTGGATTCCAAAGTGGGTCTCTTGTGAGTCAGCATCTTTAGGAGTTTCGCCTGGCCTTGTTTCCTTGGGCCAAGAGTCATGGACTTGGGAGACTAGGGGCACCAAGTAAACATCTCAAAGTTAAGCTTTTTGATCCCCTTTACTATATTCACTATTGTTTTTTTAAAAATGTTTTTGAATGCTCACTGTATTGCAAGGGTAGAGAATTGGAGTGTCAATAGAACGTGCTGTATCTGTTTGTGGTGACCATTTCAGGTATTGCAAATAGAAACATTTTCTTTTTTAACAGTCATGACGTTGTCATGTTTGTGGCTGAATGAAGTAATGCATCTCCAGCATGGACCTATATTTGATCTGATGCTCACAGCTTAAAATCACGCCCGGTTGATAAAAGTAGTACCCATGAGTTGGGTAATTATACATAACTGGCCCCATCCTGGGTGAATGTGTGTGTGATGAAATGACTACAACTCTGTGAGAATGCAAGGAAGAGTAGTGAATAAACCTCCTATTCAGCCCTCACACTTCTACAAAGCAAGTGTGATGCTAATCATAAAGGTAAAAAAGACACAGTTAAAATGTATACATCCTTCGCCTTTTGTGATAATGTGGCCAGATGGAAGGCTATACTCTCCAGAGGGGTGTGAATGTGATCAAGTAGGAACCAAAACAGTAACGTACAACAATCCAAAATAAAGGGAATTTCCAATTAAGGTTCTATAAATGTATATATACTTCAATTAAACACACCTGCTACAAGAAAACAAAATAGAAAAACACTGTACAAAACCCATCCCTGTGAAAGAACGTAGAATATGCAGAGATGGAAGTTGGAGCACTCTGAGTAATGAAGCAGGGGAGAACAGGCACTAATGAAGCTCAATGACTGACAAAGGGATATGTGTTTGAGTGAAAGGGCATATATGGTGACCTAGCCAGTGCCTAGGGCCCATAAATGACCAAGGGGGCAGTTTACCAGTCAATAGTACATTTTCCTGGTTTTGGCGGTTCGACAACAGCAACCCAGAAATCTAGGTGCTATTCATGCAGTTTGATGTGGCTGCAATGTAGAGGTCACACTGTCCTATACAGAGAGCCATGACAAGCAGGGGACAAGCTGAATTTTGTTATTGTTCAAACCAATGCTTGAAGAAGGTCAGATCTTTAGGACCACCAGGGACGGTTTGATAGTTTGACGAAGAACATGCTGGTGACTGGACGTGCTGCCCCCCTTCCCTTTTCAATAGCGTTAATGGTACTTATGGTATGTGTTACCTTGGTGTGAGGCTACTCCTTTTGGGATTGGGTGTGCCCTTTGATTCCTGCTCCCCAGGCCACATCCTGCTGGAAAGCTGTCTTGCTGGAGAGAGGTGTTACCTGATTTGACAAAGCACACAGGGAGAGGCCCAGCCAACCAGTCTCGTGCCCTGTCAGTTGCGAGGGCCATGCTGTCTGACCAGAATACACATAACCCTTCCACAGCTGAACTGAGCTCAAAGGGCTGACATGTGTGAGATTGTTTTGATGTGGCTTGGAATGAATATGAGAGATGCTAGACACCATACCTTAATCTCAGCTGTGGGTTATATGGTGAATCTCTTAAATGCACCCAATGCGCTGTGGTTACTTAGCTGTCACTGCAGCTGACAGAGTGAACATTTGTCCCCTGCACCTGCGCAGTGCCACTGAAGAGCAGGTTCTGCAGATCACAATACTGATTCAGCAGAGAGCAGGTGCACACTTATCTTTTGGCATGGATTTTTTGGAGTGGAGGTCTGAACAGCAGACCTCCCTCTCTGAGAGGGACAATCACCCACATTATTTTATATTTAATAAAAACTAAAAATACCAGGGCTTCTACACCCTTGCAAATGGCAATCTTTCATAGTGAGCTTTACAAATATAACTGAAAACACGTGAGGCTATCGTCAGTATATGCGATCTGATATACAACATCTTGAGTGCCTGCTGCTTGGCTGGCCTCTGACCAGAATTAATCAATGGTTTCAAAACATACACCACTTCTTTAGCGCATGACTAAGCGAGCCCTAGCATATATATATATATAGAAGAAGAGTCTTTCAAGACCAGATATAAGTACATGCTGATAAATAGATTTTATTTTAATATGTTATAATACCTTTCTGCAACCAACCTCCACATTCCTGTTAATGCTCAATTGGTAGTATCTGTCCTAATGCTAACATAACGAATCATTCTCTAAATAAATTTATAACATGTTCCTCAGTGCAAATCAGTGCATTAGCAAACAACTTCCTCATTGCTGCACTACATGTTCGAGGAATGCTCACAAAGCCTAGTAGGTCCGCCTCTTTCATTGTCATATGTGCCTTTCATTCCCTTGTTCCCTCCCTGTTGCCATGCAGGCGCTTTGAAACACAATTTACTTGATGTATGAGCACCTTACAAATGCACAATTAATGAATAAATACAATAAATAGATTTATGTTGCCCTTATACCAATTTGTCTTGTTCCGAATGGATTTGCAACACGATTCTCAATGCAAAACTGTACTTTATCACTCAACCACTAACTTTCTGTTTGCCCTGCGCAAATAAAATACGTGTTTTGACCGTGCTTTCGATCTTTATCAAGGCTGGGCAAGTAACCATGTGTATCTACAGTATGTACTAATGAGCCATTTCCTGCAATAAATATTGAGAATGAGTACGGGTTGATAGAGACTAAATGACAATGAAAGAGGCATATTAACAACTTACTGGTCAACCTAAACGCCAATCTGTGTTGAGGTTACCTGCACAATAACCATGCTTGATAGCTTATTGATAAAGTCCCTTCACATTGCATGCCTATAAGCTCCTAAGTGTGATATTTGAAATGCTGGGGCCACACGAGTCCCCCACAACGTGCAATGATGTGCTCCCAATCATGCACTGGTTTGTAGCTCAGTTGAAGGTGCATCCAAATAGTAAATACACACATTCTTATTGTGGTAGGGTTTGTACTCTCACATAATATAAGTCAGGATGTCACTCCTATGCGCGTAGGACTAGGTTTGAGAATTCTATTAAAGTAAATGTAAGATTTGTAAATATGTTTGTAATACCAAAGCCTCCATGGGTATTACTGCATTAATATTTGTGCACAGTTAATATGCGTACACGTGATATCATGGTGTTAGCGGTGCTCACCTGGTAAGACTATTATCATTCTGTCCTTTTTCAGATTCCGTTCATTATGGTTATAAGCACTTCCTAAAATAGATGTCCATTTGGACAGAATTGTCCTTCATACAGTGATCCCTGACAGGCATTACGGATTTATCTCTGTAAATATGTGCATTTCAGTCTATGGACTTATTTACAGGTATAAAATGGATGTATAATAGCTGAGTAGGAAAAGCGTAGTTAGATGTAGTTAGGAGAATTAGATTTAGGGTAGGTTTTCTTTGAATAGGTTGGTTCTTTATTCTGTATACTCCATAGGACTCATTGAGGCATATGAATGACACCTGTGGTAAAGGGTGACACTTGGCTGGAGGAGGAGAAACAGTTGGCCGCTTGTGGAATATTTGTGAGAGAAAGTCTCCGACTTTCCGTGTGTCAGAAGCTACCATTCAGTTTCTGTCTCTTGCAGTGAGTGAACGACACATGCGCCACCAGGTTACATTTAGTTGAAATAGGAGGATAAAATAACCATCTAGGGCAGCTTTTGTGAGATACATGCGCATGCAATATTTGAAGGAGAAAATAGCAGGTATTTAGGGGAGCAGTTTGTGCCCTTAAAATGAGTGAATGACTACTTGGTGACGTGTGGAGGAGGATTAGATCAGAATTGTGAAGACACATTTTTTGCAATATTTGTCAGGTAAAGCAGCAGAAATGAAGAGGCCAAGCATTACTGTTCAGCTCTGTCTCTTGAAGTGAGTGAATTACAAACCTGCTATTGGGTGTGGTGGAGGAGCAGAGAGCCTAAGGTCAGTCATTTTGAGACACAAAAGCACATATATTATGTGTGAGAAAATAGCAGAGATTGAGGAGTCAGGAGATAACATTCTGTTTCCTTCTCTTTGTTGGAGGAGGATGTGCAAGAACAGGACATAATCCCTAAGGGTGGCTTGTGACATATTTGTGGGAGAATGTAGCAGAGATTAAGGGAAGTGAGATAATCATTTTGGTTGTGTCTCCTGAGTAGGGATGACCCCAACTTCAGCTTTGAGTAAGTATTCGGCTGAATTTTGACTCTAAAGCAGCTATTTGGCTTTGGCGGAATACTTACTGGAATACTTACTCAATGCCGAAGTGTGGTACACCCGTAGATCTGGCACAGTACAAAAACCTAATAAGAATATTTTGGGCATTGCTAATGCATGTCCTTTAATTACATTTGTGTTCTTGTTTATGCTAGATTTCAAGGAAGGTCATTGTATTAATAAACACTGCAGCACCGCTTGAGGCAGGATACACAGCAGCCAGTGAGGTGTGGTGCAAACCACAGTCCAGCCCGTGGGGTAGGTGAACACAGTGCGGTGGGAAGCAGCAAAAAGAGTAGCCTGCGGGGGTGGCGGCACAAATCACAGCACAACTGTGGGGTGACAAAACAAACATCAACATTGCCTGTGGAAGAGAGACAGATACCCCAAAACACTAGGGGGGTAACGATAGTTGATAAATCACTCCTTTCCTCTGGGAACAGGAGTCTTTAGGCAGTGAGCAGGCACAAGCCACAACACATGACATAGCGATAACTATGCTGACTAAAATAAATCGGCTGTACTGAGGATCACCAGCACTGTAGGGTGACTGCCATGTCTGGGTGGGGGAGGGAATGAGACACAGATTGGCAGTGGTCACACACACGCATCACGCTGGAGACCAGGATCACAGAGCTGTGCTTAAGAACACTCATCAAACCTTCAGCCTCCAACAAAAACTTTACCCTTGTTCTCTGTGTGCCATGATTAGATAACGGGAAAGTGCTAGAACGGCTGCTGCCAAAAAGCAAACAGTGCGAGCCGAGGGCAGAATGATGCATGTAACCCGAGCCCTGTTGTCTTGAGGCTAGACCTTAGGAAAGACGTGTTTATGCCGGGACAATACTCTGATTTCTGAGCCTATAAAACCTGTCCAATGTTGGTGGCACCTTTCCTCTCTATATGTGAAGCATGTACTTGCTGTGTAAGTGGCGTGGGATGCATTTGGTTATGCTTTTAAAGGGTGCGCTATGGACTGAATGACAGGGACATAACTTTTTCCGACACCCAAACCCAACTCTGGCACTGATAAAAAAAACAAGTCCATTAAAGCAGACCTCAGTGCACCCACCCTCCTTGTAAAACATGAAATCTTTTCAAAATCCTGACCTGGAATAATTACCTCGCAGTCACCTCAGACCCCGGCACTAACAAAACAATTAAACAAAACGTAAGAGCCTTGGCAGGGATGCAGCATGCTAATTATGCAATTAACAAGCTGCCCGTTAACCAAACGCTTTTTTGTAAAGGGAACAACTTGACGTGAGATGTTCCATGAACCTTTCCCTTGAAGAGCAAAGCCAGTTATTAGGTATTGTTAGGAGTTATTTTCTATACTATGGCCTGGTGGACTGAAGCATAGAAGGGCAACCTTGTATAGTAATAGGGACAATTCTGGGAGCTGTAGCCAAACCAGTTCAAGGAAGCAAGGCTAAGTCTCAAGAGGAAGTGGGCTGTAAGCGGTCCACAATGAGCACACACTGAAACAGTCAAGGAACAACACTTAGATACATAGTTATACAAATACTTCTGAGTACTAACCAGTAATATTATCACACTACACTAATAATAGATACATATATACAGTCACTGGAGAAGGGCAAAATACATATCAAACCCCTGAAAAGGAAGGTACAGATTAGTATAAGCACTACCGGTCCACAGAGATTCAATACTAGCTTCAGAAGCCCATCCCTAAGATGTATGGAACCTCGTGCCCAAAAGTTCATACAGTTCCATACAGTTTTGTGAAGGTAGAAAAAACGAAGGTACGATAGCTGGGGTCCAATAAACAGTCTCAAGGGTTAGGGGACACATCCCAGCAGTGGTCCAATCAGGACCACCGCTGGCAGAATTCATGCATACTACTCCGACACACTGAAACCAGTTTGTGTATTGGGACCAGACAGTTTCAACCTACTTCCTGGCAGCAAACACCCATGGCTGTCCAGTAGCCCGCCAAAAGCCTCTGCTTTCCTGTGCACTGGAAGTCCATATTAGGATTTTCCTGGCCTCACATGCCAGGAAGAAGGGTAAAAGACAAGATGGCCAAAGAACAAGTAAAAAACCATGTGGCACCACCATGTTTGGACACTAGCCACAGTTATTAGCCAAAAGCACAGTTAGTAGCCAAACACAGTAAATGTGGTAAGGCTACAATGAAATACACCAAAAAAACAGCAAAAAGTAACTGCTGCCACCTGCTTGTACCTTAGGAACACCTAAAGTAACAAAAACTCCTCTGAGTGTTAGTCTAGGACAAAACAAAAATGCACCCCATTGTACTGCATTGTAAAATGCACTGTACAATGATAAAACTTAACAAGAGTGATAGCAAGTTACCCAAAGTAGTAACAAAATAACTCGACTAAGGGAAACAATGTTTTCTAGTACTGACAGCTTGAAGGACAAGTCAGTTTTCCCCAAAGCCAGGGTAGTGAAGCTGAAGACGTCACTGCAGTGCAAAATGAGCATGTCAGATTTAAAAATAAAAGCAAAAAGTTTGGGGGTCCATAAAAATGGAAGGGAAGGTGATGTAAAGAGAATTATTTATTTATTTATTTATTTATTTGCATTTGTAAAGCGCGCTTGCAGCCCATAAGGCATCGAGGCGCTGTTACAGAAAATGAAGGACTTATGATTTACAGACAGGTGACCGAAGGTCACATAGTTGCACAGGAACAAGCATAAGTGCAGGAACTGACATTTGCATATTCATAGTTGAGCGAGAGGCAATTTAAACAAGGAGCCTGGTTTTGATTTCTTTCCTAACCCTTATTCACTAAGCTTCTGCAGCCTTTGCTGGAAAATGCAGTGCTCACTCCCTCCTCTCAGTGCCCATAATGTCTCCTTCGTGTGCTTCACCTATTACATGATGGAGCAGTGTTTGATTTGGAAAGACTGGGTAATTACTTTTTTTAAGTTGTTTCTTTGTTATTAGCAGTGAATATTCTAATATGTAAATGTTTAAGTAATTGGAGTAGTGATGAAACACAGCCCCATTGCCCTAACAGATTTCTTATTAGGCAATGAAAGAAAGCAGTAATACAGCTCCGCTTATAATACTAAAACTTACTTTACAGCCACGACATCTGTTAGTTTGCTACACAAAAAAGAAAAACTAATTTCATGTGGATATTCAAACTTTCTTAACACAATGCCTAATAACAACCAGGAAGTGTGTCTGAAAGGATCCCAAATACATTGCTTTGTGGGATATTTGGCACCCAATCTAGTCTCGCTGTGCATTGCCTGCAAACAACAGAGTGTGCATAAAAGAGACCCTGCCCAAGGTGCCTCCCCGAAACGACCGGTGCCGAAAGCGCTGAGCAGAAATGTCCAGATTAGTAGTTGGTGAGTACCTCTACTTCTTTTTGTTCCACTTAAAGAACTGATTATTACCCTGCCACCAGTGCAGTCTCATTACTCCCAAGTTTTCCAATGAATAAGGTCACAAGAGATACATATATTGACACATTTCTAGCAGTCAACTACTATTTGGCTCACTATTAGGCTCTGTATGAATACTTAGGCCAACTATTTGGTATCCAACCCAATAGTAAATGTACTCTTTGGTACACCCTTACTCTTGAGGTAAATGAACAACACACATGCCATTGAGTGATGCGTGGATTGAGGATGGATCCCAAAGGGCAGCAAGTGTCAGTCACATGCTTGTGCAATATTTGTGGGGGAAAAGAGCAAAGGTTCAGGGATAACATTAAGTTTGTCATCTCTTTATGTAAGTGAATCACGAACATGCCATCAGAATATTATTGGTTGGGAAAGGAGGAGAGAATCCCTGAGGGCAGCTTTTGTGAGATGCAACCTCAAGTAATATCTGTGGCTGAAATAACATGACATCAGGAAGGCTAGAAATGCCATTCAGTTTTCCGCTCTTAAAATACGTGAATGACAAATATGTCAACACATCAGAATTGGTTGGGGAAGGAAACACATGGAATGACAGAGGGTAGCTTGGTGAGAACCAGGCTCACACAATATATGGGAATCAATAGAACAGATTAAGGGTGGGCTGAATAAACCATTCAGTGGGTGATTGACCTATTTGTACAGCATTGTGGAGCACGCAAATGACCCCGTTGCACATGTTTTTCTGAAAATGATATGCCTAGGAATGTCGGTGACCAACTTGTTTACCATGTTTTTGCATCACATGTGATTCAGTACCATGCACAGACATGGGAAGAAGCCAAAATATCTGACATGCATCCCTCCTCATGCCATCATCCAAGCAGCATACCAATACCAGTGCACTCAATCTCCTCTCAAAATACTGAAGTAGTGTCATTACTTTTGAAATGCAATGAAATGTCTTCAGATGATGAACCGGGATAAGTTGGATCAGGGACATCTTCAGGGTTCAGCTTTGGACTGGCCTCTTTCTGTGTTCTATATGTGTCTCTGTTCGTTTAAAGCGCCCTGATGCCCTTGGGCTACCGGCGCTATATAAAAATTAAATTAAATGAAAAAAACTTTGGGCACCAAGCCCTAGTGCAGTACTTTTGCATAGAAGCGATCCTCCATTGCATCAGGACAGTGTGAACGGATTTGAGTGTGAACACACATGTTAAAAGTCACATGACTGACAACACACACCCTATTATTTTGCTTACAGATCTGTATTTCAGCAGCTATTTGAGAAAAGGTGATCATTACTGGGAAAATCCCACACACCAGTCGTTCCCACACAAGGCAGGACTGAAATTGTATGATGGTGTTATGTCTATGGTGTGGTGGGTACTACACATCAAGGTCCAATCTATCCACTTCAATAAGGCCATTTGGACAAGTGGTCATGATATTGACTGTGGCCATCACAGAACACTGCTTTACATGTTTTTCTTCTACCAGTTACGACGGGTGCCAGGCAAATCAAGAGTATGCAGTTTAGTACCATGCAGCACTGTGCTTGCAAGGATCTCAGAGCCAAAGTCTCAAGAAAGTAGACATTCTTGGGAAGGTTGAGGAAGTGGATGCAAAGTGGCTAGGCCTTTTACTTTTAAGTCTGGATTAATTGTGCCAGCCAATTGATCAAGTGTCCTTGCTGCCTTATAAATTCAAAACATGTCCTCAATATCGCCAACCTCATGAGAAGTTGTCAGACTATGGAAGAAATGGTCACTATGGCCCAGGAAATCAGCTCACATTTCAGCCAGGCTTAACGTGCCGGGCACCTTCTGTGCCAATTGATGGTGGTCCACACATTGTGACTGCACAGCCAGGCATCTCTGTGGCCATCCATACAACTCTACTTTGCATGTATTGGACAGGCTACCTGAGCAGTGTATTGCCATCACAGATGATTGCAACACACAGAGCTGAGCTGTAGAGTGGGTATCCTTTACAATGAACTAGTGAACATAGCTGGCTTGCATCTGCTCTGTGATAGGATGTTTCGAAGAGGCTGGCAAGTGGGTTAGCAATTACAATGTATCACAGGAAGAACATCAACCAACCTTTGCAAATGCCATGCTCAAGACAGACAGGATCAATGGGCAGTACTTCACTGAAACCAGTTGAAAGCTGTGTGTTTCATGCAGTCACGACCTACAGGAAGGAGAAGATGTTGGACAACCTCATCAGGGAGCCTGGCATCTTGAATATCAATGGGTCACCAACAAGAAGGGATAGCAGACAGCTGTAGTCATACCTAAATAACTCTTCACAGGAGAAAAGGGATGATGCCCCATTATAGTATGTGTACAGCAAACTGCAAGCCTCATCAGTGGCACTTCTTGCTATTGAATAACTAAGCTGCCCATGCAAGTGTGCAGTCACAGAGTATGTATTGTGTGACTGCAGTGAGCATCTCTATCTGCAAGAGAAGCCTCTAAGTAACACATGGTAAACACCAGACATTACAAAAAAAACAAATACGCACTTCATCACAACAGACCATGGAAAGACATCTGCCCAGAGGTAACACAGCAGCTTAAATAATGAGGATGATTGCTCACTTTCATCTTCACAGCAAAATGCGCTTTGCCCAATCAATCCCAAACATTGCATTCAGATGTTTGACCTAAAATGTGCCAGATTTGCCATCTGCATTTATTTATTCAAAACATGTTGTCTCATTTCATGAGTCATGGGCTTTTAATACATTGTTTAAGCTAGGCTAAGTAAGTTATTCCATTCTGGCTATTACAGCTGGTAGAAGGTTCCCAATCCTTGGTTTACTGCCCGGGGTCAAAATAGATACCAATGCTAGAATTAAATCTATGTCCATTCTTCATCCAATGTTCTCGAGATTAAACTAATCTATAATTCGGTTCTAATGTTTAAAACCATTCCCAGTACCGTGTTAATTCCCAGGTTGCATCAATTTCTTGGGGATATTGAGTATTTCTGTGGAGGATGTATATAATAGTGGAAGATGTATACAACTCATTCTGTGTGATTGTAATGCCCTGTGTGAACCTCTGCGTAGTCTATTGGACATCTTTGATGATGATGTTGAAAGGAAGCAAGGTGGAGTCCTGAGCTGTATTCCACAAAGATTACTCATCAACGTAGTTAAGCCTTATTTGTAGGCTCCCACATTGCAGGCATTGGTATGACTACATGCAATGGACATGTCTCTGGGGATGTACTTGCAAAATTAACCTATAGGGCTGGATGTACAACAGACCATCTAGACTACATTTTAACAGTATAAGCTCATTGTGCCATGACAAGAGAATTGCCTAGGTACATGCAGGTTGAAAGTGACTATGAGTAAGCAGAAATAGTACACAGGCCGCGGTAGCAGCTGTGTAGAAATGGTTAAGTTGCTCATCTCATAGGAAGAGCACTTTTTGGGCAGCTTATAACTTCGCTCCCCCTGGCTGTATCCTCACCAAACTTTGGAAAAAAAGTATATGGCCCACTCTGAATATTTTTGCAACGTTTGGTGAGGTTTGGTCAAGTAGGTGGCAAAGGTATAGGGGGAGTCCCAAAATTTCATTTTTTTATCCCATAGACTGAATGGAGAAAACATTTCTGTCGAACCTACAGCCCAAACTGCTGGACGGATTTTCACCAAATTTGCGGTAGGAGCAGCAGCTTCGGTGAGAGTGTGTGCTTTTGTAAATTTGGTGAAAATCCATCCAGTAGTTTCTTTTTAAACAACCAAAAATTAGGTCTAACAATGTTGTATAATCAGCTTAATTGGATAATCGGCTTGCGTCATGTTCGTGGACACATGACATGCTCTCTGATTGGCTGGGATGAGGCGTGATGTGCGTCAAATTGTTTCCATGCGCCTGCCATATTGGATGCGCAGATATGCACTGGAAGTGAGCATACATACACTTTTGGGGATTGTGTTGGCGTGTATGAGTGCAAGGAGAGGGTGGGGGGGGTAAGAGATGGGTAAAATGCTGTATTTGTTTAGTTGGGAGAAGGCCGTGATATGTTTGCGGTGTCCACAGACATCATGGTTGTCCATGGACATACTAGACACTGGGTGCAATACTGGCTATTTTAGTTTAGTATGATGTTAGCTTTGGGTTGTTAGAGGAGCATTGGGTGAAGAGGGTATGTATTGAAGGGCTTGTACATTGGTTGTAATTAATTTTTAGAATGTTAATTGAAGTTCATAGTTTTGAGGTGGATGTATTATGTTTTTGGGTTGGGTTCGTTTGGTAGGTATTTGTTTCTATGGGTGTGTTATGCTGCAGTGGTTGTGGCCAGGGCCTAGAATCTTGGGTGCATGCCCTAAGGTGCATGGCCTAAGGCCGTAGGCTGTATGCCATGCACCTAAGACTCTAGGCCCTGGCCACAACCACTGCAGCATAACTCTACAATGCTAACAAACATTTTGATTGTGGTATGTGGGCTGCTTACGGGATATGTTTTAAAAAATGTGAGTACTGATTGGTAGTAGTGTAATAGTGTTTATAGGATAGTGAGATGATGTGTGTTTGTTTGTTGGATTGTGTGGGCGCACTACTGGCTATTTTAGTTTAGTATGATGTTGGTTTTGGGTTGTTAGAAGAGCATTGGGTGAAGAGGTTGTACTGAAGAGTTTGTACGTTGGTTGTTATTATTTTTTAGAATGTTAATTGAAGTGCATAGTTTTGAGGTGGATGTATTATGTTTTTGGGTTGTGGTCATTTGGTAGGTGTTTGTTTCTATGGGGGTGTTATGCTGCAGTGGTTGTGGCCAGGACCTATAGTCTTGGGTGCCGTAGGCCATGCACCCAAGACATTAGGCCCTGGCCACAATCACTGCAGCATAACTCTGCAATGCTACCAAACATTTTGATTGTGGTATGTGGGTGTAACGCGTACCTGAAAATCGCGGGACACTCTATATCTGTGGCGTTCACTAAAAGTTCTTCTTACAGGTGCAAAACAATTAGACATCCTCCATGGTTCTTCTTGGATGCTCTGGTCAATTCCCTAGAAATGGTACAACAGTAATGTCCCCTGAAAAAACCCAATGCCAATAAATATCACAATTGCAATCAATTATAAAAAAACTGGTTACTTTTAATTTATGGAAGAACTATACTTTTCTTTACCTGTAGGAATTTTTATGGTGAGCTCTCCATCCTGCATCTGGCAGGGGCGCTTGATCTGAAGAGTGGTGTTGATTTAATGGTACTCTTTACTGAATTGTAACAAGGAATAATGGAAGGAAGAATATGAACTCACAAAGGGCGGCAAAATGTCCTTCAGTATTCTGTATACTGGCGTGGAGTGAAGTAATTCAGTACTGTAGAGATTATGGTGAACAATGGGTAATGTAGAAGCAGGAATATATACACAACGTAGTTTTGAGGATTCGGTAAATAAATAAGTAATCCTTGTGAAGAAAATTCAACAATTTTACTTCTAAAGAGCGCAAACCCACATGAAGAGCGTGTAATTTAAAGTTGGATATTGTTGTGAAAAAACTATGAGGAATTTCAAGTAGGCGATGACAGAAACTTTAACAGCAGTTAGAACTGAAAACCTTGCGAGGAATAGGCATGAGCAGCGCTGAAACATAACAGCTTCATCAATTAACTGACAGAAGCGGTAATGCCAGGGGCTGCAAGTTGACTAAAGGTTTTTCTGTACAGTTGTAATGGAGGAGGGAGAAATAGGCATTTGTGAAGTGGTATAACTTTGACATCTAACGTTCAGCGGATGCCGAACGCCATATTTGGTGAAGCGGAAGATTACTTTAAGTTTAATAAACAGCAGGGCCGTGCAACACTTCCGAACACGGAATAAACTAATTACAAATGACCTTGAAAATAAACATTCCAAACTAACATTTCTAGATAAATAACAAAGGCTTTTGAATTAAATGCTTTCTACTGCATTCCAGACGAAACTGAAAGAAACAATGATACTTGCTATTATGTTGCACTGACTTCAACGGTGCAAATGCTGGAATACTGACAGCTGAGGGGAATTAATGACGGAGCAGGAATGACTGGAACTAAGGACAGGACAGGTGACCAAAAATATACCGGGCAAGAACTACAGACCTAATAAGAGGACAGCAGAGGGAATACGGAATGATTCAGTGGAAACTATGATGACAGGGAAATGACTGGAACCGCGGTAAGCGTTGCACTGCTGAGGAGCAGAAACAACACGAAGTGCGGAACACACGGAGGGAGGGGCTTAAATAGGGAGTTGAGAAAAAAGCATAGAACAACACAGCCACCTACAGAGTGTCCACTAGGCAGCCATGTTAGGTAATCAGGAAGAGTTACTTTCCTCATAGAGTTCCCATTGAACTGTGTAATCGGTGCATGAACCGAAAGTGATACACAGATGTCTAAGTCCTTTTAGGGGCTAAACGTGGTACCTGGCCCGTGATCATGACAGTATTCCCCCCCCCCCCAAAGCCCCTCCTAGGTTGGAAACCCCCTCCCCAGTTTGCATGGATTATTCAGATGAAAATCCTTTAACAACCTAGGTGCATGAATGTTTTCAAGGGGTTCCCATGTTCTGTCCTGTGGCCCATAACCTTACCAATCAACTTAGTAGTATAACTTTTTGCTTACCACCTTAGAGTCCAGGATTGCCTTAACATCATACTCTGGTTGATCATCTTCCACTTCTAATGGAGCTGGAGGCTCTTGGATTCGGGTATCTGGGTAGACTGGTTTTAGCAGGGACACATGGAATAGGGGATGGATCTTCATTTTCATAGCCACTGGATTGATGACAGTTTCAATTAGAAAGGGTCCCAAAAACCTAGGAAGGAATTCTCGAGAACCCTTTAGAGTAAGATTATTTGTAGCTAGCCATACTGAGTCTCCCACCTGATAGCCTGGAGTGTCGCTTCGCTTGCGGTCGGCAGACTTATTCTGAGAGTATTTAGCTAATGACAACTGGGCTCGTGCCTTCACAATGGCTGTGGAGATATTGTCATGTACGGTCTTAACTGCTGGCATTTCTCATAGTTCAGGAGGATCATAGACAGAAGTTCGTGGATGCCGACCACGTAAGGTGTAGAATGGGCTGATTCCTGTGGATGAATATACCGAATTATTGTAGGCTTATTCTGCCACCCACAAAATATTTAACCAGGAATCTTCAGTTTGATGAAGCATGCATCTCAATTATTGCTCCAGAGTTTGGTTTGTTCGCTCGGTCTGCCCATCAGTCTGCCCATCAGAACTGTGTAATCGGTGCATGAACCAAGAGTGATACACAGATTTCCAAGTCCTTTTAGGGACTAAACGTGGTACCTTGCCCGTGATCATGATAGTGGGCTGCTTACGGGATATGTTTTCAAAAATGCGAGTACTGATTGGTAGTAGTGTAACAGTGTTTATAGGATAGTGAGATGATGTGTGTTAGTTTGTTTGTTGGATTGTGTGGGCGCACTACTGGCTATTTTAGTTTAGTATGATGTTGTTTTTGGGTCGTTAGAAGAGCATTGGGTGAAGAGGGTATGTATTGAAGAGTTTGTATGTTGGTTGTAAATTATTTTTTAGATTGTTAATTGAAGTGCATTGTTTTAACGTGGATGTATTATGTTTTTGGGTTGTGGTCGTTTGGTAGGTGTTTGTTTCTATAGGTGTGTTATGCTGCGGTGGTTGTGGCCAGGGCCTGCATCCAAGATTCTAGGCCCTGGCCACAACCACTGCAGCATAACTCTACAATGCTACCAAACATGTTGATTGTGGTATGTGGGCTGCTTAGGGGATATGTTTTCAAAAATGTGAGTACTGATTGGTAGTAGTGTAATAGTATTTATAGGATAGTGAGATGATGTGTGTTTGTTTGTTGGATTGTGTTCAGATTGTGGGTATTGAAGACTCTAGGCATTTTGGGTTGTATTTATTGGTGAGGTGTTTGTTTGCATGGCTGTGTTATGTTGCAGTGTTTGTGAGTTTAATTAGTATATACTTACTGTTTCCTTTGTTGAGGCTGTATGAAGAGTTTTGGCCAGGCCATGCAGTCAAGATTGTAGTGTTTGGCAACATGCGCTCCAGCAAAAAATATGCATGGAAGCAAACATTTTTAATTGTGGTTTATGGTCAGGTGTCTGCTTGAATGGGTGTGTTATGCTGTGGTGTTTGTGAGTCCAATCATTATATACTTACTGTTTGACTTTGTGTGGTTGTATGCAGTTTCTTCATGACATGGGTAGTTGAAGCACACATTCTTTTTCAATCAATATGACAAAAGAATAAATCACATGTTAGTGTAGGTAGTTTATAATGAGTATTGCATTGCATCATAGACATTTCTGTATTTTGTCCACCCTCATAGTTAGTACTTTAGAAGTACTATAGTTCAAACCAGTGTACTGTGCAATTTGCTCAGTTCCTGTGTTTGTTGATTAAATCATTGGGTCTGTGGGAAAAAAATCCATGCTGGGTTAAAAAAAAAAAAAACTTTCTACGTTGTGGTACAATATATTTCTTTCATTGATTTCAATAGGAGGAATTGAATAGGTGTATGTTTTTTGATTTGGAAGTGGTGGTAGTATTGTTGTAATTAGATAGCAGTTGGTGTATTATATTTGTTTATTTCTTGTTTAATTTTAGTGGTATTCATTTATCTGTTTCCTTGTTGCAGGTTCATGGGGCAGTTAGATACCTGTTGGCGTATTCTAACTGGTCATAGTTTTGAAGTTCAAGTTTTGTTTATGTTCATACACAGATTAGTTATTACATTTTGGTTTTAAGAATATTAAGTAAGCATTTACAAGATTTGCTGGTAATCTCTGATTTAGAGTAATGGTACTATCATTACATTTGAACCATCCACAATTCTTTTTTTTATATATGCAGTGTAGTGACCTGCATTGGTTGTGGCGCCTTTGTGGTAGATTATACCTATTGTTGTGAAGGTTCTCTTACCAAGTGATACTTGACCATATGTGAATCCAGTCAGCTTGAAGTTGTTTTTGGTACCATCTGCATTATAACATAAAAGCATTACTATTTATTTACAATGTGTCTGTATTTGTAAGGTGGAAAGATTATCGGAATTGCAGGTAGGTACATAGTCTGCTGTGGTTTGCATTTTGTGAAAGTTGCTGAAATTGAATATATTCACATTTAGGTATGGATACATACACAAAGCGTTTATTAAGAACTTCTTCTTGTACTACATGCCTCCAAAGAGTGCATGCATTTGTGCATGAAGGTCACTATGTGTTGTTTGTGAAGGGATTTCACAAGTGACATATTTTTGGATGAACTGCAAAACAGTGGCATCACTATCTGACCAAATTTAGGAGCATCTTTAATCCACAAAAGCATTTGTATGTGTGGTGCTCCTCTGGCTTGGTATTCTTTTCTCCAAAAGAAGTGTTGCACTTCTCTGAGGGGAGGAACAGTTTTATTTCAAATGAAGTGTAGCATAACAATGAAGCAATGATGGAAATATCTTGATACATTCACAGGATCTAGAGAGCAAAGTTCTCCTGGTGTTTTTATATCTATGTTTGTTTTGTTTTTGTTTGCTATGATTAGGAAACCGTTTAAATCTTCCCATGCATATTCTGCACAACTTAATGTCAGAAACCAAGTGAGTGGGACAAGGTTTCTTATCATACGGCGTACATCTCCGTGACGTCGGAACCAGTATTCTTTTGTACCATGCATGTTTGCTAAAAGATGTGTAATGCTTGACTGTAAAATCTCATCTTTTTCTTGCACTTTTTGTAGTAATTCCGTAGCTGACATATTTTGAAAATGGGTACCTGATTTCAATTTGTGTGCAACTCTGTTGCATAGAGTTGCTAGTTCACTTTCAAAGAGAAGGTGGAAAACATGTATTCCACGTTTTGTCGGAATGTGGGGCATTCAGAATACATTCAGAAAGAGGGGTCTCCTGATGCTTTTATTTGTGCGGGTCTATCATTGGACCTTCCTCCTTTTCCATTAGGAAAGAGCAGAGGAAAGACATGTGCTTCTATACTTTTTTCCCATAAGCTAATTGGAGATCCTTTGGCTTGTCACATTTACTATGTTTCCAGAACATCATCTACGGTGTCTTTAGAGTGTAATGGGTGAATTGCATAATGGTCTAAAATATTGGATTCTGTAGCAGGATCTAGAAGTTGAAATTGACCAGTTTCTGATGACTCTTGAATTATTTCAGTGGTTTCCCTCAGGTTTTCTTCAATATTAATTTCTCTGTAGTATTCATTGTTGTTTTTTAGATATTGCAGGGCTTGTCTAACTTTATGTAAATCCACGAGTTGTTGTCAAGTTTTTCTGTCTTTTGTAGGTACGCCATTTACTAAGATAATTAAAGATTGATCTGTTGGACGTTGCACTCCCAGAGTGTGTACATTTTCCTTGATATCTAATGGCAAATAAACTACTTTGCCACAAATGCCTTTCACTAATTCAGAAGGAGATAGTTTTGCTGTTTTTGGTTGAAGGCATATTATTGCTTGAAATGGGTGCACTGTTTGAATTATGATGCTCTCATATAAATTGAGTTGTTGCAGGGGTTTTGGTAATGGGAATAATTCCAAGTTATTCGTGAAGGTGTTTGGTTGTTGTTAAGTTTTGCAGTGCAGTAACTGCAAAGTATTAAGGGGTCAGTAATCTCGTATTTGTTTTCTGCTATAAGATAGAGAGCTAATTGGAACCATTTGAGATCTTCATTGTCTTCTATTTTGTACATTATGTCTACAGTTTTTGTGATATTTTTCTAAAAAGTCCTGCGGCAACACACACACACACATGGTTTGGTACTTCAGCAGATGTACTTTTAAACTTTAATATTTCATTTTTGTATGTGTGTAAATGGAGGTTGCCATTTGTACAGTTGTTGCTAGTCTGTTGTAAATCTATTGCATTTTGTAAGTGGCTTTCAATTCCAAAATATTTTCTCTGGATATGCTCTATTTCTTCGAGAAGTTGTTTGGCTGTACCATGTCGAAGTTTGTTATTTAAATTGCCTAGTGCTAAAGCAGGTCTTTTGGCGTAGTACAGTTTATGGACCAGATTTTTTATTGTTGAATGATGTATTGATATCATTTTGATATGGAGGAAGGTGCTTTTGCAAATAGGTCCACAAATGCAGGCTAATGAATGTCCTTGTAGTCCTGTGTATTTGCGCACTGGTCAGGGGTCCATACTTTGCAGTAGTTTAATTTTGAATGTGTCTTTGCCTTTCACATACTGATTGAGGAACTGGCGTAAAGATTTGAAAGTTTTTTTGGCAATGTTACACATTGATGTGCACAGCCATTTGTAGACTGGACATATTGGTTCAGTGGAATGGACAGGTAATACTGAGTTTTCTGGAGATATTTTTGTGAGCAGTGTTTCTTGTTCCATAATGGTATTATTACGTTTTTCATACCCTCGTCCACTGGTATGTATGGCAATTGGGTTTGTTTGCTTTTGTTTGTATGCTTCTTCATTGAAATGTGGTTCTGTGCTCATGCTATGACTCCAGTCACCTCCACATATGTTTGTGAAGTTATCATTGTTGATATTCCATTTATTGAGAAGTCTTTTTTGTAGTGTAGTACTTAGTTTTGTTAGTGGTTTTATTCTGTTTAAAAATAAAATAAATAATATCCTTTTGAGAAGGATTGCATTGTCTATAAGAGCTTCTAGGATTAATTTTCTATGGTAGGTTTAAGGGTTGCGCCCAATTTCTCTCCTGTTTTTATAAGGTTCCGAAGGACTCTGTGGTGGAACATTTTTTGTAAAAGAATGTCTTTGGTATGGTTACTTGCCGCTACATCAAGATTTACAGGTGCAGTGTTAGCACTGGTGGTAGCTGCAGTCTTGTTAATCACTTTCTGTTTCGTTTTGCATTTTGAAAGAGGAGGCAAAGTTTCTATACTGGAAGCTTGTTTTGTTTCGTTTAATGACTGTATTAGCTGTTTTGTTTGAACTTTTTGTACAAATTCTGCTAGAGGTGGATGCTTATTTTGGAGAGTTTTGGTTTGATTTTGTTTACTTTTGCGTTGCTTTCTAGAGAGTTGCTTTTTGGTAGGAATTATTTGGGGTCTGTTGGAGAAAAAAAGAAAGTGTGGGTTGGGATTTTGTGAAGTGTATGTGTGCTGTGTGCATGAGTGTCTGAGTATGATGGTAAGGATGTATGTAGAAGTGTGTGATTGTGCAATGGGGTGCTACATCAGGTTGTGAAGGTTATTCTTGTATTTGTGTGTTACTATACTGGTGTTCAGATTGCAATAGAAAGTATGGAGCTAGTGAGGGAAAACACTACTACTGAATCTAATGTTGCAGAGTTAATACAATTGTTTGTTCTAGAATAGTAGAATTCTACAGTGTTTGAGTAACAGTTAGAACATTATGGCAGTATTGCACTTACTTTTTTGGATGGAAAGAGGAGGTTTCTTCTGAGTTCTCATTCGTATTTTAGATTTTGCTGCTTTTCAGGAGAGTGGTCTTCACTGTAATTGTGAAAGAAAGAAGTTAGTAAATATGTGTGTTAATACCACTGTTGTTAGTGTAGACATGGATTTCTTTTTTTGTATTAGTAGTGCTTTCTGATAACTGTGCATAGCATGTACATGTACTTTTCTTTGCCTATGTGTATTCGGAATATTTTATTTAGAATCTGTTGAATGTGCTTTAGAAATTAGTATAATAGTAAGCGCACAGAGACACTTGGCTTCGTAAGGCGGTGTGATTGGATGTTACGAGATAGAAGAAATAATTGTATGCTTTGTTTGCTATTTTGTCAGGGTAAATGGCAGGAACTGTATGGAAAAGTATGCAATGTATGTATTTGTGAAGGTTGGGAAATAAATCAGACGAGTTTGATGGGGTCAGCAACTTATTACTCAGTATGTGATTACTAAAGTACTGGGTGATTCTGTGGTGCTTGGAGAGTCTGAAATAAAGTAACAGTTGCAAGGAAGGATCTGGTGCGTGTGTTGCAGACTGAAGGGAAGGGGGAATGTTGTATGTTTTGCTTTACAACACTGTACATAGTTGTAGATGATGTCATAGATATGACTGCACCTGTCCATAGTTGAATGCTGCTGTGAAATCTAGAACAGAATGGGCAATCAGCTGGAATGAGAGAGCTGTGTAGATTGGAAGAACAGTTGTAGAGGCAGTGGTGTTGTTTCAGCTGGGAGCCTTTCAAATGATATTGGCTATCTGTGTGCATAAATAAAGATGCATGTACTCATCTTGGCTGCGTGTAGTTTTATAACACAGTAGAAAGCCTTTTTCCATAATTATCCTGTTATTTCTCCCAATTTTTTAACATGAAATGGCACTTTGTTAGATAGCTGTGTCTGATTACTATTATAGTCATTTGTAAAGGAAGTTGAAATGGTAGAATATATGTGAAATATGCAGAATGTATAGAAAGGAAATTGTATCTACATCTTATGCACTATAATGCATTAAATGCTATCATGGTTGAAATGTGGTTAAATACGTGGCAGTGGTTACAGAAATGATAGAATGAATGAAGAAAATAACAGTTTGCACATTGCAGTTAATAATATGGGTAAATACAAATTCGGAGAGCAGGCAACTTTGCAAGTGACACTTGATCATAGGAGATGGGAGAAATGAAAGTAAACTTGTTTTACAGGTTACACAGGGTAAGTGGCAGTTACTTTGTGTATATGCATTTATACAAGAGATATTCATGTACCATACATGCCAATCCTCCCGAATATTGTTATTTTTCACATTCTCCCGCCGTGGCTTCTGAGCATGAAATGGGAGTGTATTTTGAGGATTAGCCAATCAGGTGTTGGGATTCTGCTTCGTATTGAGAGAGGCTGTGTGTAGTGAAGATGGTGGAGGTGGAGAAAGTCAGGGTGGTGGTGCTTGGAGATATGTTTGTGAATGGTTTGGAGCAGTATGCAAAATGTAGGAATGTGGGAATGAATTTTGATGTAAAAGGAGTGGAGATGGTGTGGAGCACTGTGCCTGGTTTAAATTTCCAGGCAATGGTAGAAGTTTGCCAAGATATGGCTAGAGTTAACAGTCCACATTTGGTTGTCCTGCACTGTGGTGCTTTGCATTTGGGTTATGTCAGTACTCCTACTACTGGTTCAGGCAGTAATGAAACTACTTCCAAATGCCAAGGTAATTTTTTCTGGTTTGGTACCTAGGGCAATATGGGACAATAGTCCTGTTTTTTGTCCTCAGCAACATATTAGTAGGTGTTCAATCAACTGAGGCATGTTTGCTTTTATGCTTAGAGCTGGCATGTTCTTTTGCTACAATGACAACATTGACCCTGGTAATGGTGATTACATTAAAGAAGATGGCATGTGTTTATCTTTTGCGGGAAATGCCATGCTGTTTTGGAACATAAGGGTTGCTTTGGAGAACCTAATTTGAAGATTTTTGGAGGTAAATAAGTAAAAAAACAAAGAAAGAAAAAATAAAAGGTGTTTCTGATGCATCTGCAAAAAACAAACAAAGACTCTTTTCAGAGCAAACCTCAAAGGAGAAATGGGGCAGACTATTTCAATTTTAATTCCCCATGCTCAGATTTTTTTCGATGTGTCCACGGACACCGGCGCTGTCCCCAAACATTTCGAACACCAAGAAAGGGCTAAAATAATTCCAAAAAAAATGCAGATCACAAGGGACATTGTGTGGGACATGTGCAAGGCTGAAGTTTCCCAGGAAAATACCTTGGACTGCTGAAAAAAACCCTTTTTAGGTGTCCAGGGGCTCGGACAGTGTTTGTTACGCTTAGCGCGGGTGCAGTCACATGATGATGTTGAGCACACGTTGGTAAATGGGACAGCTGTCCGTAGGACACCAAATGTGCAGGGCAGGGTCTACGCATGCTTGCGGGTGTTCAATGGACAGTTTTCCAGTCCTCAAACTGATTAAAAGTTGCGGACAGGCACGATGTTTGTAGGGGCAAGGGTGTGCTACGCATGTGTGCGGGTGTTCTACGGACAGTGTTCAGGTCCCCAAACAAAACAAATGTGCATCACAACTTTGCGGACAGGAGGATGTGCTATGTGATCTACGGACATTGTGAACAGGGGGAATGTTCTAAGGACACTTTATCTTGCATAGCTAGGAGTACGTGGACGTCTTTAGTGTTCTGCAGACACCCCCATTTTCACTACAGCCAATTTGAACAGGTATAGTGGCCCCATTTCGGTTAATTGCGGACAGGCGGACATCTGTGTGTCCTAAGGACACTTCCATCTTGATTGAGGACAGTGCGAACAGGTATAGTGTCCTTATGACAACACCATTTTGGTTAATTGCGGACAGGCGGACATCGTGTGTGTCCTAAGGACACTTCCATTTTGATTGCTACAATATGAACAGGTATAGTGTCCTTGGGACACCAACATTTTGGTTAATTGAGGACATCACGGACAGCCGCACTGTCTGCGGATACCTTAACTGCCCTTTAAAAAAAAATAAGACACAGAGGAATATACTGACAACACACCTAATATTTTATTATTGTATAAAAGTAGAAAAATTATGAAAGAGAAGGGGAAGCAGAAACTGAAACAAATACAGGGGAATTAGGGGTTTGGACATGATGGATGGTAGGGGAGGAAGGGATTGAAGTCTCATCATAACATTTTTCTTACTGGGAGTTTTTTGGGGATTGTTGGCTGGGACATGGAGAGGGGGAACAGGTACATGTGGGACAGTGATATTTCATTTTGTCTTTTATATGGTCCTCCACAAAGTTTTTTTATAAGAATGCCATTTTTCATTAACAGATCCATTTTAAGCTCCATTCGCTGCAGAGGATTTTCTAGCGTCTCTCTTGAAATATTGTTTTTAATGTCTGTACGGTCTGTTAAAATAAATGTTAAGTACAAATAAAGTAATTGTTATTAATTGGCTTATGTAGAAAAGTGTAGTGTCTATCATTAGTATCATTGTCTTCACTCATTTCATCCCGAGGAAAATGTTCTTCCAGCCATTCCAAAGTACTGGACATTTCTGTGTAAAAAAAAATAATATTAGTTTTAGTGTAATTAATACAGAAAGTTTATAAATATATACAATAAATGTAGTGTACTCAATAGTTTCTTGCTAAGTTTTGCTGTTACTGCTGCGTAGGTGTTCTATTGAATTTTGCAATTTCTGTGAGGTAATTCTGATGGAGACATATTTATTGCGTTTTTGTATATTCCACTATGTAGCATATGCTATGTAATTGGTCTGTTAGTGTCTTACATACACAGTTTCACTTCTTATTTGTTATTGAATGTCATTTATTTATGTGCTACTTTTTGAACATGTTTAGTGTTTATTTTTGGATGATATAATAATGTAAGATACCCCCTGAGTTTTGGATATTGTTGATGTTGTCCTTGTCGTCCGCGAACAGGCGCATGATCCACAGATATCAGACCCACTAGAGCAGGTAGGAGGTTCAGTATGTTCTATGTTATATGTATATAAACTAATGGTATACTAATAAACATTTATCACATTTACATTATCTACATATCTATATTCAGTGAAAAAACTGTGTTACAGGAACAGGATGGTTGTTAAGTTGTGCTACTAAAATCCTATGAAATTCAGTCAAAAAACGTTTTTAAAGGGACGTTATGGTTCCAAGTAAAACCGGAAAAACCCTGAAATTCGCCAGTTATGGTAAGCTAAACAACCATAACTTGCTCCACCACCGTGCACTGCTAAGACTAACAACCAGGACATCAAAGATGACATCACAAGCCAGGACATGTGCAGACCTGAAATCCGCAGCTGCAAAAGGAAAGGCTCAGAAAACAAGCCTTCTCAGCCTATGCCCCAAGACTCTGGAACCTCCTCTCAGTCAGCATCAGACTCGCCCCCACGGTCCTACAATTCAGAAAATAACTCAAGACCCACCTCTTCAAGGAATCTCTCCTCCTCCACACCCAGGTCATCACATTGCCCCTCGTGCCACCTGTTTTGCTGGCCACAGCCTCTGCTCTCCTCCCTTCCACTCAGTACAGCCGTACCCCTCCTCTGTGCTCCTCTGCATCCTACACACCACTGTATATCTGTTCTGTTGTTACCTGTGAAAAGTGCTCTGTTATGTATCTGTACTGTTGTATACCTCTGTAAAAACCACCGTTATGTCTGTATTGTTATAATAAAATAAAAAAAAAAAATAATAATAATCTAATACTAATACTAATACTAATAATGATAAAAATAATAATAATTTAGACCTGATGGAGGTTAGAATTAAACATATTGATTACTATAATTGTTCAGTTTCACCTTTTAACAATAAAGTTAACCACCTCCCCTAGCTTAAGACAAACAAAACAACGTCTTTATGAAAAGAAAAGAAGGCACCTCCTTAAGTGTATGAAGTAAATTGCCAGAAGAGCAGTGGCGCCCATTGTTGAAGTATACAGGGAGCAGACTACATCTGCCAATTTTAATGGAAATAACATTTGGGGTTACAGTAGCTGTAGTAGAGTAGTCTATTATGAGACTAACCTTTTTTTAAGAAACTTCTCTCTATGCCATTGGCAATTCCTAATATCTTGTTGATGATGAAAGTAGGTAAACATGGGATAAAATAATGCCCAAGTAAGACCTATGTTGCGTTGGCTAAAATCCAAAGTACAGCCCTTGACCAGAAGAGTAGAAGACCACTAAGAAAGATGTGTCAATGTCTAATACTCATAGAACTCACCAGGACTAATAGAATGATCAATCAATCTAGGTAAGAGTGCATTTTGGGATTGTGCACAGGTTACCCCTTTGGGTCAAAAAAAGATAAACCTTTAGCAGAAAACTATCTTAATGTTAAACTGTAAATAGTCTAGCAGTCATATTAAGATTGTCTTTTTTGTGAAAAATCTTTTTTTTATAAAACTGCATTTGGGAATCTTACCCTTGATGAATTGTGCCTATTCTTGGAATGCAACTTGCATGAGCTTTCCTGAATGCCATTATTGAAAAGAAAACCAACATAATTGTTTGGTTCAATGTTGTTTTTCCAATGATTATAGTCACTCCTGGCTTCTCCTAGTGTTCAAATTAAATTAAATGTGTTCACTGGCAGGAGCCCTTTATCTTTGTATATTGCCAACAATGTTTTCAGGCTACTTAATTGTTCAGGTTTTTTAATAATAGCTTGGACTAGAAGATCTACATTTTATATTTTATCTGTATCTGTATCTCTATGTGATCCCTAAATACTTTGTAACCTGAGTATTTCCTCACCCACACTACCAGTACTGGTAAATATTTACAGTACTTTGGCAAACGTGCTTCATAAACGTTAATAAAATCCAAACTACACAATTTAAATTCCCTTCATCCTTTCTAGCACAGATGCTTCTCAAACTACCTTTTTACCTTTTTGAAACACTTTTGCAGTGTGCTATAGCTTTTCTCTTGTCTCTGGGGAGTGGAGACAGGCATTGTATTTAAAGTAGTGGCATGGATATTCTTCTTGCTATTCCAGTTGTGGGGAGTGATTTTCTCTTGAGGCCAGACTGGTTCTGGAGTAGAGTACAGGAAGGCCAGGTAATCCACTATTTTCTACCTCTGGTTAGCTCATGAGTTTGTTTTTTGGCATACCCAATGCCCAATGTCACTTGGGGACAGGTGTTTAAATCAATGTATCTGTGAGAGATCTCCATCTGTTAAGGGGAATCTCTCAGATTGTATGACATTTTAGGAGCTATAGTAAATGGATTCTTCCATGAAAGTCATATTTGCTGAGCAGAATCACTTTGAGACAGTTGTATTTTGTTTATTCATCGGTGTTGGTGGGTTTGTACCAAGTTGGGGCTACTGGCAACTGGAAGTATAATAACATCAACCATATATAAGACAACCCCTGTATACTTGCAGCTGCTTGGCATCAGTAATTATCATGTTGACACCAATGCACCTTCATTTTTAGAAAGACCACTATGAGTAACTGTCATTAGGCAAGTTTGTAGAAGCCCTTGGTTATTTTATTGTTATTACATTAATACAATGGTGTGGCAATTTACGCCTCAGAAAGGGTAGTCTTGTAACCAGACCCCTCTTTTATTAATCACCATGCCGAAAGCAAAGTGACAAATCTGACCTGCTGTTCCTGTGACCTGCTTCTCCTGATCTGCAGCAGAGAGCAGGTTCAAACTTGGCAAAGGCGCCCCTTTTGACAGCTGCTGTGATGGCCAAGCCACTGCAGGGAATATGCAACATTTACAATCTGCACCTCTGTTTGTTCCAAAACCACATAATTATGAGGAATTAACATCCCGGTGTAGTTTTAACTCTTTAAACACAAGACATACCTGAGTTTGGGGTATGGTGGCATGTAATTCACAAAATTATTAAAGCCACATCGGATCTGTACAATACATGTTTCAACACTGGGAGCAAAGGCCAGCTCTGGAAGGTTTGTCTCTCTTTTGATTCTTTGTGAGGTTGTATAACAACTCTTGTAGAAAGACAGGAGCTCTCATAAGAAACAACCTAAACATAGGACTATGTAGTATTGCGACTAGCCTCAAACCAGAGTGTTGCATGCAAAAGGCCAATTAGTGGGAAAGAGATAGGGCTATAGTTAGTTAGTGTTGTTCTTGAGCTCCTGATTTGGGATTTACAGCAATTGAATCAGCCACACCACTAGTCTCTTGCATTTCTAGCGTGTACAACAGCATCAAACATTGTCTACCACATTCATATGCATTCAAACAAAGGAACTAGTTGCGCTGCCTTTGCACATCTCCAAACTCTTCAAACCGTTGTTGCTTCATCCTGAAACGAGTTCGCTGCCACACTGCTCCAGTTTAGCATGTCATTGCTTCAGCTCAAACATTATGCTCACTGTTGTGGAATAATTTGTGCTGATGTGTCTCACTGAAGCACCTAAAGTGTCCAGCATCTTCGTCTTCAACCCGTGATCAGACATGTAACTGATCTTGGTGACTCTATTGGCACATTACATTAGAACACTGACACAAACTACGATGAGCCTCACTTTGAACCCAACTCAACGCCTGTTCCCTGTCTGGATCACTGGAACTCTCTGCATCTGAACTTGATTCAAACTGCTTGCACCACAACAGGAAGCCTGATTCAATGCATTTCAACCAAGTACTGATTACGCTACTGTTGGAAGTCCTCCGACCCCCAGGGGCACCTTACTGGGACATTAGAGGTTGTTTAAGCCCCCCTTTTGCAACCAAATGTTTCATCAAGAGGCATATACCTTTAACATTGTGGAGATTGTTTCCCTTTTTACTTCCTGCCAATTGTCCAGAGTGCTTACATAGCTACATTTTGCATGTCTTCGGCTTTCTTAACAGGAGTTGTCTTTCTAGTACAATTAATTCCTGTTGCTTAAGGGTGTGTTTAGTTCAATAGAAATCTCTCTCTCTCTGGGGCCGATTCATGGAACAAATGTGCGCTGAAATTTGTGGCGCAAGCTGGCGCAAGAGTGAAAAAGCAAGAGCACGCGCATGCACACGTGTGCGATTCATGGAAGCCCTGCGCATGTTTTCCCCGGGGTGTGCCGAAATCGTGGTTGGCGCACACGGGCGGACACGTCACTTCAACATCCCTAAATGCTGTCCGCGACTCGCACAGCGAAAGCATGCAACGTGTAGCGCACACACCAAAAAGGGGGCACAACACGGGGCGGAACACGAGGAATGGTGAACAATGCGTGAAAATGAGGGCGTAACTGGGGAAGTACTGCTGGGAAACACACGGAGCACCCACATGCACGTGAACTACATGTATTCATGGAATCGAATAGGGGAAACCCACACACACAAAAAGACATGCACAGGCCTAAACACGTCCACCACACGAAGGCAGGCGAAAGCGTCCCCGCGCAGTGTAAAAGTACGCACAACAAACACATATATACAGCTACAATGAATATCCCATTTCATGCAGCACTGATCATGGGACACTGCTGGAGGAGGAGAATAGCCAGGCCCGCATTTGTTTTGTCCAGGACCAGCCTTTTTGGGATGCCTGATGACCAGGTCTATGGCAGGTATACGTTTCCACCTCATATCATCCTGGTCCAGGAGTGGGAGGATGACCTCACATCACCCACCTCTTGCTCCCAAGCACTGAGCCCCTTGGAAAGGGTGCTCAATGTACTGCATTTCTTGGCCACTGCGTCATTTCAGCAGACCACTGCCATAGTGGGGGGGTGCTCACAGCCCACAGAGTCATGCTGCCTACAACAGGTGTTGGCAATCATGACTGCACGACCCTCAGTCCGAAGACACATATACATGCCCAGAACACCCTCAGAAATGCAGGCCATGGTCCAGGACTTTTACAGGGTGGCACACTTCCCCAAAGTGCTCGGTGCCCTAGATCACACCCATGGGGCCCTACGTCCACCTAGGGCCACGGACAATATACACCGCAACCGCAAGCACTGGCATACCATCAACGTGCAGGTTGTATGCGATGCACAGGGGATCACCACCTCTGTCCATGCTAACTATCCTTGGTCTACCCATGACAGTTTCATATACAGAATGTCCACCCTGAGCCGGGACCTGGAAGCTGTGAAGTATGGTGACACATGGCTCATTGGTGAGTACAACTGCCTGTGCACATGCATGCATGTCACACACAGGCAAATACACAAACCAAACTAATGACAACCATTATCACCTCCCCAGGGGACAGTGCCTACATCTGAGCATCCACATGATGACGCCAATACAGAACCGCACCACCCCACCCCAGGTAAGATACAACACAGCCCACATTGCAACCTGGGCCATACTGGAGCGCACATTTGGAGTGCTGAAGTCATGCTTCTGCTCCCTTGACCGCTCTGGCGGGCAGCTACTCTATGCACCCCAAGTAGTGTGCAGGATCATTGTGGCAGTATGTGTCCTGCACAATGTTTCAACACGGCGGCGCGTACCGGTGGAAATGGTGGTGCCCACATGGTGGTGCCCAACTGAGGCGCCCCTCACCTTTTGTGGCCTCCCAACCATGGCAAAGATGTACTAATACCAATGGGAGGTGCACACAACAATTGTCCTGGGCAACTTGGGTTAGGGGGGGAAGGTACATGATGCAAACAGCACCCCTGTGCTCCTGCAAGGCTGCCTGTGGCCCCTTAGGAAAAATGAAGGGTCACACAACTCTCAGGCAACACAAAAACGCAAGAAAAAGAGAGACGGGACTCATGTAGCCCACCTGTGTGTAGTATGCCCGAAAAAAAGGGGTACGCGACAAACAGAGACACCTGCATTGGGAAAAATAGCGCATGCGACTCACCGTCTGCCTTGCTTGTAGACGAAGAATGCGTAGCCAACACCCACACCAAAGTACTCACTGTAGCCGCTGTGAAGTAATCGTGTGTGAACCCCAACGTCTGGAAAACACATGCACTGCTCTCCACGAAAAGCACGTGCAGAGCGATGGAAACCCATGTGGGATCTTTAACCCGTGCTGAGGGAAATGCCCGTGTGCACGTTACATCACCTACGCGCTTACGCGCTAAGGGCCTTTCTTCAGAATTCACGCAAACGTGCTGTTTTTCACGTGCCAAATCACTCTCTATCAAGCTGGCCACGCGAAGACCACCCTCCTGCCCAGAAGGCCAAATTACTGCCCCACAGAGCCCCAAGCAGCCTCCTACGAGCCACCTGCTGCTGCCTGCCTGCCTTCTGCCAACATGCCCTGCTATTTGGTGCCTCCACATCTGCCATCTGCAGGGGTCCAGTTGCTGTGACCGCCCCTGCTGGAACAGAAGACTCCCGAATGGTGTTCCATCACTCCACAGCCCAGCCCCAGGACCCAGTTGCCCACCCACACCTGCCTCGGGGGTTGCCATGTCCGGCGCAACACCATCTGGCACGAGTGGCAAACCCCCAGCAGAGAGGCAGAGGGCTACCAGCTTCAGTGAAAAGGAAGTTGATATCCTGGTGGAGCAAGTTCATCAAACACGTCCAGAAGCGCTCAGAGGACATCAAACACGTCCAGAAGCGCTCAGAGGACTACAAGTCCAGGACCCTCAAGAAGGCCCGGTGCCTCTTGGACGCAGCGGATGCTGGGGAGCCGGGTCCAGCTTACCACCCAGCAGGTGAGGGTCCTGGAGCGCATTCACCCAGTGCTTCACCACCAGATCCTCAGGATGCAGGCCCATCTGTAGTTGAGCGGTAAGTGCCCATGCATTTACGTTTAAAACAGTGCATGTTGCAATGTGGTGGTAGTTAGCTACTCGGCTGCATGTGTGACATGGGTCATGTGTGAATGTGTGTGTGTAGGGACATGATGGTGCTGTATGTGAGTCCAGTCAGGCGTGACCCACATGGATGGTGTATGTGTTACAATGCATCATGCGGAACAGCATGCGAAATGCACACATGTATGCATGCCTGTGTCTGTACTTGGACATGTTTGGGGTGTGAGGGATGAGTGCTGCTGTCATGGACATGCATGGTGTACATGTCTGTGTGTCTGAGTAGTGTATGCACCACGGATGCATGACACATGACCGTGACGATGTGTTGATTCGCTGATACAGCCTAGTCATCCTTGTATCCACTGTGTTTGTGGGTATACGTGGCCAGATGCATGACCCTCCAGTGATGTGTGTGCATGTTATCAGCATGTCCCATGATGCATGTGAGTTTTAGCCCACCACTGGATGTTTCTATGGTGCCTTGGACATGGATGCAAATGTTTGTTGCATGTTCGTGCATGTGTTGCCTATACTGACCCATGTGTTGTGGAGGGACATGATGCAAGTGACGTTTGACAGTGCCACTCATGTGCTATTGCTTTCTGTCTAGGGGACTATTTTACAATACCCTGATGCTTGTGTTCAATGTCTGCCTTCACACATCAGTGAGTGAAGAAGAGGGTGGAGACGGCGCTGTGGAGGAAAGCAGAAGGGATGCTTCCACCGGCCGGCGACGCAAGGCCCAGGCACCCTCCCTGGAAATTCCATCATCCGGGAGTGAGGGGGCTGGTGCCGCGTCCGCCACAACGGTTGCAAACGGATGGGGCAGGTGACCCCCCACAGGGGCTTGCGATGGTGGAAGACGGTGCCGAGCCATCCAGGTTGGTGGTGTGTGCAGAGGAGGAGGAGGCTGCTACAGAGCTGCACATGGGGCCTGGTGGGGATGGTACCACTGGTGCAAGTGGTGCAGTCCAGAGGCAGGGCCAGGAGGCAGCACAGGTCGCCACGTAGGGGCCTGTGGATGTCACTGTCCCTGACACTGTGACTTCATCACCATGCACCAGCAGGGAAGCCCCGTCCCAGGCCCGTCCGCAGGTAGGGGGGAGGTCCACATAATCTGGCACTCCTCTACCTGCGGACGTGGGGACCCGTGACAGGATTGAGTACGTCCTGATTGGTGTCGCGTTGCGCACATATGACATTCGTGATGACGTGCGTGCTTCCTGGGGGGACCACGCACCTCATCACAAAGAGCTGTGTGCCAACGTGGCCCAGTTGGGAGGGACCATGGTTGGGGGTTTCCTCCATGTGGCGGCCAGTCTTGCGGTCCTCTCCTCCTCTGTGCACACTATATGCCAGCCGTTCTCTGTGCCATCTTCCGGCCCAGATGCCACCAGGGCCCCCTGTGGACCTGCCCCAACCAACGCAGCCAGCCTGCTGGAGATTCCAACCCTGCCACAGTCGGGAGTCGGAGGTCCAGCAGGGGTGGCCACCCCACCAACTGGACCCCAGCAGATGGAGGATGTGCCGGCATCATCTGGCAGGGCACGTGTATGACGGCGCCGGGGGATTCCATCAGCCCAGTGGCTGTCGTGGTGGCAGAGGCAATTGTGTTGGAGGCAGTAGCAGGCTCAGCGTGGGAGGCATCATGGCTCGGGGCCATCAACTCCCTGGGGGCAGGCATCGGCCGAGGTGCAGGAGGACCCTGGACTGGAAGTGTCTTCCATCTGGTAGCGGTTGGGCCGGCAAATAGATGTGGAGAGGCGGTGAGCAGAGAGGGCATGGCTCAGGGTGGTCAGGGCAGAGAATTCCATGCACCGGGCTTTGAGGCAGGCAGAGGGCCTTGAGGAAACTAGCAGGGAGTTGAGAGATTCCATGGCTGCATCCCTGCGAGACCTCGAGTCCAGGGAACAGGCCCGCCTCCGGAACATCGACATGGAGTTTGATGATGCACTGGCCCGGAACATCACTAAATGAGCCGTGGGACTGGGCCGCCGCCTTTGTAAATAGTTATGTAGGCGTAATTTTCCTTTCTATTTTTTGTTCCTTTGGGGCGCATGGACTATGCCCCGCCTTTTTGTATATAGTTATTTATTAGGTAGGTTTTTTGTTAGGCTTCCGTTGGATTGTTGGGCTCATGGACCCTTGATTTTTAAATTGTTTATAGTTATGGACCTAATTGTACTGTTTTTTTTTTTTACCATCGAGGAATGGTTTGCCTTTTTTTTTTACTTTGGATTTTGTTTAATGGACGGATGCTTTGGAGCCATTTTACTTTGGATTTTATTGATTTCAGCATCCATTTTTTTTCATTTATTTTGGACATCCAGACTTTTATTTATTATTTATTTTCTTGTGTGATTTTGTTTCATACATTCAGTTTTGTATGTAATACATTTTTATTTTTGAATTAATTTGTGTGGTCTTCTCTCATTGGTTTTGTGCATGTCACAATGTGGGTTTTCTCAATCATGTGTCACCATTGTGTGGGTCTGACGGACATGTATTCATGGGCATTCTGGTTACTTGGGATCTATCATGACATGGGGATTTCAATGTGGAGTGGATGGAATGCTTGGTTGGGTGTTTGGACTGGGGTGGCATGAGGTGGGATTTGGGTGGCCATAAGGGCCATGGGTTTGAATTGTGATGACGTGTTGGGTGGGGGGACATGAGTCGGGGCCTGCTGACATGTTGCTGTCACTGGGGGTGGGGTGGGGGGACATGAGTCGGGGCCTGCTGGCAGGTTGCCGTCACTGGGAGTGGGGGGACATGAGTTGGGGCCTGCTGGCAAGTTGCCGTCACTGGGGGTGGGGTGGGGGGACATGAGTCGGGGCCTGCTGGCAGGTTGCCATCACTGTGAGTGGGGGGACATGAGTCGGGGCCTGCTGGCAGGTTGCCGTCACTGGGGGTGTGGTGGGGGACATGAGTCGGGGCTCCCAAGTGCATGATGCCATTTGGGCTGCCTGTGGCTCATGGTCTGGGGTCATGAGCTGACTGCGAGGCATGCCCAGGGTTGAAGGGCTGCCTGTGTGGCATACCCAGGGTGGATGGGCTGCCTGTGGGGCATGCCCAGAGTGGATGGGCTACTTGCATGTATACTTTGGGTGTGCATGGAGTTTTACACGCGATTGGCCTGGGGCGAGCGGGGTACGTGTATTCTGGGGGTGCTTATGGAGTTTTACACATGTTTTTGCTGGCGTGAGCGGGGTACGTGTATTCCGGGGGTGTGTGTGGAGTTTTACACGCAATTTCGCTGGTGCGAGCGGGGTACATATATTCTGGGGGTGTGCGTGGAGTTTTACACAGATTTTTGCTGGCGCAAGCGGGGTACGTGTATTCCGGTGGTGTGCCTGGAGTTTTACATGCGTTTTCGCTGGTGCAAGTGTGGTACGTGTATGCTGGGGGTGCACGTGGAGTTTTACATGCATTTTCGCTTGCGCGAGCGGGGTATGTGTATTCCCAGGGGTGCACGTGGAGTTTCCCACGCGTTTTCATGGTTGGGGGGCTGTATGCTGGTCCACTGGCCTTTGCGCCATGTACTGGATTAGTGCGATGTTTTTGGCGCAGGTGGTGGGGTTGGGGCCATGACTGGCCCTGCTGCAGGGTCGCTGCGCCACCCTGCGCCACGGCTCATTATGGATGTTAGTATCCATGAATATGCTGTGCGTGAACATTTATTTTTGTCGCACGTGTCTGGTGCAGAATAGCACACACTCCCTCTGTGTGCCAGCCACGTGCGCTGCTCGTGCGCTAGATTCTATGAATTACCCCCTTTCTCTCTCTCTCTCTCTCTCTCTCTCTCTGTCTCTCTCCCTCTCTATTTATATATTGAGAAAACTTTGTCAAATGGATGTTATGGTTAAAATGCACTAATACAAACCTATCAAATTCAGTGAAAAAAATGTATTAAAAGGACGTTATGGTTACAAGTAAAACTGAAAAAAACATTGAAATGTGCCAGTTATGGTAAGTTAAGCAATCATAGAGGAGGAGGGTGCCTTTTTTTTACTTTGGATTTTGTTTAATGGACGGATGCTTTGGAGCCATTTTACTTTGGATTTTATTGATTTCAGCATCCATTTTTTTCATTTATTTTGGACATCCAGACTTTTATTTTTATTTATTTTCTTGTGTGATTTTGTTTCATACATTCAGTTTTGTATGTAATACATTTTTATTTTTGAATTCATTTGTGTGGTCTTCTCTCATTGGTTTTGTGCATGTCACAATGTGGGTTTTCTCAATCATGTGTCACCATTGTGTGGGTCTGACGGACATGTATTCATGGGCATACTGGTTACTTGGGATCTATCATGACATGGGGATTTCAATGTGAAGTGGATGGAATGCTTGGTTGGGTGTTTGGACTGGGGTGGCGTGGGGTGGGATTTGGGTGGCCATAAGGGCCATGGGTCTGAATTGTGATGACGTGTTGGTTGGGGGGACATGAGTCGGGGCCTGCTGGCATATTGCTGTCACTGGGGGTGTGGTGCGGGGACATGAGTCGGGGCCTGCTGGCAGGTTGCCGTCACTAGGGGTGGGGTGGGGGACATGAGTCTGGGCTCCCAAGTGAATGGTGCCATTTGGGCTGCCTGTGGCTCATGGTCTGGGGTCATGAGCTGCCTGCGAGGCATGCCCAGGGGTGAAGGGCTGCCTGTGTGGCATACCCAGGGTGGATGGGCTGCCTGTGGGGCATGCCCAGAGTGGATGGGCTACTTGCATGCATACTGTGGGTATGCATGGAGTTTTACACACGATTGGCCTGGCGCAAGTGGGGTACGTGTATTCTGGGGGTGCTTATGGAGTTTTACACATGTTTTTGCTGGAATGAGCGGGGTACGTGTATTCCGGGGGTGTGTGTGAAGTTTTACACGCAATTTCGCTGGCGCGAGCGGGGTACATATATTCTGGGGGTGTGCATGGAGTTTTACACGGATTTTCGCTGGCGCAAGCAGGGTACGTGTATTCCGGTGGTGCGCGTGGAGTTTTACATGCGTTTTCGCTGGCGCAAGTGGGGTACGTGTATGCTGGGGGTGCACGTGGAGTTTTACATGCATTTTTGCTGGCGCGAGCGGGGTATGTGTATTCCCAGGGATGCGTGTGGAGTTTTCCACACGTTTTCGTGGTTGGGGGGCTGTATGCTGGTCCACTGGCCTTTGCGCCATGTACTGGATTAGTGCAATGTTTTTGGCGCAGGTGGTGGGATTGGGGGCGTGACTGGCCCTGCTGCGCCACCCTGCGCCACGGCTGATTATAGATGTTAGTATCCATGAATATGCTGCGCGTGAAAATTGATTTTTGTCGCACGCGTCTGGCGCATAATAGCACACACTCCCTCTGTGTGCCAGCCATGTGCGCCGCTCGTGCACTAAATTCTATGAATTACCCCCTTTCTCTCTCTCTCTCTCTCTCTCTCTCTCTCTCCCTCTCTATTTATATATTGAGAAAACTTTGTCGAATGGATGTTATGGTTAAAATGCACTAATACAAACCTATCAAATTCAGTGAAAAAACTTTGTTAAAAGGACGTTAAGGTTACAAGTAAAACTGAAAAAAACATTGAAATGTGCCAGTTATGTAAGTTAAGCAATCATAGAGGAGGAGGGTGGGACTGCTGAATGAGAAGACAGAAAGGCATACATGTCTGAAAAGTAGACAACATTTTAAGTTTAGAAAGGGGTCCTTTGCACAGGTCAGGCAACAACTATGTAGGTAAAATCCACATAGTTTGGGAAAGAATTGGAAAAATGACCGAAAGAATGTATGTGCTGGACATGTTTGAACCTGCTAGGTAATGCCTTCTGTGAATATTGAGAAAAGCAATGCACTGCTACATTCCCCTGACTCTTCTAGTTAGGAAATCACATGTTTTTCATAATGTGTCATAAAACAATACCACAAGCCAAAAATGGAGCCAGGATTTTTATGCTGATGGCTTAAACAGATGTACTTAGTATTTAAAAGTAAGGAAAGCTCAAGAGGACTGGATCCAAACATGTGAGGCAACTATGGCATAAAAGTTATTTGCTCACCTATGGCCGACAACAAACAAGTTCACTTTACCTCTGAACTATTGTATAAAATTCCCTGACAAAAGACTACAGAAAATATTCATGACAATGAGATTTAACTTAATGCTAACTCAAGAAATCAAAGCCATTTGGACAAAATCATTATCCAAACATGCAGATTATGCCCAGAGACACAAGAGGTGGAAACCGTAAGACACTTACTTCTGAATTGTGCAAAAACAGCATATCTTCGAGAAGCGTTTCTGCTATCTTTGATGTACGATGTGACACTTTGAGAGGAGGAAACATGGTGGTGTCGCCTGGTCGCAGGTGAAAAGACTAAATGGCCTACTGCGGTGGAAAAGATGCTGGAGGCTGCACTTAAACTAGCGATAGAGACTGATAGTTTACTCAGTATCTCTTAACAAAGTTTTACCATTTTGTCTGGCTTTTTTCTTATGCTTTATTGTGTCTTCCTCGTTTCGATTTTCCCCGTGCAACATATTTCTTTTCTCCTATGTGAGACGTGAGATATGATTTCTTGTAAAAATCAAATTTTGTTTTGATTACAGACAAGTAAATAAAAAATAAAAAAAAGTAAGGAAAGAAAATGTGGTGAGGAATGGCAAGCATACATTTTTTAAAAGAGCACCGGCAGACATTTTGTAGGATAGGTGAATTGTGCAGGTTACAAAGGTGTACAGTGCCTAAAGCAGCGACTAAATGTAGGTTATATTTGGGAAAATTAATGGGTGTTGTAACAAAGTGCAGTAGTAAATGTATGAAAACATTATCAAAACCAAGAAAAAACAACAAATGTCCTACCAGCCCACATTCCCACAGGAGTTCCGATGAAAATGGTACCTCACAAGTGTTGGCGCACTGACCTGGGTGCACAGGGAAAAGGCTAAACCACTGGTACATCAAACTCCCTGGGAAAGACTGGATTTGGCTTTGTGGACAGCCCACAGATTTGGGATTGGGCTGTCGCAGCTACAAAGGAAAATGGGGTACCCCCTACATTTCTGAAAAGAAAGAAACCCACTCTGGAATGCATTACCCACAATGCCTGGCAAAGTACAACATTTTGTGGAAAATCCACAATTTGTATTCATTTGCCACCAGGGAACCACCAAAACACGCCAGCATCAACACCTGCCCTACCTTCCCACATTTCCACAGTTGTCCCAATGAAATCCAGTACATCACATGTGTGGTTGCACCTACCTGGGCGCAAAGGTAAAAGGCTAAACCACTAGTATCCCAAAGGGTTAGGAAAGATGACAATTTCTTGAGGACAAAGTACAGATTTGGGCCTGGGGGTCACAGCCACCAGGGAAAACAGGTAACACCATGCATTTCTGAAAAGAAGATACCCATGGGAATCCACAGAGCTGTGACTTCTGCGAAATGCCTCAGAATGTATTACCCACAATGTTCAGCAAAGACCAAAATGTAGGAGAAAAAACACAATTTTCAGACATTTCCGACCAGGAAACCACCGAAACATGTGGGCAACAACCCAAGTCCTACCTTCCCACATTCGCAAATGTGTTCCGATGAAAACTGTACCTCACATGTGTGGGTGCACCTACCTGGGCGCAAAGGGAAAAGGCTAAACCCCTGGAATCCCAAAGGGTTTGGGAAGAGGACATTTTTAGGATTTTGGTCTTGTGAACAACTTACAGATTTGGGAATGGGCTGTTGCAGCCACCAAGGAAAACAGGGAACCCCATGCATTTCTGAAAAGAAGACACTCATGGGAATCAAATGACGTCTGTCTTGCATGATTCGCCCTTGAATTTATTTCCCACATGCCTGGCAAAATCCAAAATTTAGGGGAAAAACACAATTTTCAGACATTTACCACGAGGAAACCACCAAAACACATGTGCAACAATCCATGTCCTACCTATCCACATTCGCAAATGTGTCTTCGTGAAAACGGTACCTCACATGTGTGGGTGCGCCTACCTGGGTGCAAAGGGAAAAGGCTAAACAACAGGTATCCCAAAGGGTTTGGGAAGAAGACTTTTTTATGATTTTGGTCTTGTGAACAATTTACAGATTTGGGAATGGGCTGTTGCAGCCACCAAGGAAAACAGGGAACCTCATGCATTTCTGAAAAGAAGACAACAAATGAGGTCTGTCTTGCGCGAATCGCTCTAGAATGTATTACCCAAATGTAGGGAAAAACTCAATTTTCAGACATTTGCCACCATGAAACCCCCGAAGCATCCCGGCGACAACACATGTCCTACCTTACCACATTCCCACAGATGTCCCATCAAAAAACGGTACCTCACATGTGTGGGTGCACCTACCACCAAAGGGTAGGTGCACCCAAACATGGCCAACGCTGGATGCCCAAAGCTGGGGACATCACGCCCAACCGTCCTGGAGTTCTATCTGGGCTGTGTAAAAGCATTTCCCTCTTTGGAGGCATTGCCACACTGCCACTGTAACAAAGTTCAGCCGGAGCTCCAGAATGATAGGCAGGTGATGTCCCTGGCCTTGGGTGGCTGTCTCCCATGTGGGTCGACCATCCACAAGCACAGCAGCAGTCCCACGTTGCCCCGGCAGGGTCCCTGTCCTTTCCCGGAGGGAGATGCTGTAGCGCCGGCCAACCAGAGCTCCAGGATGTTGAGGGGTGATGTCACTGGCCTTGGGTGCCTGTCTCTCATGTGGGTCAACCATACCCAAGTGCAGCGGCAGTCGCAGGGAGTCCTGGCAGGGTCCCCATCTCTTCCTGGAGGGAAATTCTGTAATGCAAGAGCTCCACGATAGTCGGGGTAATGTCCCTGGCTGTGGGTGGTTGTCTCCCATGGGAGTTGACCATATCCAAGCCCAGCAGTGGTTCCAGGGAGCCCTGGCAGGGTCCCCATCTTTTCCCAAAGGGAAATGCTGTAACGCAGGCCAGCCAGAATTCTAGGATTCTTGGAGTTGATGTCTCCAGCCTTGGGCACCTGTCTCTCATGTGGGTTGACCGTCCCCCAGGTCCAGCGGCAGTTCTGGGGGGCCCTGGCATGGTCCCCATTCTTCCCTGGAGGGAAAAGCTGCAACGCAGCCTAGCCAGAGCTCCAGGCTGCATTTGGGGATGGTTGAACCACATGGGAGACAGCTACCCAAGGACAGAGACATCACCCCGACTATCCTGGTGCTCTGGGTGGCCTGTGTTACAGCTTCTTCATCCCGTAAAGGTCAGGGACCCTGCCAGGGCTCCCTGGGACTGCCGCTGTGCTTGGGGATGGTACACCCATATGGGAGACGGATTGCCAAAGTGGGTGACATCAACTCCAACCGTCCTGGAGTTCTGGCTGGGCTGTATTGCAGCGTTTCCTTCCAGCAAGGTATTGGTACACTGCCCGGGCTCCCTGGTGGGGAAAAGCTGCAACACAGGCCAGCCAGAGCTCCAGGATGGTCAGGGGTGATGTCCTGCCTGTGCGCAGCTGTCTCCCATGTGGGTTGAGCGTCCCACGGTCCAGCGGAGGTTCCAGGGAGGCCAGCAGGGTCCCCATCTTTTCCCGGAGTGATAAGCAGTAACACAGGCCAGCCAGAGCTCCAGGATGGTCAGGGGTGATATGGCCTTTGGCGCCTGTCTTCCATGAGTGTCAACCATCCCCAAGCCCAGCCAGGAGCTCTGGCTGGGCTGGGTTACAGCTTTTCCCTCTGGTGAGTGATAGGGACCCTGCCGGGGCTCCCTAGGAATGATGCTGAACTTGGGGATTGTCAATCCACATGGGAGAAGTCCGCTCCCAGGGAAAGAGCAATGTTCTGCTGTCATGGGGGGCAATTTATTTCCTGATTATTCAATTGTGTCCCAACCCATTGAAATACCTTCCCAGAATGCCCACTACCGCCCACACCACCAACAATACAGCCACAGTCCCACCCACACCACTGACAATGGGCCCTAACCGTAGACAATGGGCCCTAACCGTAGAATACAAAAAGCTACTTACATAACGAAGTATATACGTCTAGCGTAAAAATAAAACCTGTAAATGAAACAAAAAACATTCATTAGCTGTGGTCAGCCAAGCAAAAACAAATCATAACTATCATGCTGTGATCACTGCCCCCCATACAAGCCATAAACACACATTTGTCCCTTCCTAGGTGCATATTGGAGGAATACACTGCCAAACTACCCCCAGAGAGGGCTCAATTAAAAGCCAACCTGGTGGTCTAGCGACCCCCACCCCATCAAATACAAATGCACCCCTTCCTAGGGGCAGATTGGCAGATTACACTGCCAATCTGCCCCCATGGAGTACTACATGACATGCCCCCATTTCATTTGAGGTAGGGGTGGAGATGGCCACCACCCTTTTATATAAAAAAAAAAAAACTGCTGGTCTAGTGAGCACCCATCCCTCAAAACAACCCCAAGAAAAAAAGTATATATATATATATATATTACATTAGTGTGCCCATCTTCCCTCAGGGTGGGCTAAACATACTGCCCCATGCTTTAGGGGCCGGAGGGTAAGCAGGCCACTTATATACTAAGTAGCCCCCCCCACCTCCCCACTTTGAAAAATGATCCCTGGTGGTCTAGTCGCATTTCTGGGCATGGATCCAGCAATCCACGCTTAGAAATGCTTCAAGGAAATTGTCTTCCCTTTCCAACGACACCTCCCTCGATCAAAAAAGCATAGAAATGACAGAGCAGGAAATGGCTGCAGTGAAATTTACATTCAGTCTCGCGTCAGTGCGTATAATGTACACAGAATTGAAACTGAAGTAAATCCAACCCTCGGGCCATAAGGAGGAACATCATCCTCACATAGCCCAGGGGTTGGATTTCGAGTTTCTGCAATCGCTGCTTTGGAGCGATTGCACAAACAAAAGTGCGAACATAGTGCTGAGGACGAGATAGCTCGCCCTTAGCACTTAAGGGATTAAAGTGAAACATATACTCACAAAATGGGAGCATGCCAGCCCACTTCATCCTTCGCACTCCATGCCATGACACATCAAATTCATGGAATCCAAAATGTTTACCCAATCCAAAGCGCTCAGCAAATACCTTCAGCCAATGGATCCTAGAGTCCCCCAAAATCCATACCCATTTTCAGAGGTCTCAAAACTCCTGCAAACAGAACTCCTGCTACCCTCTCTTCTTGTACACCACACCCAGTAAACCTGATTGGTTAGTCCACACAATCCTCTTTCCATGCCAGACACCCTTAAAAGAACCAAATGTGTCCCTGGATATCATGGCCATTCAAAGGGGTGGAGGATAATTTGAACTCAATTTCAGTTATTTATACTTTAGTGGTGGCTCTAAAAAGAACTTTTTTATGGGGGGTTGTTAACAAACACATTTTTTTCCTTTGTTTTGCTTTTATGTACAGTAGTGCTATACACTGTAAAGTTACAGGAGGTATTTAAATGCATTCCTAACATAGTAAAGAAAATGTGCATTTTCAACATCTGTAAAATGAACTCTGTCTTCATGATAAAAATTCACACTGTCAGACCGTATATTGTCATTCTCAAAAATGACATTCCTGCAGCATATAAAAAAGCAGATACAGCTTTGTTAACAAGTTGCCTCAATTCTTCCATTTCTGGACTGAAAACGTGTGGACATCTCCATGTTTGCCTCTGATTTATTTCAGAAAACAAATATCTTTGCAGCAGGACACAGTTCAATTAGACTTTTCAAAAAAACTTCAGGGCAACTTGCAAACACATTGAAGTCACAGACCCCAAACTGTCACCTCCACAATGCACTATTACATTGTCTGGACATTTAAAGTGAATCATATTCTGACAGAATGAGAATATGCTTGCCCAGTTTAAGCCATAAACCACATGCCACAAAACATCCACTTCTGTCAATCCAATTCTTCCTAAAATGCCATTATTCTCAGCATACACCTTCAATGACTGAATTGACGAATTTCCTAAAATCCACACCCTTTGCTTCTTACTAACAATAGACACAAATTAACAAGGGAGTTCTGGGAGTCCCTCTGCCAGACATTAGTCCTGGTTACGTCTCTCTGGGTAAGTCTCTCGTAACCAGGACTAATGTCTGGCAGAGAGACTCCCAGGACCCCCTTGTTAATTTGCATATTTAAGTAACTTTGGGTTTCACCCTAAGTTACTAGGGGAATCCAGACGTGGACCCCTTGCTCACTATTCTTAGAGAGGCAGAGATCCACCCTACTGATGAGGTCCAACCAGACCGAAACACGTGTCTGGGGTTTCTGTTGGTACTCTTGTTCAGAGGAGAATTGCCTAGCCTTTCGGTGCTGGACTGCCCCAGGGAAGGACAAAGACTGATATGTTTGGGATATTTCTTCTCTGTGAAAGATAGTGAGCTAAAGACTCTGGGTAAGTCTCTCGTAACCAGGACTAATGTCTGGCAGAGGGACTCCCAGGACCCCCTTGTTAATTTGCATATTTAAGTAACTTTGGGTTTCACCCTAAGTTACTAGGGGAATCCAGACGTGGACCCCTTGCTCACTATTCTTAGAGAGGCACAGATCCACCCTACTGATGAGGTCCAACCAGGACCCCCTTGTTAATTAACAATTGACACATCCGTCTTCAACTGCACAGAAGAAATAAAACACCTGCTACCCTGTCTTCCTGTAAATTACAACCAGAAGCCCTCATTGGCTAATCCCCAGAGTCCCCTTTCCATGCCAGGCATCCTCAAAAGACCTGGATGTGTACGTGCTGTCCATGGACTACTGCGGTGTCCGTGGACCCCGTAACAGAGGGGCATCTATTCTACCCTTTCTACTTTCATGTTCTCAACACTCCCTCTTTGGCTGCTTTCAAACATTAACAAACGACAATGTTTCAGCCAACATAGGAGGTGTAACATCACACAGGCTACTCCTCCTTCCAGTAGAACACCAACATAAATTAGAACATTACACATTATGAGCAGTGGCTGCCACTGAAATATGCAGAATTCTGAAACAAATGAAAGTGTTCCTAATAGATGAGGTGAGCATGGTTTCCAACCTCTTGTTGGCTTTAATTCACCTCAGAATGCAGGAAATTCGAAAAACAGACTACAAACAGCTGTTTGGAGGAAAACATGCTATTGTATGTGTAGACTTCTTACAGTTAACACCAGTAAAAGGTCAACTTATTTTCTAAACATGAGGACACAAACAATGGCACAACACACTCGGCAGCATTGGGAATGTAAACGTCTGGCAACATTTTCAGTACAGAGAACTAACTCAAAACATGTGTCAGTCTGCATACCTCACTTATCCTAACATTTTATGAAGCATTAAAACTGGTCTGCTTACAAAAGATGCAAAATCCATCTTAAGTACTAGACTAATCCATGAACTATATGGGTGAAACACATCTGCTTCTGATGTCAAGGAAAAATGAACTCAACAAAATCTAAAATGCACACCCTTAATGTCAGCCCTTGCAGCTGTAGTCAATTCATCGAGACAATGTTAAAAAAAGAAATGCAACCCATACTGCATATCAGCTCCACAGACAAACTACAAGTGCACAGCATGACACTCCCTATGCGTCAACAAGCAACCACACGATTAAATAATTTACACACATCTCTCCAACACAGCTGGATTGGAGAAAATATTAACTTTATGCCAAAACAGCAGAGTCATTCTAATAGGTAACCTTGATGTAGAACAAGGTTTAGTTAATGGAGCAAATGGTACAGTTGTTGGCTTCCAAACATATCCACATGACAACAACATTCATCTTGTCAACATCCAATTTGACAAACTTGCAGAATTTTAAATAATTGCCCACACACTAGCATGTTTCTTTCTTTTCAAAGACGTGTATGTATGCAGAGCTCAATTTTCTCTGTATCGTGCATATGCTGTTACGATTCACAAATTGCAAGGTCTAACCCTAGAACACGCATTGATTGATATTGGCAGCAGAGTCTTTAAGGAAGGTATGAGTTAGGTACCACTTTCACATCTGCATACACCCAATGGTCTATTCCTAGTTAACTTTGATGTAAACAGATCAACGCTAACATTCCTTGCAATCTAGAATATAATATATGCACTGTACACCACCCATCTGTATATGTACACTGTACCTCAAAAAGTAAAATCTTTAAAAAGAAAAATAATGCAAACAGAATCTACAACAGATCTCCCTACTAATACGGCTAAAGAAACAATAACCAACAACCAACTCCTTCTTCAGAAAATAATATAACCACGCAACTGTCTACTACAAACTCAACTGCACATCCATCAGAAAAGAAAGTGACAAATATCTCTTCTCCAAAAAATCTGCAGTGCCATCAAATGATGCAGACACACAACTCTCTGGTCCATTTAATTTCAGCAACACAACTGGAGTATTTCTATGCAAATTTAATTTAACACTCAATATTCTCTTCCAATTGCCACCAATTGTTCACATAATTTACATCTTTAATAGAAATGCCACAAAGAATCGTGACAGCACTTACAGTGCACTTACAGTGTTTGAGGTATAAGGCAAGAATCGGACTACTGTGTAGGAATGGTAAAGTTTACCATATACACACAAGAGGTTTCTCAGGAATTCCTAATTTACTTACTACAAGTACTGGGAACCAAATTCTGAATCCATTCAATTTCACCAGCTTCTGCATAATGCAAATCATAGCATAGCATGCCATTTCTGCAATTCAATCATTCCGGTATTAAAATCCACTCACATAGCCAATATGTCATACTTATGCTTCTTAGGTATAATGCAGATAGTACCAAAAAAACTGTAAGCTATCTAGCTTCAAACACCGCTAAGTATCTCTTGGCAAGAAAACCTTCACTACAGTATGTGTAATATATCACACTGGTACCACAACCACTTCAGGGCACTATACTGCATGTGTCAAAAAGACGTGGTTGGTATGAATGTAATGACACTTCCATTACTCCAAAACATAGTTTACCAACAAATCTAACAAATGCCTACTTAATATTCCTTCAACCCAAATTTACTCACTAAACTGTAGCACAATAAACAGGCAGTATATGCCAACATGTATCTAACCACATCCATAATACTATGATAGTACTTTTACAATTCAAGATAGTTAGAATACACCAAACAGGTATCTAACTACTTCACAAATACCCTTCATTGCAATGCACTTGAAATACACCATCACAATTCATGCTACTACAAAACTTCTTGTAAAGTCTAATGTAGTTAGAATATGCCAACAGGTATCTAACTGCTTTAAACATTCCCATAATATAAACAAACTTCAAACAAACACGCTATAACACTTACATTGACATAATGGTAGTAGTTTCTTTTTAAATCCTTCTCTGGATTTTATCTTCCCAATGACCCAATGATTATTTAAGTCAATACAGCAATGGTGTACCACACACTAATGTTGTGCCAAACATAGTACATATAATGTACTGTTTATGAGGGTGAGAAAAGGTAAATGCATATGTAAAATTGTATGCTGTTAAACCTTTTCAGCTAGCCTACTTAACACATTATACTGTATTTTCTTCACAGAAAATGAACCAGAGATTCCATCTTTACTACTTTATACAAGTAAGTAACTGTAATAACTGTAAACAAATACATATTCCATAAGCACTATCCTCAATTGTACTACAATCATAAATACAACATACTTTCTACTTCCCCTACCATATCTATAATTACTATACACATATTACTATAATGGTTGCGGCCTTGGCCAGATTTTAATGTAATTAAACCATATAACAAGTACATATAATACACCGGGAAATAACAAAACTCGCTCTGAACCCCCAACTAGTGAATTGGTGTCTGTGGACACCGAAATTGACCACATACAGATCCTATATCCATCTACAAAAACAGCTTCATATCATCATCATTATATTCCACTGCCATTTCTATGCCCTATTTCAGCCATCAAATAACCTCAAATGTGTTTTCCAAACTGTTCGTTCACGAAATTTGGTGAAACAATATATCCAGCCATTTGGGCTGTAGGTATGAACCCCCATTTTTCATTGTCTATGTGAGAAAAACTGCGCATTTTAGCACCCCCTATAACTTTGGCCCCGGACGAAACCTCACCAAACTTTGTAGAATCAATCGGAGGGGTCCACATACTTTTATTATAAGGTTTGGTGAGGGTTTGTGCAGGGGGGGCAAAGTTATAAGCCTCCCAAAAGTGATCTTCCTATGGCTTGAGCACTTTAACCATAACTACATGGCTGCTACCACAGGCTAGGCAATACTTGAATACGACAAAACATTACAGTGCGATAGCTCGCTATGGAAGGGCACTGGATGGCACAATCTTGGTAAATAATGCTTCGACCTCTGAGGGAGGCACAAAAGGCACTAGTTTTATATTGCTGCATTATTAATTTATTGCAAAAAAAATACCTATTTTTTTGCTGTTTTCTGCACCTAAATCATGGTTAACAACATGGACAAAGGACACATCCACACATCTCTCAGATCACCAGGAACATTGTTGGGATGTTCACAAATTTGACAAAAGTTCTAGGATATCCGTGCACATGTCTGTATTATTAGTTCTTGAATGGCTTATAATATTGGCGCCATTCAATGAAACTGCATGACATTTAGCAATTTATTTTAGACACAACTTCGGATTTAGCCACCAGGGACCGGATATTTGGTAAAGTCTTTCGAAATCAGGATACATTTTAATGGGAAAAGCATTCTGCATGTGGCTGCAGCCTGAAGTGCTAGACAGGATTGTAGCATGCGCGAGGAGAATCAGCAAGGACCTGAAAGCATAGCTTTGCAAATACATTTACATTTTTTCCCAGTGTCAAAATGTAAGTACAGTAAAAGTGACATAACTTTGGTGCCTGGGCAGTGGACCTGGCCCTGAACAAGGGCACATGTGTACTCTGATTTGCATATTGGGGCATGCTGCTTGGCTGAAGCCCTAGATTTAAATGGGAAAAACATGCTGCTGGTGGCTACAGTCAGCATTTCTGGACCAGATAGCAATACATATGAAGGAGGAACATCAGCAAGCACCTGACAGCATGCTTTTGCAAATCTGTCCTGTGTTTTATTTTGTCCAAAGTGTCAAAATGTAAGTACACAAACTGGTGATATAACCTTGGTGTCTGGGCAGTGGCGTCCCTTGGCAAGGAGAAATATCTGCACTGATTTGCTTATTGGGGCATGCAGCATGGACAAAGCCCTAGGTCTGAATGGGAAAAAAAAATCTGCTTGTGGCTATTTCCTGAAGTGCTGGGCGGGATTGCAGCAAACTTGCACGAGGATCATCAGCATGGACCTGAAAGCATGCTTTTCCAAATTTGCCCTGTGTTTTATTTTTTCGAAAGTGTCAAAATGTAAGTACAACACATTGTGATATAACTTTGATGCCTAGGCATTGGGTCTGGCCCTCGGCAAGGACACATGTCTACTCTGATTTGCTTATTGGGGCATGCAGCATTGCCAAAGCCCACCACCCCTGGGTTGTGGATACTGGTCATGGCTGCAAGCCATGAGCACTGGCCATTGGTCACATTATGAGGGTATAGTGGACACTGAACTAGGATGCGGGTTAGGTGCAGCGGATAACAGGGGTGGTTTGGATGGGCTGCGGTCCTGGTAGAGCATCATGCCCTAGTCAATTCAACCATGACTTGCATCGATAATGACAGACATCAGTATGCGTTGCAAAAAATATGTTTGTTAATGGAGGTTTATAGTTATTTCATAAATGTTAAAAGATAAATTATTAATAACTTATATACAGTGATATAACATCATGAACCATTTTCACTAATAAAAACCTATGAAATTAACTGAAAAAACATTGTTAAAGTGACGTTATGGTTAAGTTGCACTAATAAAAGCCTATCAAATTCAGTGCAAAATCTTGACAAATTGTCCAGTCTGGGACAAACATTTTGTTTGCAAAATTTCAGCCAAATCCGTCATGCGAGACAAAAGTTAATAGCAATTCATTTTTCAGGTTTCATATGTATCTTGATACTCAACGTAACTATAGTGCAGTGGTCGCCGCACTATAGTTAAGGTGAGTAGGGAGTTCCATAGGAAATTTAAAAAATGAAATGCTATTGACTCATATGATGAATTTGGCTGCCATTTTACAGTCAATGTGTCTGCACACCAACCCCCCAGACCGACAATTTTGGGAAAGATTAATTATGACTTTGTAGTAGTGTACAATATACAAAGGGCATGGCTGAAGGCCATGGCTAGTGGCTTGGTAATGTTGTAAAATGGGCAGGGCCTATGGCCGTGGCCACTGGCCATGTGCTAATGTCATGGCCATAGCACAGAAAAAAATGATGGTGTAACAAAACCATTGAAATTCACTGAAAAACCTTTAGGTAAATTTTAGTTAGGTAGCACAAATTTATCTTAACAAAACCCCTGAAATTCAGAACATTTGGGTAGTCATGACTGGCTTAACTCAGCATGTTCCTGTTGCAAAGCCCATGAACACACATATATCATAAGAGAAGGGATTCACAATTACATACTAAATGGCATTATGGGAACATGACATTATGTAGAACATATACAGAGCCCAGTTAAGCCATTCAATTTGAAAGCATAGAACGGTTGCTTTACCAAGGACCAGCCAGCCAAATTGACCTTTAACGAGGCACCAGGGTCATCTCTAATTGACTACATCATGATCTCAGGTAATAGATGGGAAATCGTTCAGGATTTCAAGGTTCAGGTCAGACCCGATATCTGCTCTTTCATGGCACTCCCACTTCAGTGTTCTTTACAAGAGCGAGGAGGGAACAATCCAGCAGGCCAGTGAGTCATGCTCCCCACGGAATCTAACATAATTGGGGCTGCTAATATCAACTGATGAAGTTGTGAGGGCATTAAAGGAAATAGAGAAGTGGCTGAGCGGCAGGCCCTAATCTGATCCCGTTGGATCTCTATAAGGGCGAGCCAGTAATTTGTGTCCCATTATTGATGAAACCTATTATCTCCACACTTAGCTCAAGGTTCATCCCTAAGTCCTGGCTGAATGCAGTAATAGTCCCAATATATAAAAAAAAAGTTGCCAGGGAATTACCGTCCGATTTCCATATTGGATTGTGCAGGGAAGATATTTGGGAAGGTGATTCTCAAACAATTGCAAGAATGGGTTAGCAATAATAAAGTGCTTAGAGACCTGCAAGGTGGTTTCTGTGTTAAAAGGGGCACAATCAACCATTGTTTCTTATTGTTCACTGTGATCCAGAAATATGCAGTATTACGTCAAATGAAACTATATGCCTTATTTCTAGACTTAAAAATGTGTTTGATACAGTATCAAGGAACTTACTGTGGCAGATAATAAGAAATTGTAATATCCTCACTCAATTGCTGAGCGCCATAATGCTGATATATGGGTAAAATCAAGCCAACATACGCTATGGCCAGGGGGGAGCAAAATTATGCCTTTACTGTAAACAAAGGGGTGAGATAAGTATGTGCCTGGCCCCCCTTTTATTCTGTATCTACATTCATGAGATAATAAATGCCCCTGCAGTGGTGCAATATCACTGGCTTTGGAACTATATAAGAAACAGGCTGAACCTGCAGCCACGTATGGATCTGAACTCTGGGGATATGCCAATACCAGAAAACTGGCCAGCATAGAGCACACATTTCTAAAAAGATTGGTTCATCTCCCGAGTAGTACACCTTCATTGCAGCTAGAGCTTGAACTTAATGTTGTCCCGCTATGTGACTCGGCTATGTGACTTAATGGAGTTCAAATCATACTGGGCGCGCCTGTGGAAAACCGATGAATTAACCATTTACCGCAAAGCAACAAACCATCTGTTATCTTTGAATGGAGTGTACAGGGTCAAATGGGTCACACACTTCAAACACACATTTAGCGTGGTGGGAATAAGTGACATGAGAAATCACTTTAGATATCACCCAAGAAAAAGGTCACTGAATCTGAAGGAGGCGATAAAAGCAAGAGTCAGAGAGAGATTAGAGGAAAAGCCACCATGTTCGAGCTGGGCCCAGATTACCTATCTCGGTGGTCGAGACGAGACCAACAGATCTATCTTGCTCATATTTCACCCACCTTATGAAAGATCCTTATACATTTGTATGAAACTTGGAACTTTACAGAGTGCCTCCTTCACTAAAGGGTGGCATGCAAATGTTTCTTCAATGTGCCCCATGAGTAAATTAGCAGAAGAAACCCTAACTCATTATTTATTGGTATGCCCTTGTACAATTAATCTGAGATGGTGCTACCTGAAGCGAGTAATAAATGAATTGAGGATTTGTTGTACAGGCAATGCTGTCAAGCTCTTAACACAGTCTCTGTAACCAAATATCATTTTTCTAGATATACCCACATGTGCATGGTTGCACAGATTAAAAGCCTCAAAGGCTCCAGGTGTAGCACTGTAGACCAAACAGCTCTATGATACTGTCATCAGAGCTGCGAGTTTACTCTCTGTGTTAGTATCTACCAATTGACCAGTTGAGATGATTTAGGATCCCTGGACTTCACCAAGCGAGATTCTACCCTGTATGTTTACTTGTTTTATTGACATTCTGGTACCTAACTATTGCTGCTGTTTTATGAATGTAGGTTGTTAATACATTTTAGCCAAGTGTACATCTATTATTTTTACTATGAAAATTGTATTGTGTTTCACTGTTGCATGATTTGAAGGTCTTTTACACCAAATACAAGTATGTTTGATTGATTGGTTAAGCCAGTGATGATTTCCCAAATGCAGTGAATTTCAGGGTTTTTTTGTGATACATTTGGGCACCTTAACTAAGCTTTAACTAAAGTGTTTTCAGTGATATATATATATATATATATATTCAGTGAAAAAACGTTGTTAAAGGGACGTTATGGTTAGGTTGTGCTACTAAAAACCTATGAAATTCAGTGAAAAAACTTTGTTAAAGGGACTCCACAACTAAGACCAAGACCAGACCTACAGAGTACTCAGAACATATCTTACCTGAAATAGTAAGTGTACATCATTTTACTCATATCTTTATAAACTTTCTGTATTAGATTAAAAAAAAATATTATATATTTTTTTTCTCACAGAAATGTCTAGTACTCTGGATTGGCTAGAGGAGCACTTCCCACATGATGAAATGTCAGAAAATATTGAAGCTAATGGTACACACTTTACAATATAAACCATTCAATTGTTATTATTTTATATATATTTAACATATATATTTCTTTTTGTACAGAGCATACCAAAATAGAAAATATGTCTGAAGAAACTGTTATGGAAAACACGCTTGACAGCTTAAAAGAAAAAAATTATTTATTGTTGAGCAATTTTAATAATTTGAAAACTTTTGTTGAGGATCATTTTAAAACAAAAACCTCATACCATTGTCCCACATGTACTTGTCCCCCCTCACCATATCCCAGTCAATTATCCCCAAACCCTCTCCATAATCCAAAACGTTTTGATGAGACTTCCATCCCTTCTTCACCTGATACCAATCATGTTGAAACCCCTAATTCTCCTGTTTTTGTTTCTGTTTCTGCCTCACCTTCTCTGTCATAAATTATTAATATATGTGAAATAAAGTAAAATTTTTATATTGTGTTGTAATTACATCCCATTTTTTATTTTTTTAAAACAATGTAGATGTCCGCGGACAGCGCGGGTGTTCTGAAATGTTTGTAAATAAACGAAAATGGAGGTGTCCTGAAGAACACTATACCTGTCCGTACTGTTCGCTAGCAAGTTGAAACTGTTCTAAGAACACAAGCGGTGTCCTGAAATGTTCGTAATTAAATGAAAATGGAGGTGTCCTAAAGAACACTATACCTGTCCGTACTGTTCGCTAGCAAGTTCAAACTGTTCTAAGAACCCAATTGGTGTCCTGAAATGTTCGTAATTAAACGAAAATGGAGGTGTCCTAAAGAACACTATACCTGTCCGTACTGTTCGCTAGCAAGTTGAAACTGTTCTAAGAACACAAGCGGTGTCCTGAAATGTTCGTAATTAAACGAAAATGGAGGTGTCCTAAAGAACACTATACCTGTCCGTACTGTTCGCTAGCAAGTTCAAACTGTTCTAAGAACTCAATTGGTGTCCTGAAATGTTCGTAATTAAACGAAAATGGAGGTGTTCTAAAGAACACTATACCTGTCCGTAGTGTCTGCTAGCAAGTTAAACTGTTCTAAGAACACAATTGATGTCCTGAAAAGTTCGTGATCAAATGAAAATGGAAGTGTCCTAAAGAACAATATATCTGTCCGTAGTGTTCGCTAGCAAGTTTAAACTGTTCTAAAACATACGCAATGTCCAGAAATGTTTTTTGATGTGTGACACACTTTTAATTAATTCAGGACAGGAACACTGTCCGTAGAACATCAACGCGCATGCGCAAACCAATGTCTGTGCATTTGGTGTCCTGCGGACAGGAGCTTCCTTCGCTGACCTGTTCGCGAAGGGATCATGTGACCGCGCCCATGCTGATTGCGTGTTCTGAATGCGGACACTGTTCATGTCCCCGAACAATTTAAAAGTACATTTTCGAGTAATCCACAATATTTTTCCATAAAAACTCATCATGGCACAAGTCCCACATAGTAATCCTGAGTTTCTACATATCTTTTGAAACTTTTTGAACCCTTTTTTGTGTTCGATCTGTCTGCGGACAGCGCGCATGTCCGCGAACCGCGTACAATCACCCCTATAAAATACCACGCCCTAGAGCTTATTCTCATTGTGTTTCTGGCTATTCTTCAGAGCACAGCTATTTCTCCAGCAACTTGCTGATTCCACCATCGAGATGGCATCCCTGGCTGCAGAACTGCCACCTTGTGCTGCACCTGCTTCAGCACCACCCCCATCCCCTCCACCACCACCACCTTCCCAAGGGCCTGAAGAGGGGAACAGGAGTGAGGATGCAGAGGAGGAAGAAGAGGATGACGAGAATGAGGTAGAGGAAATCCCTAATACCCGCACTAGACGTGAGTCTTGGGTGTGGCGGGTATTTTCCATTTATGGGAATGGTCCTAAGGCTTGTGCGAACTGTGTTATCTGCAATGAGTGCAAAATGATACTTAGTCGCGGGAAGCACGTTTCGTACAGCTTTGGGACCATGACCATGAAGCGACACCTGAGGCCATTTCACTCTGGGGGTATTCGCAAGGTTGTACCTTGCGAAGAACGTAGTAGGTTTATTTCCTCTACTTCATCCTCCGTTTCTGATCCTGTCACCACAAGGATCACCTTTGTGGGACAGCGTCTTCCTCAAGCTGCCTCACAGGCCATACAGAATTCTGATGACACTTACCTTTCGAGGGTCACAGTTGTAGGTATGTACTGTGACACAGTACTCTGCAGGGGGGAGCAACTTCGGAGTGCTTTTGAGACTATCATCTCAGAGCACGAGAAGACCTGTTCACTACCCAAATAAAACCACTCTACATCTTCCTCTCTCAGCTCGCCCTTTCTTATCCCTGTGGTTGGTGTCCCCCCTTTCCCCTCCTTTCCCCTCCTTTCCCCTCCTCTCCTAGTGTGTCGTGTCTAAAAAACCAAAAGAAAATACAAAATTACAAAAATCAAAAAAATAAGGCTCTTTTCAGAGCCGCCTTTCACAGTTAAAAAATAGAAGTGAAGATAAATAAAGCAGGGCCCTTTGTTTTTCTTAAAAGTCAGCGGACAGTTTGCGAACATTAAAAAAAATTGGGGTGCTACCCTATTGTTACCATTACATTTTTCTCTGGGAGGAAGTGGTGGCTCTGAAAAGAGCCTTTGGGAGGTGTTTGTATGTCAAAAATTATAAATACTTAACACCTACTTCAAAATGGATGCTGTATTCCTAAAAAAGGTTGCAATGCATTTTGTACATTTCTCAGAAAAATCTGATTGCCAGCATAAGCAAGATGGACTCCATCTCTGCGAAAAATGTATGTACTACGAAACATAATATTTTCATTGTGAAAAGAGGACATGCCAAAATCTCTTAGAAATGCACCAACAGCCTTATTAACATTGCGCCTTGCTTTTTCCATTTGTGGACCAAATGAAGAAGAACAAAGCCACATTTGTCTATGCGCAATCCGTGAAAATATTACTTGAGAATTAGGAAACATGTCCATGACTTTCCCAAGTCCTTTTTTCATACCAAATTGCAAACGAATTCCAGACACATGTCCTAAACTGTTCCCTCCACAATTAATTACAATTATGTCTGGATGTTGCTTTGTTTCCAAAGTAGCACAGAGAGGTAGCAAGTCCAACCACTTCATTCCACGTACTCCATGCCAGTGTACTTCCACATGTGGAAATCCAAGATTAACAGCTACTCCACAGCTTTCTGCATGCACCTTCAACCAATGTATCCACAAATCTCTCAAAATCCAAACAATCTGTTTTCTGAAACACACAGCCATAGCTATCTGTTGTTCTCTCAGCAAAAAGAGTATCTGAGAAACTCTCTCTTGGCACAACACACCCACTAAACTTTCCTGACCAATCCCTTTCACTGCTCATTCTCATTTGCATGACTTCTGAACCCAAAAGTCCCCTGATGTAACTCCCGATGTCTGCGAACTACCACCATGTCCGAGGACATATCGTAACATGAACAGCCCTTCTACCATTTCCACTTCACTCTCTGTGCCATTCCCTCATTGGATGCAGCTAAGAAATCACATGACCATGCACCAATCACATTCAAGACCTCTACATCTAACTGCATCATCATAGATCAGCACTGCAAATGTACTGTGAATCTCTCTGAGTACAAGTGTCATATAATTGGCAAGCACCATCTACAAGAAATACTGTACAAGTCTCCAAGATTTCTACTTGCAGCTCCATGCATATCCATATGCATGAACACAAACTACAGGTATGCATATTTTCTGTACAGTACATGAACACATTTTCAAACTGACTTTTAGCTTGTGTAATCTGTAAAATGAATCTACTGTCTTTTTTCCAATTTCCTAAAATCAACTATCACTTATAAACCTTTATACTACTTACTTTCTTTATACACACTATCAAATCATGTTAAACTAACATTTTTTAAATGAAATGTATAGACTACACATATTCAAACAAAATTGCTTGCATGCACACTCTATGTCCCAATCTCAAAAAATAATACATATACAATTACATGTATTTATTTATTTATTTATTTGATTACGTTAATTTAAGCATGACATTAAGGCACTATTACCTAGAACAGCTTAGTTACAGAAATGGTGGTATTCAGTGGTACATTATGAATTTCACAAGACATACTAAAGATATTTTGTTTGTTACAGTTACTCATTGCAATACAATTTGTTCATTAAGAACACATCATATGTATTGAACTGATGCGATGTATCTTATGTGAATAAGATAGTTTTAATGGTTTTAAGGAAGGCGCTGAGGATTTCAATTAAAAAAATCAATATCTAAATTAAAAACAATGCTATATACAAAGAAAATTACTAATTTGTTTCTTTTACAATTGCAGTGAAGACCATTCTCCTGAAAAGAAGCAGCCGAATTTCAGGAACAAAGAAGAACTAAGAATTAAACTGCTCATTTTAGAAAAAAATTAAGTATAATATCACCATAATATGTGTATTATTACTCAAACATACTGTAAAGTTAATTCATGCTATTTCTGTCCCTAAAAATAGAGATTGTGCACCATTCTGTCCAAAAATCCCCATGTCTTAAACAGCGATTTACAGCCAGAATGGCGCACAAATCCCTACTTTTGGACACACAAATTACCCAACTCAACCGCTAGAATTTTCATATTATAGAACAAACAAATGTTTTTATTGTATACATTAGATTCACTATTTGTACTACTTCACACCACTAGCTTATTTTTTTCTGTCATCTGAACCTAAGTTTAGTAACAAATTAATTAGTTGTAGTTCCCAATGCACAATCAGACACCATTACATACATCATCTTACTCAAACACTCATGCACACAGCACACATACATTGCCGAACATCCCAACCCATACCTTCTTTATTTTTTTCAATAGACCCTAAAGAATGCCTACCAAAAGTCAAATCCGTAGAAAGCAACGCAGAAGTAGAGCAAATGAAAATAAAAGCGTCCAACATAATCAGCCATCTCTAGCAGAATTTGTAAAAAAAAGTTGAAACAAAACAGCTAATACAGTCATTTAGTGAAACACAAGAAGTTTCAAGTACAAAAACTTTGCCTCATCTATCAAAATGTAAAACAAACCAAAAAACAATTAACAGAAAATCAGATATCACTACAGATAAAACTACTTCTTTAAATTTTAATATAGTGCAAAGAAAGCATACCAAGAAAAGTATTTTAGTCAAAATGTTCCGTCACAAAGTCCTTCAAAATCTTATAAAAACAGGAGAGAAATCAGGTTCAATGCTTAAAACCTATCGTAGGAAATTAATTTTAGAAGCGTTGATAGATAGTGCAATTCTTCTCAAAAGAAAGTTATTTATTTTAGTGTTAAACAAAATGAAACCACTAACAAAACTAATAACTAAATTACAAAAAAAGACTTCTCAATAAACGAAATGTCAAAGAAAGAACTTCTTAAGTATCTGCGGAGGTGAATGGAGTCACATTACGAGCACAGAACCATACTTTAATGAAGAAGCTGACAAACAAAAGCAAACAAATACAATTGCCATACATAGCAGTGGTCAAGGTTATGAAAAAGTTAAGAATACCATAATGGAACAAGAAGTACTCCTTAAAAAATATGCCCTAAAAACTTAGAATTACTCCTCCATTCAACTGAATCAGAATGTCTAGTGTACAAATGGCCATGCACGTCAATATGTAACATTCCTAAACATTTTTTCAAGTCTTTACACCAATTCCTCAATCAATATGTAAAAAGCAAAGACAAAATCAAAATTAAACTACTGCAAAATATGGATACCTGTCCAGTGCGCAAATACACAGGACTACAAGGACATTCATTGGCCTGCATTACAGGACCTACTTGTAAAACCACCTTCTATGATATCAAAAGAATATCAACACATCATTCAACTATAAGAAATCTAGTCTATAATCTGTACTATGCTAAAAGTCCAGCTTTAGCACTAGCAAATTTAAATAACATTCTTCTACATGGTACAGCTTAAGACCTACTTCAAGAAATTGACTATATCCAGAAAAAATATTTTGGAAGTGAAAGCCATTTACAGAATGAAATAGCTTTAAACCATATTAGCAACAATTCTACACATGGCAACCTTTTGCTAAACACATACAAAAAAGAAATACTAAAATTTAAAAGTACATCAGCTGAAGTACCAAACCATGTATGTGTATGTTGCCGCAGAACTTTTTATAAACGTAACACGAAAACTGTAGACCTATCATATGAAATAGAATACAATGAAGATTCTAAATGGTTTGAATTTGCTCTCTACCTTGTAGCAGAAAACAAATCCGAAATAAGTGACCCCTTAATACTTTGCAGTTACTGCACTACAAAACTTGACAACAACCAAACTCCTTCACGTGCTATCACAAATAATTTGGAATTATACCCACTACCAAAACCCCTACAACAACTTAATTTATATGAGAGCATCATCATTCAAACAGTACACCCATTTCAAGCAATAATATGCCTTCAACCAAAAACAGTAAATTTACCTCCCTCTGAATTGGTAAAAGGCATTTGTGGAAAAGTAGTTTATTTACCATTAGATCTAAAAGAAAATGTGCATACTCTAGGAGTGCAACGTCCAATGCAGCAATCAATAATTATCTTAGTAAATGGGGTACCTACAAAAGACAAAAAAATATGGCAACAGCTGGTAGATTTACATAAAGTTAGACAAGCCTTACAATATCTTAAAGAGAATAATGAATATTACAAAGAAATTAATATTGAAGAAAACTTGAAAGATACAATTGAAATAATTCAAGAAACACAAGAAGCTGGTCAATTTGAGCTACTAGATCCTGCTACAACATCAAATACTTTAGACCATTATACTATTCATCCTTTGCACTGTAATGACACCGTAGAAGATGCACAGGAAACATACCAAATGCGTCAAACAAAAGGATCGCCAATCAGCATATGGGAAAAAAGTATAGAAGCACGTGCTTTTCCTCTACTCTTTCCTACTGGCAAAGGAGGAAGGTATGATGATAGACCTATTCAAATATTAGCTTCAGAATACCGCTCATTACGGATGTATTCTAAAGATCCCAGATTTAGACAAAATGTGGAATACATATTACACCTACTCTTTGAAAGTGAACTAGCAACTTTATGTTACGGAGTTGCACACATATTAAAATCAGGATCCCACTTTCAAAATATGACAGCTACACAATTATTACAAAAAGTGCAACAAGAGGTTGAGGTTTTACAATCAAATATTACAAATCGATTAGCAAATATGCGTGGTACTAAAGAGTACCGGTTTCAACGTCATGGAGATGTACGTTGTATGATCAGAAACCTTGGCCCACCCACTTGGTTTGTTACATTAAGTTGTGCAGAATATGCATGGGAAGATTTACATGATTTCCTACGCATGTCAAATAAAAACAAAACAAACATAGATATAGTAACACCAGGAGAACTATATATTTTCACCATTGCTTCATTGTTATGCTACATTTTATTTGTAATAAAACTGTTCCTACCCTTGGAGAAGTGCAATATGTCTTTTGGAGAAAAGAATACCAGGCCAGAGGAGCACCACATATCCACATGCTTTTATGGATTAAAGATGCTCCTAAATTTGGTCAAGACAGTGATGCCACTGTTTTACAGTTTATTGAAAAGTATGTCACCTGTAAAATTCCATCAGAATCCACAAATAGTGATCTTCATGCACAAATTTTACACTTTCAAAGACATAAATGTGGCAAATATTGCAGTCGCAAATACAAAAACAAAGGGAAATACTACACCAAATGCCGCTTTGGTTTCCCTAGACCAGTTACAAATACAGGTCAAGTGAACAACTTCATGTCTTCAGTTAGACATAGTGTTAAAGGTAAGTCACCTAAAAATACATATTACATAAAAAGAAAAGAAGAAGAAAAATATATCAATGATTATAATGCAATCATTGCCCACTTATGGAATGCAGACATAGATGTGCAGTACATTGCAGACAATTCTACTGCAGTTGCACGATATGTCACAACATACTTAACCAGAGCAGAAAAGACAGAGCTCCAAGACCTCTGGAATGACCTGTCATCAGACAATACAGTGTCTCAGAAATTATACAGCTTGGGCATAAAAATGCTCTCCCATATAGAATGTGGATCATATGAAGCAGCTGATCGTTTAACTGGTACTGCACTGCATGGTAAATCTGAAAATATAGTATGGCTAAGTCTTGGTCCAGGTAAATCTAGAAAAAGAGTTTTAAAAACATACGAAGATATAGAAACAATAGCCAAACATGATCCCAACAGCCAAGACATTTAAAAAACAATGTATTAGACACATACTACCCAAACAGAAGTAATACTTTGGAAACCATGTGTCTATACCACATAGCCCAAAACTACACATACAAAAATAATATAAAACCTGATGAAAAAAAAGGTAAATACAGAGTGACAAACTGTGAAGGCAGCTTAGTTAAACTCACTAAACCAAATTTAATTAATCATATCAAATTGTCATTGAAGACTCCTCAACATAAAGAAATATATTACATGTCCCTGCGACAACTCTTTAAACCATGGAGAAAAGAAGAACACGTACTAGAAAACTATGACTCATATGAAGATGCTTTCAAAGCAAATGAAAGCACTATAACTGATGTAAACTTTAAACAATACAAAACAATGTTGCACAATGAACAGCAACACAAAGAAGAACTCCAGGCCCAACCAGATAAAGACACTCCTGACAGTAGTCAACCTTCTGTAACAGGAAGCCAAGACCCACTGGGAGAACCACTAATAATAAATGAGGCAGAATTAGCTATGATAAAAGCAGGAAACACCATGTGTCAGTATGAAGATACAGAAGACTTAACTATACTACAATCAAAACTAAACAACAAACAACGTAGGATTTTTGAAGAAGTAAAAAAACAAATTGCACATGGTGTACAACAAGAAAATAAAGAATGTTCCTGGCATAATTATAAACCTATACTACTGTACGTCAGTGGTGGAGCTGGTTCTGGCAAAACATTCCTAATCAAAATCATCAGTAAATTCCTTCAACAATTGACAAACATCAAAGTGGCAGCTGTTGTCACTGCCCCCACAGGTTTAGCTGCCTACAACATAGGTGGTGTCACTTTACACCGATTACTACTATTGCCAGTAGAACACCAGAACAAATTAGACTATTACAAACTTTCTGCAGAATCTGCAATGGAACTACATATGAAACATGAGTATTGAAACAAATGAAAATGCTACTAATAGATGAAATGAGCATGGTCTCCAAGTTAATGTTGGCTTTGATTCACCTCAGATTACAAGAAGTACTGAAAACAAACTATGAAAAGCTCTTTGCAGGAAAACACATTATTGTTTTCAGAGATCTTCTTCAATTGACACCAGTAAAAGGTGAGCCTATTTTTAAAACATTAGGACACAAACTCTTGGCAAGATTTCCAGTACAGAGAATTAACAGAAAACATGCGGCAATTTGCAGATCTCACTTATGCCAACATCTTAAAAAGTATCAGAGTTGGTATACTCTCTAAAGAAGCAGAAACAATATTGAAAACCCGGCAAATTAAGGCACTTTCTGGCGATAATGCATGTACTACAGATGTTATGGAACAATTAGCCCACAAAAATGTCAATTGTATGGCCTTAATGCCAACTCTTGCAAGCTGTTTCAAATTCAATGAAATAATGTTAAGTAAAGAAATGCAACCAATAATGAAAATTAGCGCCACAGACAAACTAGATGTACATGGTATGACACTACCTATGTGTAACCAAGCCACAACAAGATACAATAGTTTAGAAAAATCAATCTCAAACACAGCAGGCTTAGAAAGATATTAAAATTATCCTTAAATTGCAGAGTAATGCTTAAACGTAACCTTGACGTGGACCAAGGACTAGTTCATGGAGCACTGGGTACAGTTGTTGGCTTTCAAACATACCCACGTGACAACAAAATTCAGTTTGTCAATATACTCTTTGACAAACTTTCAGAAGTTAAAATGATAGGGTGCTCAACAGCTCGATTCCTTCTCTTCAAAGACATGTATGTACGCAGAGAACAATTTTCTCTAACTCTTGCATACGCAGTCATGATTCATAAATCGCAAGGTCTTACCCTAGACAAGGCAATGATAGATATTGGTAACACAGTCTTTAAAGAAGGCATGAGTTACGTAGCACTATCACGCTTACGTACACTTGACGGTCTATTTCTTATCAACTTTGTTGCAAGTAAAATAAACGCTGATATTCCGTGCATTTTAGGATACAATAGACTTCGCTCACTATACACTCCCCATCTAAACACATATTCTGTTCCACAAAAAGTAAAACATTATAAAAGAAAAATAAATCAAACAGAAAAGCAACAGGATGCCACTGCAAATCCTCCAAAGAGAGTAAAAGAAAGTAATAATTCATCAAGTACCACAAGGAAAAAAGAATCAATTAGGGAAAGTAAACCAGGTACTTCTTCAAAGACGGAAGACAAACTCCAAAAAAAGCAGTCAGATACAGAACTACCTAGTCCATTTAAACACTCAAATATAGTTGGTGTAAGTTGCTACGCAAATGTAGCAATGAATATTCTATTTCAATTACCACCAATTGTTGACAACATTTACTTACACAGACCCATTGTGTTTGCAAATGTTAGTACTTCACAGAAATGCAGCAAACAATCCTGACAACACATATAGTGTTTATGGAATAAGACAACAATTGGACTACTGTGCTGGAATGGTGAAATTCACAATAAATTCACAGGAAGATCCACAAGAATTTCTAATGTACTTACTACAAGTACTGGAAAACAGAAACATACCTATAAATGAAATCTTCCAGATTTCATACATGTTGAAACATACATGCACTCTCTGCAACAATGTGACACAAGAAGAAATTCCCAATGAACGCTTCGTATATATATATCAATATCTAATTGTGAATCCATTCCATTTCAGCAACTTGTACACAATGCAAACCATGGTAGATTATGTTCTACCTGCAATTCAGATAATCGCCCCACGTTAGTAATACAAACACATAGTGAATACGTAATACTAATGCTTCTACGTTACAATGCAGATGGTACCAAAAACAACTGCAAGCTGACTGGATTCACACATGGTCAAATATTACTTGATAAGAAAACCTTCACAACAATAGGTATAAGCAGGAGCCACAACCAATTCAGGGCACTACACTGCATATATAAAAAAGAAATGTGGATGGTTTCAATGTAATGAGAGTACCATTACTCTAAAGCAGAGATTACCAGCAAATCTTACAAACGCTTATTTAATGTTCTTAAAACCAAAATTTGATAACTAAACTGTACTTAAACCACAAGTAAACTTGTAGTAAAAAATATAAACTGTTAGAATATTCCAAAAGCTATCTAACTGCCCAAAGATTCTACAACAATTAATCACATAAATGAATACCACTAAATTAGAGCAAAAAATAGACAATTAGAATACGCCAATTGGTATCTAACTGTCCCAAAATTTAACAATTTCCAAACAGATAAATCAATACCACTAAAATATATAAAAAAAATAGACGGTTAGAACACGCCAGTTGGTATCTAACTGTCCCAAAATATAACAATATCCAAAAAGATAAATCAATACCACTAAAATATATAAAAAAAATAGACAGTTAGAATACGCCTACTGGTATCTAACTGCTCCAAAATTTCATAATATCCAAACAAATGAATAATATGTTACTGCTCCGAAAGAAATGCAACAACCCAATGTATAAAGCAATAGCCAGAAACAACAAATGAACATTGAAAACAAACAAACAAATAAACTGTAGCATAACAGAAAAAGGTTTTTTTTTAATCCAACATGGATTATTTTTTCTCCCACAGACGCAATGTTTTTAGCAACGAACACAGAAACTGAGCAAATTGCACAGTACTCTTCTTTGTAATCTACTAAATATGAGGGTCCAAAAAAAAAATGTTGATTATACAATGAAAAATGTCATTACAAAATACTAATACTAACATGCTATTTTCTTTTATCACAGAAATTAACAAGAAATACATGTACTCCAGTTACTAAACCAAACAGTAAGTATATTATACACTCTATGTCCTGGCCACAACCATCACAGCATATCACACTCATAGTATTTTATAACTTTGTTCCTTATAAATTTGTTTTTGACCCAAAGTTATTAGCAAAGTTATAAGCCAAATGGCCATGCACCCAACACTCTATGCCCTGGCCAAAACCACCGCAGCATATCACACCCATAGAGTAAAACATTTCAACTATGGCCTATGGAAACTTTTTAATGTCCGCGGACATTACCAGTGTTCTTAGAACACTTTCAATTTGCCAGCGAACAATGCGGACAGCGTCTTCAGAACACCCCCTACGAACATTTCAGGACAACGTGAAAGTTCTTAGAACACTTTCAACTTGCCATCGAACAATACGGACAGCGTCTTCAGGACACCCCCTACGAACATTTCAGGACACCGCAAGAGTTCTTAGAACACTTTCAACTCGACAACGAACAATACGGACAGCGTCCTCAGAACAGCCCCATTTTGTTTATTTGTGAACATTTTAGGACAACACGTGAGTTCTTAAAACACACCCACATTTTGTTTATTTACGAACATTTTTGGACACCGAGACAGATCTTAGAACACTTTCAACTTGCCCTCGAACAATACGGACAGCTTCTTCAGGACACCCCCTACGAACATTTCAGGACAACGCGAGAGTTCTTAGAACACTTTCAACTTGACAACCAACAATACGGACAGCGTCATCAGAACACCCCCATTTTGTTTATTTGCGAACATTTCAGGACACCCCGAGTGTTCTTAGAACACATTCAGCTTGCCACAGAACAATACGGACAGCGTCCCCAGAACACCCCCATTTTGTTTATTTGCGAACATTTCAAGACACCCCTAGTGTTCTTAGAACACATTCAACTTGCCACCGAACAATACGGACAGCGTCCCCAGAACACCCCCATTTTGTTTATTTCCGAACATTTCAGGACACCGCCAGTGTTCTTAGAGCGTCTTCAGGACACCCCCTATGAACATTTCAGGACACCGCGAGAGTTCTTAGAACACTTCAGGACAACGCGTGTGTTCTTTGAACACACCCCCATTTTGTTTATGTACGAACATTTCAGGACAATGCAAGAGTTCCTAGAACACTTTCAACTTGACAACGAACAATACGGACAGCGTCCTCAGAACACCCCCATTTTGTTTATTTGCGAACATTTCAGGACACCCCGAGTGTTCTTAGAACACATTCAACTTGTCACAGAACAATACGGACAGCGTCCCCAGAACACCCCCATTTTGTTTATTTGCAAACATTTCAGGACACTGCGAGTCTTCTTAGAACAGTTTCAGCTTGCTTGCGAAGAAAATGGACACATATTGAGTCCTCAGAACACCCCCCATTCAGTTTATTTAGAAAATTTCAGAACACCCGTGATGTCCGTAGACAAATCGAACACAAAAATAACGTCTACCACATAAAAAAGCACAACATTTAACCTATCTCATAACCTTCCATCCTCCCCAAACACTCCTACACACCAACACACTCTACTAAATACACATTTTGAACATATTTTCACCGCGCTGTCTGCGAACGTCCGTGAATCCAAGATGGCTGGCGCTACCGAAAATCTGACGCGCTTCACGCTTAACACCGTCCAATCAGCGAACACATTGCATGTCCGCGGACATCACACAAGCCGATTGGCCAATCAGGACACTGTCCACGGAGCGGACAGGGAAGTGTGTCCGCGGACCGAACACAGATATCACTATTTTTTTTTTACCTACTTTTTGGTCATTTTTAAAAAAACTACTGGACGGATTTTCACAAAATTGCAAAAGCATGCTTTCAGGACCAAGCCGCTGCTCCTGGTCCAAATTTGGTGAAAATCCATCCAGCGGTTTGGGCTGTAGGCGTGAGCAAACATTTTTTTCCCATTCAGTCTATGGGAAAAAAAAAAGGTTTTGGGACCCCCCCCTAACTTTCCCCCCTATACGAATCCTCACCAAACTTTGCAAAAAAATTCAGAGTGGGCCATATGCTTATTTTGCAAAGTTTGGTGAGGATTCGTCTAGGGGGAGCGAAGTTATAAGCCGCCCAACAAGTGCTCTTCCTATGGAAACAGCAACTTAACCATAACTACATGGCCACTACTGTGGCCATGTAATATATTTATAATATCTTGATTGGAATTTTGCTGTTTGAGTTGCTACTGTTTCATATTCACCCACCTTTTTAGAGTATAAGGTATAGCCTGCCTTTGGCCCACATTATCACAAAAGTCGAAGCATGTCTATCTCTTAATTGTGCGAGGGCTGAGTGGGTAGTTCAGCCACTACTCATGGAGCAGAATTAATTTCATGCCAGCCCCAGCTGATGTGTTCACTAAATATTATAAATGCACAGTGTAGTTGCCACATCTACTACAGAAGTTGCAGAGCTCTACAATTAAGAGGGTGCATATATGCCTAATTTAGTGTGGGACCTTCTTTATGACTTATCAGTGGCATGTATACAACATGCATTATTCTTATTTTCATATTGGCCTTTTTGCAATAAAAAGGGGAATGTCTTTAAAAATAAACACATTGCTCTAAAATTGCATAGCTGTACCTCTACAGGAATAGTGGCAGTTTCAATTGATATAAAAATATATATGAACCTTAACCTGGTTTTAGATATGGTGCTCTTGTGGAAATCTACAGTTGTGGTGGCCACAACCATTTGGTGTCACTGCATTCACTGACTTGTTGCTGGACTCATTTAACTGCCAGGGTAGAGGGTTCTACTATCTAAGCTGGGGTTCACCACACACAAAATATTGGGCCAAGGCTTGGCACTTCTTTAGAGGATAGGAATTTTACACGAGGGGTTAACTGTATAGGTTAGTTTAGTTTTTTTTTTGCACCGCACACCGAACCCTCGGGTAACTGGGCGCTTAAAGGTTATACAGAGGTTACAGATTTTAAAGACAAGATTTACAGGTAATACAGAATATTGGAAGCAGAGATATACACAGAGTACAATAACAGAGATAAGTTCAGGTTGACCAGAGGTTACAAAGGTGGTCGAGGATGGGAGCACCAAACTACAGTGTCAGGCAGGGAGGTTACAACAGGAGGGGGAGTCTGGATGGGCCATGGACTGGGCATTCGTGGAGCTTCCCGAAGAGCCAATTCTTTATGTTAGCTCTGAAGGTCCAGAATGCGGGTTCCATCCTGAGGCTAAGAGGAAGAGCGTTCCACTCTTTGGCAGCTAGAACTGGAAAGCTTGCTCCCCATGCTCTTTTTAGTAGAAATCTTGGCACGGCTAGACAGTGCGAGTAGATGGTCCTAGTTGGTCTGGTCGGGTGGCGTATGTTGAATTTATCTGCTAGGTATTTGGGGGCAGTGTTTGAGAGATACTTTTGGGTGATGACAAGAGTGTTGAGGGTGAGTCTATCCCGTACTGGGAGCTAGTGGGCGTCTTGCCTAAAGCTAGTAATGTGCATGGATCTCGGTATACTTAGAGCTCCTTTTAAGGCGTTAATTTGAAGGACCTGGAGTTTATTGAGGTTCCTTTGGAAGTGCCTAGGTAGAGGGTGTTGCAGTAATCGATCTCGGATAACACTAGAGGCCTGGCTAGTGTAATGCAGGAATGCAGGTACTGCTTACAGGCGTTAATTAGTTTGTTTGTGTTTTGATCTCTTTGGCCGCTCTTATTGGGTTTCCATCGATGTCCATGGAAACATAGGGGGGTCTAGTTTGTTCAGGCGGGTTTGGGAGCAGATGATCAGGAGCTCAGTTTTCTCGTTGTTGAGGCATAGGCAGTGATCTGCCATCCACGTCTGGATTTCCAGGTAAATCACAGTGATTCTTTTACAATAATCTTCATAGCACCCTGAGAGTGTGATGAGAACCTGGGTGTCATCAGCATAGTTGGTGTATGTGACACCCAGGTACTCGAGACGGTCAAAGAGGAGCTTGGTGAAGATGTTGTGAAGCGTTGGGGAAATGCACAAGCTTTGTGGTATGCGGCAGTGGATGGGAATTGGGTCCGCTGAGGCAGAGGGAGCAAAGACTCTAGTTGTGTGGTTGGACAAGAAGGATTGAATCCAGGTAGAGGCGTTGCTGTAGAAGGCGGATGCTGTAGAGAGGTGATCAGTGAGGATCTGATGGTCAACAAGATCAAATTCCACAGATAGGTCTAACAGCAGGAGTATGGCACGTTTACCATTGTCCTTAGCCTCATCCATTTGGATTTTGAGATCCAGGAGGGCTGTTTCCGTTCCATGTCTCAGCCTGAAGCCATATTGTCTAAGGCCTAGTAAATTGTGATCCTCCAGGTGTTTCTGGATTTGGAGGTAGGCCACTCTGTCTAAGATCTTGAGGATATAGGGAATTGTGGTAATGGGCCTATAATTTGTGTGAGTGTTGGGATCTAGGTTGTCGTTTTTTTAAAAGGGGCATCACCTAAGCTTCCTTGAGGTTGTTGGGTACCGTGTTGGTCTTGAAGGAGGAGTTGATTAACGCTACAATGAAAGGGGCAAGCTGCTTTGCGCCTTCCTGGATGAGAGCCACTGGGCAGATATCACCCTGGCATTTGGAAGGTTTGAGACTTTTGATGATTTTTTCCACTGCATTAGCCGAGACCGGAGAGGAGGAGAAAGTTGGGCAGTCTGGAGTATTAAGCAGGGGAACGGCGGTGGTGGGGATGGAGTTCTTGGCCATGCTGCTCTTTTTATGCTCAATTTTGGCTTGGAGCAGTGCAATTTTCTCTGCAAGGGCTTTCTGAATGTTAGCACACCAGACTGCATCTAGTTCCCTGAGAATACTAAAGAGCTCTTTAGTCTTGGATTTGGCATTGAGGGTGCGGTTGTCATAGGTTTCCTTTTTTGCACTGAGGATTGCAGATTTGTATGATGCAGCTGCTGCAGTGAAAAGGCCCTTGTTAGTTGGGTTGGGTGATTTTCTCCAGAGGGCTTCTGCTACTCTTTTGGCATTCCGAATGAGCTTTAGATCAGGCGTAAACCATTTGTTGAGGTGGGCGGTAGGCTTGGCTTTGGCTTGTTTGATGGGGGCAATGCTGTTCACAGCGACCTCGAGAGTGTTATTGTAAAGGTCCACTAGCTTAGTTGTGTCCAGGTCAGTGAAAATGGTTTGGTCGTGGACGTTCTGGATCTAGGGTCGTAGATTTGGAGCAATAGGTTTCGGTTATTCCTGGTGAGGATTTGTGGGGCGGTGTGCGGGTTGGGGAGTGTCGGTGCGTTCCCTTGGATGTTAAAGGATATGAAGTGCTGGTCCGACCAATGCGGTAGGAGCATTTTTGAGGATGGTTGTAGAGCAGGTGAGGCCTGCCAGCAATTCCAGAGTTCTACCTTTATTGTGTGTTGTGGAGGTAACACGATGGTTAAAGCTAATTTGGTAGACAGTGTTTTTCACGGATTAGGCATTTGTGTCGTAAGGATCAGAGAGACCTAAGTAAAAAGCCACCAAGAAGGATTATTTGTGAACCAGGTTGGGTGTTATTGGTCAGTAGGCCAGATATATCTTCCGCAAAAGAGGAGATGTGACCTGGAGGTCGGTAGATGAGATGGATGAGGATGGTTTGGGTTGCTGAAAGGGGGAGTTTGGCTGAGAGTAGCTCCATTGAGGTGGGTCTTACAATGGGGGTGGCTCCAAGGCTGAGGGACATTTTAGTGATGAAGGCTACTCCGCCTCCTTTGCTGTTCTCTTTGTCTTTCCTTATTATCGAGTAGCCATCTAGGATAGCGAATGAGAGTGGTGGGCCTGCCGCCTGATGCAGCCAGGTTTCAGTGATTGCCAGGAAGTGAAGCTCATTGCTAGAGATTAGCTCTGCAATGTCTAAGGCGTGGGTTACCAAGAAGCAGGCATTGATGAGTGTGCCTCTAATGATAGGATGTTTTGCTGCGCTCAGAGTTTCAGGCGCATTGGGCGCGGAGGGTGGGAGAGGAAGTGTGCTGGTGAGTGGAGGCTTGGGAAGACAGGTTTGGCGGGTTCTCCAGTGAGGAGTCCTCCATAGTGGGATCCGGGAGCAGAGTCTGAGGTTCCTTGCCTCCACTGGGAATGGGGTCCAGCGAGCAGGAGGTGCTGCAAAGCGGTTAATCCATTCAGTAGGGCTAAGGGGGGAGCTCCGGGCGAGGTGTGTTTTACAATTGTTGCCAGTTGAAGGAACAGTCTATGTGTGGGAAGGTTGTTTCGATGAATCCGGTTGCAATGGGAGGTGGTTGTCTGGCAGAGGGAGTGCATTGAGGAGGGAGAGGACAGAGGCCATAGTTAGCATGTAGTACACCATAGTACAGAGGCTAAATCCGTAATTGTAGCACAGGCAGGTAATAAAGCAGCAGGCTAGTTCCCCCGAGAAGCTGTAGGCTAGATTGTTTGTCGTACAATAGTTGGGTGCACTTTCTAGGCAGCGGGCTAGGTCATGGTAAGTACGGTGGGCCAGTACAAAAGAAAGGCAGGGATGCAGTGGACTGGTTCACTCGTTAAACACAGGGCCAGTACAATTAGGATTCAGTGGGCCAGGTCACAGAAGTGCAATAGGCACGCCCATTCAATAGGCAGTAGGCCAGTACAGATGAGATCACAGAAATGCAGTGGGCTAGTACATTCAATAGGCAGAATGCCAGTACAAATAGGATGCAATAGGCTAAGGTCACTCCATTAATCAATAGGCCAGTACAGGTAGGATACAGTGGGCCAGGTCACAGAAATGCAATAGGCATGTACATTCAATAGGCAGTAGGCCAGTACAGATGGGATCACAGAAATGCAGTGGGCTAGTACATTCAATAGGCAGTAGGCCAGTACAGATAGGATGCAATAGGCTAAGGTCACTCAATTAATCAATAGGCCAGTACAGGTAGGACGCAGTAGGCCCGGTCACAGAAATGCAAGAGGCACATACATTCAATAGGTAGTAGGCCAGTACAGATAGGATGCAGTAGGTAGGTTGTAAGAAATGCACTAGTTACCAAGATCAGTTTGCTCATTTAGCACTCAGTAAACAGTAGTCCAGTATAGGTATGGATCAGTGGGGCATGTTATGAAAGAATGCCATAGTCCACTAGGCATGTGCACTCAGTAATCGCTAGGCTGGTGCAGGTTAGATGCAGTAGGTAAGGGCACATAGGATGTAGTGGGTTAGATCTGAGTTTCAGTAGAGACGTGCGGTTATGCACGGGTGAAGGCGAATCAGATATTAAGGGCACTTACACCTTGTGTGTAAAAAACGAACATAGGTGGGGCTAAGACAAAGCTTGTAGAGGCAGTTGTCTCTGTTAGGTGATGCGCACATTGACAATACGGCGATGGCAAGGCATATACTCAGGGCGCTAGATACATCATACGCTGATACCGGAGGCACAGGCAAATGAGACAAAGCCCGTATAGGTCACGTCACCGTTTGGAGGCGCATACAATTTTCAGTGTAGTAACGGGTGGTCCATGCTATGAAATTTGGATAGTGGGAGCATTAAAACAGGAGTTAGAGGTTCAGAGCGAGTGCAGAGCTAGTACAGTTAGTGATTCCAGGATGGTCACAATTCGAAAGCGTGCAAAACTGATCCAACATTGGAGCACTTAACAGAATTGTAAGGTGAAGGCTAGCAGGAGTGATAGAGATTTGCTATGAAGGTAGCATTAGTCAATTGAGAGTTTACTCAGCTGCGTGACGTTGTGTGTGTAGATCCTTTCACACTGAGTGTGCACTTAAAGAAATGACCATGAGACTGAATGCGTAAATAAAATGGACAGAGTGTCTAACTCCAGTGATGTCTCTGGACAGGCTCAGGACAGGAAGCGAGCCTTGCATGTCATGCCTTAGAGGGCGTGCCGGCTTCTCGCCTGCTGGTAAACAGGAATCTGGTTAATAGGATGGCTCCAGCCAATCCTATGAGCAGGGGCGTAGGAGACACATACAATCTGGGGGGACAGGGGACAACTTGGGGACTTTGCTTTATTTATGTATTTATTTATTGTGTTTCAGTCAAAGAAAATTAGAATTAAAATAGCAGTACGTAATAAATTACAAATATCACTGTATAAAATAAGAGAAAAGAAGAAAAGAAAACAGAAGAAAAATAAAGGATGCAGCAGCAAAGAACATGTTTTTGTAAATTGCATTTCTGGATTTTTCATCAGACTATGAGCTCATGGTAAGAGAGAGGAAATAACAATTACTTCCAGTGGGCCACAGCTAGGACGCCAGCTCGTTAAGAAGCAGATCACCTGCAAGTGGACTCCTGCCAAATAAAGGAGTTGAAGCCTTTTCTACCAACTGCAAGTTGCTACTTTTTTGTGTGGGCCAAGGGGACGTGTGTGTCTCTTGGTATGGAAAGATGGGGGTTTTAAAGAAAGAAGAAATCTTGTTTGTACTTCTGAGTAAGCTCTGTCATGGGATTAGAGGGACCAGATGTGTGATGTTGCTGCTTTGACTGTCCTCCGGGGGTGGGGGAGTAGAGCAAACAAGGAGGATGAGCTATCGCAAGCCCACCCCCTTATAAGCACTCCCCAGGTCCGCGGCCGGATGTGTCGGACCCGGGGGATGCCTAGTAGGTGGGGTGTATGTGGACCCAGGGGGGTGGCCAGAGGGGCAGCTCGCTATATGGGCTGCCCCTCTAGTGCCCATGCGAGGGACGGGCCAGGCTCTCATGATGAGTCTGGTCCCTCTTATTCCATCTCATGCTGGCTTCAGAGTCTAGCCTTTCTTTGCCTTTGTTATACTGAATGCAGAGCTGGACTTTTTCCTTTCTCGTTAACATTTGCTGCAAAGCCTGATCTATTTGATTCTCTCATATGTTATTAGAATGGCAGAGCATGGGTCCTCTGACTTGTTACATTATTCAAAGAGCCCCTGTGGCCTTTCTTTGCCTCTCCCTTGTCTCACTGGTTGCTTACTTAATACATACCTCCATGCTTGAACACTCAACATATACTCCCTCACGCAGCAATGGCAGCTGCAGTCTGTCTTAACTTCTATTTGTTCCGTGCCTTGAATTGGCCTCTTATTTCCTCTTTTCTTTTCTGTCTGCAGGGGAAAGGCATTTGCCAGTCACTGCCATGATGGTTCCACCTGGCCATAAGAGGTCAAAAGCTAGCCAATATTGGAAGAACATGGCATATTATGCTAGAGGCTGGTAACTGCCTTCCTAATGCCTACACAAGAGACACAACTCTTGCCTTTGTTTCTAACAGTAATTCGATGGATGAAGAAACGCGAGAACACACATATTGCTTTTAAATGAAGGGAATTATGTCACACTTGGTCAAGACATTTTGATCACGCCAGGAGCTAATTTCCAGCTGCAACTAAGCGATAACCTTTTAGAGTTCTGGCTTTAAATAATGTTAGTATCACCTGGAAAGCACAGAGGTTGCTCACCATTGTTCCTGGAGCACGAAGGGTACCCTATTCGTGGCCAAGGATGATTGGACGGCATTCTTGCCCTGGTTTGGATCCTGTCCCCTACAGCCATGATGGGGGAGGGGCCTTTTACTTTTGGTTGTACGTACCCTTTGAGGGTGGGCAGACATTGCCTTCTGCTTTAGCCCACTAACAGCTCTGCTTTGCAACTTTATCACACATACCTGTCAGGTGGCATGTAACTCAATGCTACTAATGTTATCAGCCTCAGAAGTCTGGAATCCTTTGCCACATCAACTAGGGTACAGGCTTGCCACCTGAGACTTACCCATGTCTGAGTCGGCATTTGTCGCCCTGTGGGGAAGACACACACAGAAAGAGCAAGGCACGGTGCCCTTGTGAGTTTTTCACACTTCTTTCTCGGGGTGGGCACAATTCACTCCGCAGAGAAAGTGAACATGCTGGGCAATATTCTCCCACCATGACAATGTCACCCAAAGAGCGAAATTGGCCATTTGAAATACCTCTGTCAACTTATTATTGCGCAATCCACACCGATGGGTTTAAGCACTTGCTTAATGCGAGATGGCAATTAAGGGCATTTGCCAACGCACTCACGAAGCACAGGATGTACAAGCAAAAAGAGAAATATCGAGGCTGAGTACCACAAAAGGAAATACACCAAACACAGGCTTATAAAGATTCACAGATCTTTATTCAAATAACTGTACAGTTTACAAAGGAACAAGGTATCAGATAGCTATCTGGCCCTCAGTACATCACAACTACCAGCCCTTTCAGTGTGAGAAGTGAGAGGTACTGGACGTCTACATATTCACATCTTTTATACAATTCTCAATCACTTTGTCCTACCCCTCTGCAAGTCAATCATTCTCGGACTAGGGTTTGTGCGGACTAGGGGCTTTATTGTCTTAACCCCTTAACTGCCATGGGTATTTCCCCCCAGTGCCCAGGCCTTTTGGTGATTTCGGTATGTCGCCATTCAATCCCTTGTAACTTCTTTGTTACATGAGATATCTCAGCCAAAGTTGGCCCCATTTTTCTCACATGTAGGCGGTCGTATCGCCACCCAGGAATCCTAGTTTGCTGTAGGGGGGTGAGAGAAAATAACCAAAAAGGAGAACATTTGGGTTTTTTTCAGAAAATGCAACAAAAACGGTACCTCACATGTGTGGATGCACCTAACTCGGCGCAAAGGGAAAAGGCTAACCCACTGATAACCCCAAGCCTTTCGGCAAAGCAGATTTTGCTCATGTGGACAACCTACAGATTTGGGCCTAGGGTGTCGAAGACACCAAGGAAAACAGAGAACCCCATGCATTTCCGAAAAGCAGACACCCGTGGGAACCCCCCTTTCCATTAAAAACATCCATGGTGGTTTAGTGACCACCACACCCACCCAAAACAAGTTATCATTTTTTTATTTTTGTTTTGCCTCTTTCCTAGGGGCAGATTGTGCTAGCAATCTGCCCCTATGGAGGGCTACATGAGATGCCCCCCATCCATTTGGGGTGGGTGGAGAGGGCCACCCTACCTTTCCACTAAAAACATCCATGGTGGTTCAGTGGCCCCCCACACCCACCCAAAACAAGTTATAATTTGTTTTATTTTTGTTATGCCCCTTTCCTAGGGGCAGATGTGCACATGTGTGGCCATCTACCCCCCGGGGGGGGGGACGTACTGCCCCAGGCTTGGGGGATGGCTCTGCCAGTGTTCTCCCCCCACCCAAAATGGATGGTAACATCTGATGTACCCCTTCCTAGGGGCAGACATCTGCCCCCAGGGAAGGCTACATAAGGTGCCCCCATCCACTTAGGGTGGGCGAGAGGGCCACCCCCCCATTCACACACAAAATATCCTGGTGGTCTAGTGGGCCCCCCAACCCCAACCAAAACGAGTTATAATAAATATATTTTTGTTTTGCCCTTCCCTAGGGGCAGATGGCACATGTGTGTGACCATCTGCCCACAGGGGGGTGGCAAAACATACTGCCCCAGACCTGGGGGGCGGAGTGGCTCTGCTAATATTTGCAGTTGCCTCTCCCCTCACCCCGAATGGATGGGGGCATCTAATATACCCCTGCCTAGGGGCAGAAATCTGCCACCAGGGAGGGCTACATAAGGTGCCCCCTCATCCACTTATGGTGGGGGAGAGGGCCACCCCCCTTGCAAAAATCCCTGGTGGCTAGTGGTCTCACCTGCACCAACCCCACCCAAAATTATGTTTAAAATAAAAAGGTTTTTTTTGCCCCCTTCCCTGGGGGCAGATGATCACCCATCTGCCCCCAGGGTATTGCCCCCATGCTTTGGGGGCCAGGGGGAAGAGGGCAGCTTACATAGTAAGCAGCCCTTCCCCTCACTTCAAAAACAGATCCCTGCAGGACACACCATACACATATTCTGGGGGGGGATAAATGACATTACATTCCCCCCACTTAAAATTGTGGTGGGCATTTGTCCCCCCTGTCTCCTCCATGTCCTACGCCCATGCCTATGAGGCCTTGCAAAGGCTGGGTGTCAATACAGGTAGTAAGCAGCTCACAGAGGCTGAGCGGCCAATTTGTAAAGGCTAACCTCGTGGATCAGCTGCTGCGTATAGTGTGCAGAAAGAAATAAAATACAGTAAGGAATGCTGAAATGAGCACAGATGTTTGTTGCTTCAGTGAAAAGTGGAAAAGTGCATGAGGAATTTCGAAATTTGAGCGATTTAAGCTCATAAAGCCTTATGGTGTAGCGAGAAACCCAGGTGTTTACTGTGCTGCTGTGGGCCCATCCGTGCAACGGGCACTGCTCCTGCACTGAAGGGAGGGTTACTGCTCCGACAGATGCTGCAGTGTCTGTGGTCAGGCTCAGGACATGAAGCGAGCCTTGGATGTCTTGCCTTGGTGGGCGTGCCGGTTTATCGCCTGCCAGCGAATGGGAATCCGGTTTATAGGATGGCTCCAGCCAATCCTATGAGGCCTTGCAAAGGCTGGATGGCAATACAGGTAGTAAGCAGTTCAAAGTGGCCCAGGCCATTTTGTAAAGGCTAACCTTGTGGATCAGCTGCTGTGTATATCGCAGGTTAGTGTGCAGAAAGCAATAAAATACATTAGTACCCGGCATGCGCGGCGCAACGGGAATACAGCGTGGTGATTGGCTCATTTGCGAGCCATACCACACGGTATTCCCTTGTACGCCGTACGTGCCGGGTACTCTGTTCCCGGCGAGGGGCGTGGCAGCCCCTCAGCCAATAAGGATGCTCGAAACGGGCCAATCCCCGCTCCGAGCCTCCCCATGGTTGGAGGCTTCCTTCGTCCCCCACCGGGGACTCAGGTAAGACTTTTTTTTCCCCCCTTTCCTCCTTCCTCCCACCCCACCCCACTTACCTTCTATCACGCGGTCTCCGGCGGGGGACGATGGAAACCTCCAGGCGTGTGGAGACTCGGAGCAGGGCCCTCCCCGCTCCAAGCCTCCACACGGCTGGAGTCTTCCATCGTCCCCTGCCGGAGACCACGGTACTTTTTTTTTTCTTCCTTCCTGCTGTGGTGTCTGTGATCAGGCTCAGGACAGGAAGCAAACCTTGGATGTTGTGCCTTAGAGGGCATGCCAGCTTCTAGCCTGCCGGTGAATGGGAATCTGGTTAATAGGATGGCTCCAGCCAATCCTATGAGGCCTTGCAAAGGCTGGGTGGCAATACAGGTAGTAAGCAGCTCACAGTGGCCGAGCGGCCATTTAGTAAATGCTAACCTCGTGGATCAGCTGCTGTGTATATCGCGGGTTAGTGCGCAGAATGCTATAAAATACAGCAGGGAATGCTGAAATGACCACAGTTGTTTGTTGCTTTAGTGAAAAGTGGAAAAGTGGATGAGGAATTTCAAAATTTGAGCGATTTTAGCTTATAAAGCTTAATGGTGTAGTGAGAAGCCCAGGGGCTTATCGTGCTGGTGGGGGCCCATCCGTGCAACGGGCACTGCTCCTGCAGTGAAGGGAGGGGTCCTGCTCCATCGGATGCTGTGGTGTCCGTGAAGCAATGCTTAAAATGCAAGCCATGGAAGTTTATTGGATGTAAACTGTTAATTACTGATGTCCCTTTGAAGCATATCAGACAAGAAGAGTGATTAGTGGGATTCAGGAGGAAAATGTCTATCAGGAGAATGGTTAAACCATCTTGCTATTTCTCATGCCACCACATTTCCTGTGCCACCTTCTCACTTCCTGCAGGCCAGGCACTCTGGATATGACATTAACAGCAGGAGACTCTGCATGCTGCAGTCATGAATGGGGCTTTTGCACAAGGCTAGAATACAACCAATGTTGAAGAAACAGGCTGTGATCAATCTGATTTTTTTGTTTTATTCAAAATAATAAATACATAAATTAAAGGTGGTCCTCTAACCTTGAATACGAGAGAAGTCACGCACAATATACCAGATAAATACGACTAGCTTACAGAAAAGAAACAAAACATCCCTGTTAACATCTCACTAATATTTACATTCACAGTACCCACACACATCCATTCATATTAGAACAAATCTGTATAGCTGACAAATGATTGAGTTAACATATAACTTTGTTTTGCTAAAGCTGATTCAACTCTAACATGTTGGACAATTTGTTTCTAGCTTGTTCACAGATACTATAATGCGTGTTACGGTTAATATGGCTACTTTGTATACATGCTTCAGGTTAGGGAAAACACTTTTATTTCAGAGACAAAAATACCTTGATGTATGAAAGGGTCAAACAAGCATGAGATCACAATACTGAAGTAGAAATGGAATCGGCAGTTTAACTGTATTTGGCATTCAGAGGCCACTTAAGGCAGCATCCTTTCTTTTCTGTGCAATGTTATTTAAGCAATATGCCCCAAGCGGCGGGGCATTACTGACTCAGGTCATGCCCACGCCGCGAGGGTCATATAGCTATTAGTAACCCCGGGCCTCAAAATCTGCGTGACCGGGGTACTAAAAGCTTTATTTTTTTCCCGAAACGCCAAAGAAAATGGCCGCCATAGAAAGGGAAAATGGAGTCCGTTTTCCCTTTCCATGGCGCCCATTGGGAGCGGACGCACTGGAAACCGAACTGTTTCCAGTGCGTCTGCTCCCAAAAAAAAGAAGGTAAGTGGGCTTGGGAGGGGAGAAGGGAGGGGAAAGGAAAAAAAAAAAAACGTACCTGGGTCCCCGGCGGGGGACGATGGAAGTCTCCAGCCGTGTGGAGGTTCGGAGCGGGGATGGCCCCGCTCCAAGTCTACACACGGCTGGAGGCTTTTATCGTCCCCTGCCGGGGACCAAGGCATAGAAGGTAAGTGGGGTGGGGAGGGCAGTAAGGTGGGAGGAGGGAGGGAAGGAAAAAAAAAAGCCTTACCTCTGTCCCTGGTGGGGGGTGAAGTTAGCCTCTCAGCCTTGGGGAGGCACGGAGCGGGATGGCCCCGCTTCGAGCATCCTCATTAGCTGAGGGGCTGCCACGCCCCCCGCCGGGGACAACGGCCGTGGAATCCCGACAGAGGGATTCCCGGCCTGGTAACGACTCGGCGAGGGCCAATCAGAATGGCTCTTTCATTCTGATTGCGCCCACGCCGGGTACTAATTCAAAATATGACATTCATTCTGAACTTGGCATTATTTTATGAACATAACCTCCTTGAGGGACATCTCCATTAAGTATTTTTCTTTTAAATAAACGATAGTTTTCAAAGGTAAAAACCAGAAATCACCTAAAAACTTGTGAGTCAGATTGCTCACAAACGCCTGGGAAAATTCTGAGAATTCATTAATACTAGGCTAGTGTCAGAGGCTAACACAATGGACAAGTATAGATTCTCTGACATTCAGTTTTAAATATAGCTCCACAAAGTGTATTTGTAGTTACTGTTTCCCACTGGGGACATTGGGCCTCATTCCAAGTGGGGCAGTAAGGGATAACGGGCACTGGTTAGGAGACCGGTGCTGGTAATCCCTTACCGCCCTACTACGAGTTCGCTTAGCGGGTCCCTCCTTTAACGCCTGGTCTGACCAGGCGTTATGGATGGGACCTGTTAAGGGAAATCAGAGCCAATAACGGTACCGCAAATTGCAGTACCGTTATTAACTACTTCCCCCCTCCCATTGAGCCCTATGGGGGCTCAAATGGGAATCAGGAATGGTTTTTTCAATGGGGATTTACCAGTCCCGCAAAGGTCAGACTACACCGCTAAGTCCCCATTGAACGAGACTGGTGCAGATACCGTTATTGGAGGCAGTCACAGCGCAAATAGCGCCATGACTACCCCCAATCTCGGAATGAGGCCCATAGACTGTAAACAGTCTTTCACAAGATCATTGAATTTGCTATCTGTGATTACATTAAGGTCTGTTCCTCTGCTAGTTCCCCAAGGACTCTCTCCACTTCTTATATGTTAAAATATAAATAACCAACATAACTCCAGTGATGCAGCATCACTTGACACATGCACATTAGATTGAACAGAGCCTGTGCTACATCCATGTACACAATTGCATCCAGAAGTATGCTTCCCTATGCTTCGATTGGTTCAATGTATTTTGCCATGTCATAAGGTGATGTATTTAACTCCTCCCCTCAGGAATTATGATCAGTGCAGACTGAAATATGGCTTCCCTTATACTTTTTTTGTGTGTAGACCTCTGCCATGGATGATGCCTTTATATTCAAAATCACAATGCATTTTTGAATGCAGAAACATCATTCAGGTTTGTGTAACTGCATGCATAACATATTTATTTAAATTAACATATTAGTTTATTCTTTTGATATGCGTGTTTATAATCATAAGAAGGGTGCTGCTTTGCTGAAAAGGGCTCAAAAGGCAGAATAATGTGTTTATTATTGTGTGGCATTAAATGCATTTGTTACATTTTATGTTTTGTTTGGAGCTTTGATATTAACCAGCACATATGTGCTGACAATTAATCTAAGAACAAATATGTCACTTAATAGGGTGTTTTTTATGAAATACACACATGATACATGATGCATTTTAGCTCTTCTGGATTCACTTTTTTTTAAAAATGTTTATGTGAAGATCAATTGTTCCAAAGTGGCAATTCACTGGCTAAGAGACTCCTGAAATCTGACCTGTTTTACCTTATAAAAGGTGATAGGCAGTTGATTTCTGCAAGCCCCATGTTGATTCTCTCATACAACACTATGTTTCTTGCATTTTCAAACAAGGCCTCTTGTTCTGAATACATCCATCTGTGCCTATTAATCTCTTGTAATGGATTAGTCACTGATAAATGGAAAAGGCTGTTTTACAGAAAGCTAACCTACTTCTTGTATTGAGAGATGAGTACTGGATAAACGGATCTTAGATTTACACGGGTTCAGCTAAAGTACATCTTTTTTAAAGCTACATGTGGAAGGGAAACGGTTCTGTATAATTTGTATTTATAATGACAATATAATCAAATGCTTTCTTCTCATTCTTTCAGCTATCAAAGGTTAGGTCCTCACTTGGTGGTAATTTGGCAGTATATCCACTGAATTTTCAGCAAACTCATTTACCTTTACCACTACTTGGTCCAGCTGATTTAGCATGGGAGTACAAATAGTATTGTTTATTCCCATTTTTGGACTCCATAGGATCCCATGGGGATTTAGGTACAATTACCATGGGCGGTAATTCCACCAAGGTAATTTTGCCGATATTTCGCAGCAAAGTAGATAATTTACCTCCAGCATGATACTGGGAGTAAATTCTCAACTTTAACGCCACACTCGTAGTTTTGCGGTGCGATAAAAACAGCGGTAACTCTATTATCAGCCAAAATGTGGTGGTAATGGAATTACTACTAGTTTATTACCACATTGCCTTACTTGTAATTAGGCAGTGTCTCATCTTGATAACTTCACTACCCACATTTCCACACTTTGTTCAATTTACTCCAGTGTTACACTCAATCGTTCTCTTTCCAGGCCTGCCCAAAACTGCCTCATGATCCGCCTCTGTCACTCATGACCAGCCATAAATCTAGAAAGGTGTGTAGAAGCTCTTGATTGCTCTGGATTGTTGTACTTTTACTAAAAATAAAATGATGCAGGTAATTTTCACTCAGAAATGTTGGTCTGCTGACCAGATTCACTTTCAGCCAACTTCATGCCAAAAGCATAGTGTACATCTGTGCTCTGCAGAATCAGTATCCTGATCTGCACAACCTGCTCTGCAGTGGCACTGAGCAGCTGCAGGGGGCATTTACAATGTGCACCCATTTTCCCAAACCAAATTTCAATGAGAGTTAGTATCCTGGTGCAGTTGTTTATACGTCATACCTGAAATTAAGGTGTGGTAGCTAGCATCTGTCATACTTACTCAAGCTACAGAACATTTATATCACAAATGTGTAAGCCTTTTGTGCTCAACCCAGCTGTAAAAAAGGTTATTTGTATTCTGGTCAGACAGCCTGGACCAGACAACTGGCAGGCTGGGCCTTTCATTCTGTCCTTTATAGGTTCTGGTAACATTCCACTCTAGCAGGACAGCATTCCATGACTGTCATGGGAGGAAGGCTTCAAAGGGCACACCAATCCCAAAAGGAGTAGCCTCACATTTGGGTAGTGCGCACCAAAAGGGATGCTGATGTTTTTCACAAAGGCTGTGGACAGATATAGCTCAGCCCAGGCAGAGGGAGATTCCACCATTGTTCTTCTCTATCTCTTCCCTTCCTTCATGTCTCCTGCACACACAAAGCACTTTCGATGTGATATCAGAAGGCACAATATGTGTTTCAGGCACAGGAACTGAATCCCTAAAACAGGCTTACTTTAGAGCAATCACATGTGAACTTTTGCTTTTAAAAGATGTGACCTCTCACTCCTTCTTTGATTCACTTAGGAATACACACCTGTGGAGTAATATTTTGGACCACTATTTGGAGAGTTGACCTCCAAAGCGCACTGCTATTGAGGTGAATATTGAGGGCCTGATTCAAAGAAGCATTTTATAATGCTGCAATCCCATAGGAAAATGTTATGTGAATCATGCCCTCAGTGTCCAGGTCAGAGGCGAGATCTGTTCCCTTCCCACTCCCATGGCACATTCGTGCTGACCTGCGGCTGGAACAGGACATGCATCTCTGCCTGTCACACTGCTGCCAGGACCACATCAATGTGAAGGACTCCTCAAAGTGTGCACCAACCTCCCTTGCATTGGGAGCCAAACAACAAGGACTGAATTAATGCCTGAGGTGCCAGAGTGGAACTCACACCCCTGAGAACTAAGACAGAGAGGAATCTTTCAATTTTGACATTGAAGCACTGCGAGCCATGCTTCGAGTCTGTGTGAACCATTCAATCCAACTTGACCTCCCCAGAGCTGCCTGTGGCACTGAACCTGTCTTCGAGCCACTATCCCATGCACTTCATTCAGTTGCTGCAGCACTGTGCCAGCTGCGTACATCCATACCTCAACTTGAATTTGAATTCCATCATTGCCTTAGCCATGTTTGAACCGCCAGCACCTCCGCTGCTGAGCTACATCACCAGCCGATCTGCCTCTGGTGGACTTACAGAATGGTGACCATCTCAGTCACTAGCACCCTAGTGGTCCTCATGAGCCACACATTTTCGAGTGGATCACCACACAGACTGGATACAGGAGCACATCCATTCATCAGCATCATTGTCGTGAAACCGACCATTGAACTGAGTCTCCTGGCTTTCAGGTTCCAACCTTCTTCAAGCATTGATTTGAATCAGAATTAACTTCTTCTCAACCCTTGTTTGACACTGCTCCCTTTCTGGAACAACCCAACCACCAATTTGAGCAGCTTCAGAGCTCAAAACCAGCACCTAGAAGCCTGGTTTACTATTGTCGAACCACCAAGACTAGTGAAGAGTACTGTTAGCTGGTCACTGCACACGTGGTCCATCTTTGGGCCATACAGACTAGTTAGGCACCAGTTATCCCTTTTCCCACCAGAACATATCATTCTTTAAACCATTGTGGTTATGTTTGCCTTTTCCCCTGCCCTAACATTTCACAAGAGCTTTGGAAAAATTGGTAATTGGATCTACGCTTTTACACCAGGATTTAAATATTGTATAAAATAATTATCCTGGATCTGTGTGTGATATGTAGGACTGTATGATTAGATTTGCACTAATGCATTGAGCATCATTGATTTTTATTAGCCATATCATGATGTGTTAATACTATTAATTATGTGTTATATATTATGGTAATGTGATCCATATTGGCGAAATGCGAGTAGGTTGCCTATATGCTGTACAATGCTGGGCCAGAACATGGTTCTCTGCTAACATGATGGAAAAATATGCATGTTCTTTATCCCAAGGGTGAGCCTGTTTAAGTACCCACATTCCTATTCATAATTACAGTGAGTTTTGTGTTTATTCACACATGATTGAATGACATCCTATAATGCATTATAGTGCACAAATATGTGTACATTTCCGTCCGACACTGTTGACATATTTTCAAACTACAAGTCATCAAAGTAAGCCCAATATTAATAGGGTCATTTTAACTTATGAAACTAGATTAAGCAGACATGTGTTATTAAAAAGGAACACCTTATCTATCATAACCATGTGTTTTTTACTCCAAATTTCATAAGGTACCTTGAATTCTGCTCTGAAAGAGAGATTTTGGTATTGCTGGTACGCACATGTTTCTGTAGGGGTGGTTGGTTTGGCCACCATGGTTTATGGGACGATGCTGTTTTGGGGAAACGATTGCTCACTACAGTCATAATGGTTTTACATGTAAACCACTAGTTATTGACTGTCCACAGGTTGAATAATCAAAGCCTAACAATGTGTAAACGCTCAACTGAATATTTATGTTTACTCAATGTTAATTATGGTTTTTCAAATTCTTCAGATTCTAACAAAGCTCATCGTACCACCTACCTGCACTTAAACATGTCTAATGTTGGTTGTCCGTAATGTGTGTATGGCCCCCCTGTGTTGTCTCTGATGACTGTTCCATTTACTCCTCTTGGCAACCTGGTCAGAATGTCCCTCAACCTCACCCCATTGTAAGAAGCTCACTGCTTCCTGTCAAATCTGATTTCCTATCTATTGTATGTTCTTCTGTGATCAAAAGAGCATTGTTCCTCTCTGAATATAAGCAAATGAATACCATAACAATAAATACATTAAATAAAGATACAGGAATAACCATGTATGTCTATGATATCATGTTCACATTAGACCATTGGTGCCCCTGGTCAGTCCCAGACCATTTACCATCTCTGATTTACAGTGATTAACCTTAGCCAAAATGATGGCCAACATATGAAACTTCATGGATTTTGTCCTTGTTTGACCATGGTAAAATCATCGACAACCATTGTTTGTCCAGCAACACACAAATACGATATGGCAGTTGGAAGCTGTAGTTCCCTCACTCTAGAAGTGCATGTATAGGCTCCTGTTACTGTGGGAAGTGGCTATATTGTGAGTGGCCCAATTCCTCAATGCTGTAGAATCCAAAATAATGCAAGGTTGACGTAGAGGCTGTACCTCACCAGCCCCTGCCAGCAGTGGCTATAGTTTCCTAACTCTCAATTCTTAACAACACACACCCTAAACCACCACTGCCTAAAGATTAACCCTGCCTGGCCCTAACATCCTTCGCTCAACCTTTGTCTACCCCTGCCCTCTTTCTTGCAGATGAATGTAAAATACAAACACTTGATACTTAAAAGTTAGAAAACATTGTAGTCTGTTCTTCATAAATGGTTGCATAATTGTTTATTTATAACACGTTTAATACCAGAGATTCATTTCTAAGCGTGGCTCTGGAATCAATCCTCTGTTGTGTTGTGTTGTTTTGCTTCCAAAACAGACGTGTTGCCCCTGAGCTATCCCCACTCACAACTGGTTTCATTTAATAACATCTGTCTATTTGTCCTGCTTACAAACATCGATTGTGAAAAAGTAATTTCAATGTGAATTTCACCCTGCTATTATTCCTACAGCTAAATGTACATCTATTCAACTCTGTAATATGAGAAAGTATGGTAAACTCATCCGTTTGTGGTGCTTATGCGTACAAAATAACTGACCAGCAACACTTGTGGCAAATGTACACCACCCATTAGCTTATATCAAGTAGTTGTCTGTAGTATTCAGTAATTATATTTATTATTGGTTTCTTCCACATGCAGTATCCAGTTTAGTAGCTTCAGTAAAAGATAGTGGGCCTCATTACAAGGTCGGTGCTGACCTCGTAACACTGTTCCGCCGCCTGAGATGCCGGAGCCACTGGGACATTACAAGTCCCGGCGGCCCGGGATGTCAGACAGCGGAAAGTGTAAGTCCCCATTCCCATGGAGTCCCATAGGCTTCCAGAGGAATGGGGAGGCAGAAGCACAAAACACAGTTGCTAACGGTGCCAGTGCTTCCATGAAAACCTTGCCTTCAGGGGCCGGTGTGATCTAACGGGAGCACTAGCCCTTGCAGGTATTCTCGCAGTCTGGCAGTCCAGAAAGGGTGCTGGTATGTTGCTACCGGCATCCATTTTACCAGACTGCAAGGCTTGTAATGAGGCACGTTGCGTTCATGTGGGTGTGTGTGGGGATGTTTTAAGCACAGACAAGACACAAAAAGAATGGCTTCACTTCCTCTATGCAGTGCGTGGGAGTGAGAACAGAAACCCCAACAGCGAACGGCAGTGCATGTGAGAGATACATTGGTGAATGCTGAAGCACGCGGTTTAAGCAAATGTCAATGTCCCAAAACTCTCAGGAAAGCAGAACAAAGATGAAACACTAAAATATGCTAACATTCCTCACATACAGAAAAAGAAGGGCATTCTGGACCTAGTGGCTTTATGTTTCTTATGTTAATGATGTCTTTATTCAAGGAGACTGGTCTGACCAGTGTACTTTGAATCCTTGTTAAAAAACATGACTGATTCATGAGACACCTGCTGAAAAAAGTTGTACCATGTTTAATCTTATGTTTCGGCATTAAAGGCCACATGCACAGACATTAAACTGCTAGGCTCTTGTCTAACAATGCGTGAAGTCAGAGTTTAAACAAAGGAGTGACTACAAGTTGTGCCCTATTTCTAAAGAAAGGTGCCGCCTATTACAAATAACACTTCCACCAGTGGCATTAAAAGTCTACCGAGTTGATTATGACTTTACAACCATAAAATCAGCAACAGTATTTGAATATGATTATTGGCAGAGGAAAATCACAAAGGTCTGATGCCTCTGATCGACTTGTATGGAAAGAAAAACACATTTCAGCTGATGGACTAGTGGAAAAAAAGTCTGCCAACATAAATATAACATCTACCGTGGCACCCATTTTGAAATATATAATTCACTGCAATCCAGCTTTAAAGCAGTGATGCTCCAAGTAGGTGTCCAATGCTGATTTTAAGGGATCTGATAATGTGGACTGCCAGTGTAAGATAACTATGGTGCTCGGAACTAACGGTGCTAGTGTTTGTTTATGAGATGATATTGGAGGTCACCACCTGTTTGGTGTACAAAGTGATGAGATATCTACTGGCAAAGATAATCAGATCTGGTAGCAGTTGGCACACAGGGTGGCTGGAGTGGCTGCCCATACCCACCTTGGGAATTTGGCCCACAAACATTGGACTGACCTTTGGGGACTTATCAGATATCTTGTGGAGTTGGGTGGACTATACGCTAGCAATGGTCAGTGAAGTGTCATTGAGCAGAGGTGTGAACTTTGCACATAGGTCTATGAAGTGCATGGCAAATACCTTTTGGCTATTGCATAATCTGTCTTTCTCTGTTTTTGTTTATGTTCTTTCTCCCACACGCTGCATTTGGCTTTTGGGAAGTCAAGCCATTCTTTAAGTATCTGGCCTGTGTTCTAACACACACACTTGCTCTTAACTAAACTGTCTAAACTGGATATGCCATGTGGAGGAATCCGATAATATCATTGTGAATGCTGCAGACACCTGCTTTATATTATCCAATGGGAGGTGTACATTTGCCACAAGTGCTGCTGATCAGTTACGTTGAAAACAAAAGCACCACACACACTTATTCATATTACACAGTTGCATAGATGTACATTTTTCTGCTGGAACAGTAGCAGGGTGCCAGTCACATTGAACTTACTTTTGCACAATGGATTTTGTAAGCATGACATCCAGACAAACATCCCTCGGGCAACTTGTGTAGTTCAATGTAACATCTGCAGTGACCAACATTGTTATGTCCTGCAGCGCATTATTGGCTCAAATACAGTAGCAAATATGTAATGAATCTATCAGTGCTACAAAGAGGTGTTTATTATATTCATTATTTCCCTTCTGTCTTCTTTCTCCTTGATCTGTCCTTTGCTTTTGACACAGTCAACCATGCCATTCTGCTCAATTGTCTCTAGGACAACCTTGGTATTACTGATGAGGCCCTGGCCTGGTTGACTTCCTTTCTCAGCGACCAACCCCGTCAGGTCCAACTGGGATCTTTCCTCTCTTTCATCTATCTTTCTACTTGTGGTGTTCCTCAGGGGTCTAACCTCTCTCCCTGGCTCTTCAACCAATACCTGGCACCTCTTGCCCACTGCATCGCTACTTTCTGCTCCAATTTTCAATGTTATGAGGATGGCACTCAGCTCTCTTTCAGACTCCCCTCAGCCACCTCTGCTTCTTCTCTCATACCAGACTGTCTGGCCACAATTCATGAATGGTGTGCCACAAATGATCTCTGCCTTAATGCCAGTATGACTGGGATCCTCTTCATTGGGACACCAGCACCATCTTTTCCTTTCTCCGGCTGCCCACTCTGGGCTCTCTTCCTGCTCCTTCCTGTGAGGCTAAGAACCTTGGTGTCATCTTCGACACCACCCTCTCCTTCTCTCCTCACATCTTTGACGTCTCTAAGAAGTCAAACTATCAGCTGCACCTCCTCAGAGGTGTGCTTCCTTTTCTCACTTTCCCCCAGAAGCTCATTGTTTCCAGAGCTCTGGTCCTCTCTAGGCTGGGCTATTGCACCAACCTCTTTCTAAATCTTCCCGCCGCTACTCGAACTTTACAACTTATCCAGAACAGGACTGCAATACTTGTCCTTGGTCTCAAGCCAGGGATCGTATCTCTCCAGCTCTGAAATGTCTTCACTGTCTCTCTGTGGCTGCAAGGATCAACTTCAAAACCCTCTTTATCGTCCACAAGGCTTTCTGGGGCCTGGGACCGCTCTACCTCCGACTTTCTCTTCCAAAATATCTTGCTTCTCGAGCTCTCTACTCATCCACCTCCAACTCTCTGAGGGTCAGACACTTCTAAAAAGCAGATAGTTGGGGGCAAATCTATCTACTCGGCTGGGACCTACCTCTGGAACAGCCTACTTGCCTCTCTCAAACTTGAGCAAACCACCTCTCGTTCTGGAAGCAACTCAAAACCTTCCTTTTCGCTTTCGCTTTCTCTCTACCTCTCCCCTGCTTATGCACCTGACTGTTCCATCCACTGGTCACCTGTTCACCCACTGCACTCGGGCCCAGGCTCCTGCGTGTCCAGTTGCCCTTGCACTGCCTCCAGCATCCCAGCACTTAACGGTCTGTATCTGCAACCCTACAGTCTCTTCTCTCAGCACTTATGAGCCACCCACTGGCTGCACTTGTGAGTTAACTGCACTTCCCCCTATCCCTCACCGCACTTGCACGATCTGAATGTCACAAGGCCTAGTAAGATAGTTATTTTGTCCTCCCTTGTTTTCGCCTCCTTGTCCTGTCGCACCTAGAAACACTTGTGTATAGGGGCGTTATAAATGGCACAGCATACAATATCATATCATATCTCATGTGCAAATGTAGGCACAACTGCACACCTACGTGTGGTGGGGATCTTACCAAGCACTTATTGGGAGACAGGTGTAGGAGGGCACACAATGCAATTTAATATCCTTTAAACGAACACTTTACCCATCTCTTACCTATCTCCAAATTCCATATCACCTTTATGGTTTGAGCTGGAAAACGACAAGGGCCGGAAAGGTAAAGTTTAGGACAGAATCAATTTTCCCAAAACCCCAAAGTAGAAATACATGGGGTTAGAAGTACTTTGCACATACAAGGAAAGGAGTAAAATTGAATGCTGATATAAGATTCGGTACACCAGCAGATTTATATTTTTATTTTTATATAAAACAGGGAATTCCCCAAATGTATAAAACCAGTTCCTTAAAAATATAAAAATGTCCTAAAAAATATATATAAGGTTGCTGTACAGAGCACTGTAAAAAAAATAGAAACAATATATAAACTCCTTACTTGGGAGACAGCCTGGCCAGTGTTGCCTCAAGGCCTTTTCTGCTACTGTTTGATGTTCTTTGTAATGATGGATAGTTCTGGTTCTCTGGCTGACTAAGAGTTATTTTAACAGGCAGGCAGCAGCACCTCTCTAAGAAGAGGACAAGGTATTTACTTTGTCCGTTCTGGGTATGTTAGATGCAGCCCTTTTTTTCTGCAGCAGTGGGGGGGGCAAACTTCCTCATCCTGGGTCAGGTCACTTGGAGTCCTAGCATGCCGCCTCACAAGGGGTGGCTCTTTACAAAATAGTATGCAGCCCTGAAGGCTGTAAATTTTGGGTGTACTCCACTGTAGGGAACACTGATTATTGGGGACCGGGAAATTGATGGGGAGGCAGCAGTGATTTTGGACACTCCACTGCCTGTCAGGGGAGCATCAACATGTAGGCGCAGTCTTCAGCAGTGATGGGTGTGGATTGGCGTGCCACTCAAGCTTCCTTTGCAAGGGTTGGGAAACGGTTACTCCAAAGGTGTTTTTCTGTAAGGGATCCCTCCTGTGTGAGGCTTCTTTCTTTTTCTTTCTTTTTCAAGGATTCTGGTGTGGCTTTTCAAGCTGGGGTTCCTTTTGTTTGTTTATTTATTTTTCTGAGCTCATGACCCTTAGAACGTGCATCTGTATTGGAGGGGATTATACCAGAATAATTCTGAATCTAAATAACCGGACAAACTCAAGAAGATGGCAAGTTGCTCTTTTATTAGCAATTATCTAAAACAGGGAGTTTACAACGAACATAAACGGACGGATTCTCATTCTCTCTGTGATTTCCACAAAAAATACAATTATATACTTCTTCATGCATCAGAATGATGTCATGCTACGTGGCAATAGTGAAAAACCTATCAAGGGTTAGGAATGGTTAAGGGACACAACTAGATATACAATCATATAGGAGCTAGGTTTGTTAGTGGCTGTCCAATATCAGGTGCACAACTCATGACTACCTCTTCAAACGTGTCATTTTAAGAAAAATTAGTTGCACAGTGTTTCGTATGTTTCTCAAGCTATAAGGTCCTTTGTTATACAATCTAATACAATTGTTTTGGCATGCTTGTGCCATGTATGGAACATATGGTTCAATTAGCAGCATGTAAGCAAAGAACCAGGTGCAAGTAGATAGGAAATGAGGCTGCCCTATCGATGTATGCTTTAACGGCATGCATTCTTGACGACTGTTGGTGGTTAATTAAGATCACTGGTATTGCAAAGTGCGAGGTGAGCAACGTTTTCTTCTCACTCGACAAACTTTGTCAAGCTTGGTAGTTTCCTGATTCCTTAGCTTCATCCTTCTCTGTGGCCCGACTGTTCTTCTTGGGGGTTTTACAGGACAGTCCTTCAGGAAATGCCCTGGTTTCCCGCAATACAAACAAAGCTGTTGCGTCTTCTTTTGTCCCGCTCTTGTTTTGGTAATGGCGGCCGTATCCCTCCAATCTGCATGGGTTCTACATCATTTTCAGGTACACGGGGTGTGTTTTCCCTTGGTCGAACATACACGGTCCGAGGGTCCGTCTTAGACCGGTCTGCCTTTCGGTCCTGTAACCGGTGGTCTACCTGCACGACCAGATTTATGAATTCTGCAACTTCTCTGGGTGGATCAACCACCTGGGCTAAGACATCCTTTAATTCGCCTCGTAAGCCTCAATGGAATAACGTGTTTTTTTTTGTTTTCTGGCCACCTAGCTTTGGCAACCAGTCTGTTGAATGTATCAATGTACGTTAACACATCCTGATTCCACTGTCGGAGGGACAAGAGTTCATTGTCTACTGCTTGTTCCTGGGTATGGCGAGCAAAACGTTTTTCCATTTCTCTCTGGAAGCCCCCAAAGTCATGTAATAGAGGATCGTCATGGGTTACCAATGGCACCGACCAATCTGCTGCACTATCACTCAGGTATGATAAGACAAAAGCTACCCGAGATTGGTCGTTTGGAAATGCTCCAGGCCTACAAAGAAAATGAAGGCGGCACTGATTGATGAATGCCGCATACTTCTGAGGGTCGCTTGAGAACCTTTCTGGTGGTGCCAGGGGCACTGTTCCAGGTAACGTGATCTGTACCGGAGTGGGTGGTATGGCGGGGTTTTGCATCGTTGGATTGCTTCCAGGTAGCGGCGTCTGTCCTGCCTGTGATTGCAAGTATTGCCTGCTAATCTCTTCAGTGCGTTCTTTGGTCACTATTAGGTCTCTCCGGAGGGCATTAGTCTCTTGTCGGGCAGAATGAACCTCAGCACGAAGCTCTCCTAGTAATTGGGCCAATTGGTCCATTTCTGATGTTTCCATGGCACTCAGGTGGATTTGTTATTGTAGGCTTCATGTTCTGTTACGCTCACCTGGTATCCACAGGGACGCCACCCAGCTGGGTTACTCACTGGTATGCTTCTCAGCTTTGCCCTGATGTGGTCTGCGGGGAAGGTTCTGCCTGAAAATACAAGAGGACTGTGTTCAAGACTGACCGAATGGGTTAAGTATCCTCCCTCCACCCCCGTATGCTTTCAGTCCCTCTGGCGCCCTCTCCTCACCTTGTGGTAGAATTAGGCGTGCTCTCCGTCCTGCCTTCTTTGCAGGGGCGCGTTGTCTTTCATGGGCGAGTGCGGTCCAGTTACTTCACTGACGCCGGCCCGTTTGATATTGTTCAGGTAGGTCTTATTGCTGTTCTTTAGTTTTGTTGCTATCCTGCATGCCTTTCTTTGTTTAAAATGTCTCTTTTTTCTCCCTTAGGTATGCAGAGCTTCAGCGCGGCGAACTGGCTTGGTTGAGCCCCGCTGGTAAATGATAGCGCATTAAGAGCGCCACGAAGTCTTGCATTTGCTAACCTGTGTTTTCCTTCCTTGTAGGTCGCGGTGTTCTTCAGCGCGAGTGGAATGTCCGCAGTGGTGCCAGCTGAGAGGCGACCAGCCACGTAAGCCTTTTGAGCAGATTGTAATTTGTAAATATCTCTACAGCTTTCTTTAATGTTGCCTCTATCTTCCTCTTTCAGGTCGTTCTGTCCGGGAGGCGTGCAGATTCGAGGAAGCTGTTCTCAGTAGCTGACATTTTTAAAGATGAAGACTGCAGGTAAGATGCTGCTGCTAATGATGTTCCTTTTGTCTCCTTGCAGATTCTGCTTCTCTGAGGTTCGAGGGAATAGCTGGACACGGTGAGCGTCACGTTGCAAGCTGCAAAGTAACACGAAGCATGTTCTGCAGTCAGGGTGTGGTTTATATAGCCCAGGTAAAGTAGTACCAGGGAAAGTAGTTCCAGGCCTGCCACACCCAAAACACTAGCCCGCATAGCTTGGTTCTTAGAAACCAAGCTATGTGGATGCCTCCATGTTGGCTGACAATACAATAAAGTAGTTCCCAAGCACATTGTTGTTCATGGTGTATGACTGGCCTCATGAGGGATTTTCAAGAGGATGCCAGGCTCTAGAGGCCCGAGTCCTAACTCCACCTGGCCAATGGGTTTGCCAGAGGGGGTTTTGGGCGAGGGTCATGACAGCTAGCTACATATACCCCTGGTAACAAGATACCCAAATAACAAGTACCCTGCCAATCACTAGGTAGCCAAGGATAAGCTTTGTTACCACAGACAAAATAAACGGGATCACCTACATACAAAGGTCTGTCTTCACTAGTTAGGTTTGCAATGTTTGTACAACCCTCAAATGTACCCATTGGCTGAGAATCATCCCTTTGTATGCAGAAGGAAACATAGTTGGGGCTATGATTGATAGTGTTGGAAGGAGGCATGGCATCCCGGTTGCCTACGGGAGCCATCTTGAAAGAAATTAGCGATTGGAAAGGTCTAGAAAGTCTATCGGAAGGCCAAATAGAAGCAACATTGTGTTTGCTCCTATTCGCAAACAGGGAACATCCCAAAGGCGTCAGGACTCGTCTTTCAAATTCGTTCAGATTAGTCCCATCGAAGTTCCCAGAAATACTATCATTCCAACGACCAAAGAATAGTGCCCTTAGTGAGGCATAGCATGCAGTAGTCAAAGGAAGAGGATGAATATAGCAGCCCAACCCTTTTTCCCTGTGCTGTGGAAAATGCGAAGATATCCCGCAATTTGTTCTATTTAGAATCGCATGGGTCGCATTCATGATTAATAAAAGAGTGTTATTGTGGTAACTCTGTCTTTGTTGGGAATCCGTAGAAGGTAGAGTGTGCAGATGCCCAAAAGGTGAACACATAGTGGGAACAATTTCACTTGGTAACAAAGTCTCGAGTGGATGCACCCACTCAATGTACCAGAACGCAAGCGCAAATACAACTATCAGACCAGTTAACATTATAACAAAAAAACAATGAGTCCTCAAAGACCATGATTTTTGATGTTCAAATTCTTTGTTAGCCACAAGACCGATAGCTTGCTCCGTATGAGTAGAGTTAGAAAAGGGCCTGGTTCCTTGAAGTCCGTTTAGAAAGTCTCTCCGTCAGTCTCTTTCACTTTGTCCTTTGGTGATCTCCTAACCATGTGGATCATCTTGCTTGAAGGTAACTTTGCCGGTCCCGGCCACTTTCTTATGTTTCGGCGAGAGAGTGGCAAGGGACTAGCTCAACTGTGGTTTCTTGTGGGCACAGCCATGCTATGCGGTAAGTCTAGTGCCGCAGACACTGATCGTACCTCAAAACTCCAGGTACGGCATGATCTGCGAATAGAGTGTTGTTGCTTCCTGATGGAAGTGGTGAAACAGAATCAAGATTGCTCAAGGGTGCAGAAAGATCCAAGGAAGAATTCAAAGGCAAAGCAACTGCCTCCCCAAGCCCCACGGGCTCAGGAAGAATCTCTGAGACACCGTTGGTGTCATTCAAAATAGACTGGTGTCATTCAAAGCAGATTTGTCGTGCGAAACAGAACACACAGTCTCCTTCTCTTCTCCTTCATCAAGTGGCAGAGGAAAATGTATCTTCTTGACATGTGTTGCATGGATCCAGTGTTTCTTTCCTGCTACTCGTACACCGGTCTGTGTAGCCAACATAACTTGGGACGGTCCTCGCCAACGTGGTGCGAGACAGGATGCTCTTACAAAAACCTTGGTGAGCACCCAGTCACCGGGTCGAAGTCGATGACCTGGACCCTCGTATTTTACTGGGAGGGCTTCTCGCACCTGTTGCTAAATCAAATACAAGTTTTGAGTTAACTGGTCACAGTATTCAGAAAGGAGCAAATGCTCCACGTCTTTCAATTGTTTGGGCTTGGGCAAATTCCAAATATTGGCTTGTCTCCCCATTACTATTTCATAGGGGGAGAGTCCAGTTCTTGTTTCTGGGGTCGTCCGCATGGACAATAAAACTACTGGTAAGGCATATGGACATTTCAAATTACTGCTAGTGCAAAATTTAGTTAGTTTATTCTTTAGGATACCATTATGGCGTTCTACAAGTCCGGCACTCTGAGCATGTCTGTCCGAATCAAACTGTTTATCGATCTGTAATCCCGCGCATACTTGCAGGATAACAGTAGCAATAAAATGTGGACCATTGTCCGACCAGATGACCCTCGGCAAACTAAACCTAGGAAAATATTCCTTAAGCATGATTTTCGCCGTTGTCATTCCTGTGGCATCTTTCACAGGGAATGTTTGGACCCATTTGCTAAAGGGACAAATGACTACCAGGACGTGTTTGTAGTTGGGACAGTGCTCCATTTCGATGAAGTTGAAATGTACAACTTCAAAAGGCACAGAGGGTGGACCAAAACTACCCCTCAGTGTCAATGTACCCTTTCCCACATTATGCTGTAAGCATACCATGCTATTTTGGACCAAACGCTCAGCAATCTTTGGGCCTCATTACGACTCAGGCGGTAAGGGTTTTACGGCGGTGTAAACAGCGCCGACCCTTACCGCCTGATTCCGAGGTCCCTTAGCGCCATGGAGGTTTTAACACCAGGTGTTAAAATCCATGGTGCTAAGGGACCTTGATGTTAATTACGCCACCGTAATTTACGGTGGCGTAATTAACGCCTTCCCCACTCCCATTATGCCCTATGGGGCAAAATTGGAATGGGGAAGGGAAAATGGGAAAATGGGGATTTACCGCCCCGCCAAGGTTGGAATGGGGCGGTAAATCCGCCAACCACCATGGCGTAAACGTAGTTTACGCCATGGTGGTAAAGTCACGGCCCAGGCGGTAACTTACCGCCTGGGTCGTAATGAGGCCCTTTGAGTTGTTCACATTTACTCAAACAGATTCTAGCAGTTTACACCTTTTTCTAGCACATATATGAGTGGGACCATGAGCCATTGTAACCATAGCAGTGACATAAGCATCAGGTAGTATCCATCTTTTCTTAATATTGTCTATCCAACAACCTTCATCATCTAAACTTGCTAAACCCTCAACCCATTGCTTAAGCTCTTCTGGAGTGGCATCAGCTTGAATATGTATTATAGAATCAATTCCTTCATCTATTATACAAGTGTTTGTGGCTTCTCTTGTTACATACATCTCTGAATACAAATCAGTGCCAGTCTGTTTGGCTATCCTGTCAGCAAATGCGTTTCCTCTACCCACATCATCTATTACTTTCTGGTGTGCGGCTCACTTCATTATTGCTAGTTGAGTAGGAAGCGCAAGTGCTGAGAGTAGCCGAACTATCAAGATACATGTTGAATTTTAGTTCTGTGTGAGGTCAACAAACCTCTCTCTGCCCATAATCTACCAAAGTTGTGAACAACCCCAAAGACATAATGGCTATCTGTAAATATATTTACTCTAAGTCCTTTGGAAAGATCACAAGCTCGAGTCAATGTGATAATCTCTGCGGCCTGCGCAGAGTTATGCAAAATTCTCTTGGTTTCCACAATCGTGCTTAATGTAGTGATGGCATTAGCGGCAGTGGATGTACCATCCGGAAGTTTGAAGCAGGAGCCATCGCAAAACAGCTCCCCTTGTGTATCTTTCAATGGTGTGTCATTTAGATCAATTCTGCCTTTGCTTTTTTGTTCTGTGGTAAAGAGTCAATCATGTGACATATTGTCACTGCAAGCAATGTCTTGCGGAAGAGGCAATAGTTTGGCTGGATTGAATGCAAAACATCTCTTAATTTGGATATGTGGTGCAAATAAAATCAGCTTGTATATTGTTAATCGTGCTGAAGTAAGATGTTGCGTTTGTGTTCTGTTTAATAGAACGTCTACGGAGTGGGGTACCATCACGGTTAAAGAGTGACCTAAAGCCATACCCTCACTTTGTTTTATGGACGCAGCAGTAGCAGTGACAGCTCTCAAGCATCTTGGCAAAACGCATGCAACAGGATCAAGCGTGGAGGAAAAATAACCGTACTGTCTATTCTTCCCCCCATGTTCCTCCATTAACACAGCCAAAGCACATCCATCACATTCATGCAAATACAACATGAAGGCCTTGTCATAATTTGGTGTGCCCAAAATTGGTTCTGAACACAGCGCAGCCTTGAGCAGATCAAAAGCTTTCTGGTGGTCCAAGTTCCACGGTAATGGCAAATAAATGCCTGTCTGTTTCAAAGCCAACATTGGTTTTATCACTAGTGAGACGTTCGGGATCCACTGTCTAAAGTAAAAAGGCTCTGACATCTTTCTGTGGATTTGGGACAGGCATGCTAGAGATGCTTTTTATCCGTTCAGGTGTCAGTCTTCTTCCCTCCTTTGACAGGAGACAGCCTAAATAGACGACCTCCTGTTGACAATATTGAAACATTTTCAAAGAAGCCTTATGCCCATGCTCTGCTAGATGAATAAGCAGCAACACAGTGCCCTCCTTGCAAGCAACTTCTGAGTCTGCAGCTAAAAGAAGATCATCAACATACTGCAACAATGTACAAGTGGAAGGCAACTCAAGTGTATAGAGCTGCTCCTTCAAAGCTCTACTGGAAATACTCTGACTCTCAGTGTACCATTGTGGCACACGAGTGAATGTAAACAAGCATCCTCCTAGGGTGAACGCAACCAAAAATCTACTATCAACGTGTACGGGAATACTAAAGAAGGCATTCTTAAGATCCACAACACTGAAATGAGTAGCAGAAGCTGGAATCATCGTTAATATTGTGTTCACATCATGCACAATTGGAAATTGTGGAACAACAATCGTATTGATAGCACGCAAATCAATAATAAAGCGGAAAGGAATTGCATTATCCCCTTTCTTGTACCCTGGTAAAATCAGGCTATTGCACAAACTACCAGCAATTTCCTCAATCACTCCACGATGAACAAAATCAGAAACTATGCTTTTGCGGCTTTCTCACCATCAACTGAAATCTTATATTGTGGAATACGTGGCAATTTAACACCTGGTTACAAGACAATTTTAACAGGTTCAATTTGTAAAATGCCAACATCATTATCGTCAACTGCCCATAAACATGCCAGAACTTTATCCAATTCAGTCGGTAAAGGCCTAGTCAAAAATTGTGAAGCAGAAAATTGCTGAGGTGAAATCGTCAAATTTTCAACCCCAACAAATTCTCGCCACAATTCGTCATTAGAAGAAATGGACATTGATCCGTGAATGGCCCTACTGAAATCGGTACCAGCTGAGACACCGGACTAACCACTGGCATGCCAGAAAACCCTACAGAAATGTTATTCTGCCCTGACAGTGGAATATCTGGAACCCGGAAATGATCAATGGAACACTTCTGTGCTCCTGCATCTATCAAAAATAAATGCTTCCTATTCCCCACCTTCATTTCTATGTAGGGCCCTTTCTGATCGATGGGAATAGGCACCGGTACCAGACCTTGCTTCGGGCTGTCCTAACGGAACAATATATCATCAAATACGAGATGCTCAGAAAGATAGGCAGTCGAAGGATTGTCAAAAAGTATTCCTATTATCAACACTATGTTGCTGACTATCTTGTGTGAATGACTGTGGATTCTGAGCAAACTGGCTTCTACCAGGACCCCCTACCCCAGGGTAGCTTCTAGATTGTCTACCCATGATACCATATGTGTTATTCGATCTCTGCTGAAGGATCAGGCATTGTGCTCACCAATGACCTTGTGTCTGCAATAAGCACATTGGTTTTGGGTACAGGACCCAACTGCACATTACTCTGTGGAGCAAACTGACCTCTAAACTGTGTACTCCCACCTCTGGTTCCTCTAACTATCTACTTTGGTTTTCAGGTCTCCCTTCTTCTTTTCTATCCCCTCTTTTTCACTATTGACTCTATATTCGTAATACTAAGCCATAAGCAATGCTTTGGAATGTGATTTATCTTGCCAGGCACTTTCGGAGGTCATAGTTTGTGATTGGATATCAGGCAACAGTCCATGCACAAATTTGTCCACAAACAACCTTTTCCCTGACTCCGTGCTTAAATCTTGACCACTAAAATCTGAAAATACTTGTTCGAACCAATTAAAAAAATCAGTAGCACCTTCAGATTTCCCATGGGTACAAGCAGTGAGTTTGTCCCAAACTATCCTTCTCTCAGGACACAGAGTCTTTAATTTTGTTACTATTCTGTCTGGCAATGTCAGTATCACCTGTGGCGGTCTCTCACTAGCTTTCTTTTCTCCATCTAACCGTAACAAGTTAACCCATGTGTCACCCAGTTCTAATCTGTTTCCATAAATCAGCAGGTAGGATTACAGGGAACAATAAGTCTATATCACCCAGAGTGCAAACTGACAAATGCAAGACAGATTCTATTTCTTTATAAAACCCTGTTGGATTTTTCCTAATGTCTGGAATCAAATGTCTAATAGTATTCACTTCCTGTACAAATTGCGAAACATAGTGAGCTTTGATATTGGTAGCTGGTGTGCCTGCTACAGCATCAGCTGGAATTTCCACTTTAGGAACGAATGTCGGTGGGACCTCTCTCATTGGCAATTGAGAAGTAGGCAACTCAGAACGTTTGTTAAGCAATAGAGCTAAATCGAGCAACAAGGTAGTCAAAGCAGTATCGGGTGCAAATGCTGTCTTATAAATAATCATCAAATCTGTGGGACAACACATCTTTTTCGTCATACACTCATCCTGCAGGTACTCTACCATTATCTGTAACACTTTCTTTTGTATTTCTTGAGTATATTGACAAAACATATCATATACTTCTATGGGAGATATCGACACATCTGAAATCCATCTAAGCGCATCCCTTGTGCAAATTCGCGTCTCTTCACTCGTTGATTTACAAGAAGGAAGAAACCGTTTCTGCACATACAGAGCGTCCAATCTTTCACCAACTGCTTCATCATTCTGTAACCGATCTAACTCCCTTTTAAACTCAAAAACCCTCTGAACATGCTCATGTACTTTCTCTGCAGTGCCCCTTGAGTAAGCTAAGACATTCAAATCCCTCAACCCTTGTGGGACATCCATGTCCTTCAAATCATTCCACATTTCGGCCCAGTGTATTCCTATCCCTTCAATCAATACATTCTGTTCAGGAATACTTTCTAGGTCAGAAATTGTAGCTAAAAACTACACATTTTTCACCTTCTTTTATACATTTCTTAGCCCATAGATACAATTCCCTCTTTCTAGCTTTCGAGACTGCACTATGAGTCACTATCTTTGATTCAGCACTCACCCCTTCATTTGCTACAAGCGGAGCAGAACCGCTTGGGAAAGAGAGAGCATACCAATCCTGTACAACATTTAGTGGAGACACTACCGCTGGCAACAAAGACGGAATCACAGGAACAATAATTGTCGGTAAGGGTGGAGATGTAGAAGGGGGAGCAACAACAGGAAGAACAGCAACAGCTGGAAGCGGAGGAACAACGGGAGGAACAGGGACAGCAACGGGAGGAGGTGCAACAGCAGGAAGAGGTAAGACAGCAGGAAGAGGCACAAAAGGGGGAGGTGCAGTCGCAACAGTCCTACGTTTGTTTAAAAGCTTATCAATTAGTTTGTCTGAGGCATGAAAGTCCTTAGACAGATATATTTTCTGTACACCAAGTTTGAAGGCCCTATTCATATTTCTAACAGACTCTGACTGTTTTTGTTGATCATACAATAATGCTTTTTCTGAATTAGACATGTGACGACGTGCATGTTTCTCTTTACTCTTAAGTAGCTGCTTAGATTCCTTTTTCCAATTCTGAATTACATCAAATGCTGCAGGCCTAGCCTTTTTCATTAACAATATAGACTCTACATACTATATACGAGCAATCTCAAAACTACCATGAACTGGCCACTGAAATTTGGAAGCATGTCTAGTTTGTCTGTGCCAAATATTGTTGAATACTATACTACCAATGCCATAGTTACAGTACATAGTACATGCCGGAGACCCCTCCTATGGTGCGGGTCAGCCAAATTCCAAAGATTGTCTGTGCAGAATAAACCCCTGAAACAGGCAGTCAATTTCCAAGGCATATCAGATCATGGGTGTTACCTGGCGTCGTTTGTACTCATGAGAACAAAACTGCAATCAAGGGGCCCCCTTTTGTCTCGCTTTCCGATCCCGGTCCGATAGCCGCGTCTTCTCTTCAGCGAGGTGGCATCAATCTTAAGGGTCCCTATTCGGGCGCCATCTGAAAGACCAAAGAAATATCGAGGCTTAGTACCACAAATGAAATACGCCAATCGTGGGTTGAAAAGATACAATTATCTTTTATTACTGTACAGTTACAAAGAAAAACAGATAGCTATCTGGCTCCCAACACCTTGCAGTGTGTACCAGCAGACAAGTGATGGGTGAGAGAGCTGGACATCTAAAATACAGACATATTTATACTGTTTTTGCAATATTGTCCAGCCTCTCACCAAACTAATAATTCAATGGCTAGAGTTTGTGCTTAGTTCATATGACAGATGTTACAATATTATACAACGGATAAAACGAATTTCCATGTCCATGAAGTTACAATGGCGCTATTAGTTCCCTGATCCACAGTAAGCCTTGTTCCAAGAATCACTACAATGCAGATCAGCCCGAACACACGATCTAAGTTTGTTTTCCATTGTCTCATTGTTTATACAAGGACGAGGCTTGTGAGAACAGACAACACTTGGATGGCAGTTCATATGAAGCACAAGATTTCTTTGCATTAGTCAAACAGTCTGCTCTCGGTCAGCCCATACATTAACAGACCTCAAAGGTTGTTCGGCTCGACTGCAAGTTGAAAACACAGTCCACCATTTTAGAACATGGAACAAGAGTTGAAATAAAAATAGCGGATGAGTCTTTAAAATGGCATCAAAGTTAACCAAAAGTCGGAACATTACAAACACGGTTTTCCGTGTAACGGGAATGGGCTTAGGCCAATATTCATAATAAGGAGGTATTATATCATTACAGTTTAACATAGCAAGCAAGACAACACGAAGCAACACAGGTTCGATCCCCATGCCCGCACTTAGAAACCTCTGGGTAGTAATTGAATTATAAATAACCTATCATATCATATCATATCTTGCGTTTCAGCGTATATACATTCTTCATAATTCGGTTTTCTGTAGCACTTTTTACTGTGTAATGTTCTTCTTTTACACGTTAAGGTTCAGTTGAGTCTTTACTTCGTCATTTCTCCTCTAGGATCCATACATCATCTTCATTCAGTATTTCAGGATGTTGTGCACACTTTCATATGGCGTCATCTGTTCATTGATTAGCTCCTTCTCATATTCCTTCAGGGAGTTCCTCCTACAGACTGTCATGAACTCGAGGGTATATTCAATATGGTTTTCTAGTGGATACCGTCTTCCATACACTTTCTGCGGTATTGGTACAAAAACGGGTGTTTTACAGGGCACGGCCACATCGTTCCAATACAGGTGAGGAAGGGGGGTAGGATCTCCTGCAGATATGTAAGTCTGCTCCTCTACATTTCCCTCACAAGGTGGTCACACACAGGTCTGACAAATGGATGACAGACAATCTCAGTGTGGAGATCACTCATCTTATAATGTACACATTTGCTGTAGGTCCAACACGTGCAAAATGTAGCCATAAATCAGAAAACGCATGGAATTGTGATCAAACACCCTTATATCATCAACATCAATATGAGACCATAAAAGCAACAAGAACTCCAATAACATACCTAATGCAGGTACTGAAAATGCATATATTCACTGTATAAGGGGCTTGGTGCAGCAGGCATATTGTAATCAAATTAGTGACTGGATCAGGCTATGGCATCAGCATAACCCATCACTTATAAGATAGCATACCATCCAACCCAGGCTCAGGTCCAATGGGCCTGTGAATGCCAACACTACTAGGGACCTTAAGTGCATCATATTGAAGTGTGACAGACCTTGTCGGGGGGTTTCTCCCGGGGTCGGCTGGGCCTTCCGCGGATCTCCGGGCTGGGAGGCCCCAACTCCTCCCACGTATCCCAAAAATGAGTATGAGACACACACAAGAAGCAAGGTGATTCTGCTGTTTATTGAATAACGGCAGGGATGGGTCTAGGATCGTACGCGTCCGTCCTGACTCTCGAAATTCGTGGGGCTCGCAGGCCCCTTTTTGCCTCAGTATGACGCGCTACTTGCGTCACCTGGGAAAGTTAGCAAAAAACCTATCGCCACTCTGGATTGGTTCCTCGAGTGGTAGGGTTAGTATAGCATACGTATAGAGAGCGCTGTTAGTGGTCAAGGGTCAGTCAGGTGGTATACTTGGGTTGTCCCTTCTATTAGATACATGAAAATTGTTACACGAAGACCCCTAATGATTGGCTAATGTTAATGGCATCAGTGATGAGTGCCCCATGTTCTGATTGGTCCACTCGCGAGCCCCCCTGTTCCCAGCTCGCGGTGTACCTGTCATTTGCAACAATATGTAACTATGTGTTTGTGCAGACAATGCATGGATTTGCTCATATGCCTGAGAGCAGACTATTCCCACCACTGTAGGTATCCATTGGGTCATTTCATTGTTGCAGCCTGTGTCTCAAACGTGGGACCTAGGCGACTTCTCCCTCCTGGGTCTGGCACCCTGTCAGGTTCGGCTTGGTCACGTGAGGAGAGACCGTGGTTGAGGCAGAATTCTGCACATTTAATGTTGTATTCTCCACTGTGTGTCTGGCTTAGTTTGCAGGTGTGACCTTGGCTTCGGCTTGTGCGATGCGAGTTGCAACATTGCCCCCTTGGCTGTCAGTTCTCGCTGTGCTCATTCTGCAGGGTCAGCAATTGTACTCTCGCTCGTTCAATGTTCGTGGAGGCTCTTGCTTGCGGCCTACTTGGGCCTGGTGCATAGGTGGGGATGTTTAATGCACGACACTTTACGTTGCGGTATCACATTGCTTCATATCCAGAATCATGTCTTCGTTGTATTTTCATCACAATGCAAGGGTTAGGGGAAGCGTCAGCAAGCATTTTAGATGGATGCTTTGTGCGTCTTGCGTTTCTGCATTTTGAAAAAACCTATGTGAAAAATAATAAAGATGCACGTGAGTGGGTGTGTCCGTCACCTACGTCATAGAACTGAATATGTTCTTCGTGTGGATTGGTGTGGGGGTGTAGAGTGTGGATGGTCGCACGGGTGTTTTGGCAGTTGGCTAGGTTGTCATGGCATCTCTAACGATGTGTTAATTTACTGTTGAAAGGTTTAGTCGAGTTCATCCATGCCGCAGGTGTCGGCTTGAGCAGGGCAGGCTGGTGGGCAGGCTGATGGGCACATCCGTATGTTCCTGTACCAGGGTATTTGGTCGTCTGGTAGGTGGGCAAATTCATCTCGTGGCGGGTGTCTTGGTCGCGATCCTCTAGGCCAGGGGCGCGAGGAGATCGGGGGAGTCTTTTGTCCCAATCTCCCACTTCAACCTGTTAAGGTTTCACATTCCAGGTAACGGACATACAAACAGAGGACACAAAAAGCATGATTGTCTGTAAAAAATAAATTTCTCCTTGTCTAACAGATAACTGTGTGCTGTATGATTGTCCAGTAAGATCAGAAGATGAAGGGACTTCCAGCCTAAGATTCTGGCAGTGCCAGAGTGCCTCAGCCTACTTGTCTCCAGAGTCCTGGGCACACACTTCACAAATACCAGAATCCCCATCACCACTGAGCGTGACTCTGCGCAAGGACAAAAGCTGAGGTACAGCACCCTACGAGATTGAAAAATGGCACCAAGAGTGGTGCCCTCGCACCTTGCTTCAAACCAACATCTGATGCTGTAAAGACAGTCATCCTAGTGTTCAATGAGGTACTAAACCTCCTTTATCTGGGAAAAGTGGTGATCGTTAATTGGGTATTGGAGGAAGAGGTAGATGAAAACATCACAGTGGATGAGAATGTTGAAACATGTGAACCTGTCCTTGGTCAGCCTCTGGCTGAGACATGCACATGCACTTATCATGGCTAGGAAGAATTCTGGGGGGGTCATTGCAGCAAAACCCTCCTCCACTCAGCAGCACTTGCAAAACACCATGCAAGATAATTACCTGCAGGTTTACACACAGATGACCCCCAGGAAGAAGAACATGGCCGAGTGCTGGCATGACTGGAGGACGTGGAACTGTGCCAGATGGTCCAGGAGCAAATACCATCCAGAATTAAGCCTCCACCAAACCCAGGAGAAGTGAAAGATGGCCAAATCTCATGTGAACATAACAGCCCAGTCCCAGCTAATCAGGGAGACAACTGTCATGGCACAAGGGTTTGACTTGCTTTCTCCAGTCCCAGAGTTGCAAGGATATTTGATTGATTTGCATAGGATTCTGGGGTAGAATGGCTCCTCTGCCCCTATCACCACTCCCACACCTTCAACCTCTGGCTCTTCATGACACATAGCCGCCGTGATTGCTGTCCTTCCACACCTTCTTAAAGGGTCTTGTACAATTGATGGTTTTGGATTTTGATGCTAGCGCCACAAGTCTGTTTTTCAAGTTACTACTTTAGGCTGGGGGAATGATGTGCCACTAGTGCCACGGATGTTTTTTTCAGGGTGTCCGGGTAGGTTTGGGGTAGGATGTGCATAACGGTCAAGTGATTTCTATAGAGGGGATTTGGTAAAGGAGGGCATAGTATATGGCACTTTGCCCGAGAGTGTTTATTCATGGTGCTGGGCTGCAGAGAGGGTTGATGTGCTAGACCCATGGGTTTGTTTTTTAGGGTGTTGGGGTAGAAAGGGTGAATTTTTTGTTTAGGTAAATTAAATATGTTTTAAAGATCACTAAGGCCTGTGTATCTTCAACAATATGCAGGTGAGGCAAGGGGATTCTAATACAGAATGTCACTGTAGAGGTATTCTGCACAGTTAATGTGTCCTAGACATCCATCGAGGAGGATAGCTCCATGCTAGCCAGATCATGGTAATGATTGTTTTCATTCGTTGTATGTTTTTATTGGGAGTACAGGACATTTTCCCACACATACTTACAAATAAGAAACAACAGTCAACTAGGAAATATGGCGAACAACATAAGCGGGAGTAGCAGTGATCTACTTTCTAGTGGATTGCGAGGAATACTTGAAATAGAGGATTAAGCAAGGACATAGAGCAGACAAATCATCAGTCTGCGGGTACTCAATATAATGAGGGTACGAACAGTGTGAAGTATGCAGAAATGAGGCAAGTCCAACACAACTTTGCTCCAAATGTATTTATCAAGTGTATCCTTGCAAATGACCCTCTCCACTGCTAGCTTCAGAGAGGACCAGAATATATACATATGAAACATTCCATTACATCACAATAGGCTTGCCTGAGCAGTAGTTGACAAATGGGAAGTAAATAAACATGTTTAAAAGATACAAGCTGACAAGGGTAAACATGTTGACAAGGAAGCTGAATTGGCACAGGTAATCAATTGAAAATATGTTGATGAATATACAGTTGGCCTGACCTCATTCCTCATTACATATATATATATATATATATACACACCCAGAACAATTAGATACATGACTTCAGCAATTACATACCTGACTTTAAGCAGGATATAACAGGCAGGTTTGAAGGAGTGTATAGAAATAGCATTTCTAACATGAAGGGGAAGGAGATCCCAGTGGTATGGGATGAGGAGGGAGAATAAGTGGAAGTGAGATGAACCGAGTGTTAGCCAGGGAACAGATGATCTGGCAAGTTAGTAGAGTGCAGAGCACAGGAAAGAGTGCAGCAGGAGATAGTGTCATCTAAATAGGGGACCAGGTTCATGCAGAAATGTGCAAACAAACAGAAGATGTTTAAGAGGCACCAGTTGTTTAAGAGAAAGCCATATGGCATTGATGTGATGAAGCAAGGGTGATTGTAAGAGTCAGTGTTTCAAGATTAAGTCCTTTCTCAAGTGGGGAAAATTATCATGGGGTGTTCTTTGTTAAAAGCTTGAATAGTCATCCAGGCTGCTGAATACCAGGTTCTGTAGGGGGGTTTTCATAGAATTTTAAATGAGGTGCGGATTAATTGTCTTGATGCTGAGCAGATTGGCCATGGCCACAGTTGAGATCAAAGTAATGAAGATCAGAATGTTAAGTTGCTATAAAAAAAAGTTTATTACGGTTGTGTGCAGAATGGGAGTGGGAGAGTAAGTCAGGCAGAAAGGAAATGGATCAAGTGGGACAAGGGGGTAATGGAGTCAGCAAGGTAGATTACAGCAGTCTTGCAGGAATTAATCATAAATAATGAAGTGTGTTATAATCTAGGCTTATGAGCATTTGCTCAAATGTAGGCTTGTGGAATGATGAGGGTGTCATTATGTGGAATGTGGAGGTTCAGGAATTCTAGTATTGACGGTTGGGCAGGAGTGAGCAAAGGTGTTTATGTGGTGTGGGGCTGTCCCAGTGTTTCTCCCTTTTACTCGTCTATGTGTTTCCCCTACAATCCTATTGTGTGATGAAGGAGCTGGACCTGGACATTAAAGACACTATAACTTACCTTGAGTGTCGGGAAACCTTTGTTACTACACTGGCGACGAGGATGGGATTGTGAGGGGAGACCGTTTCTGCTGGGGGGAGGGGTGCAGCCCTGTGCCAGCGGAGAACACTGCCCCCAGAGGAAGCCCCCCACCCGAGCAGATTTAAGTACGGAGGTCTGTTTTGTTTCGTGCAGGTCTCGTGCTGGAGCGCTGCCTTGTATTGGGCAGGGGAGTGAGTACCGTTTTGATGGCAGTTTTGTTTCAATCGGAAGGTCCATGATTTATGGAGCAGCGGGCCGAGTTGGATTTGAATATCTTCCATGTTCTTGGGTTCAGCTGCTGCGAATATCTCTTTGTTCGGAGCCTTGCCCAGGATTTGTCACAGCAGTGTTACCAGGCAGATCAGCAGTTCCCGTATCGACGGCCATGAGCAGAGCGGCTGGGAGGCGGAGCTGAGCGGCATCTGATGGGTCTTCCTCCGCTATCAGGAGTATTAGGGTTAGCAACCGTTAGACGACCCGCATGTAGATGGGTGAGGAGAGTGAGTCCAGATGTCGGTCAGTGTGCCAGCGTTTGTGGCTGCCTGGTCCTCACCCTGGGCGTGTTTCTGTGTCCTGCATGGATTGCATGGATATCTCAGCGGGGGCAGAGTACGAGTAAAAACGGGGCCGGATGATGTCTACACCTGGTCCTTTTCCTAGTTTGCCTTCCGTTTCCCTTCGAAGTGGCTCATTGAGGATGGGGAGTGATGTGGACAGTGCGGTGCCCAGGGGCACAATGATGACGTCGCCAGCAAAAGTGGTTTGGAGAGCCAATCACCGCCAAGGCCATTGGTGTTTATGTGGGTTGTGTCCCGCCCACGTCGGTGTTGAAGTGAACGCCAAGTTTCGTAGTTTATTTCCAGATTTCAATGGGATGATCACGTGATGCGGAAGCATGGCGATGGAGGTGATGCCGTGGATGTTTCCTTTCCAGCAATGCGGTCGGGGGTTGTGGATGGTCCTGGTGGGGTCTGCCAGCAGAGGATATTGCACCCCGTTCTGAGGGGTTCTTTGCGCTGCCCTGGTCCTGGTGATGGAAGCCCAGCAGAGGACGGCGAATTGTGCGATGGGGGTTCATGTGCCGGCGCTGGAAGTAGTACGAGTCATTTTCACTTCCTGGATTTCGCATTTGGGCACTTTAAGGAACCGTATGGATTGGAACAGTATTGAACAGCTGCACTTTGCAGGTTAGTGTTATGGGCCAGTGTGTTGTTGTCCTGATGTAGTGGCCCACTGTGGGAGTAGGGTAGAATTCCTGGTAGTGTAAGGGGTAGATGTCGTCGAGGCTGTTGTCCCTTCCCAGTGGAGTGTTTTTGTTGTGGCCTCATAGTCTATGTTAAGGCCTAGTCAGAAATTTTGTTAGCCTATGTCACTATTTAGGGTGGTGCTTCCCTGCGATTAGAGGGATTATTCCTTATGCGGTATGCAATGACTTGTGGGTGGTGTTTTCATAGAGACTGATGGTGAGGTAGCAACGTAGCATGGTTAGGCAACGGGTTTGGGTAAAATTCCATTGTACTGGGTGTTGCATTGGATTTTGGACTTGTGGGTGGTATATCCAAGGGACTGGAGTATCTATTGGACATGAGGGTGGTGGTCTACAGTAAAATGTTAATTTGCATGTATTAAATGTATTTGGAATGCAAAATTTCACCACAAAGGTGATAATTGTATGAATTGCATAATATGTTATGTTTTCATGTCGTGTTGTGTTTGTGAGGTGAGTGAGTGTAGTGGTGATATTGTGGTGATGATGTTTTGTTTCTGATGCAGATTATTGTGTTGGTGGTTGTTAGGGCGTACATGGCCGGGTAGTCTTTTGAGCCATCCCATTTTATGCATTACTTAAAGAATTGTGGATGGCCGGCTGGGTCCACGTGACATGCCGTCCTGGTGTGGTTGTGAGTTAGTTCAGGTTTCAGTTAGTGAGTTTATGGTCATCCTTTGTGGACACCTGGGAGGGTCCACATTGTTTGCGTTCTGTTGATCTGAATATGTATTATGGATGCCGGGTCGGATCTATTTCCCATTTTGGGGTTTGTTGATGCCGGGTGGGTCCACCATTCCAGTTGGGTGTTCTGTGGTGAGTATGTGGGTATCACGTAGCCTTGTGGTCTTGATAGGGTTATCACATAGCCTTGGGGTATCTTTAGGGTCATATACAGAGGCTATAGGTGTTTCAATGCCATGTTGTGGTACTTTCCCTGGCTGTAGTACAGTTTGCCCCGGGTGTTTTATACATGTGCAGTGACCGTTTGTTTAGTTTTGCCTGGTCCCACGGTGGTGTTGGGCATTTGTTGTGCTCTTTTGAGCTGGTTTGTGCTCAGAAGTGGCAGTTCTGAGACTCTGGGGTGCAGACCAGAGTGGGAGGATGTTTGTGCGATGGTGGTATTGGTTTGTTAGGTAGTTGTGTTCTATAATGAACTGTGTGATCTGGGAGTGGCAGTCCCGGGTTCCGAGGGGCAGCTCGGAACGGTGGAAGTGCATTTCTTTGTTATTTTTGTTCCTTGTAGGTTCCCATCGAGGAGTTTTAGTAGTCGCTGGTGGAATTGTTAGTTATGGAAATTGTAACTTTGGAATTACATTGGCATTTATCTGGATTGGTTGTGGTGTAGTGGTGAGGCGTAGTTATGGTCCGGGTGGGCCTGTGGAGTATTGTTGTGGTTGTGGTCTGGTTGGCCCAGTGAGAGTTGTCCTTGTGTTGGGTGCTGTGTTTGCTGACTTGGACGGCCACCATGTTTAGTAGTGCAGTGCTAGCCGTGTGATGACTTGGGTATGATGCTGGTCATTTTTCCCTAGTCACTTTGTTGTTTCCCAAGAGAGGGGGAAGTGTTATAATTTAGGCTTATGAGCATTTGCTCATATCTAGGCTTGTGGAATGATGAGGGTATCGTTATGTGGAATGTGGAGGTTCAGGAGTTCTAGTATTGACGGTTGGGCAGGAGTGAGCAAAGGTGTTTATGGGGTGTGGGGCTGTCCCAGTGTTTCTCCCTTTTACTTGTCCATGTGTTTCCCCTACAATCCTATTGTGTGATGAAGGAGCTGGACCTGGACATTAAAGACACTATAACTTACCTTGAGTGTCGGGAAACCTTTGTTACTACAAAGTGCCATTCAGGCATGCATCACAGAGAGATCAGCAGTTAACAAAGCAGGCAGATCAGGAGTAAAGACAGGCCAGGAGAAGAAGATCTGATTAACATCTTCAAAGAGGTGGTAGGAAACCCCAAATAATAAATCAATTAGCTGAGGCAGGAGGTGGAGAAGGTGACAATTAAGGTGTCAAGGACAGAGTGTTGGGGAATGGCATCAGGAAGGGAGGATGGATCATAAGTGGCAAATTACCAAGAGATGTAGAATTGAAAATTACAAAAGTAGGAGGCAAGCCAGTCAACCTTGATTCCAAAGTCAGCAAGGGAAGTGGTCCACTGTATCAAAGGAGGCTGAGAGGTCTGGAACGATTAAAGTAGGGCAACGTTTACATGTGTAAGCAGTGGTTGGAAAGTTAGAGACATGGTGAGTTCTGTTTCTGTAGAATGTTAGCTACACAATCCAGATTGGTGATGGCCCCAGAGATCAATAGAGTCTATGTAGGAGGTGATTTGTTTTTAAAAATGACATGTTCATTGATTGTAGAGTAGTAGGGATGTAGACATAAAGGCCAATAGTTGGCAGGATTATTGAGTTCAGCTGAGAGTTTAGGATTGATAGGGAATGTACTGCTTTGAAGAAGGCAGGGAGGATTCCTAGGAAGAACAAGACGTTTAGATGGAGGGAATGCTAAGACCGACTGTGAATTGCTAGCATCCTGAAATCTTTGGGGCAAATGGGTCTTTGGGGTGTAAAGGAGGTATTGGTATACCGTAGGATAGGTGATGTGATTCACAGAACGAGATTGGGACGAAGGAAAAGGTAAAGTCCTTGTACCTCCTGCATATGTGGTACTGCAAAGCCACAGGACTAAAAGTGTGATAGATTCTGTAGTATCCCCCTTGTGCCATAGACTCATCATGGCAAGGGGGGCAGAGAAGATAGGGATACATGATGTTAGTGACATGAATGACTGACCTAGATGTCATCACCTTCTGTCCATGTGCGCCTCCATGGCATCCTATAATATTATCAGTTTGGGCCATTTCATCAAGGGTAATTGCAGGGGACAATGCATATATATTGCCAGATATATTGACACTGGCCATTATGCTGCAGTGGTGATGTTGGTCAATTAATGAATTATTTGGCGTATGTGTGCAGGGTACTGACCCCATCATACACTGTGTTTGCCTCACTTCCTTATGGTTCATTTACATCTTATGGGTGACTCGGTTGACAACGGGTAGCTTGTTGTTTACCTTGTTTGTGCTCTCACTGACATTGCCACCTGTTTTTTGTCCGGGGTTAACATTTGGAGTACTTTTGGCTCTCTTCTGAGTGAAATTTCACCTTGTAATAGGGTCCTATTTTAAAGGGGGCAGTTTTTCACAACTATTGCCATCAATCTCAGTAATACGTCGAATATTGCTGGGGGATTTTTTTAGGTTCTCCTGGGACATATTTCTGAAAGCAGTATCTTACCATAAATCGTTCATTCAGAATAAGCAGTGATGTTTTCCTAATATCACAGTTTTTACATATACTGACATCTTTATTCTTCAAATTGTGTTACCCAAAATACTTATTGCCACTTGAAGATGCAATGAATTAAAATACTTATTTTCGTTAAATGGTTTCAGAGACTCATTTGGTGCCATTGAAGACACTGTTTTTCTATTATTTATTTATTTGCATTTTTAAAGCACTCACACAGCCCGGGGGCATCGAGGCACGCTTACAACAATATGTCTCTTAGTTGCCTATTTATAATGCGTAATACGGGAGGTTTCTAAGAGCGGACCTGGGGATCGAACCTGTGTTGCTTCGTGCCATCTTGTTTCCAAGGGGAGCACGTTGCCACTGAGCTATCCTCCAGGACATTATATGTCGTTTTGATAATAATGTCTTGACAAATCACTAACTGAAGCAACTCCTTGAGTTTCAGTGCATTATTTGAGCTCCCTCTTTATACTCAACAATTTAGCACATCACTGTCTAGCCCATTTACTGTTCTTTAACAAAAAAAATGTATTCTACGTTTTTATTCTAAAATATATCTCTCCATCAAAGCCATACTAATGAAAGTACAAAATGTCCAGCCAGTAGTATAATTGAAAAGAGACCTTTGCGTTGCATCACACACACACATTCATACCCATTCATCCACCAGTCACACACCTATACAGATTCTCTCTCAATCATTAACACACACACCCAGAACATTCAAACTGCACTCTCATTCACACATGCACACCATTAACACTGCACTCATACACGCACCTACACAGCCATCCCCTCGCATGCATACATACATGCATACACATCCACCTTCCTTACATGCACGAATGCTTACGCACTTACAAACAGGTTGTTTTTTTATTATCTGTTTCCTGACCAGCTCTGGACTTGATGATGCTCTCCAGGCTCTCTGTCTGTCGTGCTCCATGAAGAGAGGAGCTAAGAAGCAGGGAGACCTTCCTGGTTCTTAACATGCATGATGGAGTCAGAGCTCCTCCATCTTGCTACCACCAAGCCTGATTGGGCATTTACAGATGTTTGGTGGGGGGGTGCCTGCTCAGGCTCTACCATGTCAATGCCCCTGCGGCAGGTTCCCGAGAAATCTTTGGGGGCCTCCTACATTAGAGTACATGGCATTCACCTGCATTTTTTATGTTGGTCCTGACATCTAGTATGGGTGAAAGCAGCTCGACAGCAAAAAAGGAATTGCTGCACCACAGTATTGTAGTGCTTGTTTAAAGGACATGGCAGGGGTAGTTGTTGATGCTATGGACAGTTTTGAATCTTGTGAGGTTAAAATTTGACGCAATGTCGCATTGCAAAGGACATGATGAGGGCGCGTTCCGGAGACAACAGACATGACAAAGGAGAGGGAGGAAAAGTTTTTAGTACAACATTTGCTGTTATTTTTTACATTTTGGGTTATTTCTATAACATAGGCAAAACATGATAGTGTTGAGATAGCATTTGTTTCTACTCTGTCTTTCTCATACAAATCCATATCTCTGCAACCTCCACCAAAGGACGGAATGTCCCTGGTGCCTAATATTCCATAATAAAACTAGATCTGTGCCCCTAGATTTTGCACGTGCACTCATAAAACAGCAAACTATGAGCCAATTGAGCATGCCAGGATGGTCAAAATGATCCTCTATAATGATTGTGGCAGATGCACAAATCCTTTATGAATGTCCTATAGAAGCTCATTAATTAGATGAAAAAAGTACTTCAAGTGGATGTCTATCTGCATCATAAATAATCCCTACTGAGATCCCCTCCTTTAGTACTTTGAATGTAAGTGTCCCCAAAAAACGCACCCTCCTAAGTGAGAGGCAAAGAGGCAATAAAGGACACACCTCAGGAGGGGAATGAGACCAAGACCAAGTGCGGGTGAGATCAAAAGGGTTTTATCTAAATCAATATAGGGCATGCAAAGGACTCTGCAAACTCAGAGAGTGCTCTGTCTGACAATAGCAAAGACAGTCCTACTTATTACAAAACTACGTCACGCATGACACAAGCTATAGGGGGCACATAGTCTTAAGGATTGGGTGTTGAAGGCTAGGTGGTATACATTGTATACAGTTGCTGTTCCAGTACTGGCGGACGTCCGTGCAGTGCCATGCGGGGTAGACGGGTCAGCTGGGCTCTTCGGGGTGGAGCTGCCGGCCGGACATAACTTGTATTGATGATTGGTGGCTGCTCTAACACTTACCCTTGTGGCCACACACTCGCAATCATTTGTCACATTCTACAATGTCAGGTGTCTTGTAAATCATGTAATACATTGACCTTAGCTCAAGGAGGAGACAGGAACATGGATATGTGATAGGGGGTATCCCTATCCATCTGTTGTAGTAACATTTGGGTCCAAGTATGGTAGTCCCACAAGTCCATGTGCAGGGCCAGGAGTACAGAGGGGGGGAATATTCAATAGCCCTCTGGGTGACTGATGGTATTATGATCTGTTGGTACAGGGGTGAGCGCCCCCCTTCGAGGGCCATTAACTTTGGGTGAACAGGGATACCAATGGGCCGTGGGGGGCATGTAACCGGTGCCCGGGAGATGGTGGGATTTAGGACCAGGTAGCTCGTAATTCATAGATTCAGGCTGTGGCAGCCTCTTGACATGGGGGAGGTGGATGCTTGAAGCGGGTCCAGCAAGATTGGGAGGGGAGGCGAGGCTGTGCTGTTCGAACACCAGTTATCCCTGGCGGGCCTGGGAGGGAGGATGGGGGAGACGACCTTGCAGCTCTGGGCCTGTTTTCCTGCACAGGGCAGAGCCCCGTACTTTTGGCAAGGGTGGGTGGCAACACTTGGAGCTTCTGGTATCATACACATATGTTTACATTAATATGGGAACACAGGCTGGAGAGGGTTTTGCCATTTAACACAGTATTTCAGTAGTTGACATACGAACATGAGATAGCATTAGGTAGGGTTGTCTGTAAGAGAGAGCACTGCATATTACATCACAGTACAATCTGGCTCCACTGCCTTGGCTGATCATCGTGCATTACAAATGCGCTTTGTTACATTATGTACAGGAGCGATCATATATTACTCTTAAATCACACGTCTCCAGGATAGCACCAAACGTTAGTCAACATGACATATATTACACAAATGCTTATTTCGTTATGCAAGGTGCCTCGGGGGTTGGTGGGGGTGAGGGGCGCCACACAGTTCAACTTAGATGGCTTGGTACAGGGTAAGGGCATGCAGGATTGGACTGGTTTCAGTTACCTTCTAACGAGCCCGGTCACGGCTGGGGCAAATGATGTACTGCGGAAGGCCAAGTGATACAGTGTTTATTTTGTTGTTTGTTTGTGTCTGGTTGCTCGTGAGAACAGGCCTTCAGCGGATCTACCATGAGGTGGAGGCTGGGGGGAAGTGTATACTCCTGTGAGCGCTGTCAAGCAGGGGTCAAGCTGCATCTTTCTGTGTGTGCGAGCAACTTTGCATGGACTGGATTTTAGTGCCTTTTTACACAAAATGAAGTTGTCTTAATACAAAATGGGGTCTATGCTACGTCTTATACTGTAGTCGTGCAGCCTCACGTGTCGATCCGCAGCCCCCCGCCTCCTGGGCCCTTAGGGCGAGGGGGCCGCCGACGAGTCATGAGTCTCCGCCTGGGTCGGAGATGTATGTGAGGGGGTCCTAATGATCAATCCTCCCCTACATCTCCCCCCTTTCGTTACTTAAGTAACGAATAACGCAGCTCCCCCAACCGTTCACGTTCCTTCTCATCTAACATTGCCTCCTCACATGCTGGTGTTCCTTTTATAGGCATCCAGGCTCTGCAGACTCCCCACAGGCTTTCTCCCCTTCTAGCGTATTCATCTGGCGTGCAGGTAATATATATACAGTCCCCCGTTCCCTCTGGGTCTACCCATACCTCCGTGTACCACTCTAGTTCCAAAGGCTCCTTTATCGTAGTGTGATATAACCTATCCAATATATCTCCATCATAGTACATCGGGACCATTCTAAACTTTGGCTCAGAGTTCTCACCAGTCTGTATGTGTGCCTCCTGTTGCATTTGTGCCACTCCCCAGCATTGCCATTGTCACCATCATCATTGCTCCATTGGGGACTGCGCCTGCGCAGCAGCGAAGACCCAGCTGGCACACACTAAAAATCAAGAGAAAAAACACGATGAAGGGCATCAGCATTTTGACGGCGAGTCCCATACAGGAAGGCACCCACGAAAAGATGTTGTCGAACCATGTGCTTGCCTCCGCGCCACCTTCTTTCTTCATGCGTTCCCCCAAGTTGTGCACTGCGGTGATAACGTGCGATAGTGTCCCATTATCTGCGTCTTCAGAAGACATGAATGTGCAACACGCGCTCCCGATTTTTCTGCAAAAACCTCCATCCATCGCCATCAACAGGTCTAGGACATACCTGTTCTGGATCGTCATTAGCTTCAGAGCCCTTAATTCCACCTTGATCACATTGAACCCTTCTTCAGTGTCGTTGGCTAGTTGGATCAGCTCCCAACGTGTGATTTGGAGCCACTTTGCATTTGTTCGTGCCTGGATGTTTGGGACAAGGGATGCAAAGCACATTTTGGCAGCTGAACAGTCTGTACCGGTCTGGGATTTGTGCCAGTAGCTCGGATGAAGCCTTGGATATGTAGTTTAGACGACAATTAATTTCCTGGATATGACACCTTGGATGTTGTCCTTCGACAGGGCATACAGTGGTGGCTCTTCGGTTGGTCGTACACTCTCCGTGTCTTGAGCTGCTGGTGTTCGCCCTTCTCCGATGTGGCTTTCTGGTCTTACCATTAGAGCAGAGTGCAGCGTCGCAAGAGAGCATGTGCCCCTCCAAGATGGCGGGAGGTGCAGGTTTGCTTGTTTGCCGTACACCCAGTAAGTGTCCATGAGTGCTGCCGTTCCCTTCCTCATATCAGGAATCGTGAGCGTTTTACTGCAGTTTTTGTTTCTTCCCATGTCCATTTTTCCTTCCCCTTGGAAGGACAGTTCATAGTCCAATTCTTTTTGTAGTTTGAATGGTTTTTCGATTGCGCTCACCCATGCTAGCTTAGAGATATGTTCGGTCCAGACCGGGGTGCATGTTTTCTCGATCCACTGTAATTTTTCTGTTGGCAATCCTCGCAGTGCTTCTGCTTTGCATTTTATCACGTCATCCTTCCATTTGTTTTCAGAAAACAATGTTCCTTTTATGACGAAAAAAGGTTATTTCATGCACACCACTCCTTTTGTTCTGGAGTGGCATGTTTTCTCATTTTGCATCATTTCAAAAGATACCGTGTGTGCTTGGAAGGTGTTCTTAATTCTGCACAGGGTAAGATGAAGGAGACATTGGGCATCTGTGAGAGGCAATTCTTGTGGCAGCAAGACCTTAGGTGTACCTGAGGCATGGGAGATCAATGAGCACACATAGCAACTCTCATTTGTTGTTTGCTTTGCTGTGGAGCTCATGTCTGCATAACATTTATTAGACTGGTGTGGGTGTCTGGGGTCCTCTATTGTAGCTATCCCTAGGCCCGAGTATTCATCATACCTTTTCATCCCTGCTTCTCTCCTCCTTCTAGTGCTTTTAAGGAATTTTTTCGCATTCCTGGCTGCTCGTAGTAGCGTATCCCTTTCCCCCACCCACCCTTTTCCCACTCGGCATACAGGGTCATGAAGTTATTAGTCATTTCTGCATTTTATTTCATTGTATCTTTGATGTAAACATTTTCTGTTGGTTTACTAGTGGCTGGGGTGGGCAGGGTAGCAGTGGTGTCATATAGCCGTGATATAGCAGAGGGATTGCGTTCATTTAAATCATATACACTAAAAATGTTTGCATTGAGTTGGGGCTTTGGGAGTGTAGTTGGGCTGTTACTGGTAACATTATTCTGCTTAGCCTGGTCGGGGTGAGGGCCGTACCCCCATACCAGCTGGAAACCATCCCATATCAAATAATGACCCTCCTTAAACGGTTTTGTTGCATTCTCCAAAATTGTTCCATTACCTCCCCCCTCATTTATCTCAATGGAGATATATGCAACGGGCCAGTAAATGACAAGCCTGAACATTAGTGTGAAAAATATAATTGCACAAACAGTCAAGCCACACTCGTATGAATAAGTACGCAGATTGAATGTTACATATCTATTCCTAAGTCCCCTATCTCTAGTCGTTGCAGGCTGCCTGTTCGTTGCCATGGATTCTCCTACATATTGAAACAAAAAGGGGTATTAAGCATTTTGTCATAAAAAACTTACATTTCTCAACTTTTCAACAGTGTGAGTAGAAAGTGAACGATAGGCAGAGAGAGAGAGAGAGAGAGAGAGAGAGAGAAAGAGAGAGAGAGGGAGAGAGAGAGAGAGAGAGAGAGAGAGAGAGAGAGAAATTTCACTTATTTACACTTTCTTCTTAATGATTGGCACACAGAATATTTATACATTACATTTATTTATGATTTCCTTTTCAACGATTTTTCTTTTTTATTTTACTTGTACTTTCGTCATCGTATATCGGCATTCATTTTCATGTGCACAGTTATGTGAACTTCAGTGCAGCTATGCCTTTGCCCTCCTACTCTTGTGTGTCCTGAACTTTATCTGTTTTAGTGCTGTTAGTTGTATTCACACTGTCATAAGCTTTCCTTACGTCTGTTAAATGTATCCAATATCTCAGGCCCTTCACTTTGACCGCCGTGGGTGTGCAATAAATTACCTCACATGGGCCATGAAATCTTGGGGCATTCCACCTACGTACAAAGCTTCTGACATACACCATTTCTCCTGGCTCTAGCTGCCCTGTTGGTGTTTCTTTTCCTGTATTTGATGTGTCTGCTTCTCCCTCGCCTGTGAATGGCGGTGCAAGCTGCCTTGCTATCATGCGGGCTGCTTTAGTGAGTTTTGTCAGATACTCATTAAATTCCTCTCCCAGCACGGTTGCGCTCCTGTGGGCGTCGGAATGTCTGCGAAGGGGTGAGTTTGCTGTGTGCATTCGTCTTCCTGTCACAATCGCATGGGGTGACAGATGGTGGTCCTTGCTGGGCTGATTTCTCAGATTGAATAGGGCCAAGGGGAGACAGTGCACCCATTTTTTTTAAAGAGTGAAGCAGAGCTTTGAGAGTCTTCCTTTAAGCAGGCCGTTTATTTTTTCCACCACGCCGTTGCTTTGCGGGTGATAAATCGAGCACAGTTTGTGCTTAATGCCCAACATTGATGTTACTTCCTTAAAGAGATCATTAACGAAGTGCATGCCATTGTCTGAGCGAATTACGTCACAAATTTCCCAGCGGGCGAATACCTCTCTCACCAGAAACTTTGCAGAGCACTTCGCTTCAGGACGTGCACATGGTCCTGCCTCGACCCACCTTGAGAATGGGCACACTACCACTATCATGTACCTAGCTCCATTCCACCTTTCCCCCATGTCTGCATAGTCAATATGCAGCTCTCTGAATGGGCCTATTGGCTTGGGTATTGTCCCTCTTAGTGTTCTTAGAGTCATGCCTGAATTGTATATCGGGCACGTTGTACATTCCATTGCCAATTTCGAGAGTTGTTCTTGCAACCCAGGGACGAACCAGTGTTCTTGTGTTTCTGCAGCAATGTGTTGTTTTGCATTGTATGCGGGAAAATGGAATTGCTGGAATGCCACTTCTAATAGTTTAGTGGGCATGACCACCTTCCCTGTGTTGTTTTGTCACCACAATAAATCAGACTGGCTGCATCCCCTCTTTTCCCACAGTCCTTTTTCTTCTTCTGTCACTCCTTCTTGTAACTCTAATATTTTTGATAATGGCATCGTGTTATAACCGTCTCAGAGGTCCTCCACTGTTTCCTTCCTCACTAAGTACTCACCTGTCCTTTCTTTTACAAAATAGGATGCTTCTTTTGCGGCAGCATCCGCTGCCGCGTTTCCCAAAGAGACGAAATCGGTGTTGGTAGTATGGGCCTGGCATTTGACTATTGCTACTGCAGTGGGATCTTTCAAGGCTTCTATAAGTTCTTTCAAGAGTTATGCATGTTGCACTGGGGACCCATCAGCCCTGTTAACCTTCTCCCCCACCTTGCAAGTCCACCATGTACCATTGTGGTCATATATGCTGAGTCTGTGTAAATTGTGACTGCACACCCCCTTGCAGCACGCAGCGCTTCAATCAATGCTATGAGCTCTGCCGCTTGTGTTGAGAAATGGGCAGGCAGGCGCTGCTGTATCAGCTTTTTGTACTCACCTTCTTCCAATTGCACGACAGCCACCCCTACATGTTTTTCTCCTGTTTCTGAATTTATGGATGCTGACCCGTCTATGAAAAATATTTCAGCTTCAACTTGTGCGTTTTTACTGACTATTGTTGTTCCCTGTTCCTCTCCTTGATATGTTTCACAGTCATGTGCTTGTACATCTTCCAAAGTGCATGGTTCTGAAATGAATCTTGCGGGGTTTACTACCTTACACCTTACTACATGTATGTGGACGCTTGATAGAATTACCTCGTATGCAGTGGCTCTCTGTGTGGTCAGTGTGCTTTTCGATCATTCTAGTATGGCGAACAAGGAATGTTCCACGTATAGCGTCACCGAACATCCCATTACTATGGTGGCGCTTTTCTCAATGGCGAACGCGGCGGCTGCGAGGGCCTATTCGCACGCGAAGTGTCCCTGCATTACTGCGTCTAGTGTCCCGCTGTAGTATGCCAAGGGATTGTGCCCCAATGATGTTTTTTGTGTTAAGACTGCTGTCATGAGCGTTCCTTTGCAGTGTGAGAACAGGTAGAACTCGCATTCATAGTTTGGGTTCGTGAGTACTGGTGCACTTGATATGAGTTCTTTGAGTGAGGTGAATGCGTCGCACACTTCTGAGTCCCACTGGATCTCTGTATTTTCCTTCTGTGCATCTTTGAGTGCCTGAAGCAACGGGCGTGTGTATGACGCATAATCTAAAATCCATGCACGGCAGTAATTGCACATCCCTAGGAATTTTTGCATGTCTTTCATTGTTTTTGGTCTTCCTACAGCTGAGATGGCTGCTACTCTGTCTGGAATTATTCTCTTGCCATCCTTTGAAATCCATTGCCCAGGTACAGCACTTCACGTTGACAGTATTACAACTTTTCTCTGTCTACCTTGTACCCCTTTTGTGCTAGCAATGTCAAGAGGGCAATGGAGTCGTTTCTACATTCGGCTTTGTTTTTACTGCAGATCACTAGATCATCCATGTACTGAATTATCGTGCTGTCTGCTGTCATGTTTCCAAGGTCTTCATGCAATATTCTGTTGAATATGCTGGGGCTTTCACAGTAACCCGGGGCAATCTGCAGTGTTCGTACATACTTCCCCCTAGGGTGAATGCTGTCAGGTATCTACACTCTTCTGCGAGTGGTATGGAAAAGAGTGCATTCTTCAAATCCACCACGGTGAAGTGAGATGCATCTTTTGCGATACTGCATAGAATAGATGCAGGATTTGGGACCAAAGGGAACTCTTTCTGAATGACGTCATTAAGTGGGCGTAGATCTTGGATCATCCTCCATGCACCTCCTTTTGGTTTTTTGATGGGGTAACTGCATGTGTTACATGGGGAGTTTGAGGGTACTATTATCCCCTGTGTCAATAGTGCATTGATTGTTTCCTTTATCCCTTCTTCTGCTTCCCGGGACAGGGGGTATTGTTTTACTCGGGGCAGTATGGCCCCAGGCTTGAGGTTAATTTTCACTGGAGTGACCCCGTGTAGTAGCCCTACGTCATGGGGTCCTGCTGTCCATAACTGGCAGGGCACTGATTGCATGTCTTCATTAAGCCGCCATGAGCTGTACTGGCACCTGTCTTTGCTGTATCATTTTTCACAAGGGATCGCTATCTCCATTATGATTTCTCCATCACTCTCTGAGTCTGAAAAAAGCTCCTCATCTGACAGATCTTGGAGTGCAATGTTGGCGTTTATGCATAACACTGTACGCCACTCGCACCCGTGTATGTCCATTGCAATTACAGCTATTCTTTTGGCCGAGACTTGTACTGCATGTATGTCCAGTGACATGACTGTCCCTGGCACTATCTCTGGGTGGGCTATTAGACGGAAAACAAATTCTGCTGCCACCCTCCACTCCAGTTTTTTTAACTCAGGGACCCGAGCCAATGTTTTTAACCCATCGAGGAACATATCTGGGTCCACCGGTATGCCGCGCACCTCTGGGCATGTTGCTCGCGAATATATCACTAGCATTACACGCATAGAGCACATCCCTGGGGTTGAGCAAACAATCCCTCCTCTTCTGGTAAACAAAATCGTCATGTTAAGCTTGATGAGGAGATCCCTCCCCAATAGGTTGACAGGGGATTGCTCATAATACAATAGAGGTGTCCTTACTGTTTTTCCCCCTACTGTCACTTCCAGATCTTCTGTGTAAGGAACTTCGACCACCGCCCCAGAGAACCCCTGCATCTCCAATTTACGATTAGATAGCGGAAACCGGCCTTCACATATACATGACTTCTCGGCTCTGGAATCTACCATAAAGATGAATTCTTTATTCCCGATCTCTGCCCCTATCAATGGTTCCTCAGTTGCATTGAAGGTTGTCGATAGGATTGGACATGCAAGTGCTCCCTGTGGGCTGTCCTATGGTGGGTGTCTTGTCGTTCCCCCTTGACTGAAGACATTACCGGACACTACCGCTACTCCTCCATATGGGCCAGGTGCGCCATTCGGTGTCGTGGTGAAGGGGTTGTTTTGTGTGTAGGGGAGGTGTTTGCTACTTTGTGGGTGTTGTTGAACATTGTGTGGTCATTCCCTATTTTGCTCTTGCCCTCTGTAGTCTTGCTGTTCCCTCACCCCGTCCCGGGGCCATCCGTATGGGCTCCCTGGATGGGGGTGCCCGCAATACAGATCATCTTGGTAAACTGTGTTTGGTCTGCTTCTACACTCGCGTGAGAAATGTCCCCACCTCCCACAATTCCAACAGTTTCCTTGGTTCCTTCTGGGTCCTGGTCCCCCATTTCCACCATTAACTCCATATCGCTGTCCACCTCCTTGGCGCCCCCTGTACCCACCTCTCCTGTTGCTCGGGTGCCACACTTGCTACTGCTGCCCTCCATATTCCTCCTGTCCATTCCACTGTCTTTGCCCGTTGTCTGTCCAATTTGCAGCCATCCTCCCCTGTATCACTACCAATCCCTCCTCCTCCTCTGCAGCGACCTTCACTAGTTTTGTTTGTGTTAGTTTAGCTTCATCTGCCAGCCTTTTTTGTACCAGCTCCTTCTCCCTTTCTTTGATTCTTTTGCAATGGTGAACTATTATGCTCTGTATATCTGGCCATCCTTTCGCCTCGATCCCTGCTATTTTATCAAGCGCTTTTTGGACTTCTTTCGGGAGCCCCCTTTTTATTATGAAGTAAAATAAGGATGTTGATTTGTCATACGGCCTCCACATTTCCTGCACTCTGAAAATGTAATCCATAGCATCTTCCCCATCATTCATGGTGCATTGCAACACTGACTGTAAATCTGGCGTGTCTGGGAATGTTTTCCTCAATGCGTCCCACACTTGTGCTCGCACTGTATTGAAAGCAGCGCCATCATGTCTGTCACTGTCCAGTGTTATTCCCGGGAAACCTGCTTTTGCCCATACCCGGTCTAATTGGTCACCTACTGCTGACACAAGTAAACTTTTGACATCTCCTGCCAAGGGGTACTCCCGCGGTTTACTTCTCAAAGGCCTATATCCACTTACTGGCTCCTCCGGATAGCGGGGGCAGTGATTTTATTAAATTAGCCTTATCCATTTGTGCCCAGGGTATGTAATTTGGTCTTCCCGCCCCCCGATGTATCAATGGGAGTTGTAGGCGTCCCTTGCTTCCTCTCCCAATACTCACCTTTGTCCCTTTCTTTCCCACCAGGGCCATCCTTCCCATCCTGTTCCTTAATCTCCCTGTCCATTCTTGTTCCATTGCTCTTCCTGATGGTGTCTCCCCAAATTCCACTAAATCACCTCCTGTGGCCATTCCTAATCTCCCAGCTTCTTGCTCGTCCTCTTCTATATCTGTTAGGGAGAATTCTCTGTTTAGGCTGAATTTCCTAACCTAGTGAGTCCCCCAGCAGCTTTGCTGGATTTCGGGAGTTTGTTTTTTTCCATCCTGCCAAGAGTGAGACTCTTTTCCTCCCACTCTTGGACATGTATGTGTGTAATTCCTTTGAATGTCAATGTGTTCTATGGGCTATGGGGTCTTTTACTCCATAGGGTCTCATATGTTTTTCTATGTGTGTTACACTGCACCCTAAGTGCCGTAACACTGGGGCGTCCTAGCGGATCTCCACCATAGACTTCATACCCGGGGACTGACTACTGTCTCCCTGGGCATGTAAAGTCACCATTGGCTTTACTAGACCTAAATTTACTAACAGAACTAGTACAAACCATCCTATTGTGGACATACTAGTAGGGGTAATTCGATTACTCCTGGGTCTGTTATTCGAGGGGGCACTGTCCCATCCCCCCTCGTCGAGTTTTGGCTGGTGGCAGTGGAAACTACTTGTTATGTTCGACCCCGAATATAACCCTATGGGATTCTTCCCATTGTTAGAGATTGATACTTTTTCTCGTTACTAACGTACCACTGATTTACTTATCTTAAATAGGTTTATCTGATGGTATTTTCTGCCAGAACTCGGTTTGTAAAATGGCGTCTGTGTTCGTCTCTGTGACTCCAAACCAAAGGTTGAGCCCTTTGTTCCACTTTTGGCGGGCTCTGTACAGAGACCCTCCAAAGTGGTGCCATTCTGTCTGGGTTACCACAGGGGTGTGGGAGGGGGTTTAGGCACCCTGGACCAAGTTGCCTTGCCAACTCCGGTCGCACTCTGGAGTGATTGGCCCAAGTGGTGAGCCTTCCCGCTCACCACTTAGCAAGTGTTGATTGACAGCTAGGCTGAATGAATGGGGGTTTTCTGCATAAAAGCAGGGCTTTTGGGACTGGATCTTCAGAAGTCGCCACAGGACCTAAGAATCCGACGAGGGTAACGCTGAGCCGACCTGCACGACGACACCTCCGGTGGAGCCCTGCGGAACCGAATCACCACTTCCCGATGACAGAGGAGATCTCCCTGCCGGAGAGTCTCTTCCCCTGACTGGTGGGAACAACCAGTCCCCTTTGCTTTTTATTCACCTCAGAGCGCAGTGGTCGAATTGCCCGTGCAGCGCACCCCGGCAACCGGACAGCCACTACCCCTGAACCGCGACCAAAAGGTGGTGCCTTGTGACGGAGCACTCCGCGGCTGGTCTCTTCCCTGGTGGTGCACCGGACTTCACTTTCTTCGACGACGAGAACCTCTCTACTCTTGGCAAAGACCCGACGTGCATCCACCACCAGGAACAACTGCCCCCGCCGGATCTGCCCTCCACAACAAGGTACCGTGTCCGCCTGGCTTCCCTTTCGATCGGTTCGAGTGAGGTGTCTTAATCCTCTCCGTTCCGTTGGGTCGCCTCCAAGCTTTTCTCATTTGTTGTTCTGAACTGGTTTAATCTGCCGATAACAATTTGCTACAAAGACTTGAATGCATCTCCGCTAGAGACTTTTGGGACATCGCGCCTTGCCTCTCTCCGAGTGGGCCTGGCCTCTGAACTTTATGATCTATTTTGATTCTTGCCTTCTTGCCGTGCATTTTACCCGCGAAGTATTGAACTACGTTGATTTCGTAACCTGCCTATCTTTTTCTCTCCCGTCCCAACTAATGTTCGAGTGTCATCTAGGTTGAGGTATACACCTCTGTCTGAAAATAAGTGGTACCAGTAGAACCTAGAGTTGTCGAAATATTGCTAGGGGGATTGATCGTTTTCTGCTTTGTAGAGTAATTGTGTTTGATTTGTTTGCCGTGATAGTGCTATAGTGTTTTTCATAGATGTTCCGTTATAAATAAATACCTTAATATCTTTACACTAAGCCTTGTTGCGTGTTTACTTGTCTTGCTGTGAAGGATTGCCCTATTTTGTATACTCCACATACTGCTCAACTCTTCTTGAGGGACGTCTGACTGCTCAGCCACAGCTACCAAGTGAATCTGTGTGGTACAGACTGCTACTAAGTGGGTTCACCGCCAAACGCCTGTAGTCCTAAATCTTTTGCAGTGGTCCCAGAGGGAACTGCACAGGTTTCCGCCTAACAATATCACACCATAGCACTTCTCTCCCTTTGTCCGCCACTCCTTCCCCCTCTGCACTCCCTCCAAGGTTGTGTGCTTCCAGTTCTGCTATCCTTGTGGGCTCCTCCTGTATCCTGAATAGTATCTCCCCCTTTTCCCACCCCTCCTCATTTGATTTATCTAGGGTGTGTGATCGGGACAATCGCTCTGATCTTGTCGTGCCTGGCTCACTTTGTTCACATATGCTTTGTATTCTTGATAGCTCTTCTCTAGCTATTGATAGTCGTGTATCTAAGTCTTCCGTTAGTTTACATATGTTCACTGATGGCGTACTCACCTGCCCACTTGTTCGGGGACAATCATATGGTGGTGGTGCTGTTGGTCGTGTGGTGGGGGCAGCGGTGCTGGGGGGCACATATGTGGGATCATTATACCCTTCAGCAGGTGCAGGCTTATTCAAGAGTGGGTACAATCGGGTTACCTCTACCGATCCCTCTTTTCCCCCGTCCTCCTTACCACCTTCTGCTCTTGCTGATGGGGTGGCAGTGAGGGCAGGTTGATCGAGTGTGGTGTCTATTTTCTTCGGTGGGGGTATCTCCTCGAATAACCACCACAGATCTAGTATTTCTCTCCTGTTATGAAAATGTTTTCCTTTGTATTTTAGGAATATGCAGGTGGCCACCATATCCAGAACGCTCTTATCAAAGGACCCTCCTTGTGGCCAAACCTGGGGGAGACCCTCCCCCTTCAGTTCCGTGACCCACTGGTCATGGTACTTAGTTATTCTTTCTGCATGTCCCGGTAAACTTTTACAAATGTGTGCTAAGGGTGTCTCTGCCCCCATTTTTAGACCTGTGTTACTCTATTCTCTTGAGTCAATCTCATCTATCACTATACATGTGTAGCTGTATTCCTAATGATCAACTTATACTTTTACTTAAACATTTCTTTGTTAAATCTTACCAGGTCACACTTACATTGACCACATCACCTGGAAATCACTTAAATCAGTATTAATATATAGAGACAATCGATTGCGAAAAACCATAAACACACAATGTGCACAACATACGACAGACATTCATTATACTTCAGCATACACGCATAGCATGTACCCTCCCTGTCTGGCCCTTTGCCTTTCACTACGGCAACACCTCCTAATATATATATATATATACATTTAATTCCCTTATGCGGACCTTGTTTTACCCCAAATAAGAAGAATAAGAGAAAGAAAGGCTAGTTCTAACGTATTTACTGTATCTCTTTACTTAGACACCCTCAATTTATTTTTCCATTGTTTTACTTATTCCCAGCACTAGTCAAGATAGCACTACGCGGCGCCGCCTTCTACCCCCTTGCAGAGTTAGGTTTCCGTCCTCTTTTCCCTTTTTCACTTTTATATCCTAATGGCCATATGCAAAGAAAGAGAAAGTATTAGAAATTGAAAGTCCCCTCTATGTCCCCAACTTATTTCCCCTTGTCCTCTCAATTTTTTTTTTCTTTCTTTTCCTTTTAGTATCGCTCGCACTTAATACTCACGTGCCCGTCTTGTTCCGAGACTCTCCGGACTTGGTCCGTCCAATCGGCGCAGCCTCACACTCAATGGACCCACCCGGCTCCGGCGAGCGGTACTAAGGGTTTTTTCAAACGGGACCCCTACCCTCTCACCCTAACTGCGTGCGCATGTCTCTGCATACCAGTTGCCATAGGCGGGCGGCTCTGTTGAGCGGGCGCGCCGTGCATCTCCACTGCGACCGGGGCTGTCTCATGCCAAGGGGACAATTTTTTTTAAATAAATCACGTCTATGGGGTCACCACTGAATGTAAGCGTCCCAAAAAACGCACCTCCCTTAGTGAGAGGCAAAGAGGAAATAAAGGACACACCCCAGGAGGGGAATGAGACCAAGACAAAGTGCGGGTGAGATCAAAAGAGTTTTATCTAAATCAATATAGGGCATGCAAAGGACTCTGCAAACTCTGAGAGCGCTCTGTCTGACAATAGCAAAGACAGTCCTACTTATTACAAAACTACGTCACGCATGATGCAAGCTATAGGGGGCACATAGTCTTAGGGATTGGGTGGTGAAGGCTAGGTGGTATACATTGTATACAGTTGCTGTTCCAGGATTGGCAGACGTCCGTGCGGTGCCACGCGGGGTAGACGGGTCAGCTCGGCTCTTCGGGGTGGAGCTGCCAGCCGCACATAACTTGTATTGATGATTGGTGGCTGCTCTAACACTTGCCCTTGTGGTCACACACTCGCAATCATTCGTCACATTCTACAATGTCGGGTGTCTTGTAAATCCTGTAATACATTGACCTTAGCTCAAGGAGGAGACAGGGACATGGATATGTGATAGGGGGTATCCCTATCCATCTGTTGTAGTGACATTTGGGTCCATGTATGGTAGTCCCACGAGCCCATGTGCAGGGCCAGGGGTACAGAGGGGGGGGGTTATTCGATCGCCATGTCGGTGAGGGATGGTATTATGATCTGTTGGTACAGGGGTGGGCGCCCCCCTTCTAGGACCATTAACTTGGGGTGAACGGGGATACCAATGGGCCGTGGGGGCATGTAACCGGGCCCGGGAGAAGGTGGGATTTAGGACCAGGTAGCTCGTAATTCATAGAGTCAGGCTGTGGCAGCCTCTTGACATGGAGAAGGTGGATGCTTGAAGCGGGTCCAGCAAGATTGGGAGTGGAGGCGAGGCTGTGCTGTTCAAACACCAGCTATCCCTGGCGGGCCTGGGAGGGAGGAGGGGGAGACAACCCTGCAGCTCTGGGCCTGTTTTCCTGCAGAGGGCAGCGCCCCATACTTTTGGCAAGGGTGGGTGGCAACACTTGGAGCTTCTGGTATTATACACATATGTTTACATTAATATGGGAACACAGGCTGGAGAGGGTTTTGCCATTTAACACAGTATTTCACATCAGTAGTTGACATACGAACATGAGGTAGCATTAGGTTGGGTTGTGTGTAAGAGAGAGTACTGCATATTACATCACAGTACAATCTGGCTCCACTGCCTCGGCTGATCATCGTGCATTACAAATGCACTTTGTTACATCACGTACAGGAGCGATCACATACTACTCTTAAATCACACGTCTCCAGGATAGCAGCAAACGTTAGTCAACACGACATATATTACACAAATGCTTATTTCGTTATGCAAGGTGCCTCGGGGGTTGGTGGTGGTGAGGGGCGCCACACTGTCCAACTTAGAGGGCTTGGTACAGGGTCAGGGCATGCAGGATTGGGCTGGTTTCAGTTACCTTCTAATGAGCCCGGTCACGGCTGGGGCAAATGATGTACTGCGGAAGGCCAAGTGATACAGTGTTTATTTTGTTGTTTGTTCGTGTCTGGTTTCTTGTGAGAACAGGCCTTCAATGGATCTACCATGAGGTGGAGGCTGGGGGGGAGTGTATACTGTGAGTGCAGTCAAGCAGGGGTCAGGCTGAATCTTTCTGTGTGCGAGTGTGCGAGCAACTTTGCATGGACTGGATTTTAGCGCCTTTTTACACAAAATGGAGTTGTCTTAATACAAAATGGGGTCTATGCTATGTCTTATACTGTAGTCGTGCAGCCTCACTTGTTGATCCGCAGCCCCCCCGCCTCCTGGGCCCTTAGGGTGAGGGGGCCGCCGACGAGTCATGAGTCTCCACCTGGGTCGGAGATGTATGTAAGGGGGGTCCTAATGACCTATCCTCCCCTACATCTTTCAATGACTGGATCCATCTATAAGAATATGTCTAGTGGCAGTGTGCTACCCCTTGTATAAACTCTATTATTTCAATCTGTGCCACCAAGCTTGGTAGCAATGACACATGTGGGATTTAAAATACTATCACCCCGAACTAGGGATTTCAAAAGATAAAGTGTAGAAGAGGCAGATTTCAACATCAAACCCAATCTACTACTCCTAATGAGAAAATTATATGCTGCACACTTGAATCACAGTTGGATTAAGCTGCAAGTAATTTGCGACCACCAGTATTTACAACCACTACTTCTAAAGGTGTAATCCAACAGGAGACATCAACTACTATCTTCACCATCAGCTCAGATTATATCTTTCCAGGTTGTCTTGAGCAATCAAATGAAATAAATTACAAGAGAAAGGTAAGTGCTTTAGAAGGTTGAGTTCAGGCAAGGGCAGCCTAATCGGATCATTCACTCTAGTTGGACCACCCCCCCTGCCGTGCTTTGATCCTTGTGTGAATTTAATAGCCAGGTCAAGTTGTGGGCCTTATGTTTGACCATTTAGATTGTTCAGTCCTCTAAAGTACAATGTTCCAAAGTCCGATTTTAATCAAACAAAAGATAACCTTAAAACAAATAATAAGTAAATAAATACATGTATTTCACTAGACCAGTATGCTAGTTTTCGGAAGTCAATGTTGACATCAATCATGGGAGTCTTCTTTATTGGGTAACATTGCCATGGCATTTTCAAGTTGGAGTCACCAATGTCCTGGTATAATGTGGATTTATTTTCATTGCGCCAACAAACATAATCCTTGTATACACGTTACAATACAGATGCTGACCTAATAAATAGCGTCATCACACATGTCTTTGCAAGTACTAAACCTATAATATTAATTAGACCTGTTCCTCGGGTGTATCCTTTTCCATTAGTATTTTACAAATATAGAAAAATAGGAACTTTTTTAAGAACACATTTCATTAATTGCTTTGGCAACCTTATATAATATATTAAGGTGTAATATTTAATATTTCAATGATTTGTATCGTGCAACAATAGATTATTTTAAATAAAACACAAAGAATTGGTACATGATACATTTCTAATTGTATAGTAGGGCATTATTTTAGAACCCTTGGCGCTTTGTTTTTACAAGCATGACTTTGCTTAACTATTAGTATTCTGGCATTGCATCCATTTTGCCAAGAACATTGTTAGGTGTGTAGGTTATCCCTGTTGTCCAGTTCCCTGTACACCAATGTTCCAAGTGATGTATACACATTCTGAGAATCCTCAACTACTATGATTCCATCAGAATTTGTACACCGAATGTTATGTTTGAAATAGGCAGTTGATCTCAGCATCTAATCCCTTAGGTGCATCTGCTGCCTGCTTTGATCATAATTTCAATAAATACTTATTTGATCCTTATTCGGCGTCGTACCTCTCAACGTTGGCGACGAGGACGAACCGCACGCTCATCCAGCTCTAGCATCCTAGGCCACCCTCATCCCAGGATCTGCCGCTTAGGTGCCAAGACCGGACAGTGGACGCCTCCCCAGCCGTGCCTCCGAAGCACCGCTCCTCCCTGTCCCGGGAGTGCCGAGCAGCGCGCACACCACCCATGGCCCCAGCTGCAGCATGTCGCAGCCGCACACCCTCATCATCCCTCTGTCAGACCAGGCAGCAGATGCCTCGATCGCCTACTATCAGGTCAGAGGGTGTGTGCCGCATTTGGGGGAGGAGGTCCCACGTCAGCGGAGGACTCCTCAGAGTCCAATATTCTGCTGCTGCTACCATGCGCACATTTTGGGAGACCCGCCCACGTCATCACGGGACGTAGAGGTGGGCCCAGCCGTTGCAGCGGAGCATTTGTTTACTTTTGGTGTTGCTGCCCATCGTTGCTTAGCAACGCACCCACAGCGACGAAAGTCAGCAATTGCGTGGAATTCATTATGGCTTCACGTGGAATGTTGAAATGAACACTCCTATTGTATTGCACACAAAGAACGTTGAGTTGAGCAAAGGCTCATTGTGGTATCACAGAAGCTGATTGTCTGCACAAACCAGCCTGCAAAGTGCCCATTTTTACTTGACATTCCAAAACCATTTTAATTCTGAACAATAAAGAATATACACAGACAGTACAGCCCACAACCTCAAGTATCCTACATTTCTCACTTAGCCACCTTAGAAGTTGTTAAAATTGACGACATGGCTGCAGCAATCCCTCCTCTGGCTCCTTTTCTTACTGAACCAGGCCGACTCCGGTGAGACGGGACAGATGGGTCAAAATGTTTGAAAATTATATTGTGGTCATTGGGGGTGACAGATACAGCTCCGCCAGAAAAAAGGCACTACTTCTGCACAATTTAGTGCCTGAGGGGCACATAGTGTTTGATGGTCTCACGCATGGCGTGGAGGAAGGTGCTGGAGATGCTGATGGGTACATCATAGCCATAAAAAAGATTGAAGATCATTTCGAACCCAAGAGGAACGTAACGTTCGAGAGGCACACGTTTTTTCAACGCACACAGGACAGTGCAGAATCAGTGGAATCATATGTGGCATCCTTGAGGACACTGAGCCACACATGTGATTTCAGCAATCTCACCGATTCTCTTATTAGAGATCAATTAGTTCTTATAGTACAGGAAAAATTACTTGCCAGAGATGTCTCTTTAGAGCAAGCAGTAGAATGAACACGCAGTATTGAGCAAACTTCGCAATATATGAAGGTATTGAAGATTGACAAGCAGTCCTCACAGAGTGTTGTGCAAGGTGTGTGTGCAGTGATGCCTAAAAGGAGAAAAGCAACCAGAAAGGAGTGGTGGAATCAGAAGTGTTCCAGGTGCGGCAACTCAAGACACTCAGCGATTTTCCTTGCTTGCCCGGCAAGGTTGGCAGAATGTTACAGATGCAAGCGCAAGGGCCATTTTGTGAACATGTGCAAAGATTCATCTGTGAATTCTGTGGAAAAGAGGGACACCGAACACCAATTTGCCAGCCAGCCTTTGAATAGAATGCTAGATGAACCACCCATTCAGGAGAAGAACACTAGAAATGTGTTTCACATTAATGCTTTGTCTGGCGATTTAAAGGGACCAATTGATCATTTCTTGATTGATGGGTGTCATCTCAAAATGAAGGTGGATTTGTGTTCGCCTTGGACCATAATATCTGAAGACACATTCAAAAATGTTCTTGGCAAAACCTCTGATGTTCTTGTCCCTTCCAGAGTCCAACCCTGTGGCTATGGAGAGTTGGACATTGCCTTGACTGGTTAATTCCATGGAATAGTGTCATATAAAGGAAGAGAATGCTCTGCAAGAATATTGGTTGCAAAGAAGGGAGCATCGCTCCTAGGTTGGGAGGAACAGAAAGAATTGGGTGTCCGCATTCAAGCTAGTGCCGCAGAGCATGTGACAATTGCAGAACTCGAAGACAGATGGTCTAAGGAGTTTCCAGAGGTCTTCACTTCAAATCTGGGAAAATTGAACAATTTCGAGCACAGCATAAAACTAAAAACAAATTCAAAACCAGTGGTACACGAAGTGAGACCCGTCCCACTTAAACTGCGCCAGCAACTTCGTGAAGAGCTTGAGAGTCTAATCCAGAAAGGAGTGATTGAGCGCATTGAAGGGACTGAATGGCTCTCCCCTGTTGTACTTGTCACGAAAATCAATGGGAGTTTGAGACTCTGCATTGATCTTAGAGACCTTAACAAGAACATTTTCATTGAAAGACATCCTTTACCCATAATATCAGAAACTCTTGCCACCCTGGGAGAACCTAGTTGGTTTTCAGTAATAGATCTATCTGCAGCTTATCATCAAGTGCCTCTATCGGACAGCTGTCAACATGTAACTGCATTTGTAACATCAGAAGTCACTTTCAAATACTTACGAATGCCCTTTGAATTAGCATCAGCTGCCTCAGTATTTCAGAGGATCATGGAGGAAGTTCTCAAGGGTCTTAAAAATGTCACTGTATTTCAGGACGATATACTGATTTACTCAGGATCTGAAAGTGAACATGATTGGGAGTTGAGAAATGTATTGCAAAGATTGAAAATGTCGGGTCTTACTGTGCAAAGGGAGAAATGCTGCATTGCTCTCAGATAAGTGGAGTACTTAGGGCACAAACTGTCTGGTCAGGGTGTGTCACCAAAAAACAATTTAGTGAAGAACATTTGTGGAGTACCCGCGCCTACTGATAAGGATCAACTTAGATCCTTTATGGGTATGTCAGAATTCTACCACAAATTTGTAGAAAAGTTTGACACTATTTCATCACCCTAAGGAATTTGCTAAAAAATGAGTAAGTTTCAAATGGTCTGCTGAGTGCCAGGAAGCATTTACTGCAATAAAAGAAGGCATCTCAAAAAGCCCCTCATTGGGTGGTTTTGTGAGTGGGAGAAAGACGGTTCTCACTGTGGATGCCAGTTTATTTGGTTTAGGGGCTTCACTGTACCAGTTAGACTCAGGGAAAGAATCACATGTGATTGCTTTTGCTTCTAGGCCCCTAAGAGGAGCTGAGTGTAATTACTCAGTAATAGAAAGGGAAGCATTGGCCGTATACTGGGCCAATTTACACTTCAATTTTTCTCTTTGGGGGCAGGAGTTTCTAATAAAATCAGATCACAAACCACTAGTACACCTTCTGAGTAGTTGTGACTGGGCGAAAGGCTCTGCCAGGATCGCCAGATGGATGGTGGGTTTGCAAGGTTATAATTTCAAGATCATCCACATTCCAGGCAAAGATAATATTGTTGCTGGTTGCTTGTCTAGGCTTCCAATGGAACATACTGAAGATATATCAGGAATAGTCAATGAAGAAGACATGACTATTTCGGATTTGACAGCGTGTGCCGTGGGAAAGGAGGAATGGCTCAAAGCGGATGCATGTGATACCTTTCTTACTAGGGTAAAAGAGTGGACAATACATGGATGGCCCAGCAGAGATGCTTTAAACAGAAATTTTGATCGGTTATATGAGATCAAGTTAGAATTAAGCTTATCTGAAGATGGAGTGAAACTGAGAAGGGGATCCAAGATAATTCCTCCTTCAAGCATTAGAGCCGTTTAGTAGACTTAGCCCATCAAGGTCACCTAGGGATTAATGTCACAAAAAGGTTGTTGAGACAATCATTTTGGTGGCCATGCATGGGCAGTATTGTAGAGAAGAAGGTGTGTGGTTGCAATGAATGTGAAAGAGGAAACAAAGGGAAAATTGTCAGAGAGGTTCTTCTCAGCCCTGTTCAAGTTCCATGTGAACCCTGGAAAAAGCTAGCTGTTGACATAATTGGTCCTATACAAGGTTTGGGTGATATTTCAAGTTTATGGTTGTATTAGTAGATTATCACACAAAGTGGTTAGAATGGAAAGCCCTAAGGGAGGCCACTACCAATGAATGAATCACATTCTTCGAGGAAGTCTTACATAGAGAAGGTTTTCCTACAGAAATCATTACAGATAATGGGGTGCAGTTCTGCTCTCAAAAGATGAAAGAATGTTTGGTGTGCTATGGAATCAAACACTTAAGAACCGCTCTGTACCATCCCAGGGCGAATGGGTTAGTGGAAAGAGCTAATAGATTTATCAAGGGTGTTATTCAATTGGCACTCAATTCTGGCCTTGAATGGTCAGAACTGCTAAAATAAAAATGGTTTGGAGCTATCGCATCACTCCACATTCCATAACCAAAGTGTTGCCGTTTGTGTCTTTGAAAGGTCGGCAACCAGCTATCAGACTGTGTCCAGGATGGCTAGAGGCATCTGGTTGTTTAGAGGTAGACAGGCAGAAAATAATGAGCTTAATTCATGTTGCTCAGAAAGAATACAGGCAAAGATTCAATACCACTCGTAATGTTAAAGATGTGATGTTGTCTGTAGGGGATTCAGTGTTGATAAAAAATCCATGCTTTGGTGTAAAATGTACAGAAAGTAAGTTTATAGGTCCAAGAAGAGTGAAAGCTATACAAAGCAGTGTGGTCATACTTGAGGGGGGGTGAAAGCTGGTCAAAGTCTAGACTGGTCAAAAGCACATCCAAGCCTGACTGTGAAAGTGTGATGAGAGACAATCTGGATTGTGAAAATCAAGAAGAACAGGAGGAGAAAGTATCACAATCACAATCAGATAATGGGACTTCAGAAGACACAGAATCCAGTGTTGAAACACAATGCAAAAGGTCAAAGAAACTACCAGATCGCTTCAAGGACTATTATCTTGAATAGTTGTAGTAAAATGTTTGTTCATGTGTAAGGAGGGAGGTGTGTTAGGTTTGTAAGTTGTTAGGCAGAAACCTGTGCAGTTCCCTCTGGGACCACTGCAAAAGATTTAGGACTACAGGTGTTTGGCAGTAAACCCTCTTGGTAGCAGCCTGTACCACACAGATTCACTTGGTAGCTGTGGCTGAGCAGTCAGACTTCCCTCAAGAAGAGTTAGGCAGTATGTGGAGTATACAATATAGGGCAATCTACACAGTAGAACAAGCAAACACGGAACAAGGCTTCGGTGTAAAGATATAAAGGTATTTATTTATAACAACACATCTATGGAAAACACTCTGGCACTAATACGGAAAACAACTTCAATCACAATTACTATACGAAGAAAAAGATCAATCCCCCTAACAATAGTTTGACAAGTCTAGGTTCACCGGCATCACTTATTTGCAGACAGAGGTGTATGCTTTAACATAGATGGTACTCTAGTATTCGTTAGGACGGGAGAGAAAAATAAGGCAGGTTATGAAGTCAAATCGGTACCAATACTTTTCAGACAAATGCAAGGCAAGTAAGGCAGGGTCTACAGCAGATCACAAAGTTCAGAGGCCAGGCCCACTCGGAGAGAGGCAAGGCAATATGTCCCAAAAAGTGTCTCAGTGGGAATGCGCTACGAGTCTTTATCGCAAAATTGTTATGGAAAGATTGGACCAGTTCAGAACAACACGTTAAAGAAAGCTTGGAGGCGACCCAATGGAAAGGCGAGGATTAAGACACCTCACTCGATCTGGCAGAAACGGAAGCCAGGCGGACACGGTACCTTGTTTGTGGAGAGACAGCTCCGGCGGGGGCAGTTGTTCCTGGTGGTGGATGCACGTCGGGTCTTTGCCAAGAATAGAGATGATCTCGTCGTCGAAGAAAAGTGAAGTCCGGTGCCCCACCAGGGAAGAGACCAGCCGCAGAGTGCTCCGTTACAAGGCACCACTTTTGGTCGCGGTACAGGGGTAGTGGCTTTCCGGTTGCCGAGGTGCTCTGCACGGGCAATTCGACCACTGCGTCCTGGAGCGAAGAAAAAGCAAAGGGGACTGGTTGTTCCCACCAGTCAGGGGAAGAGACTCTCCGGCAGGGAGATCTCCTCTGTCGTCGGGAAGTGGTGAGTCGGTTCCGCAGGGCTCCACCGGAGGTGTCGTCGTTGGAGGTCGGCTCAGCTTTATCCTCGTCGGATTCTTAGGTCCTGTGGCGACTTCTGAAGATCCAGTCCCAAAAGCCCTGCTTTTATGCAGAAAACCCCCATTCATTCAGCCTAGCTGTCAATCAAAACACGTTAAGTGGTGAGCGGGGTGGCTCACCACTTGGGCCAATCACACCCGAGTGCGACTGGAGTTGGCAAGGCAACTCAGTCCAGGGTGCCTAAACCCCCTCCCACACCCCTGTGGTAACCCAGACAGAATGGCACCACTTTGGAGGGTCTCTGTACAGAAGCCCGCCAAAAGTGGAACAAAGGGCTCAACCTTTGGTTTAGGAGTCACAGAGACGAACACAGACGCCATCTGGCAGAAAATACCATCCGATAGACTTATTTAAGATAAGTAAACCGGTGGTATGTTAGAGATTAACGAGGAAAAGTATCAATCTCCAACAATGGGAAGAATCCCATAGGGTTATATTCGGGGTCGAACATAACAAGTAGTTTCCACTGCCACCAGCCAAAACTCGACAACGGGGGACGGGACCGTGCCCCCTCGAATAACAGACCCAGGAGTAATCGAATTACCCCTACTAGTACGTCCACAATAGGATGGTTTGTACTAGTTCTGTTAGTAAATTTAGGTCTAGTAAAGCCAATGGTGACTTTACATGCCCGGGGAGACAGTAGTCAGTCCCCGGGTATGGAGTCTATGATGGAGGTCCTCTAGGATGCCCCAGTGCTACGGCACGGAGTGTGCAGTGTAACACACATAGCAAAACATATGAGACCCTATGGAGTAAAAGACCCCATAGCCCATAGAACACATTGACATTCAAAGGAATTACACACACTCATGTCCAAGAGTGGGAGAAAAAGAGTCTCACTCTTGGCAGGATGGAAAAAAACAAACTCCAGAAATCCAGCAAAGCTGCTGGGGGACTCACTAGGTTAGGAAATTCAGCCTAAACAGAGAATTCTCCCTAACAACCGCCCCCCCCAGACTAAGGGACAGGAGGATTTAATCCACTCCTGGAGGAATCTCATACCTCTAGTCGATGACATACATCCTAGAGAGACCATCAGCATTTTGGTGGTGACACCCTGACCTGTGCTCAATGGTGAAATCAAACCCTTGCAGGCAGATCGACCATCTCAATAGTTTCGGGTTTTCCCCTTTCATTTGCATAACCATCTCAAGGGTTGGTGGTCAGTCTGAATGACAAAAGTAGAACCATACAAGTACGGCCTGAACTTCTTCAGAGCCCACACGATAGCAAAGCACTCTCTTTCGATTGTTGCCCACCTTGTTTCAAGATCCTTCAGCTTGCGGCTGATGAAGCAAACGGGGTGCTCCCTACCTTTCCCATCCAGTTGACTGAGTACGGCACCTATTCCTACATTTGAAGCATCTGTCTGCACAATGAAGTGTTGACGGTAATCAGGAGCTCTGAGTACTGGGGCTTGGAAAAGAGCCTTTTTCAGGTTTTCAAAAGCCTGATTGCACTCCTCGTTCCATCTATCTTTTTTAGGAAATTTGGGCGAAGAGATGACATTCAGTGGAGAGGCTATGGTCCCATAGTTCTCGATGAAATTCCTGTAATACCCAGTGAGGCCTAGGAAGGCTCTCACTTGGGTTTGAGTAGTAGGTGTTGTCCAATTTTTCACAGCTTCAATCTTACTGAGCAAAGGCTTTATTTCTCCACCTCCTACCTCATGTCCAAGATAGACTACCCTACTCTGTCCAATTTGGCATTTACTCGCCTTTATGGTCAGATTGGCTTGTCCAAGAGCCTGCAAAACATCTCTCAGGTGGGTTACATGTTCTTTCCAGGAATTGCTGAACACTGCTATGTCATCCAAGTATGCCATGCCGAAGTCCTCCATCCCATTCAGAACCTGGTTTACCATCCGTTGAAATGTAGCAGGTGCATTCTTCAATCCGAAAGGCATTACCTTAAATTGGTATAAGCCAACGGGGGTCGAAAATGTAGTTTTCTCTTTGGCATGGTCTGTCAGGGCTATTTGCCAATAGCCTGACGTCAAGTCAAATGTGCTGAGGAACTTGGCGGCGCCAAGTTTATCCACCAACTCATCTGTTCTTGGCAAAGGGTGGGCATCAGTCTTGGTGACTGCATTAAGATCTCTATAATCCACGCAGAATCTAAGCTCTTTAGATCCGGCCTTTGGTACTAACACAACTGGGCTAGACCATGGACTAGTAGAGGGCTCTATTACCCCGAGATCAAGCATCTTGCTGACCTCACCTTTGATGTGGGTTTGTACGTGTTCTGACATTCGGTATCCTCTTCTTTTGACTGGCAGACAGTCACCAGTGAGTATGTCATGCTGGCCCCAAGGGGTCAAGCCTGGTGAAAGCGAGAAAAGAGAGGCAAACTGATTCAACATGGATTTGCACTCTTCTTGTTGCTCGGGTGTCAGATTGGAGGAGAGATTTACTCCTTAAATTTGTTCGTCCAAAGGCAAGCCCCTGAGGAGATCCGGAAGAGCTTCACTCTCTTCTTCTTCCTCGGATGATGCTAGAAACAACGCTCCTACATCAGGTCGTGTGACATACGCTTTGAGTCGGTTGGTGTGGAAGACGGTCGGAGCCTCCCTGGGATTGCCCAAATCCACCAGATAGTTAACCTCTCCGAGTTTACCCACAACTCTGAAGGGTCCCATCCATTTGTCTTGCAATGCCCTCTGCCTTGTTGCGATCATAACGAGAACGAGCTGGTCTTGAGCGAACTCAACGATGTTAGCCTTTTGATCGTGCCAGTGCTTGACCAATGCTTGTCCAGCTTTCAAGTTATCGCTTGCTTCTGTCATCATGTGTGACATTCTCCTCTGGAGACCCATCACGTAGTCAGTCACTCTGACTGGCTTGGGGGAAGGAGCACCCTCCAACCCCTCCTTAATCAGGGCCAATGGACCTCTGACGGGATGACCATAGAGAAGTTCGAAGGGAGAATAACCTACTCCCTCCTGAGGGACTTCTCTATAAGCAAAGAGAAGGCATGGCAGTAGAAGGTCCCACTTAAGCTTAAGGGGTTCCTCTAAAGCACCTATCATGCTCTTCATGGTTCGGTTGAACCGTTCTACCAACCCATTGGTTTGTGGGTGGTTAGCTGTTGAGAACTTGTAAGTAACTCCACAGGTTTTCCACATGGCTTTCATGTAGTGGTTACTACTACTTACAAGGGGAGGAATCCCGGTATACTACTGACTAATACAAATTTAGCAGTGTATGCTTTGTCTATATCCAGGAGGATAATAGTCAATGTAAAGGGAGACAAAGTTCAAAATCAGGTACTAGAGGTGCCTTGCATTTACACTTTAAGCAAAACAATAGGAGGGACCAGATGTAATTAAAACATAGTATCAAATTTTAATAATAACAAAGAAATCGACAAGTATAAAACATCCAATTAAATGAATTGGTCCATGACAGTACATATATATAACTTCCAATGTACAAACAACAATAGGGAATACGTAACAGGCTTATATGGCCATTTTACAGAAATGTTACCAGAAAAATACGACCACTGTGGGTACTCGTCTAGCACAAAGTGTGATACCCATACACATATGGATCAATATGTCATATAATATAATCCCTGTTTAAAGTCCAGAGATGTGTCTCGACATGTTTCTGTTCCGTAGGACAAAGTGTGGAACATTCATCAGGAGGTAAGTATTAAACAGTATAGCCTATTTTACAAATGGGGTGGTACACAAATAAATTCGAGCCACATAGTACCTGATAGAGATAAAAACAACAATAGACATCCAAGAGATAGTTAATGAATCACTATGTACTTAGGTAAGTTCAAACAATGAACTTGGCAACAAAATAGGGGAAAAATTACCTATGGTGGTGCCAGTGGGGGCTCTCTACTTAAATTAGTAGGTGTAGGGAGGCAGCCAACGCAACCCTACAAAAAATGTAGAAGATATTGCGGTAAATGATACAAAATCCAGCCTACTAGCACATACAACATAACAGCAAATTACAAGAGTCTGACGCCCAGGTGAAGATCAGTAAGTATAAGCACCTCTTAGTAGGTGAAGGGGCCGATAGCGGTGTGTTACAACTAAGTGTCGAGAGGGCAAAGAAAAGCGGGGGGTAGACCGTGGGGGCTGGGATCTACAATGCACTGTTACCTATACAAGCAAAAAGCCCGAACTAGAAGGATACCAGGAGGGTCCCTGGGTCTGTGTGCGGTGAGAGGTAGATCGAAAAGTGTAATCGTGCATATCCGCGGTGACTGATATCAAGAACAACAATGCAAAACACTTTACCAACAGACTTCCTCGGGTTCGTGAGCGGGAACGGATCTCCGCGGTCCGTACTAAAAAAAGGGAACAGAAATGGAACGGACAACGTTACATAGTGCGCGTTGCCTCTAGAGGACCTCGTAAAATGAAGGGAAGCATTATATTAGGCGACCAGCGAGTGTCTTACCCTGTGCGGAGGAGTGTACGGGATGTAGGTCTTCTGAGTTCGACAAGCCGAAAGGGACTAGTGATTGCGCGAAGCTGCCGATGCTGTCAGGTAGTCAAGGCAACCCCAATGGTCCTATTACTATGTCGGTGATAACAAAACTTGGTGCCTAGTACGGCAGGAGAACGGCGGGCATTTTGGAGTGAACTATAGGGTAACGTTAGTATCTGCCCTAAAAGGACTCCTCAGGTGCCGGCGATCACTAGCCCTTAATAAAAGCAAAGCAATAACCATGTACAAGGGAAAACTCAAGACCCTATCCGTAGAGATATAACAAATGGAAACTCAATGTTAAACGATTGACTCATTGAGCCCCGTCACATCATACCACTTCCATAGAAATATAGCAAATGAAAATTAAATATTATGCCAATCAATTGACTCATTGAGCCCCGTCACATCACTGTGAAGGGTGAAGATCATCTTTTGTTCCATTTTCAACAGTTTCTTTTCACGTGTTGTGTTGTTCATTCCTTTCAAGGCTAAGAGGACCGTCCATGTGAAGTCCTCGTATTTGTGTTTCAGGAGGTTGAAGTGTTTAACAAGGGGAGCATTCTCCGTTCTGTTCTTCAAACAACTCCGATGTTCCATTATGCGTGTTTTTACTTTTCTGACAGTTTTTCCAACATAATGCAGTCCACATATACATGTAATCATATATACCACGTAATCAGTATTACAATTGGTTAGGTTCTTTTGGGTCCAGAGTTTTGAGAGGCCAACATCAACTTCTTTGGATCTGGTGGTTAATTTACAAACGACACAAGTTCCACAGGGATAGTGGCCGGTGACTTCAGGGAGACCCCAAAGGGTGGTGAGTTTAGGTTCCGAGTGTTCACCGATTTGAGTCTGCTATTACTAACTAGATTGCCAATGGTGGTACTTCTTTTATAAGCAAAGATAGGCAGAGCTAGGGGTTGAGTCAGAGTTCCAAAAATGTTCCAGTTTTTCTTTATGATGTTGGTGATTTCAAAACTCCGGTCCGTAAAGGTAGTCACACAGACAATACGTTCATCTTTAGGTTTAGTTGGCTTGGGTTCAAGTAGAGCTTCCCGGTTATTATTGAATGCTCTTTTGGCTGATTTCTTTACTAACTTTTTGGGGTAACCTCTTTGTCTGAGTTTTTTACTGAGTGTGGAGGCTTCAACTTCATAAGTTTCTTTATCAGAACTATTCCTTTTAAGACAAAGGAACTGGCCAAAGGGGAGGTTATCACGTAAATGTTTAATGTGATGGCTGGAATAATCCAGAAGGGAATTCCTGTCTGTGGGTTTGTGGTAAGGTTTTATTTTCAGAACGCCATTTTGGTGGTAGATGGTGAGATCCAAAAAATTAGTAAACTTACTTTCTTCAGTGGGTTTTCACTAGCACATATATACAGCAGATTTTTAGACCTTGCACACCACCCTCATCTCTAACATGGCCAAAGAGAGAACTTTAGCTTATAGGGATGACTATGCTGCAGCCCTCATTCAAGCCATCTCAATTCTTAATCAAGATGACATTGCTGATATCTCACAAGATAAAGACCCCTTCACCTACTAAGAGGTGCTTATACTTATAAGAGGTGCTTATACCTATAAGAGGTGCTTATACTTACTGATATTCACCTGGGCGTCAGACTCTTGTAATTTGCTGTTATGTTGTATGTGCTAGTAGGCTGGATTTTGTATCATTTACCGCAATATCTTCTACATTTTTTGTAGGGTTGCGTTGGCTGCCTCCCTATACCTACTAATTTAAGTAGAGAGCCCCCACTGGCACCACCATAGGTAATTTTTCCCCTAATTTTGTGCCAAGTTCATTGTTTGAACTTACCTAAGTACATAGTGATTCATTAACTAACTCTTGGATGTCTATTGTTGTTTTTATCTCTCTCAGGTACTATGAGGCTCGAATTAATTTGTGTACCACCCCATTTGTAAAATAGGCTATACTGTTTAATACTTACCTCCTGATGAATGTTCCACACTTTGTCCTACGGAACAGAAACATGTCGAGACACATCTCTGGACTTTAAACAGGGATTATATTATATGACATATTGATCCATATGTGGATGGGTACCACACTTTGTGCTAGACGAGTACCCACAGTGGTTGTATTTTTCTGGTAGCATTTCTGTAAAATGGCCATATAAACCTGTTACGTATTCCCTATTGTTGTTTGTACATTGGAAGTTATATATATGTACTGTCATGGACCAATTCATTTAATTGGATGTTTTATACTTGTCGATTTCTTTGTTATTATTAAAATTTGATACTATGTTTTAATTACATCTGGTCCCTCCTATTGTTTTGCTTAAAGTGTAAATGCAAGGCACCTCTAGTACCTGATTTTGAATTTTATGTAGTGGGACATAAAGTTTGACCCCCTGTCAGAGATTACTTCCCTAGGAAACCCGACCCTAGTAAAGATACCAAGGAGGGCCTTAGCCACAGCCAGGGCTGTAACAGTCCTCATAGGAATTGCTTCAGGATACCTAGTAGCATGGTCTACTACAACAAGTATAAACCTGTTGCCTGAGGAGGTTGGAGGATCTAGGGGACCAACAATGTCAATCCCTACTCTCTCAAACGGGACTCCCACAACTGGGAGAGGCACTAAAGGTGCCACATTCTTGGAGCCAACCTTACCAGAGGTCTGGCAGGTGTGGCAGCTCCTGCAGTGTTTTTCTACTTCGGCCCCCATCTTTGGCCAATAGAAGTAGAGAGATAGCCTTTCCTTAGTCTTCTTGAAACTCAAGTGACCAGCCAAAGGAATCTCGTGGGCTAACTGCAAGAACTGTGGTCTGTTCTCTTGGGGTACTACAAGCCGCTTGTAGTCTCCAGGTGCAGACTCGGTCGGTTCACTTTAGAAGAGGCCATCTTCCCAGTGCAACCTGTATTTCCCAGGCTCTTGTCCTTCAGCCTGAGCTTCTGGCTGGTGGCGAAGACCTTCCAGAGTTGGACATTCTCTCTGTACCTTACTGAAGTCTGCCCTGCTGGGTCCACCTTCTGCCAGTAAAGACTGCAGCTCAGGATGGTCAACAGGATCCAGATCTCCAATGAGTTCCTGGCCTTCCATTAGCTCTTCTTCAGAGTCTAATCCTACCACACAGGGTCGTACCTCCCTCTCAGCCTCAACTGGAGGTGGAGTTACGGATGTAACTTTGGACAACCGTGGGGAAGTCCTTGTTGGCTGCACTGAAATGCTGGCTGCTGGTTTCGGGGTAGAAGTCTTAGGTTTCCCTTTCGCTTCTGATTTCTTCGAGACAGCGGCCGACAATTCAAGTGGAGCAGGAGTGATCTCTTTCTTCATCATCTCCGGGAGAGTACCGCGCATGGTCCTCTCTCTTGCGGGTCTGGTTACTCCTGTAACCGTTTACTAGGAGGTCTGGGAGTATGCGATACAACTCCGAGAGTTTTCAAATCGTTACCCAACAGTACGCGTTCTGGTACCTCACTCTGTATGCTGACAGGTATCTTCACAGTCATGTCGTTACACTGGATGAGAACTGGTAATTGGGGAAGCATCTGCACAGGCCCTCCAGCTAACTTGGTGAGGTGTTTGGGTGCCTTAGCAACATCCTCAGCCTGAAAAAACGATGTATCCACCACGGTTATGCTGGCCCCAGTGTCCCTAATGGCAGGAGTCTCCTGACCAATACTCTTTAGTATTATCGGGGATAGAATTATAGACATCTAAATTCTGTTGTTCCCACAACCCCAGAGGTACTTAAGAAACGCTGGCTGAGACTCCAATGGGTTCATCAGCTAGCAGTAGAAAGTTTCCACTTGCCATTTTGACTTCCTCCTCTGGAGCGAAGGCTAAGGAGACAAGCTGGACCCCTGAAGGTTTACCCTTACATCTGGGATCTCCTTTCACATGGTCAGTCGAGCCACAAACAAAGCATTTACCGAATGCTTTTTGGAATTGTGGCTTGTTCTGGCCTCCTTCCGGTTTGGCACCAGAAGACACACTATTCTGCTGTGATTTTCCTTGTGGTTTACCCTTCTGGTTTTGTTTGGGGCCCTCTTTGGAATTTGAGTTATTCGAATTCTCTTTTGAGTCTTTTTTAGGCTGTTTTCCCTCATCCTTCTTCTGAGTTGCCCCAGAATCCTCATGAGTAGCCCTGTTGGCAACCCATAAGTCAGCAGCCTTAGCTAGCCTCCGGGAATCCAATTCCTTTGAATCAGCCAAGTGCTGTCTGAGCTCAGGAGAACAGGCATCATAAATAGACTCCAACATAAAAAGATTCTTCATACCCTCATAAGTGTTCACTTTGTAACCCTTAATCCATCCCTCTAAGTTTTTCAACCCTTCACTCACCCAGGTAGCCCAAGGGGTACCATCATGCTTTTTGAGGGTTCTAAACCTCTTAAGATACTGGGAAGGGGTCTTCCCAAATCTAGCTATCAAAGCTAGTTTCACACTTTCGTACTCTTTCATATCCTCCTCCCCCAACTCCATTACCACATCAGTTGCAACAGGGGGAAGCCTAGAGAACAACCAGGTAAGCAACTCGTTACCTGTGATGTTCTGGAGCCCATGATTGTACTCAAACAAACTCAGCCAATCCAATACATCCAACTTCGGTTCATACATACCAATTAATTCCTTCGGCATCTGGGGTCTTTTGGGACTGGAGCTTCTAGAAGAGCCAGAGACAGAAGCAATTTCGACAGACAACTTTTTCATTTCTAACTCATGCTTGAGCTCCATTTCTCGGAGCCTAAGAATTTGTTGCATTTCTTGGTGTTTCTGTTCAGTTTGAGCAGTAATCCTTCTGAATTCCAAGTCTATTTTCATTTTTTCTAGTTCAAGGACTTGAGGACTTAGTGTGGGACCTGTTATAGGCCCAGTAGGTACAGCTGTTAAGGCAGACAGAGGGGCAGGGGAGACAGTTTCCTTAGCCTCTCCTTCCTCTTCAGCCTCTTCATCACTATCATCAGAATTATGATTTAGATCAACACCATCACTGTGATCTACATTTGCTCGAGAAGTTGGTTCCTCCGAACCAGTACCCAGACTTTGGTTTTCCAGCAATCTTGCTATTAGCTCTAACTTCTTGCCTCTTACGGAAAGATTTTCTTGCCTACAGAGAGCTCGTAAACCCTCAGTATTTTCACCTGACAAGGATTCTTGACTGTAAGCTTCCATAGTAGACATGTTTTTGAAAGTTGTTTTTTAGTGCTAAGCTTTGTGGTTAGTTATCCTAAAGTGTCGAAAAGTACTCTAAACTGTATACTTGATACAAATCCCACCGCTGTACACCAGTGTTAGGCGGGAACCTGTGCAGTTCCCTCTGGGACCACTGCAAAAGATTTAGGACTACAGGTGTTTGGCAGTAAACCCACTTGGTAGCAGTCTGTACCACACAGATTCACTTGGTAGCTGTGGCTGAGCAGTCAGACTTCCCTCAAGAAGAGTTAGGCAGTATGTGGAGTATACAATATAGGGCAATCTACACAGTAGAACAAGCAAACACGGAACAAGGCTTCGGTGTAAAGATATAAAGGTATTTATTTATAACAACACATCTATGGAAAACACTCTGGCACTTATACGGCAAACAACTTCAATCACAATTACTATACGAAGAAAAAGATCAATCCCCCTAACAATAGTTTGACAAGTCTAGGTTCACCGGCATCACTTATTTGCAGACAGAGGTGTATGCTTTAACCTAGATGGTACTCTAGTATTCGTTAGGACGGGAGAGAAAAATAAGGCAGGTTATGAAGTCAACTCGGTACCAATACTTTTCGGACAAATGCAAGGCAAGTAAGGCAGGGTCTACTGCAGATCACAAAGTTCAGAGGCCAGACCCACTCTGAGAGAGGCAAGGCGATATGTCCCAAAAAGTGTCTCAGTGGAAATGCGCTTCGAGTCTTTATCGCAAAATTGTTATGGAAAGATTGGACCAGTTCAGAACAACACGTTAAAGAAAGCTTGGAGGCGACCCAATGGAAAGGCGAGGATTAAGACACCTCACTCGATCTGGCAGAAACGGAAGCCAGGCGGACACGGTACCTTGTTTGTGGAGAGACAGCTCCGGCGGGGGCAGTTGTTCCTGGTGGTGGATGCACGTCGGGTCTTTGCCAAGAATAGAGATGATCTCGTCGTCGAAGAAAAGTGAAGTCCGGTGCCCCACCAGGGAAGAGACCAGCCGCAGAGTGCTCCGTTACAAGGCACCACTTTTGGTCGCGGTACAGGGTTAGTGGCTATCCGGTTTCCGAGGTGCTCTGCACGGGCAATTCGACCACTGCGTCCTGGAGCGAAGAAAAAACAAAGGGGACTGGTTGTTCCCACCAGTCAGGGGAAGAGACTCTCCGGCAGGGAGATCTCCTCTGTCGTCGGGAAGTGGTGAGCCGGTTCCGCAGGGCTCCACCGGAGGTGTCGTCGTTGCAGGTCGGCTCAGCTTTACCCTCGTCGGATTCTTAGGTCCTGTGGCGACTTCTGAAGATCCAGTCCCAAAAGCCCTGCTTTTATGCAGAAAACCCCCATTCATTCAGCCTAGCTGTCAATCAAAACACGCTAAGTGGTGAGCGGGGTGGCTCACCACTTGGGCCAATCACACCAGAGTGCGACTGGAGTTGGCGAGGCAACTCAGTCCAGGGTGCCTTAACCCCCTCCCACACCCCTGTGGTAACCCAGACAGAATGGCACCACTTTGGAGGGTCTCTGTACAGAAGCCCGCCAAAAGTGGAACAAAGGGCTCAACCTTTGGTTTAGGAGTCACATTGACGAACACAGACGCCATTTAAAAACCGAGTTCTGGCAGAAAATACCATCCGATATACTTATTTAAGATAAGTAAACCGGTGGTATGTTAGAGATTAACGAGGAAAAGTATCAATCTCCAACAATGGGAAGAATCCCATAGGGTTATATTCAGGGTCGAACATAACAAGTAGTTTCCACTGCAACCAGCCAAAACTCGACGAGGGGGGTCGGGACAGTGCCCCCTCGAATAACAGACCCAGGAGTAATCGAATTACCCCTACTAGTACGTCCACAATAGGATGGTTTGTACTAGTTCTGTTAGTAAATTTAGGTCTAGTAAAGCCAACGGTGACTTTACATGCCCGGGGAGACAGTAGTCAGTCCCCGGGTATGGAGTCTATGATGGAGGTCCTCTAGGACGCCCAGTGCTACGGCACGGAGGGTGCAGTGTAACACACATAGCAAAACATATGAGACCCTATGGAGTAAAAGACCCCATAGCCCATAGAACACATTGACATTCAAAGGAATTACACACACTCATGTCCAAGAGTGGGAGAAAAAGAGTCTCACTCTTGGCAGGGTGGAAAAAAAACAAACTCCAGAAATCCAGCAAAGCTTCTGGGGGACTCACTAGGTTAGGAAATTCAGCCTAAACAGATAATTCTCCCTAACATAAGTTATCCCTGTTGTCCAGTTCCCTGTACACCAATGTTCCAAGTGATGTATACACATTCTGAGAATCCTCAACTACTATGACTCCATCAGAATGTGTAAACAGAATTTTATGTTTGAAATAGGCAGTTGATCCCAGCATCTAATCCCTTAGGTGCATCTGCTGCCTGCTGTGATCATACTTTCAATAAATACTTATTTGATCCTTATTCGGCGTCGTACCTCTCTTAACAAACATATTGACTCTGTTTAGAAAACAATGTTGCAATAACCAGCCAGACATGCTCAAACAAAGTCTTTCTGGAATACATAATGTTGCTGATTGTAGATGGGGGAAGCCAAATTGGAACTGTTTAATTCCTCTAAAAGGCAGTTCAATATGTTGATTTTTACAGATGTGTGTACTATGCCACTGCTTTATTAAATTTGCGGTACCTTTATTCGATTTGGCTTTTTTTTTTGTTTAATAGAATTCTTCAAAAATCGAATAAAAGGATAATTAAATTATGTATACATATTTTTACCTGTAGGTTGAAAAGTAAACTAAACCAGAAAAGTCTAGTCCTTCGGAAATCAGGTTCACATGAAAACATCAATTACGAAAAAGCTGACAGCATGGCACTTGGAATAAGGTGAGTCTACACAGCAGAGCACCATTATCACTTCTAATGTTATGCTTGCATTTCTGTTCTATGGTTTATTTCCAGTACAAAATACATACTTTGCCAAATAAAAATGTCCAATTATGCACGATCCATGTTCCTTTGTAATCGGTATACGGTATAGACTTTCTTTTTGTAGCATAAATTGATTTAACAGGAACTGTATTACATTTCAAAATGTTAAATGAACACATTTTATCCTCACATTCTAAAATCCCACTCATTCATATACATAAATAAAAATAAATAAAATACTGAAATAATGTAATGCATTTTCTTTAGATTAAGAGCTGAACTTCTATTTACTGGAGCTATATAAATAATTCAGTAAAAAAACGTTGTTAAAGGGACGTTATGGTTAAGTTGCGCTACTAAAAACCTATGTAATTCAGTGAAAAAAACTTTGTTACAGCGACATTATGGTTCCAAGTAAAACCGAAAAACCCCTGAAATTCGCCAGTAATGGTAAGCTAAGCTACCATAACTCGGGCCACCACCGTGCACTGCTAAGACTAACACCCACGACATCAAAGATGACATCACAAATGTCATTGATTGTTAGGCAGAAACCTGTGCAGTTCCCTTTGGGAACACTGCAAAAGATTTAGGACTACAGGTGTTAGCAGTAAACCCACTTGGTAGCAGTCTGTACCACCCATATTTACCTGGTAGCTGTGGCTGAGCAGTCAGACTTCCCTCAAGAAGAGTTAGGCAGTATGCAAAGTATACACAATAGGCACTCAGATACAACAATACAAGCAAACACTGACCAGAGCTTTGGTATCAAAGTATATAATTATTTATTTTAAAACACACTGTTTGAAACAGTCCAGCACTCTTATCGTAAAACACTCTACACACAGTTACTATTATAATATATACAACCCTTGTTCCATATCAGGTAAGTCTTAGTTAACACCACTTATTTTCATACAAAGGTGAGTGCTGAACTATAGATGGCACTCCAACAAGTTCATGAAGAAGGGAGGGAAAAAGACAGAATATGGGAAGGTACACCACTCTAAGCTTTAGGAACACTATTAGCAAGGCAGAAGAGCAAAAGTCACTTGTGAGCCAAAGTCCATAGGCTGGGCCCACTCTTAGAGAGAGCAGAGCACAAATGTGCCCAAGATCACACAGTTACCCTAGGCTTAGAAAGTCTTGCAGAGAGTTCAAAAAGAGTTTAGAGAGGCTCAGAAAAGTTTAGCCAGGGTGTCCCAGGCTAACCCAGGTTCGAAAGCCGGGGGCTAAATCTACCCCGTACAGTCGGTGGCAAGGCAAGCCGGGCGGGATACGGTACCTTAAGTGGGAAGGATCCTCCAGCGATGGCAGTTGTTCCTGGCAGCGGGTGCAAGTCTCTTTGTCATCCAGGGGAAGAGAAGATCTCGACTTGGAGGAAAGATGAAGGTCGTTGCACTGCCAGGGAAGAAACCAGCCGCTGAGTTTTCCGGTTAAAGGTATTACCCTTTAATTCGCGGTCGTGGTAAAACGTGGTATCCCGGTTGCCGGGGTGCTTGGCACAGGCAAGGCAGCCACGAGATACGTCGGGAAGGCGAAAAGACGGTGAAACTGGTTATCCCCACCAGTCAAAGGAAGAAGACTCTCCGGCGGGAGATCTCTGTCGTTAAGAAAAGTGGTGAGACGGTCCAGCAGGGCTCCACCGGTGGTGTTGTTGTGGCAGGTCGGCTCAGCTTCTCCCTCATCGGATTCTTAGGTCCTGTGGCGACTTCTGAAGTTCCAGTCCCCAAAGCCCTGCTTTTATGCAGAAAACCCCCATTCACTCAGCCTAGCTGTCACTCAAACATGCTAAGTGGTGAGCCGGCCGGCTCACCACTTGGGACAATCAGGATGGAGTGCGACTTGAGTTGCAAAGGCAACTCAGTCCAGGGTGCCTAAATCCCCCTCCACCCCTCCTAAGTACCCCAGACAGAGTGGCACCACTTTGGAGGGCTTCTGTGGAGAAGCCCGCCAAAAAGTGGAACAAAGGGCTCGACTTGGGTTGGAGTCACAGAAGAGAACACAAACGCCATTTTAGAACCGAGTTTTGGCAAAAAACACCACCCGGAGAATTAATATTAATTAAATAAACCGGCGGTATGTTCGAGGCTATCGTAATTAAATAAATAAAGATAGTAGCCTCGAACAGTGGGAAAATCCCATGGAGACATATTTGCAGTTGAATATAAAAAGTAGTATCCACTGCCACCAGCCAAAACTCGATCAGGGGGGACGGAGACGTGCCCCCTCAACTAACAGACCCCAGGGCAATCGAATTGCCCCAGCCAGTACGTCCACAATATGATGGTTTCTACTGGTTCTGTTCAGAATTTAAGACTAGTAAAGTCAATGGTGACTTTACAGACCCTGGGAGACAGTAGTGAGTCCCAGGGTATGGAGTCTATACTGGGGAGTCACTATGACACCCCTGTGTTACTGACTGCACTGAGGGTGCTGTGTAACATACATCACAAAAACACATGAAGCCCTATAGAGTAAAAGACCCCATAGCCCATTAAACACATCTAGAATCAAAGAAACACACTCAAATCATGTCCAAGAGTGAGGGTAAAAGAGTCTCACTCTTGGCAGGAGAAAAAATAAACCCCAAAAATCCAGCAAAGCTGCTGGGGGACTCATTAGGTTAGGAAATTCAGCCTAAACAGAGAATTCTCCCTAACATTGATGACATCACTGATGACATTACATGTGCATTTACTTTTCATGAAAAGTCTGTACAAGGGGTTCTCATTATAATCTTGATAAAGTGTCAACGGTCATGGAATAAATATCATGAAGTACATAATGCATTAAGCAATGCAGTGATACAAATAGCATGCTATAAATTCTTTAGTATACTAACATACTCATGTAGAAACATAGGAATTGTGTGGAGCATACATGATGGAGGTGCAATAGTAATAATCTTGCCATGTTGAATAGTGAAATGATAAATGCTTTCTTATTAGAGTTTTGTGTTCTCTGTAATATATTTAACAAGTAGCTAATAAAAAACAGTTTCTATATAATTGCATTATTGCAAACAAAACAGAAACAGACAACAACACATTGAAATATCAGCATATACAGGGAAAATGAAGTTAAAAAAAAGAGCAGTATTACCAGACAATCTTCACAACGTAACAGATTATCTTCATGCACAGAAATGATTGCTCTGCTTCAAAGCTACTACTTCCCTATGTATACGTATCACATAATATGACTGGACCCTAAGGAAAGTAGTGTGAATACAATGTATATAAATATGAGCATTTGCAGGGAAAGTACAGTAATAAAAAAACAGCAAAACTATAAAAAAGTTGATAACCTTACTGATCATCTTCATACATACAAAGCATTGCTGTGTTCCAAGTCTGTGTTTTCCATATGCATATATTTCATATGCTGAAAGTGAACCCCAAGTGAATTACTGTAAGAACATATTTGAAGTATAAGTCTACAAATATAGTACTTTCTGAATTTTTTGTTCCTGACTGTTACTGGCCTAGATATGTCAGTAAAGGAAAAAAGAGGGAGACAGATATGTGATGTCATCAGTGATGCCATCAATGACATTTGTGATGTCATCTTTGATGTCCTGGGTGTTAGTCTTAGCAGTGCACAGCGGTGGCGCAAGTTATGGTAGCATTGCTTACCATAACTGGTGAATTTCAGGGGTTTTTCAGTTTTACTGGGAACCATAACGTCCCTGTAACAAAGTTTTTTTCACTGAATTTGATAGGTTTTTAATAGCGCAACTTAACCATAACCTCCCTTTACCAAAGTTTTTTTTTAACTGAATATAGATATACATAGTGTGAATTTGATAGGTGTTTACTAGGATTCCCTTACTTTATATACATGTAACATAGAATAAAGTGAACCCCAAGCTAGTGATTTTGATGTCCGCGGACTGTGCTTATGTCCGCAAACAGACGCAGTCAACATCAAAAACACAAAAACTTAGGGGTTATCTTAGATTGTTGCATCATGCAATATAAACACTGAACAAGTTCAAAAAGCAGCACATGAACACATTATGTATAATAATAAATTAGAAGGTGAACCTATATATGTAAGACATCAACCGTCCATGTACTAGAATGGAATATACCAAAACAAAAAAGATATGCCTCCAACATAATTACCTCACAGAAACTGCACAGCAAAAAGCAACAACAGACCTACACAACAGTAACAACAAAACTTACCAGAAAGTAGTCAGTAAACTTAATTTTTCTTGTATATTTCTAAACTTTCTCTATTAGGAACACTAAAAGTAATATATTTTTTTTACGCAGAAATGTCCAGTACATTGGAATGGCTTGAAGAAAATGTCTCATTTGTTGAAATGAGTGAAGACAGTGATACTAATGGTAGACACTTCTCTATATAATCCAATAACCATTACTTTATGTGTACTTAACACATTCTTTTTTTAACAGACCATACAAACAGTGAAAATAATATACCAAAAGAGACATTAGAAAATGGTCTGCAGTGAATGGAACAAAACATGGATATGCTAATGAAAAATGTCAATCTTTTAAAACATTTTGTGGGGGACCACATAAAAGAAAACATTAAATATCAATGTCCCACATGTACCTGTTCCTCCTCCCCATGTCCCAGTCAATTATCCCTAAACCCTCATCACCAAGAAATATGTTATGATGAGACTTCCATCCCTTCATAACCTCCAATCCATCATCTCCAAACCCCTAATTCCCCTGTATTTGTGTCAGTTTCTGCTTCACCCTCTCTTTCATACATTTTATATTTGTATATAATAATAAAATATTATGTGTGTTGTTACTTTATTCCTCTGTGACTTATTTTTTTTAAAAAGCAGTCAAGGTGTCCACGGACAGCGCGGGTGTCCGGAATGTCCGTACTTGACCAAAATGGAGGTGTCCTAAGAACACTCTACCTGTCCATACTGTCCGCAATCAAAATGGAACTGTTCTTAGAACACACTCGATGTCCGGGATGTCCACAATTAACCAAAATGGAGATTTCCTAAGAACACTATACCTGTCCATACTGTCCGCAATCAAAATGGAACTGTTCTTAGAACACACTCGATGTCCGGAATGTCGGCTCTTAACCAAAATTGAGGTGTCCTAAGAACACTATACCTGTCTGTACCGTCCACAATCAAGATGAAACTGTTCTTAGAACACACTGGATGTCCGTACTGTCTGCAATCAAAATGGACCTGTTCTTAGAACACACTCAATGTCCGGGATGTCCGCAATTAACCAAAATGGAGGTGTCCTAAGAACACTATACCTGTCCGTACGGTCCGCAATCAAGATGAAACTGTTCTTAGAACACACTTCATGTCTGGGATGTCCGCAATTAACCAAAAATGGTGGAGTCCTAAGAATACTATACCTGTCCGTACTGTCCGCAATCAAAATGGAACTGTTCTTAGAACACACTTGATGTCTGGAATGTCCTTAATTAACCAAAATAGAGGTGTCCTAACGACACAATACCTGTTCGTACTGTTCGTAATTAAAATGGGAGTGTCCACACTGTCCGTAGAACATCTATGCACATGCGCACCACACCCATAGGTCCTACGAACATTGCGCCTGCCCGTAACTGTCCGTCGCACGTGTGTCACACTTTTAATTAGTTCGAGGACCCGAACACTGTATGTAGAACACCCGCGTGCATGTGCACAACCGTCCCTGCTTATTTGGTGTCCTGCGGACAGCCGTCCCATTCGCAAACGTGTCCGCAACGTCATCATGTGACCGCACCCACGCTGAGCGTGTGTCCTTATTTGCAGACACTGTCCGGGTCCCCGAACATTTTAAAAGTACTTTTTTGGACAATCCAAAGTATTTTACAGTAAAAGTTCACCATTGCACATGTCCCAGACAATGTCCCTGGCAATCTACATACTTTTTGGAACTTTTTGAGCCTTTTTTTGGTGTTCGAAGTGTCCGCCGACAGCCCAGCAACCCTATAAAATGCCACACCCTAGAATTGCTCCTCATTGTAATTCTGGCTACCTGACAGAGCATTGCTTCTGACTTGCATTCACTGCATTGCTGCTGACATTTGCCTGCTGTCCGTCAAATGGCGACCATGGCTGCTTCAGCTTCATCACCACCCTCACCCCCTCCAACACCACCACCTCCCCAAGGGTCTGCAGAGGGGAACAGGTGTGAGGATGCAGAGAAGATGGATGAATAGGATGAAGAGGATGAAGTAGTGGAAGTCCCTACTACCAGCACTCGCCATGAGTCTTATTTACCACTCTTGATGGAGTGCCAAAAGCTTGTGCGAATAAGGTCATCTGCAATCAGTGCCACATGGTGCTGAGTTGTGGAAGGCCTGGTTGGTATAGCTTTGGTATGACATCAATAAAGCGACACCGAAGGTCGTTCCACGGTGGGGCTATTCCCAAGGTTGTACCTTGCGATAAACGTAGTAGGTTGAGTTCCTCTACAGCATCCTCTGTGTCCGCTCCTGTCACCACAAGAGACACTCCTGTGGGACAGCGCATCCCTCCAGCTGCCTCACAGGCCATTCATGATGCTATTGACCCTTACCTTTCGAGGGTCACAATATTGTGTATGTACTGCGTTGCAGTACTCTGCAGGGGGGAGAACCTTTGGAGTGCTTTCAAGACTTGTTGCTGCAAGAGAGAGTAATGAAGGTTTTCTCAGAGTCCTCTAATGCCACACCGAGTCTGATCAAATGTGGAGTCCCCCAGGGCTCCTGCATTGCCCCTACTCTATACAACCTCTACACCAGACCGCTGTTCCGTATTCTGGACTCACTGGGCATCTCATATACCAACTATGCAGATGACACCAAGGTGCTCATATCCCTATCAGGGGACTATCGCACTGATACGGATACCCTCAACCTCATCTACTCCACCATTCAACCCTGGATGGCAGATAATTGGCTCTGTCTAAACAGTGAAAAACTGAACTCCTGCTGATCGGGTCCCCCCTCACACTGAGCAAACTCGAAAAGGAGTATCAGGCCTTCAATATAGACAACACCTCCATCGCAGTATCACCAACCATTAAGACCTTGGACGTATACCTAGAACCTAATATGACCATGGATAGGCAGGTCAATGCTATAGCCTCCTCAGCAGCGTACCACTCCAAATTGATCAATGCAATCAGGCCATTCCTCAGCCAACAGAACTGCATCACCATAGCCAGAGCTATCATTAGCTCCAGACTTGACTATTGCAATATCCTCTTCATCGGTACCTCTCACAGAAACCTTGCTAAACTCCAGATTACCCAGAACAATGCCTTAAGGGCCGCAACAGGCATCTCACGCAGGGAACACATCTCATTGGTTAGGAGAGAGGCACACTGGCTACCCATTAAAGAAAGGGTGGTCTTCAAAACACTTGCCTTAACACATAAATGTCTTCACAGACTCGCACCCCTGTATCTCGAACAAAGGATCTCCAAACAAACAGCGACTAGACCCTCCAGGGCCACCTATGCCAACCGCATCCTGACTCCTCACACGCGTAGAGTGCGTGCTGGGGTCTCGAGCTTCCCAACAATGGCAGCCTCTCTCTGGAACAACCTCCCGAACGAGATCAGATCAATCGAATCCGATGCTGCCTTCCGCAAGGTCTTAAAAACTAGGCTCTTTGTCTAGAGGGCCTCCTCCTGTACGATTCCTGACATATGCTCCATCACTGAATGTTTTCACACCTAACAATGTATAATAATGTTTCTCTGTAACTCTACCAACCAAAGCATACATTATATACTTCTTGGCCACTTATTGTAACCCTCAAGCAAGCCTTCTTAAGTATCCTTGACAGCGCCTCTATGCCCGTGGGCTGCAGTGCGCTTTACAAATGCAAAATAAATAAATAAATAAATAAAGACTGTGGTCAAGAGCATAAGAAGGTCTGCTACCTACCTAAATATGGCCCACCCTACATCTTCCTCTCTCCACCTGCCCTTTCTTATCCCTGTGGTTGGTGTCCCTTCCTTACCCTTCTTTCCCCTCCTTTCCTTGTGTTTCGTGTTTAAAAAACCCAACAAAAATATAAAACAACAAAAATCCCCCAAAAAAAGGCTCTTTTCAGAGCCGCCTTTCACACTTTAAAAATAGAAGTGACAAATAAATAGTGCAGGGCCCTGTGCATTTTTTAGGCATCCACAGACAGTCCGTTGACATTTATTTTTTGGGTCTGCTGCCCTATAAGAACTATTGCACTTTTCTATGGAAGAAGTGGTGGCTCTGAAAAGAGCGTTTTGGTGGTGTTTTTTTGTGTTTCAAAAACTTCAAATGATTAACACCTACTGCAAAATGTATTCATGTAATTACAAAAAAGGTTGCAATGCATTTTGTATATTTCGCAGAAAAATCTGATTGCCAGCATAAGCTAGATGTACTCCATCTCTGCGAAAAATGTATGTGCTACGAAACATAATATTTTCATTGTGAAAAGAGGACATGCCGACATCTCTTAAAAAGGCAAAACAGCTTTATTGACATTGCTCCTCACTTTCTACATTTGTGGACCAAATGAAGAAGAGCGCAGCCACATTTGTCCTTGCAAGGTCGTTATGAGTCGAGTGTTTTAAGCCAGTGGATAGTTCTGGCTCTGAACTGGTGGTAGGGTAGGTCCTCCCTGCAGGTAGGGGGAAGGGAGTTCCAGAATTGCGCTGCTTTAACTGTAAAGCTGTTACCTCCAGACATAGTTCGTTTGAACCTGGGCACCAGAAGAAGGTTGGTATTGGCCGTTCTCACGGGGCGAGAGAAGGTGGGTCTAGTAAATCTGGAGATGAGGTATTGAGGGGCTGCTTGGTGGAGGCATTTGTGAATCAGAGACACCGATTTAAGGAATATCTTGTCCTTGGTGGATAGCCAGTTGACGGATCTTCTGGAGTCAGAGATGTGGGCTTTCTTTGGGATACTGAGGGCCGCTCTAAGGGCATTATTTTGGAGGATTTGGATTTTGTTTGAGATATATTTGTTACATCCTACATATAGAGTGTTGCAATAGTCCAACTTGGACAGGATCAGTGCCCTGGCCAAGGTAGTACAGTTGGTGGGGGAGAGAAAGGGTTTGGCTGCCCTAATGAGTTTGCAAGTGTACGTGGTGGCGGAGGCCATTGCATTCACTTGTTTGTTGAAGGTGAGGGAGGAATCTAGATAGAAGCCGAGGGTTTTAACCTCCTTAGCTACCTTGATCTTGTTATCGTCAATTATGAAAGATGAGTATTTGTGGCCCAGCTTGTTGAGGTAGTGAGTTGATCCAAGAATAAGGAGTTCCGTCTTGTCATCATTCAGGCATAGACTGTGTGAGGCCATCCATGCCTGGATGATGAGGTACACTTTATTAACGAAGGCCAAATCCTTGTCATAATCCCCCGACAATGGGATTATCCTTGCCTAAACTGTTCCCTCCACAAAGAATAATAATTATGGAGGTAATTAATGGAATAAATGTGCCCAAAATTTGAGGCGCAAGCTGGCATAATCGTGATAAAGCCGGTGCACGCTTGCGAATCGCACGCATGCGATTCATGGAAGACCCTGCACATGTTTATCCCGGGATGTGCGCCAAATCTGCGCTTACCTTACAGGCCACTGCGACTTTCCAAATGCGTGGGCGACAGGAATGGGGAAAGCGCACAACTGCTTGCGCATACACCTAAAAAGGGGGAGGAACACAGGGAATGGGGAACAACATGTGAAAATGTAGGTGTAATGTGGGAAGTACCGCTGGGAAACACACGCAACGCCCACACGCTATTGAGCAACACGTATTCATGGAATCAAATAGGGAAAACCCACGCACTTCAAAACACACGCACACGAACAATTACGTCTGCCACACGAAAGCAGGCGGAAGCGCCCCGCACAGCATAAAAGTCAGCGCAAACAACAAACAAGCATATACTGCTACGATGAATGAATGTCCCATTCCTCGCAACAGTGAGCGTGGGACACAGCAGGAGGAGGAGAATTGCCAGGCCCCACATTTTTTTGCCCAGGACCAGCCTTTTTGGGATGCTTGATGACCAGGTCTATGGCAGGTATAGGTTTCCACCTCATAACATCCTAGACCTGGTCAGGGAGTGGGAGAATGAACTCACATCACCCACCCTGTGCTCCCAGGCATTGAGCCCCTTGGAGAAGGTGCTCAATGTACTGCATTCTTTGGCCACTGGGTCATTTCAGCGGACAACTCTAATAGTGAGGGGCGTCTCACTGCCTACGCAGTCACGTTGACTACACCAGGTGTTGGCAATCATCACTGCGCGCCCCTCAGTTTGCAGGTATATATACATGCCCAGAACACCTGCAGAAAGGCAGGCTGTGGTCCTGGACTTTTACAGGGTGGCACACTTCCCCAAAGTGCTTGGTGGCATAGATTGCACCCATGTGGCCCTACGTCCACCTAGGGCCATTGAGCACATCTATTGAAACCGCAAGCACTGGCATTCCATCAACTTGCAGGTGGTATGCAATGCCAAGGGAATCATCATCTCTGTCTATGCAAACTATCCAGGGTCCACCCATGATAGTTTCATATTCAGAATGTCCGCCCTAACCCGGGCCCTGGAAGCTGGGAAGCGTGGCGACACATGGCTCCTAGGTGAGTACAAATGCCTGTGCACATGCATGCATGTCACACACAGACAAATACACAAGCCCAACTAATGACAACCATTATCACCTTATCAGGGGACAGTGCCTACCCTCTGAGCACCTTCATGATGACGCCAATACGGAACCCCACCACACCAACCCAGGTAAGATACAACGCAGCCCATATTGCAACAAGGGCCATAGTGCAGTGCAGATTCAGAGTGCTCAAGTCACGCTTCCGTGCCCTTGACCGCTCTGGTGGACAGCTACTATATGCACCTCCAGTGGTGTGCAGGATCATTGTGGCAGCATGTGTCCTGCACAACGTTGCAACACGGCATAGCATACCGGTGGACATGGTGGTGCCCCCACAACCCCAACCACACGCACGGCCATTGCACATGGGAGTGGAAAGGGCATGTGGCGAGGCACCCGTACCCAGCTTGAAGCCACATTTTTCACCTAAATTCCAACCCCTGTGGAGTGCACACAGGTCTGGCACATACCAGGTCACAATCGATGAGCAGAAAGGGACAGTTAACTGTCACAACCTTACCACCCTGAGAATGTGTCCAGGAAAGTGCCACATTGTGTGCATCCCGAGCTACTTAAACACAACTAATCCCATATGACCAAAGGGAACACATGGAAGGTGCATACCCACCCCTGCAAAACAGGGCATGAAAGTACTGGTATGCCACCCAAACCCTCCCAACCCCCATGACCCTCGTCTGCCACACCATACTATGGTATGCAATTGCAAATCATCCAACCATATGCACAATACATGCCACAATAGTCATTAAGTGCCCTGTGAGAAATGTAAATGGGCACCAGACAATCACACCTGACATGGAATCACTGACCAAAACCTCACACCATGAAAACGGTGGCACAAATGCATGCCACCAGTGGTGCAAGCAACAAAAGTCAGAATGCCTGTTGGCATGCACATTGGAAAATTGAAAATTGCCAAATCAAACACTGTTAGCTGTGTGTGTGTCCCCTGCAACACACCACTCACTGGACAGCACAGTGAGCGTGCATTGCGTTGGGGAAACCCCTTCAGCATCATTTTAAAAAAGTGCAATCAACCAAATAGTACCCTGTCATGCATTTACACGATCAATGACTCGAAAGTGAACATGGATTGTCGGGACACAGAATGCCTGAGAAGGTAATCTGGGTGCACGTGTGTTCATGGTGTCAACATAGTTGGGTGGGGGGTGTTGCCTAAGTGTTTGCGTCAGTAGGGACATGCATCGAATACATGCATGTGAAATGAAGTGAGCCTCAGTGTCCTGTACACAGCAAATGTGAACATTGCACTCAAGGGCCCCCCTGTGTGTTAAACCACACCCATCCCCTGACACCTCAAAATAAAGCACAACATAGGATCATCCATTGACCAGCAGAACATATCATGTACAGAGTACCCCACATCGACAATGGCAGACAGCGACCCATCACTGATTCATTGAAAATCCTTATACGACCTACACACAAAGTTCAGCAAAACGCCTCAATGACGGAGGGAACAAGGGAGAAGAACAGTACATTCTTACAAGTCCCTCAAACAGTCCACAATGTAAATATGAACAACCAAATCAAAGTACATATTACAAGTTCCTGGAACAATAAGGGAGAGTCCATGGAGGGAATGTGGGAAAACAAAACTAGCATCAACATTGCTATGCCTGACAAAAATAGTTGCAGTGCAGGAGTCACATAAGGAGGGGAGTGAGGGAAGAGGAGGGAAGAGGTGAGGAGAGTAACAAAACAAGTGACAAACAGTGGAAGGTTGACAAAGAATCAAGATAGTGCTGGGGAGGGGGAGAAGAAAGACAGAAGGGAATGGGGGAAGAAACGACCTGTCATCAGTGGTGGATGGACCAATGATAAAAGTAAAAGCCAAAACAATACTAAAAAATGTGAAGGTGGGGGGCGGATGGACAGAGGCAGAAGGGGAAATGTCTGTAAAGAACAAGCGACTACGTATCACCATGCCTGATGGCATTTGGGGTAGTGGTTGAAAATGACAGACAGAGGACAAGGAGGAGGGGAAAGGGTGGTGGAGAGGGAGAGGGAAGAGAGAAGGGAGGAGGGGGCCAAGGTCAAAATGCATGAACGGGGAGATGGGGAAAGAAAGCACACACAGGCGACAGAGGGAAAGAAGATGGTGCAGAGGGAAGGGGATGTGATGGTGAGGGGGGGGGAGATAGAGGGAGACCTGCAGGGGCAGGGGAGACAGGGGGACATCCAAGGGACCCAGAAGGCTGGTGGACAGGGCTAGGCAGGGCCTCCAGTGTGGGCTTTTGGTAGTGGCAGCAAGCATGCGGGTCTGGTAAGCCAGGTCATGCATGGCAATGAGACTTAGGTCAGCATGCATTACCTCACATGTCACACGTGCTTCCTCCTGAAAGGACTGACATGTAAGACAGAGTTCTGCCTGCATGGCCTCACATAACAAATGGAGCGACTCCCAGCTTGTTTAGCTGAGATGGTTCTTTCAAGCAGCACCATCCTGTCTTTTGTCCGCCTACTCTAGTCCATCCAGAGCACAGCCAGAGTAGGTCGGAGGGATTGGTGTTCCACCCTCAGGGCCTCACGGTGTGCTTCTGGATAAGCATCAAGTGCTTGACGCAGAGTAACCATTTCAGCCTGGCGCCATGCCCAGCCTAAGTGAGCGGCACGTGGACTGTGGAGCCCGCTGCTGGAGCACCATTTGCCATACAGAGGGATGGATGGAATGGGCCACACTTTCCATACCTTGAGCAATCATCTCAACTGCCACAATTTCCACACCTTGAGCAATCAACTCAACTGCTCCCCCCTGTTGCTGTGCTATGGCAATCATGGAACGCTCCCACTCAGTTGACCCCGGTGGCACACGCCCACCGCGTTGCCAGACACCACACGTGCTGGGCCCAAGGAGCCATGGTCCTTGCTGGGTTGGAGCTGCCCGCGGCTACAGGACTGCATCCCTCCATCGGTGTTGAGTGTGACCGTGCACCCGTAACCACCACAGGCAGACATTTCAACCCTGTCTGGCCCCATATTGCAGGTGTCGCGGACAGAAGTTCATCCAACACAGGATCACTTACCGGCGACAACATGTCATGATGCAGATCCGGCTCAACATAGTGGTCAGAGGATACATCAGAGCCTGACTCAGAGACAGCTCTGGATGCGCTGGCCTGGAGCACCTATGGGTTCTCGTGGGCTGCCACCCCACGACCACCACTGGTGCCTGGTTGGTCATGTGAACTGACCACCGTGTCTGGGATGACATCTTCCTCCTCTGCCACCAGTGCGTCATCACCTGCAACATAAAGAAAAGAAACAAGGACACGCATGTCAGTAGCACATACCACACACATACAGTTCACAACATTGACAGCCAACTAATGAAACAGGCATGTCACAGGCAACTGAAACCCCAACATGCATACAGTGGCATTGCAATGCAAGGGTATCCCAAAAGCAGAAACGTATGTGTGCAAAATGTGAAGGCAACACCTGTATTGCATGTTGCACATCACCTTTATCACACACAACCTCTAGCAGGCACATATCCAATGCAGAAATGAGAGATGGCAACAAAGAGATGGCACCTAGCATAAGCATGTGGGAACACACAATTAGCCACAGCTAGAAATCAAACCAAACACACCATGACACATGTAACATGCATGTTCATGTGCAGCGCTCAACGGCCATCAACTATGCAGAGTACATGTGTCACAGGAGGCACCTATGCTAGTGCCTTTCTATACAGTGAAAGGTCAGGTCACCATCACACAGCAGCGTTGTGTTTGCATGTTGAAGGGCTGAACTTGGCACAGGAGTGGGTGTGTGCGGTGCAGTGCATGTGTAGCCCCTCAACTTCCAACATCAACATGTACATAGTGATGACAATCTCCAAACATGACGGCAGTGTAAGGGCAATTGCAGCCATCATGTGAAAATGGCATGTAGCATGGATACCGTGAAACACCCACCCTCTGGGCAATAGCAGGGAGGCACTGCATGGCAATGAAAGGTTCCCCACAGAACTGTGCATTGCCAGACAGTGTTGGCATACGTCTATTGCATTTTGTAATTCAAATGTCACTACAGCCGATGAGAAGTGGACATGATGGAGGACAGATGAGGAACAATCAATTGTACACCCATGCATGTAGAAGACACAACACCAGTTCAAACGAGGCAGGGAGAGCCATGTGCATGATACAGATGTGGACAGCCTGAAGTCAAACAGACCTACAGTGAGCATGACATGGCTGTCCAAATGAGATGACACTTGGATCATCCTGGACACATACTACAATAAGCAGGTGGTCAAGGACACCTAGAGGAATACATGGAATGCACATGGAACATGATTGTGCACACATGTGCATGGGGAGCCACTGCCATCAGCACAGTCAGAGTGAGACACACTACACCAAGGACAAAGTATGTATATGACATGATATGACATCTCATCAAGATTGCACCTGTACACAAGTGGCTCTGAGCGCACACAAGCAAAGGGAGGGGAACACGGGAGAAAAGGAATTCAAAACAACTATCATACTGGGCACAGTGACATTGAGAACACACAAGTGCATGGAGAAGGGATAAAGGGTTGAAGAACCTGGAAGGGGGGGAACGTGCCAAACAGAGGAGACCAAAGAAGGAAAATTAAGTCCAATGATAGATAGGCATTCAAAAGGTGGTAGTGCAGCCAGCAAGTGGCAAGTTCAAGATCATTTGGATAGGGCAAATCTGATGAGTGCAGAAGAAGAGTGGGGGACTGTATGGGTACACGCACAGGACCCATTGCAATGGGAGGCCTGGAGGCAGTGCAGCAGGGAGGCTGGGTGAGCAGGTACCAGAGCCCAAAGGACAGAGTGTGTGCAGGAGCACAGTGCCAACAGAGGAAACTGTTCAGCTGGGGAGAAGAGGGGCTAATGCATGAGCAAATAGGAAGGTCTTGAGGTGCTTCCGGAAGCAGAGATGTTTCTCCTCAAGTTTCAACATGGCCAGTTGGCTGTTCCAAAGGGAGAACCCAGCCACACAGATCTGCCCCCAGCTTATCTATTCAATTAACGACTGACCCGGAGGGAGTGTGAGGTAGAGGAGCAAAGGACTCAAGAGGGGAGGAATTGGCAGAGGGTGTCACAAGTCTCTCCCCTTCTCACCTGTCTTTATTGTTTACTCGTGATCTTCGGAGCTGTTCGCAGCTCTTCGGAGCTGTCTTCTTTCGCACTGTTTGGGATTTATATAACCCCGTGCGTGGGTCCTCAGATTCCAGTGTATGGTTTGTAACCCAACTCCAGGATACGTTCAGATTTCGGAGACCAGGAATTAACGAGGTTCGCACTCGGAGACCCGAGTGCGATATAAATCCAGGATATGCAAAGGTAAGGAAAAGGGGAAGGAAGGAAGAACAGGAATTCATGGAACCAGGAACCAGGAATCAAAGGTAAGCGCTGAACGAGCTCTGGCAACACATGTCCGACTACTGCAAGCGGTAGCGTTGAGACGCGCAGAGCCACGGGGGCGTGTCTGCTTTGTAGAACGTAGAGCGTGTAATGCAGAGGCTGGCAAATAGCGTTCTGCGTTCAGCGGCCATGTTGGGAGGACTACTGAATTCAGTCCCTATGGGTCAGGGACCTCGAAGTCCAGAAGGGACGCAAACGGCGGTTCATGAGAGCATGCCTCCTCTGAAACCCATCTCCTCCGGGTTTGCACGGATGTATAAGGTGGTATCTTCGAAGCAAACTGGGGGCATTCATGTTTGTGATGGGTTCCCAGGTGCGTTCACTGGGAGGGTTCCCTTTCGACTCGACCAGATACTGTAGCTGACCACGTCTGTACCTAGAGTCACATATTCTGGAAACATCATATTCTAACTGATCAATGACAATCACGGGGTAGATCTTGGAGCGGTTCGAGAGGACTGGACGTACGGTTTCAACAGAGAAGTGTGAAAGACTGGGTGGATCCTTTTCCAAGATTCTGGTAGTCGGCGTCGAAAGGCCACTGGGTTAATGACTTCCTTTATGGAAAAAGGGCCGCAATACCTGGGAGCCAATTTATTTGGTCGTAGGTGTCGAGGAAGAAGTTTCGAGGACAGCCAGACCTTATCACCTATTGAGTAGTAAGGCACTGGTCTTCTTTTGGAGTCAGCATGATGTTTAACGTCTTTTCGGGCCTTTTCTAGGTGTTCCTTTGCTTCTTTGTGTATGTTGATAAGGGTTTCAATCCAGGAATTAACCGTAAGAACTGGGGTAGGATGTGGGAGAATGGATGGTAGAACCGAAGGCTGGAATCCTTGACTACAGAAGAAAGGGCTGGTTTTGATAGCCGAGTGATCCGAATTGTTGTAGGCAAATTCAGCCACAGGTATTAAGAGTGACCAATCGTCCTGGACCTTGGTGGTGAACCAGCGAAGATATTGTTCTAGAGTTTGATTTACGCATTCAGTAGCCCCATTGGTCTGTGGGTGATAACCTGAGGATAAGGCACGTTGCATTCCCAGTATACAACATAATTGTTTCCGGAACTTGGATATGTACTGGGGTCCTCTGTCAGAAATGATCTTGGAGGGTAGTCTGTGGATTCGGAATATGTGTTCCAGGAAGATTCCGGCAAGTTCAGAAGAAGATGGCAGTTTACATAAGGGTGTAAAATGAGCCATGTGAGTGAACAATCAATGGTCACCATGATAGTTGTGTAGCCCCTGGAAGGTGGCAGTTCCACGATAAAATCTGTGGGGATGAATTCTCAAGGTCTTGTTGGTATCGCTGGTTGGAGTAGGAGACCTGCCGGTTTCTTGTTATCATGTTTGTTTTGATTGCAGATTGCACATGTTTGGATATAAATCTGGACATCATCCTTCATCTTCGGCCACCAAAACAGTCTTTGTATTAGACAGAGGTTGTTGGTGATGCCACGGTGTCCTGAATGAAGAGTATCATGACATAGGCTTGTGATCTTTTGTCGCAGTCTCGGAGTGGGAATGACCAAGCGATTGTCCTTGAACAAATATCCGTCCTTCGTTTTGAGATTCCATCGATTATTACCATTAAACTCCCTCCAGGTCTCAGAGGACTGAGTTTGAATACGAATATCCTCCAGGAGGTTGATTGCTTGGGCAACAAATATTGTGTGGGGAAACATCTTTGGGAAGGATCGATCTTCAAGGATTTCGTAGTCAGGACATTGGGATAAGGCGTTGGCTATTATGTTGTGTGTTCCAGGAACATGATGGATTTGAAATTGAAATTGAACAAAAAAGAAGGCCCAACGGGCTTGATGAATGTTTCTACATTCTAGGGATTGCAGGACTTGAAGATTCCGATGGTCCGTGCGGAACGGAATAATGGGTTTCGCTAGGAGTCAAGGTGCGAGAAAGATAGGTGATGGGGTGCTCTAACTTGTCATCCAACTCCTGTTTCAGGACTGCTCCAATGGTGTAGTTGGAGGCATCAGTTTCCACAAGAAAGGGTCGATGAATGTCAGGTTGGGCTAAAATGGGTGCTTGTGTGAACTCCGACTTTAACTGTTGAAACGCCTTATCTTGGGCTGTTGTCCACTGAAAGGGAGTATCCTTTTTCAACAATGTAATGATCGGATGTACAATCTCCGAAAAGGAGGGTATACATTTCCGGTAGAAGTTTGCAAGCCCCAGGAAGGATTGAATTTGTTTTACTGTAGTTGGAGCAGGCCAGGATAGAATGGAATCTACTTTCGAGGGGTCAATTCCAATTCCTTTTGGGCTAAGGACGAATCCAAGATAGTGAACAGTAGATACATGGAAAAGGCATTTCTCGGGTTTAGCCAGGAGTTTATGTTCACGTAGATGTTGTAAGACTGCCTTTACATGCTCTTCATGCTTCAGATGGTCCTTAGAGTATATCAGTATGTCGTCCAGATATACAATGACGAAGAGGAACAGCATATCGGAGAACACCCGGTCCATAAAACTTTGGAAGACCGCTGGGGCATTGGCAAGTACGAAGGGCATAACCAAGTATTCAAAATGACCAAAGGGTGTTCTAAAGGCTGTTTTCCATTCGTCACTTTCCTTTATACGGATAAGATGGTAGGCACCTCTGAGATCTAATTTTGTGAATACTGCAGCTCCTCTTACTGCTTCCAAGATATCCGAGATGAGGGGCAGCGGGTAGCGGTCCTTGAGTGTGCATTGATTAAGGCCACGGTAATCTAGACAGGGCCTAAGCTCCTTGGTATCTTTCTTGGGAACAAAAAACAATGAGGCTCCTGCCGGGGACTTGGATGGCCGTATGGTACCATTTTCCAAGTTAGTATCCAGGTATTCTCAGAGGGCTATTTTCTCAGGTTCTGATAGAATGAACATCCTCCCAAAAGGAATCACCGCTGAGGGTTCAGTATCGATGGCACAGTCCTCAGGTCTGTGAGGGGGAAGGGCTTGAACTATGGCGGTCGAAAATATATCTGTATAAGCCTGATAGGCCCTTGGAATCTGGATGATATTAGAGACAGTGAGTGGACCTTGCTGGTTTGCTTGCAAGTCTTCAGAGGATCTTGACAAGGAGTCTACGGATACACAGTGGGACATACAATGTTCTGAACCAAGAAACAAGGATCCTGCTGCCCAGTTGATGTAGGGGTTATGCTTTTGTAACCAGGGCATGCCTAGAACCATTGGGTAATGGGCAGATCTTATGATGTCGAATTTGGTTCTCTCTTGATGGTGGTGTATAGAGAGCAGGATCTATTTAGTTTGAAGGGTTATGGGTCCTGAAGAGAGGGTTATGCCATCAATAGCCTCTACAGGTTGCATGATCTCTCGAGTTTCATATGGAATATTATGAGTAGTGACCCAATCATGATCTATGAATATCCCCATGGCCTCGCAATCCACAAATGCCAAAATGGGGTAAGATTCTTTCTTGGAAGGCGATAGAAAGGCCTGCAGAATCACAAGGTTGTTTTGTCCAGGAGTGTTCAAGGATGGAATAGATGTGGAGCAAACATCTCTCTCCCGAAACTGCGCTCCATCTAGGGTCGGGAGCTGGCGTTTCCCGAACGCCGTGGAGGAGCAATAGGACACACTCTCACAAGATGTTTATCAAAGGCACAATACATGCACAGACCAGTGTGAATCCATCGCATCCTCTCTTGCGGGGTTATGAGTCCACGGAATGCCCTAAGTTGCATGGGTTCTGGGTCCGTGGTCGGAGAAGCAGAAGGCTCAGGTCTAGAAGGATGGTCAGTAGTGGCCTTTTGGAAGGGTGACTTAAATTTCTTCTTCTCTGCCTTTCTTTCCTGGATACGAAAGTCGATTTGCAAGGAAAGATCCATGAGTGCCTGGAAGGAACTTGGGCAAGCTACCCTGGCTAGCTCGTCCTTTATCTCTTCATTCAATCCTCTTCAAAAGAGGGTGAAGCTGGCCTCTGGAGACCAGTCTGCTTCCTTGGCGAGTTGTTTAAAGCGGGTCACATAGGTAAGCGTATCCTGGGATTCTTGTTGAAATTCTAGTAAACGTTCTTGAGCACTGTAAACCTGCTCTGGGCGATCAAAAATGGCCTTTAGCGCCTGCACGAAGCCATCATAATCATCCAGGAGGGTGTAACCCGAATTAACTAAGGGAGTTGCCCAGGTCAAGGCAATACCAGTGAGGTGTGACATCATAAACCCCACCTTTGTTTTGGGAGTGGAGAAGTAGTAGGACATAAAGGTGAAGTGCACTAAACATGAATCGAGGAAGGCACGAAGGGTCTTCGAAGAACCATCATATTTATCCACTACTCCTCCCAATAACACGCTTTCTTTAGTTGCGGTGTCACGTGACAAGACCAGCTGTTTCAACGCAGCATTCTCAGCCTTAAGATTTTGGACTTCTGTTGTTAACTCTTGAACTGCGGCCTCCATTTCAGTAACTGTATCAATTTGTTGGCGTCTCAATCTTTCACAAGTCTCTCCCCTTCTCACCTGTCTGTATTGTTTACTCGTGATCTTCGGAGATGTCTTCTTTCGCACAGTTCGGGATTTATATAACCCTGTACGAGGGTCCTCGGATTCCAGTGTATGGTTCGTAACCCAACTCCAGGATACGTTCAGATTTCGGAGACCAGGAATTAACGAGGTTCGCACTCGGAGACCCGAGTACAATAGAAATCCAGGATATGCAAAGGTAAGGATAAGGGGAAGGAAGGAAGAACAGGAATTCAGGGAACCGGGAACCAGGAATCAAAGGTAAGCGCTGAACGAGCTCCGGCAACACACGCCCGACTACTGAAAGCGGTAGCTTAGAGACGTGCAGAACCACGGGGTCGTGTCTGCTTTGTAGAATGTAGAGCGTGTAATGCAGAGACTGGCAAACAGCGTTCCGTGTTCAGTTGCCATGTTGGGAGGATTACTGAATTCAGTCCCCTATAGGTCAGGGACCACGAAGTCCAGAAGGGACGCAAACGGCGGTTCATGACAGAGGGATTGTTGAAAGTATTTCGGACCCAGTCCCAAAAAATCATTGTGCAGAATGCAGAGGGTCTGAAGTATCATCCTTGCATCCACCGGTAGCCAATGAAGGGATTACACAGCTGGAAAGGTAGGATCCAAAGGCATGAGGCCAAGGAAAAGTCTTGCAGTCCTGTACTGGATTAGTGGTAGAGGGCGGAGTGTGGAGGCAGGTCGAATATTGGAAGAGCATGTCACAGTACTCCAACCTTGAGTAACCCAGAGCATGAGAGACTGTGAACATGTAGGTGAACGGTAGGAAAGGCACAGTACCCCTGAGGAGGTGAAGAAGTTAATCTATCTCAAGATACATCAGAAATGTGTGTGGAAAAGGAATGTGTTGAGTCAAAGGTGGTGACCCTGAGGTTGTTGGCCTTGCAGGTGGAGGTAAGATGAGAGCCAAGTGGGGCTGGCCAGAGAGTGAGGGGAAAGGATGGCGAAGGTGTACTGATGAGGAGGATGTCAGTCTTGCTGGCATTCAGACAGAGATCGTTGGCAGTACACCAATTGCAAATGGCAATGAGGCTATCAGAAATAAGGGAGGGAGAAGAGGTGGCCAAGGGCAGCCTGGAAATTAGTTGGTTGTCATCAGCATAGCACTGGAAGTCGTAGCAGAAAATGAAAATGCAGTAGGCTAGAGCTGCCAGGTGCTGTTTGTAAAGTCAGGGCGAGAGGTCAGACCCGTGGTGAACACCACAGGTAGAGAGGGAGATTGAAGAAAGGAAGGAGCCAATTTGTAGCTGGGAGGGTCACACATGCCAAACACACATGTCATTGAGTTAAACGCATCAATACTCACCAGATGATGCATCATAGTCCATCCTCTCTCCCACTCCACAGATTTGTTCTTCTGGGATGAACTCTGAAGCGATCTCCTCATGCTGAGTGAGTTCATCCTCCTCTGGTGGTGGCCCACCACCAGTCACCAGAGACATTGAATAATTGAAGGCACGCTTTTGTTTTGCACTGCGTCGAAGGTCATTATAACCCTTGTAGTAGTCCTGAACCGTGTGCACCTGGAATCCCATGGCTGTCACACCATCTGCAACATGCTGCCAGTGGATCCAACGCTGGTGATGCGTTGTATGGCACTGTGGGCCCACACGCATATCGTGTTGGTGTTCCGACATGTAGTCCACAAGGAAGTCCAGTTCCAACTTGCTGAAAGGCTTCTTCCTTGATGTGCTGGAGGCAGGAGCCGTGTCTGGGGTCCCAGCCTCTTGTGTAGGAGCACGCTTCCTCCTTTTGGCTGGTGGTACTGACCCAGAGTGGCCAATGTGGCCCTGATCAGTGGGGGCAGTTGCGCTGGTGGACTGGACCAAGGCAGTTGGTGTTGGTCTGAGCACAGAAGGTCTGGCTTGGGTCTGACTCACTGCTAGGGTGGTGTTGGCTGCATCTGCACATGCAGTTACCATCACCCGGCTGCTTGGGGCAGCAGATGTCATAACTGCCCCAGATACATGTGCCCCAGTCACAGCTACACTGGACACACGTGACCCGCACCTCCGGACAAGATGGAAATCGTCCTGGGATCTCGTCATGCAACGCAACATGCGCTGACTGACCCAGAGCCCGGGTGGTGGTGTCCACAGCTGCACCTGCAGCTACCACCAGAGGTGGGCCTGTGATAGCAGATGTAAATTGCTGTTGGGTCATATGGGCACCAGGTTGTGATGCAACAGCTGCATCACCAGGAGCCGGAGCGGGTGGTGGCATGTCTGCACCAGCACATGGCCGGGCATCTCGCCCCAGTGGGGCACCCATGCCTCTTCCCCCTCTGTAGCCACCCTGGCCACCCTGGACTCCCTGTCCTCCCTGGTCTCAGCGCCCATGTGCCTGACCACGCCCATCGCTGGGAGGACGCCCAGCTTTGCCGCCCTTAGGCTTTGGTGGCCTTCCAACCATGGCACAGATGGAAAGTAGCTGATGGGAGGTGCACTAAACAATTGTCCTGGGCAATTGGCTAGAAGGGGGCAGTGTACTGGATGGAATAGGTACCCCAGTGCTCCTGCAAGGATGTCTGAGACCCCTGGGGCCAAATGACGGGTCACACAACGCTCAGCCACCCCCAAAAATTACAAAAAAAGAAAGAAATCAATAATTGACAAAATATAAAAAACAATAAATTGTAATTTTACAAAAGGAAAATGTGCACGCGACCCCGGTAGCACACGTGCGTGGATTTAACATCCAGCCGTACGGTGCGGCACCCAGGGACAAAAAAACACATATGCATGGAACACGCAGGCTACTATGACCCCGAAAATGGTACGTGATGCACAGGTGGAAACAAAGTGGGAAAAAGAGCGTGCACGACTCACCGCCTGCCTTGTGTGAAAAAAAAAGAAAAACACACTTGCTTGTGTGCGTAGGCAACACCCCGCTAAAAGAAGAGGTACCAACTTCAAACGCTGTGAAGTAATCGCGTGTGGAACCAGCAGAGTAAACACATACGTCAGTCTCCACGAACAGCACGTACAGTGGACTGCTGGCCTATGCTCACCTTTAACCCGTGCTGAAGGCAACACCCACGTGTGTAACGTCACTGGTGCGCTTACGTGCTAAGGGCCTTTCCTCGAATTACACGCATTCACACGCGGACGTGCTGTTTTTGCATGTGCGGATGCACCCGTGCTGAGGGAAATGCCCACGCATGTTACGTCACATACGCGCTTACACGCTAAGGGCCTTTCCTCGGATTAAATGGATTCACACACGAATATGCTGTTTTTGCACGTGCAGATGCACCTGTGCCGGGGGAAATGCCCGTGCGTGTTATGTCACATGCGCGCTTATGCGCTAAGGACCTTTCCTAAGATTACACGCTGACGTGCTGTTTTTTCACGTGCAAAATCACTCCGTATCAACCTGGCCATGCGACAACACACAGAAGACCACATTCATGCCCAGAAACCCATTTTCCTGCCCCCCAGAGCCCAGACCCGACTCTCACCAGCCATCTGCTGCTGGCCACGTGCCCTGCTATTTGGTGCCTGAACGTCAGCCATCTGCAGGGGTCTAGTTGCTGTGACCACCCCTGCTGGAACAGAAGACACCCGACTGCAGTTCCATCGCTTCACAGCCCAGCAGCAGAACCCAGTTCCCCACCCACACCTGCCTCAGGGGTTGCCATGTCAGGGGAAACAACATCTGAGACCACTGGCACCCCCAGCCAGAGAGGCAGAGGGCTGCCAGCTTCACAGCAGGAGAGGCTGGCATCCTGTTGGAGCAAGTCCTGGTGCATCATGATATCCTCTTTGGAAGAACATGCGCCGACAAGGATGGACGGAGAAGGATCTGGATGGACATCTTGGTTGCCATCAATGTGGAGGGGGTGGCAACCTACCACACGTCCGTAAGCCCTGGGAGGACTTCAGGTCCAGGACCCTCAGGAAGGCCTGGCGCCTCTTCGACGCAGCAGATGCAGAGGGGTGCTGGGTCCACCTTACCAACGACCAGATGAGGGTCCTGGAATGCATACGCCCAGCACTTCACCTCCAGGTCCTTGAGAGGCCCTGCATACTGATTGGACACAGTGCATGTTGAGGTGTGCCAGGAGTGTGCAGCTTGGACATATGTCTGGAAAGGCCCATGTATGGATGTGTATGTGCAGGGACATGAGCCTGCCGCATGCGAGTCCAGTCATGTGTGATGCACATCAATGGAGTATGTGTTCCAAAGCATGATGCACAAATGCATGCGGAGATGCACACATATTAGCGTTTCTGTGTATGTACTATGCCATGGTTGGTGTTTGACACATGGATGCTGCATCCACCTTCATGTACGGGCACGGTGTACATGTGCGTCTGTGTGTGTTTGACATGCCATGGATGCATGTGACACAGACATGTAGGGAGCCGATTGGCAGATGTGACATAGTTGCCGGTGATTGCACTGTGACAGGTTGTGGAGATGTACAGATGCATGTCTGTCTGGTGGCGTGTGTGCATGTGTTTGGCACTCCCCGTGTGGCTTGTGATGTCAGGCTGACCTTCGGATGATCATTCTGTTGTGTGTGTATTGATGCTGCTGCCTGCTGCACCATTCCTGTTAATTTGCGCATGTTTGTGGGTTCAAATGATATGTGTGTTGGGGTGTTTGATGCCATCTGTGAGGTTTGACACTGCCACTCATGTGCAACTGTCATGTGAGTATACAACCATTGTACAGTGCCCTGATGCCTGTGTTCTGTCTCTCCCTGTCTGCAGCGGCAACTGATGAAGAGGGTGGAGACGGTGCTGTGGAGCATTGCGGCAGGGATCCCACCACCAGCTGGAGACGCAAGGCCCAGCTCCCCTCCCAGGTAGTCATCTCTTCGGGGAGTGAGGAGTCTGGTGCTGCATCCATGGCCGCAGCTGCCGCGGGAAGGTCCAAGAGGCAGTGTTTGGAGGTGGACTCCTCGGCAGCAGTAGGGGCAGCTGAGCCCCCACTGGGGACTATGGAGGAAGATGGCACAGAGTCATCCAGGTTGGTGGGGAGTTTGGTTGAGGAGGAGGCCGCGGAAGGCCCACGCACGGGGCCTGGAGGGGGGGAATTCCACTGGTGCTAGTGGTGCAGTCCAGGGGCAGGGACAGGAGGAAGCACAGGCCGCCGTGGAGGTGCCTGTGTGTAATCCTGTCCCCAATCCTGAAACTGCATCATCTGGCACCAGCAGGGATGCCTCAGTCCAGACCCATTTTCAGGGAGGGGATGTGCATGCAACAACTGGCCTTCCTCTCCCTGTGGACGTTGCAATTCGTGACCGTATTGAGCCTGTCCTAGTTGGGATGGCGTTGCGCCAAAGTGGGATTCGGGATGACGTGCAGGTTTCTCGTCTGGACAATGCATGTCATTTTGAATCCCTCTTTGGCTGTGTCGACCTACTAGGACAGGTTGTTGGCACTGGGTTCATCCGTGTGCTGGAAGGTCTTGCGACCCCCTCCTCAACTAAACCCCCTATGCGCCAGTCTCCTCCGTGCCATCTTCCCGCCCAAGTATCACCTGGACCCCCTGTGGAGCTGCCCATGAGCCAGCAGCCAGGCTGGTAGAGGACACATCCCTGCCACAGTCAGGAGTCGGAGGACCAGCAGGGGTGGCCACCCACCAACTGGACCCCAGCAGGAGGAGGACATGCATGCATCATCAAGCACGGCACGTGCACGGCGGCCCCCGAGGATTCCATCAGCCTGGAGGCCGTTGTGGTGCCAGAGGCAGTTGCATCGGAAGCAGCAGCAGGCTCAGAGTGGGAGCGATCATGGCTCAGGGCCATCAACATCAGAGGGGCCGGCATCGGCCGGAGGGCAGGAAGACCCAGGATTGGGAGTGTTTACAAGTGACAGCGGTTGGGACAGCAGATAGATGCGGAGCGGCGGCGGGCGGAGGAGGCACGGCTCACAATGGTCAGGGCGGAGAACCCCATGCACAGGTCATTGAGGCGGGCTGAGTGCATTGAGGCAACTCACAGGGAGTTCGAGGAGGCCATCGCTGCATCCCTGCGAGACCTCGAGGCCAGGGAAGAAGACCGCTTCTGGAACATCGACGTGGAGTTTGATGATGCCCTGGCCCGGAACATCAAAGAGTGAGCCTTTGGACTTGCCTTCTGTCTTTGTACATAGTTCTTTAGGCTTAGGTTTCCTTTGTTTTATATATTTTTTTGGAGTTCATGGACTTTGCTCCACTTTATGCATATAGTTTTTTATTTATAGGATTTTTGGTAGGTTTACTTTTGTTTGGGGATCATGGAACCTTTGGACTTGCACTGTAAATAGTTCAAGACCTGCACATACTTTCGTTATTTTGACTTCCCATGGATCAATGGTTTTATTTTTATTTATTTTTTTACTTTATATGGACATTGGCGATGGACCAATTTTCAGTTTTCATGTCGTGGATTTCTGTTTTTCATTGGATTTCCTTTTTTTTTGGTATTGCTTTCATTATTTCTTAATTTGCAAGTTTGATTTTCATTATGTTATTTCATTATTTTAATACATTTCATATATTTTCATTATTGGTGTTGTGTACTCCATTGGTTTTGTTCATGTCTCTATGAGCATTGCCACAGTCATGTGTTGCCACTGTGTGGCTCTGTTGTACATTTATGGATAGCCATGCTGGTTCTTTTAAGACTCTCATGGCATGGGTAATTTGGGAGTGAATGCAGTGGATGGTTGCGTGCTTGTACTGGGGGCAGGGGGGATTTGGGTTGGCATTAGGGCCATGGTTCTGTTTTGTTGTGACATGGTGTTTGGTGGGCCATGTGTCGGGGCCTGCTGGCAGGTGCCGTCAATGGGGCGTGGGTGGGGGGTGGGGCATGAGTCGGGGCTTGCTGGCAGGTGCCTGTCAATGGGGGGGTGGGTGGGTGGGGCGACATGACTCGGGGCCTGCTGACAGATGCCCTCCAATGGGGGGTTAGGACATGAGTCGGTGCCTGCTGGCAGGTGCCCGTCAATGGGGGGTGGAGGGGTGGAGGACATGAGTCGGGGCCTGCTGGCAGTTGCTCATCAATGGGGGGTGGGTGGCTGGGTGGGGGGGACATGAGTCGGGGCTTGCTGGCAGGTGTCCGTTAATGGTGGGTGGGTGGTAGGACATGAGTCTGGGCCTGCCGTCCGGTGCCCGTCAATGGGGGGTGGGGGACATGAGTCGGGCCTCCCAAGTGCATGGTGACATGTGGCCTGCCTGTGGGGCATGCCCAGGGGTGAAGGGCTGCCTGCGGGGAATGGTCATGGTGGATGGGCTGCCTGTTGGCATGCCCAAGGGTGAAAGGCTGCCTGCGGGGCATGGTCAGGGTGGATGGGCTGGCTGCGGGGCATGTCCAGGGGTAATGGGCTGCCTGCAGGGCATGGTCAGTGTGGATGGGCTGCCTGCGGGCCATGAGGAGGGTGGAGGGCCCCACCCGGGAGGGCCCACACTGCCCAATCGCATGTAAAACACCCTGCACACCCGTCGGAATACGTGTATCCCGCTCGTGCCAGCGAAAACGCATGGAAAACTCCCTGTGCACCCCTCAGAATATGCGTACCCTGCTCGCTCCAGCGAAATCACATGTAAAACACCCTGCGCACCCCTCTGAATATGAGTACCTGCTCGCGAGAGCGAAATCGTGTGTAAAACTCCCCGCGCACCCCTCGGAATATGCGTACGCCACTCGTGCCAGCGAAAACGCATGTAAAACTCCCGGCGCACCCCTCTGAATACAGGTACCCCGCTCGTGCCAGCGAAAACACATGTAAAACTCCCCATGCACCCCTCTGAATACGCGTACCCCGCTCACGCCAGCAAAATCGCATGTAAAACTCCCTGCGCACCCCCAGTATACACGCAAGCAGACCATCCACCCTGACCATGCACCGCAGGCAGCCCATCCACCCTGACCATGCCCCGCAGGCAGCCCATCACCCCAGAGCATGCCTCGCAGGCAGCCCTTCACTCCTGGGCATGCCCCACAGGCAGCCCTTCACCCCTGGGCATGCTCACAGGCAGTTCATCCACCCTGACCATGGCTCACAGGCAGCCCATCCACCCTGACCTTGCCCCGCAGGCAGCCACTCACCCCTGGGCATGCCTCGCAGGCAGCCCTTCACCCTTGGGCATGCCCCACAGGCAGCCCTTCAACCCTGGGCATGCCCCACAGGCAGCCCATCCACCCTGACCATGCCCCACAGGCAGACCATTCACCCTGACCCTGACCTGAAGGCAGTCCATCCACCCTGACCATGCCCCGCAGGCAGCCCTTCACCCCTGGGCATGCTCCGCAGGCAACCCACACCACAGGGGGGAGTTTTACCATGCGATTTCACTGGCGTGAGCGAGGTACGTGTATTCAGACGGGTGCGCAGGGTGTTTTCCACATGATTTCACTGGCGCGAGCAGGATACGCATATTCCGAGGGGTGCACGGGGAGTTTTTCTCACATTTTCGCTGGCGCGAGCGGCGTGCACCTATTCATAGGGGTGCACGGGGAGTTTTCAAGCATTTTCGTGGTTGGGGGGTTTATGCTGGTCCACTGACCTTTGTGCCATGTTCTGGATTTGTGCGGTGTTTTTGGCGCACGGGGAGGGGTTGGGGCATAACTGGCACTGCTGCAGTGTCGCTGCGCCACTCTGAGCCACGGCTGATTATGGATGTTAGTATCCATGAATACGCAGTGCGTCAAAATGGCTTTTGGCGCACACGGGTGGCGCAGACTGGCTCACGCTCCCTCTGTGCACCAGCCGCATGCGCCACTTCTGCGCTTAATTCTATGAATTACCCCCATAATATTATGTTTAAAACGCCAGCGCGCATTGAAATTTAAACGTGATCCTTTTGGGTACGAAGAGCGGGAAAAAATGCACTTAAAAATGAAAGAGATATTTAACACTACCCTTGTATGTTGTAACAATTATAACTAAGAACCTAACATTTTCATCCTCCTCTGGTGGTGGCCCACCACCAGTCACCAGAGACATTGAATAATTGAAGGCACGCTTTTGTTTTGCACTGCGTCGGAGGTCATTATAACCCTTGTAGCAGTCCTGAACCGTGTGCACCTGGAATCCCATGGCTGTCACACCATCTGCAACATGCTGCCAGTGCATCCAACGCTGGTGATGCGTTGTATGGCACTGTGGGCCCACACGCATATCGTGTTGGTGTTCCGACATGTAGTCCACAAGGAAGTCCAGTTCCAACTTGCTGAAAGGCTTCTTCCTTGATGTGCTGGAGGCAGGAGCCGTGTCTGGGGTCCCAGCCTCTTGTGTAGGAGCACGCTTCCTCCTTTTGGCTGGTGGTACTGACCCAGAGTGGCCAATGTGGCCCTGATCAGTGGGGGCAGTTGCGCTGGTGGACTGGACCAAGGCAGTTGGTGTTGGTATGAGGACAGAAGGTCTGGCTTGGGTCTGACTCACTGCCGGGGTGGTGTTGGCTGCATCTGCACATGCAGTTACCATCACCCGGCTGCTTGGGGCAGCAGATGTCATAACTGCCCCAGATACATGTGCCCCAGTCACAGCTACACTGGACACACGTGACCCGCACCTCCGGACAAGATGGAAATCGTCCTGGGATCTCGTCATGCAACGCAACATGCGCTGACTGACCCAGAGCCCGGGTGGTGGTGCCCACAGCTGCACCTGCAGCTACCACCACAGGTGGGCCTGTGATAGCAGATGTAAATTGCTGTTGGGTCATATGGGCACCAGGTTGTGATGCAACAGCTGCCTCACCAGGAGCCGGAGCCGGTGGTGGCATGTCTGCACCAGCACATGGCCGGGCATCCCGCCCCAGTGGGGCACCCATGCCTCTTCCCCCTCTGTAGCCACCCTGGCCACCCTGGACTCCCTGTCCTCCCTGGTCTCAGCGCCCATGTGCCTGACCACGCCCAGCCCTGGGAGGACGCCCAGCTTTGCCGCCCTTAGGCTTTGGTGGCCTCCCAACCATGGCACAGATGGAAAGTAGCTGATGGGAGGTGCACTAAACAATTGTCCTGGGCAATTGGCTAAAAAGGGCCAGTGTACTGGATGGAATAGGTACCCCAGTGCTCCTGCAAGGATGTCTGTGACCCCTGGGGAAAAATGACGGGTCACACAACGCTCAGCCACCCCCAAAAATTAGAAAAAAAGAAAGAAATCAATAATTGACAAAATATAAAAAACAATAAATTGTAATTTTACAAAAGAAAAATGTGCACGCGACCCCGGTAGCCCACGTGCGTGGATTTAACATCGAGCCGTACGGTGTGGCACCCAGGGACAAAAAAACACATATGCATGGAACACTCAGGCTACTATAACCCCGAAAATGGTACGCGATGCACAGGTGGAAACAAAGTGGGAAAAAGAGCGTGTGCGACTCACCGCCTGCCTTGTGTGAAAAAAGAAAAACACACGTGCTTGTGTGCATAGGCAACACCCCGCCAAAAGAAGAGGTACCAACTTCAAACGCTGTGAAGTAATCGCGTGTGATTCCAGCAGAGTAAACACATACGTCAGTCTCCACGAACAGCACGTACAGTGGACTGCTGGCCTGTTCTCACCTTTAACCCGTGCTGAAGGCAACACCCACGTGTGTAACGTCACTGGTGCGCTTACGCGCTAAGGGCCTTTCCTCGAATTACACGCATTCACACGCGGACGTGCTGTTTTTGCATGTGCGGATGCACCCGTGCTGAGGGAAATGCCCACGCATGTTACGTCACATACGCGCTTACACGCTAAGGGCCTTTCCTCGGATTAAATGGATTCACACACGGATATGCTGTTTTTGCACGTGCAGATGCACCTGTGCCGAGGGAAATGCCTGTGCGTGTTATGTCACATACGCGCTTATGCGCTAAGGGCCTTTCCTCAGATTACACGCTGACGTGCTGTTTTTTCACGTGCAAAATCACTCCGTATCAACCTGGCCATGCGACAACACACAGAAGACCACGTTCATGCCCAGAAACACATTTTCCTGCCCCCCAGACCCGACTGTCACCAGCCATCTGCTGCTGGCCACGTGCCCTGCTATTTGGTGCCTGAACGTCAGCCATCTGCAGGGGTCTAGTTGCTGTGACCACCCCTGCTGGAACAGAAGACCCCCGACTGCAGTTCCATCGCTTCACAGCCCAGCAGCAGAACCCAGTTCCCCACCCACACCTGCCTCAGTGGTTGCCATGTCGGGGGAAACAACATCTGAGACCACTGGCACCCCCAGCCAGAGAGGCAGAGGGCTGCCAGCTTCACAGCAGGAGAGGCTGGCATCCTGTTGGAGCAAGTCCTGGTGCATCATGATGTCCTCTTTGGAAGAACATGCGCCGACAAGGATGGACGGAGAAGGATCTGGATGGACATCTTGGTTGCCATCAATGTGGAGGGGGTGGCAACCTACGACCTACCACACGTCCGTACGCCCTGGGAGGACTTCAGGTCCAGGACCCTCAGGACCCTCTGCATCTGCTGCGACCCTTTGACGCAGCAGATGCAGAGGGGTGCCGGGTCCACCTTACCAACGACCAGATGAGGGTCCTGGAATGCATATGCCCAGCACTTCACCTCCAGGTCCTTGAGAGGCCCTGCATACTGATTGGACACAGTGCATGCTGAGGTGTGCCAGGAGTGTGCAGCTTGGACATATGTCTGGAAAGGCCCATGTATGGATGTGTATGTGCAGGGACATGAGCCTGCCGCATGCGAGTCCAGTCATGTGTGATGCACATCAATGGAGTATGTGTTCCAAAGCATGATGCACAAATGCATGCGGAGATGCACACATATTAGCGTTTCTGTGTATGTACTATGCCATTGTTGTTGTGTGACACATGGATGCTGCACCCACCTTCATGTACGGGCACGGTGTACATGTGCGTCTGGTGCTGCATCCATGGCCGCAGCTGCCGCGGGAAGGTCCAAGAGGCAGCGTTTGGAGGTGGACTCCTCGGCAGCAGTAGGGGCAGCTGAGCCCCCACTGGGGACTATGGAGGAAGATGGCACAGAGTCATCCAGGTTGGTGGGGGGTTTGGTTGAGGAGGAGGCTGCGGAAGGCCCACGCACGGGGCCTGGAGGGGGGAAATTCCACTGGTGCTAGTGGTGCAGTCCAGAGGCAGGAGGAAGCACAGGCCGCCGTGGAGGTGCCTGTGTGTAATCATGTCCCCAATCCTGAAACTGCATCATCTGGCACCAGCAGGGATGCCTCCGTCCAGACCCATTTTCAGGGAGGGGATGTGCATGCAACAATTGGCCTTCCTCTCCCTGTGGACGTTGCAATCCGTGACCGTATTGAGCCTGTCCTAGTTGGGATGGCGTTGCGCCAAAGTGGGATTCGGGATGACGTGCAGGTTTCTCGTCTGGACAATGCATGTCATTTTGAATCCCTCTTTGGCTGCGTCGACCTACTAGGACAGGTTGTCGGCACCGGGTTCATCCGTGTGCTGGAAGGTCTTGCAACCCCCGCCTCAACTAAACCCCCTATGCGCCAGTCTCCTCCGTGCCATCTTCCCGCCCAAGTATCACCTGGGCCCCCTGTGGAGCTGCCCATGAGCCAGCGGCCAGGCTGGTAGAGGACACATCCCTGCCACAGTCAGGAGTCGGAGGTCCAGCAGGGGTGGCCACCCAACAACTGGACCCCAGCAGGAGGAGGACATGCATGCACCATCAAGCAGGGCACGTGCACGGCGGCCCCCGAGGATTCCATCAGCCTGGAGGCCGTTGTGGTGCCAGAGGCAGTTGCATTGGAAGCAGCAGCAGGCTCAGAGTGGGAGCGATCATGGCTCAGGGCCATCAACATCAGAGGGGCCGACATCGGCCGGAGGGCAGGAAGACCCAGGATTGGGAGTGTTTCCAAGTGACAGCGGTTGGGACAGCAGATAGATGCGGAGCGGCGGCGGGCGGAGGAGGCACGGCTCACAATGGTCAGGGCGGAGAACCCCATGCAAAGGTCATTGAGGCGGGCTGAGTGCATTGAGGCAACTCGCAGGGAGTTCGAGGAGGCCATCGCTGCATCCCTGCGAGACCTCGAGGCCAGGGAAGAAGACCGCTTCCGGAACATCGACGTGGAGTTTGATGATGCCCTGGCCCGGAACATCAAAGAGTGAGCCGTTGGACTTGCCTGCCGTCTTTGTACATAGTTCTTTAGGCTTAGGTTTCCTTTGTTTTATATATTTTTTTGGAGTTCATGGACTTTGCTCCACTTTATGCATATAGTTTTTTATTTATAGGATTTTTGGTAGGTTTCCATTTGTTTGGGGATCATGGAACCTTTGGACTTGCACTGTAAATAGTTCAAGACCTGCACATACTTTCGTTATTTCGACTTCCCATGGATCAATGGTTTTATTTTTATTTATTTTTTTACTTTATATGGACATTGGCGATGGACCAATTTTCAGTTTTCATGTCGTGGATTTCTGTTTTTCATTGGATTTCCTTTTTTTTTGGTATTGCTTTCATTATTTCTTAATTTGCAAGTTTGATTTTCATTATGTTATTTCATTATTTTAATACATTTCATATATCTTCATTATTGGTGTTGTGTACTCCATTGGTTTTGTTCATGTCTCTATGAGCATTACCACAGTCATGTGTTGCCACTGTGTGGCTCTGTTGTACATTTATGGATAGCCATGCTGGTTCTTTTAAGACTCTCATGGCATGGGTAATTTGGGAGTGAATGCAGTGGATGGTTGCGTGCTTGTACTGGGGGGTAAGGGGGATTTGGGTTGGCATTAGGACCATGGGTCTGTTTTGTTCTGACATGGTGTTTGGTGGGCCATGTGTCGGGGCCTGCTGGCAGGTGCCCGTCAATGGGGCGTGGGTGGGGGGTGGGGCATGAGTCGGGGCCTGCTGGCAGGTGCCCGTCAATGGGGGGGTGGGTGGGTGGGGCGACATGACTCGGGGCCTGCTGACAGATGCCCTTCAATAGGGGTTTAGGACATGAGTCGGGGCCTGCTGGAAGTTGCTCATCAATGGGTGGTGGGTGGCTGGGTGGGGGGGACATGAGTCGGGGCCTGCTGGCAGGTGTCCGTTAATGGTGGGTGGGTGGTAGGGCATGGGTCTGGGCCTGCTGGCCGGTGCCCGTCAGTGGGGGGTGGGGGGCATGAGTCGGGCCTCCCAAGTGCATGGTGACATGTGGCCTGCCTGCGGGGCATGCCCAGGGGTGAAGGGCTGCCTGCAGGGCATGGTCATGGTGGATGGGCTGCCTGTGGGCATGCCCAAGGGTGAAAGGCTGCCTGCGGGGCATGGTCAGGGTGGATGGGCTGGCTGCGGGGCATGTCCAGGGGTAATGGGCTGCCTGCAGGGCATGGTCAGTGTGGATGGGCTGCCTGCGGGCCATGAGGAGGGGGGAGGGCCCCACCCCACCCGGGAGGGCCCACACTGCCCAATCGCATGTAAAACACCCTGCACACCCGTCGGAATACGCGTACCCCGCTCGTGCCAGCGAAAACGCATGGAAAACTCCCTGTACACCCCTCAGAATATGCGTACCCTGCTTGCTCCAGCGAAATCGCATGTAAAACACCCTGCGCACCCCTCTGAATATGAGTACCTGCTCGCGAGAGCGAAATCGTGTGTAAAACTCCCCGCGCACCCCTCGGAATATGCGTACGCCACTCGTGCCAGCGAAAACGCATGTAAAACTCCCTGCGCACCCCTCTGAATACAGGTACCCCGCTCGTGCCAGCGAAAACACGTGTAAAACTCCCCATGCACCCCTCTGAATACGCATACCCCGCTCACGCCAGCAAAATCGCATGTAAAACTCCCTGCGCACCCCCAGTATACACGCAAGCAGACCATCCACCCTGACCATGCACCGCAGGCAGCCCATCCACCCTGACCATGCCCCGCAGGCAGCCCATCACCCCAGAGCATGCCTCGCAGGCAGCCCTTCACTCCTGGGCATGCCCCACAGGCAGCCCTTCACCCCTGGGCATGCTCACAGGCAGTTCATCCACCCTGACCATGGCTCACAGGCAGCCCATACACCCTGACCATGCCCCGCAGGCAGCCACTCACCCCTGGGCATGCCCCGCAGGCAGCCCTTCACCCCTGGGCAAGCCCCACAGGCAGCCCTTCACCCCTGGGCATGCCCCACAGGCAGCCCATCCACCCTAACCATACCACGCAGGCAGCCCATCCACCCTGACCATGCCCCGCAGGCAGACCGTTCACCCTGACCCTGACCTGCAGGCAGTCCATCCACCCTGACCATGCCCCGCAGGCAGCCCTTCACCCCTGGGCATGCTCTGCAGGCAACCCACACCACAGGGGGGACTTTTACCATGCGATTTCACTGGCGTGAGCGGGGTACGTGTATTCAGACGGGTGCGCAGGGTGTTTTCCACATGATTTCACTGGCGCGAGCAGGATACGCATATTCCGAGGGGTGCACGGGGAGTTTTTCTCACATTTTCGCTGGCGCGAGCGGCGTGCACCTATTCATAGGTGTGCACGGGGAGTTTTCAAGCATTTTCGTGGTTGGGGGCTTTATGCTGGTCCACTGACCTTTGTGCCATGTACTGGATTTGTGCGGTGTTTTTGGCGCACGGGGAGGGTTTGGGGCATAACTGGCGCTGCTGCAGTGTCGCTGCGCCACTCTGAGCCACGGCTGATTATGGATGTTAGTATCCATGAATACGCAGTGCGTCAAAATGGCTTTTGGCGCACGCGGGTTGCGCAGACTGGCTCACGCTCCCTCTGTGCACCAGCCGCATGCGCCACTTCTGCACTTAATTCTATGAATTACCCCCATAATATTATGTTTAAAACGCCAGCGCGCATTGAAATTTAAACGTGATCCTTTTGGGTACGAAGAGCGGAGAAAAATGCACTTAAAAATGAAAGAGATATTTAACACTACCCTTGTACGTTGTAACAATTATAACTAAGAACCTAACATTTTTGTGTATTCATTATTCATTTTAAATAACGATCACAAATCACTGTATGTTAATTTATATAAAGGAGATGCAGCTTATATGGAATACTGAAAAATAAAGCTTTCTAGGGAAAAAGAAAAATGAAGGGTATTCGGTTTGACTGAAATCCGATTATGTATTTATTGGTACAGTGGGCGTTGTGTCCATAAGTACAATGGCTAGCATTCTCATGATGTAGCACGGCAATGTAAATAAATGAATGTTACACCGGGCGGCTGTCATGATTGAAGGTTGCGAAACCGTCCGGGCGCTGTGTGGCGCGCAAGTAACTAAAACATGGCACTAAATATAGGAGTGATATTAATAATAAAGTCGCAGTCGTAATAAGTCAGCATTATAGAATTGCGCGAATGCGCAGTAAATGGGAGGTTGAAATACTGTGGCCGACATTTTAGTACGATTTAACTAATCTTCCCACTATAATATGTTTGTATAGATAGATGGATAGATAGAACAAGAAAAAAGTATTGTAAAATTACATATTGACTACTATTCTTACCCATTTGCAGCATTTTGCACCATGTGTTAGGCAGTGGCATCACGCTTTACATAATCACCTGCTGTCTCTGCTCCTCCTGACAAATGATCCTGCATTACCACCAAAATGGATTGACATGCTGGCAGTAATGCAATGATTCTAAAGGTGCTATATAAATAAAAAATTAAATACAAAAATACAAATGTAATCTGCCTAAAATGACCAGCTGGTAAAAGTAAACCAATTCCATAGGTATCCATTGTAAAGGCAACCTGCAATTGTACATCGTGAAGCTCATTTACATGTTTCCGTTAACTACGTGGTTGAAAAGTTAAATATAGCACAGCGGGTCTTTTTGCATTGTAAATTCAAACAGATGTGGTTCCCTATGTGCAATCCATATGCCATATTGAAATGACCCACAAAGACATGTTTCCAGAGCAAAATGCATTTGAGCTACTTTGCATACCCGCAAAGGATTGTTCTGAGGCTCTGAAGTGGAGGTGAACTTTCAGGGATGGCTAGTGGGTGGAACATTGCATGTGTGGCTTGTTGGCTGAAATGGCTGATTCAACTTCCACGTTTCAGGTAGAAATGCGTTTTGTACATTTCGGAAACACAGCATAACAGGTCAATAAAGTTATGTATACAATAGTGCTACATTATAAGACAAAGAGACATTTGTAGAGCAAAATGTATGACTTGTTGAGTGTTTACATATCCACATTGCATTGTTCAGTGGCTCTAAATTGAAGGATACCTTTTAGGGGTGGCTATTTGTAAAGTGCACATGCCGATGGAACCAAACAGGCACACCTGTATCTAGGTGCCGGTGTGATACCGAAGAAGTGCCAAGACAAACCAGCCAAGGGAAATAGGTGAGAGGTTATGGGTCCAAAGATCTATGAAACAGATACGTTTTGCGTTGTCTTTTTTCGGAATATTTCCAGTGAGTCAATTGCACATTTTAAAAAAGCCACTGGAATCTGTCTGTCACCTCTTCTGAGGCAGTTTGTACATGGGATGGCCACGAAATGACAGTTTTCTAATCTCAAACTTCTGCTTGGCTGATACCAGGTAAAGAGAGATCAGAGATCAAGAGGATCCAATTCAGCATGCACTTAAATACCAGACACACTATTTTACAAGAGACCTGCTGCTGTGCAGGGAGCCAATAGAGTTCTCAAAAAGAAGGCGGGAGGGCTCAAAATCAGGTAGCCGAAAAATGAGGTGGACAGCGACGTTTCGTATCTTTTGTAGTTTTTCAGTGAGTTTTCTTTGGCATCCCCACGTGTAGTGCATTGCCGTGGTCATGATAAGGATTAATGAGGGAGCCAAACACAATGGCATGTTTGATCTTGGGAATGAATGGGAGAACTCGTTAATGGAATCAAAGGCAGAAAAAAAGCCTCTCTTTATGGTGGGCGAAAGAGAGAGGTCCGATTGCCGGATGACCCCCCAAACGTCTTACTTTGGAAGAAAATGAAGTAGGATGGGTGAAGAGGCATGGAGGAGTTGGCATCCTCTGTGGGTCCCTGGAAGAGTTTGTGGGTGGTTGCAAAACATATTTAATTGCTCAATTTAGAAGGATGCCACACAGATGATTCACTGATGAAGGTAAAACATGTATGTGGTTGTCTGCATTCATAAGGGGTGTCTGACTTCGATTTGTAATGCTGTTTATAAAATGGCACAGCCTGTTAAGATAAAGGAGATTTTTTTTTTAAGCAAAACACATGCTTTAAGATAAGTTCAAAGCCACAATGCATTGCTTAGGCTCTGAACTGAAGTGAACTTCCAGGGATGGATGCTGGGCAGTGCTGTGTCATGTGTGTCTTGTTAGCCCTACAGGGTACATTCTACTCTCACGTTCACACTGAAGAGCTCTTAATTCATTTTAAAGCCACAGTAATATGTATAGCATTTCATTGCAAAAACAACTGCCACTTTGTACTTTTGTAGTAGGCCCTGGTGATATGAATAACTACTCATTGCTACTAGCTGTGTTAAATTCTGAGCGCTTTGAAGCAATGATAATGATATGTAATTTATATAGCGCCTTAATCCAAAGCGCTTTTACACAGCACATATTTACATACAATATCACCCAACCGAAATTGGTACTCATTTATCGACCTCGGAAGGAGGAAAGGCTGAGTTGGCCTTGCAGATCACGCACAGATCGCAGCAGCGAGCGCTCAACCCGCTGAACATTCTTACCGGCTGTGTTCACCATCACTGAGCTAGCTCACTTAGCGATTTTGTTAGTGACGATAATGGCCGAAGTCAATGTTGTTAGGTTTAACATAGGAAATAATATTAGGGCATGTTGAAATGTAATATGGCAATGTTTACTATGCTGCTTATCTTGCCAAGAGATAACACGCATTTCACCATGTTCACAGGCTGTTAGAAGACCCTGTCTCACTGAGTACATTTTTCCGACAATTTCTCTCTATTATGTACAGTGCATCCCTCGATGAAGTTGCCAGTTGGGGAGAATCCTTTGAAAAACTGCTTTCTCACAAAGGTAAGTCGCATCTTTTCCTGCTTTAAATAGAATAATGACTCCAACATGTATAACAATACTGGGTTGTTGCAGTTAGGCTTCGCATTCATTATAGTTCGTGAAAAGGTGGGGTTTCTGCTGTGTCTGCGCCCCCTTGCTTCGGAGTACTAAGAGTGGAAACATAGAATAAAGTTTCATACTCTGAACGAGACTAATCGTATTACCTCAGCATAGCTGTGGTACCTCTCAAATCAGCATTATAGTAGTGGGGGTCTAATCAGGTGAGCAGAAGAGGATTCTCATAGGAACACGAGTGCTTCTTAAAGCAAAGTAGAAACCTAAATACTCAGCATTCCACTACGGGTGGATTAAAATGTTGCTGATGGAGCAAAATTGGCAAAGCCTGGCCATTGGTCCCATCCCGCCAGTAAAGAGGACATCTCAGGGGTTTCCTTGTTTTACTCCTGGCAGTCATTGTTGGGCATGCAAAAATCGAGACCATTGATGACGCCAGACTTTATTGTGAAAACTGACTGGCAGAAGTTTAGCCATTTTCATTTATCAGACCACACAGAGAATGCGGGGCTGCCAAATGAGCACAATATGCACACAGTGGTTATATTATATATGTTGTTATCTTACAAAGTGGGTATAATTGCACCCACTCGGGGAGGCCGAAGGAGACTCAAAGACAATTACACAACAACAGTAGAATGGCCGAGGGGGCCGATTCTTCTATATGCTCTTCTGCTCATCAGGACATAATCTGCCACGTTGCACAAACCTAGTTACCATTCAGTGGTAGATAGCACCAGGTTAAAGATTGATTATGTTGTTGGGCACAGCCTTAGGTAGGAGATCCTTACCAGTGTGAGTGTAGCCAATGTACAACTGCAGTAGGCAGCAGGGAGAAATATGCATGGGGCATGCCCCAAGTAACTACACCTTGCTGCAGCCTTACCTAGTTGTAGTACTGATTGATATTATGGAGATGCTGGAGAATGGATAACAAAATATACAAAATAAAAACGTATTTAGTTCTCTTATTGAGGATGTTTTGTACAGATGTTGTTAATATGTTATTTGTAGGAGGTCCAGGACTTTTGGGGGCTGATGTGCAGTGATTCAATCATTTGAAGGGTTTCAGGTTTGGTGAGCTCAGTTTCATGCCTCTCAAAGGCAATGGATTGTTGCCAGATGCACTCTAGGCCAGCCCTTAAAAAGACCCAGACTCACAAGCTTCCCATAGGCCAGACCCTACCGTTTGCTCATGATTGCACGGAAAACAATCCTGTTAAGAGATTTGACACGCATTTATAATACCCAGCTCCATGAGTCAAAGGACTCACACATGATTAGTTGTGCCTCCTGCCTACTGGTCTTATAGAGGCGCAAGATTGATAGGTAAGGTGATTGTACCACCACTGATCTTGTGAATGGACACGCTTGCCATATTCACTGAGCTTCAAAAGGACTGCAAGTACCACAACTGACACGTGTCCATCCCTACCTGCCCTCCCGAGAAGCTGTGCGTTTTTTCTTTTAGTTGTTTTCTTTGTCTTCCCTTCTCTTTAGTTCCACTGACCCCTCACCCACTTAACACAGTATACCATAAAACATTGAACAGTATATTGTGTGGGGTGGTTGGAACATTGGCAATGCATATCTCTCTGGAAAATAAACAAAACAGGCACACATAAGTACATAAGGAATCCCAGAATGTGCTATATAAGCTGTAATGTTTTTAGGAAATGTCCGAAAAGGTCGAATTTATAAGAGCGTATGGTCTTTTTAATTGTATTTTCACTGTTATAAAATCACGCATTTGCAAAAATGTCGACTGCACCTGATGTGCAGTTTAGCATAATACAGTTATCTCATTGACCATCAATTTTCATATTGCAAACTTGGGAAGATGAAAACAATTATTTTAGTGTTTTCATTGTTTCATTGTTTTCATTGTTGCGCGTTCGGGTACTATGTTAACAAATACACTGACCTCACTTGTTTGTTATTTTGCTGGTTACTGATGACGATTCTTTAATATTTCATTTTAGGGGCCCTCTAGTAATATGTTAAAAAAAATACTGCTTACCGACTATCGAAGTGCATTAATGAGCACTGGAAATTAAAAACGTGTCTTACTTTTCATCTAAGATAAACATTCCCTACTTTAATAATACATTTGTTGTCATGTTTTCACTTTTTTTCTCTTTCTAATTGACATTAATCGCATGCACATTTACTTTTGTGCTGTGCAATTTCTGTTAATATGTGAATTTCTACTCATACTGCTCGATTAATGGAATATTCTATTGAGAAAACTGGGGACTTGCGCACGAAACGCACGCAAATCCCTATTTGTCAATTCATCGAAAGCAATGCGCGGGGCTTACCTGGGACTTGCGAGGAATCTGCGCTGGACCGTCAAGTCACTGCGTCTCGAGCAACGCCTTGCGTGATACTCTTCACGAAGAGGGTGGGCCGGGCCTGCAAAGCCACCTAAAAAGGGGGCAGAAAACGGGAATGAGGCAGAACAAGAGAAAATGTGGACATTCCACCATAGGCGCGCAAAATAAACATACTCATGGAATTAAACAGGGAACGGCAGGTTGGGAAAAACATGCGCAAGTCCCGAAACACCTACGCCACGCGATAGCAGGTGCAAATGCTAACACGGACCCTAACAAATGCATACAAAGCATGAAAGCATAACAAATGCATGGATACAGCCACGATGAATGCACCATTTGTTGCAGCAATCATCCATGAACACCGCCGTAGGAGGAGGATGGCTAGGGCACGGAACTTCCACCCACGGACCAGCCTTTTTGGGATGCCTGATGACCAGGTCTATGGCAGGTATAGGTTCCCCCACCATATAATCTGAGACCTGGTCAGTGACTGGGAAGATGACCTCACATCACCCACTATGTGCTCCCAAGCACTGAGCCCCTTGCAAAAGGTGTACACTGCCCTGCATTTTTTGGTCATTCCAGCGGACCACTGACATAGTAGGTGGCATCTCCCAGGCCATACAGTTTTGCTGCCTACACCAGGCATTGGCAATCATAACTGCACGTCATTCTATTTGCCAGCATATCTATATGCCCAGAACACTGGCAGAAAGGCAAGCAGTGGTCCAGGATTTGTATAGGGTGGCGTACATTCCAACAGTGCTAGGTGCTACTGATTGCACCCATGTTGCTCTAAGTCCATGTAGAGGGACAGAGCACATCTACCGAAACCAGAAACATTGGCCCTCCATCATCAATGTTCAGGTTGTGTGTGATGCCAAGGGCATCATTACTGAAGTGTATGCCAACTATCCTGATCGCACACATGATTGTTACATCTTCAGGATGTCCTTGTTACACCGGGTCCTGGAAGCTGGGAAGCATGGCAACACATGGCTCATTGGTAAGTATGAATGGCCATGCACATGCATGCATGTTGCACACAAACCAATAGACACTGTCAACAAAAGCCAATGACAACCATCTCACCTCTAATGGGGGGCAGTGCCTACCCTCTAAGCACATACACTATGGCGCCCATACGCAACCCCAACACAGATGTTGAGATAAGGTACACCACTGCCACATTGCGACTCTGGGCATAGTGGAGCACACATTCGGAGTGCTCAAGTCACGTTTTCACTCCGTTGACTACTCTGGTGGTGTGTTGTTATATGCACCACCAGTAGTCTGCAGAATCATTGTGGCAGCATGTGTCCTGCACAATGTCCCCACATGGCATGGCGTCCCAGTGGTCACGGTGGTGGCCCACCATCCTCACCCACAGGTACACTGCTTGCGCATGGCTGGGCAAAGGGCACATGGAGAGGCTGCACATACCCAGATTGTGCATTCTTTTTTCACCTACAATCCTTCCCCTGTGGAGTGCACATGATCCGGCAAAATCCCATGTGCCATTCAATGATGACAATGAGCCAATCCACTGTGCTCACAAAACCACCCTGAGAAAGTGTCCTTGGAAGTGCAAAATTGTGTGCATCCATCACAACTAAAAAAACATGCATTTAGTGTTTCAAAAAGAAACACATTGAAGAGGGAGCAGACCACTACCAACATGGCAAACATTTAATAAAACATACCCATCAAAAGTGTAACCACTGATAATTCCATGAAATCACCAACCATCATATCAGAGCCGCCAGCCATACATGCCTCCAAAATTCACCTGTCCCCGAAATTCAAGAACCACAATGGCATATAGCTGTCCATGTGTTTGAGCATGTGCATGATGTGCACAAATATGTCCCTATTGTGGTGTGTGTAAATGCATTGTAGTAAGGATGCACATGTGACATAGATGTTGGCAACATGACCACAATGCACCCCAAACCAAAATGACCACTCAGCAAGAGGCAATTGAAAATTCGAACAAAGAGGGCGACACAACAGAATGTCCACATCCAGGCATGGACCAAGTAATGTAGCCATTCCATATGGATCAAGATAAATGCACATCTTAACTGTCCCCTGGGCATGCAGTTGATGGTAAAAAAAAACATCCCATGAAATAATCATAATTCCCTGATGGAAGGATCTGCAGAAAATGGAAAAAATCAAACTGAGTGCAGCCAACACATCCATGCACCAAAAAAGTACAGACACACGTTCCCCCCTCAGTGACATGCAACACATGCAAACAAATCACAAGACAACCACCAACATGTGTCCCAGCACACATGCAGCAACAACAGCACACTGCATGCAATTCAAACATACAAAACACACACACTGACACACAACCACAACCCCCCACACTGCCTGACCCCCTTAATCACATGCAGCAAATGTGCATGTCACATATCCCCATGTCGAAGCCGATGGCACACACACACAACACAGGCATCAGTCAACATGCTGCATGAAAATGAGAAGATATCAGAAATGCAGATAACTGAGACCCCAAAAAAGCAGGGACTCCACCTGGAACAAAAGCAATGACATGACAAGGCATGCCATCACCAGCATAGTAGTGGGATAGTGCTGTGAACACAGTTTTGGGAGCCCATGATGCAAAGCACAAAAAGGCAGGAACAAATACTCACCTCTTGCACTCCATGAAGGATCATGGTGGAGGCAGCATTTCACAGAGGCTGATGTCAGACTGGAAGGTTGGACGGTTGGACACCAAGGCAAAGTGTAATGAAACACACACCAGCACAACCATCAACCCCTGTCACAGGCAACAAACAGCTGGCCCTGCCACCCACTCCCAACCACCCATGAAAGGCCCACACAACTGGAACTCCCACAATTTGGAATCTGAAACCTATGGCCCCATTAATCCATTGAAACCACACCATGCGCAGATATATGACCAGAACCACAGCATGTGGCACATGCACCCATGAAGTAGTACTGGTGGCCCACAAGACAAGTAATTCTAAGGGGATCAGACACAGTACATGACTCCCAGCCAAACACTACACAGGTGTCTGAAAATGTCATTCACTTACCTGCACAGGGTGCCCACCTGCCTTGCATATGATGCAACCCATTGGGAGACACATCCCCTGAATTTAAAGACATGCATAGTAACAACAGAAAGACACTGCACATCCATTACAACACATGCATGGATGACAAAAATATGCAGAGAACACCCACTGCAGAAGGACCACAGGGGGCAAGAGGGTGACAGGACATAGATTTTGATCTGCCCATGAGTGTATTGCAGCACAACAGAGAGAGAGTGTGACAGTGAGAGGGAAGGCCAAGTGAAAAACGCAACAAGGAATACACTGTCCAGATTGGAGATGGCCAAGGACATGCACTACACCAAAGTAGGTGCAACCACAGCTGAGTTGAACGAGGGAGGAAGACAGTGACATGAACACCACTTTAAAAACCATCCTGGCGTTGTAGCATGCAAATGACATATAAGGATACTGACATATGCTGCAAATATGGCTAACAATGACACATGCAGAACATGCAAGACAGTGCTCATGCTTACCTGCTGAATGAGCTGGCATGATGTGAATCCCACCTTTACCAGGAACTGTGCCTCCAAATGAGTGAAAGGAGGGCCAGTGCCTGACTGAGGGCATGGGAAGCATGGATATCAAAGGGTGCAGGGAGTCTTCCCCGGAACAGCAATCACTGCCTCATTATGGATTACTGAAACAACATGGGACAAGACATTACACCAGGCATGGTTAAGTACCATTCACACAGCTCACATGTGTCAGGATACACTGAACCCATAGTTACCTGCACATGGCATTCTGAGCACCACCATGCAAACATGCAAGTGGACCACACTCTGCATGCCTGCATGTCCACCACTGCATACATCATGGCATTGATAGGGCAACTGCACAACTCAAGTAAAAAATAAAATCCCCCCAAAAAATAAACCTGGAAAGGGCACTCAAAAATAAATAACATGCCAACATCTGGGCCTGGGGTCTAGAAAAGGGGGAGGATTAAAACATGTCCATTCATAGACGGATGGTTATCCAGCCAGGAGGGGGGAGGAGTTAGGGTGCATGTCACTAACCACATGGGTGTATGTCCAATACAAAAAATCTGCAGGTGGAAGTGTTGCTGGAGGCTGACACACAGTGCACTGGCCTGGTCCTCAGTGGCAGCCACCATGCGTGACACTGATGAATGCACCAGTAGACTGTGGGCTGTGAGGTCACTATGCACAACCTCAATACTAACACCTCCTGGTGGAACAGTCTTCTGGTGGCTGCATGTTCCTCATGGTTTGCAGTCCTGTGGGCCAACATCTCACGCCCTAGGGCATCCTTGTGTTAATGACCCTCTGCAAGCAGGGAGGTCTGCAGACACATCAGATCTGCCCATTGTCCCCTGATGTTGGCCTCCATGCACAGTCTGCCCTCATGATCTGCAGCTTTTGTGCCAATTGTGTTGCTTTGGGGGTCATGGAAGTGGCCACCCTATCCATGCCTTCAGCCAAATTCTCAAAGGCATCACCTTGTCGGTGTGCAGAATGCAACATCTGCTGTTCCTGTGTCCAGCCTGCACACACCCCCGACATGTGCGGGACACATGCTTGCATAATGCAAGGGAGCATGGCCCTTGCTGTGATGCCCCTGTCCTTGGCTGCAGGTCTGCAACCCTCCATCGGACATCTGTCCCAGGACCAGAAACCAATACATGGGATGGTGGCCTTGTAGCTATAACCACCGCAGACAGAGGTGCCACCAGTGACTGGCCTTGTGAAGGCACCTGACCCCCGGCAGACTCAAAGCCCCCAACTACCCCACCCATTGGTGCACTCACCTCCGCTAACATTGAGGTATGCACATCTGGTTCAGCATCAGAGCCAGCTGAGTCCAAAGAGTCAGAAGAGTCTGCAGCATGGCTGAGGATGGTTTAGAGCACCAGTGGGTTCTCACGGCCTAATACACCATGTCCTCCACTGGTGTTCTGAAGCACCACAAACTCTTCTTCACCCACCTCCTCCTCCTCTGCATCTATTGCAACATCACCTGCACATGGACAGAAAAAGGTATGTCAGGTCATGTGCAACGTGTCTACAGTAAACATGTGTATCACATAGCTTTCATATAACAACATGCAGGGCATGTAGTCAGAAGAAATACAGCATCCACACACTATGGCCAACAAGCAATGTGAGCCTAGCATATGCAGACTGGCCACCAAATTACCTGCACAGGGCCATGCTGCCAGTCGACACATTGCCAACCAACAGGGTTGTTAGGAAGTGTTAGGAAGCATGCTAGGGGCCATGTTATGGAACACTGTTGACTAATACCAGTGAATCGGGCATGGACAGGTGTCTCTGTAACGTGAAATTACATTGCATGGCAACAGGCAGTCACACATATGCAAATACAAGACCCCATTTATCACATGCCACACAAGTGTTGTATTGGTGCAGGGACTGTAGTCAAAGAGAGCATTCCGTACGTTAGGGAAACAGCAAATAGTACCATGTGATGCATGGCTGTAAGAGGATAACATAGGCAAGGTATGTGAAGTGGAGAGAATAAGTTAATGAAGTTGTAGATAGGACCAAGGTACATTGACCCACAAGAGGGAGATGAGAGTCAGCACACGGAATGTGGATTGAGTGTGCGAGGGTATCAGGGAACAGGCATCACAACGATTTGCCTCTGGAGTCATTTCCATTGTTTGGGGCAGCAGAGAGGTGTACAATCTGAATAAATGCACACTCACTCAGTGCATGTCATAAGGAGTGGTGTGTGTCAGCTTGGATGGTCAATGTGGCATGGCAGCTCATACGTACATGTGCATCAGTGCACTTCTCAAACCCTAATGTGTTGATCTCATCCGTGACATGCTACCAATGCACCATACCCTGAACAGTGGTATGGGTGCTCCCCGGATGCTGGCACATGTCATGGTGGTGACTGGCCACGTAGTCCATGAGGATCTGGAGTTCTTCATCATGGAAGTTCATCTTCCTCAACATGCCAGTGTCCTGTGCCGTGTCATTGAGTTGAGCCTGTTCCTGCTGTGCAGGTTTTGTCTTATTGCCACGGGTGCCACTAGGTACTGGTGCCACCCGTGAGTGGCTGGGACCACATTAGGATGCAGATGCTGGACCACAAGTGGCCTGGGGCATGGCATGACCCTTTGGTGCCGAGGCAGCTGATTCCACAGCATGCCTCTGACCCCCTGGGGCTGAGGCAGCTGCTTACACAGCACTCCCCTGACCCCTTGCAGCTAGGGAAGCTTCTTCCACAGCACGCCCCTGACCCCGGCCCGTCTGTCCACTTTCCCTCTTGGAGCCTTTCCACTCATGTTCCAGGTGTAACGGAAATGTGGAAGGCACACCAAGTTACTGTCCTGGGCAATATGAGTGAGGGGACAGCCTAAGTGATGAGAGACGTAGTTTTGTGGTCTAGCAAGGCTCAAATGTACCCCAAGTGTGTATAGTACGGTAGGCATAAAGCATAGGAACCTAAACCTCAGCAACATGAACAATGCATATGTGAACACCAGAAAGCAACCAGAAAAGTAAGAATAGCGGTACACGATACACAGGAGCACCCCGAGTCAAACAATTGCGTATGCAACTCACTGTTAGCCTTGCAAAAATCAAAATTAAATGCGTGTGTGCGCAGAGGCAAAGCCCCCACGCAAATAAGAATTTTGTACGGTCCCTGAAGTGAACAGAATACGTGGCACCCCAAAATACGCATGTACTCCATTCATCCGTCTCTCTTCTCGTACGCACATTCAGAGTTGCTTTTGCATGTACTTATATATTCCCGAATATGGCATGCTCAATGCCTGAGTGCATTGCATGTCATTTAAGTTACACGCTGAGGGCCTTTCCTCTGTTTTCACATGTCCACGATTTTTTTCACTCTTTATGTGCAAAGTCCCTTCACTCTGTTTCCGGATGCCTTTATTGTGAGACACAGAAGACCCACGCTCCTGCCTCAGTGCCATTTTCCTTGCCTCTTCCTGCCCTGTGCTGCATCCAACTTTGCCATTTGCTTCTGCCTCTAGAGTGTGTGTGCCTACTGCCCACCTGCACTACTTTTGGAGTGTATGCTGTCCAACCATTTCCTATGCTCCTGTCTCCAGCCTGTGACCACCTCAGCTGCTTTGTTGGGTGCCCACCGTGCCATTTCACCACCACCTTTCCACAAGCCAGCTACATGACCACCTTGTCCATTCACACCTGACCCCGTGGTTGCCATGTCAGCACCATCATCCTCCAACCAAAGTGGCAACCCCTTGGCAGCGAGGCAGAGGGCTGTCAACTTCAGCACCAGGGAAGTCAACATTCTGGTGGAGAAAGTCCTGGAGCATTATGATGCCCTCTTCAACCTGTGATTCAACGCAGCAAGGAAGGCCATCCGCAGATCTGGGATGGGATCATGGATGCCATCAATGCGGAACGGGTGGCAGTCTGCACCTTCAAGACCGCACACAAGTGCTGGGAGGATCTGAAATCCAAGACCCATGTCAAGGCCCTGCACTACATCTAGGCCGGTGCTACCGCAGAGGGGCAACGTGCACGCAGGTGCAGGCTGTCGGGTAACAACATGTGGGTCCTGGAGAGGTTCTACCTGGCGCTGCATTCGCAGGTCTATGAATTATGCCAACATTTCAAGTCCACTGGTGAGTAGCCATGTGGTGCACTGCTCTACGGTGCACGTGTGTTGTGCATGTACTTGCATGTTGGCTGTGACCCCCTTAGGCTTGCACCAAGTTTGTTTCTGAGAGGGATGTCGGCATGCATGCCCCAGACATTGCTCTCCATGTGTGGATTCTGATATCTTTGGATTTAAAATGTGCTCTTACTCGCATTGTGTATTGTAGTGCTGTCCTGCGTCTGAGACGTGCCAGGATGGCAAGTGTGCCAGTTGAGGTAGTGTTGCCCACATAATTTGCATGCATGATGCTAATGTTTATGTGCCAACAATACACTGATGTTGCTGTTCTGTGTCTCCTTTTTTACAGTTGCATCTGATGAAGAGGGCCGAAGCAGTGCTGTGGAGCATGGATGCAGGGATTCCTCCTCCAGACAGAGCCACAGGCACCACCCATGCCCCTGTCACAGCTCTTGTTCGGGGAGCGATATGGCTGGGGAAGGGTCGGTGACATCAGGCATGGCCTCAAGCCCTTAGATTGTATGTCTCCAGCTCTGAAAACCCTTAATTGGCTCCCAGTAGTTGCAAGGATTACATTTAAAAGTCTGGGTCCAAATTACCTTCAACTATCCCTCCGTAAATACCTCCCGTCTAGAGCCCTTTGCTCCTCTACCTCCAACTCCCTCGGGGTCATTCGTTTTTCAAAGAAACAAGCTGGTGGTAGATCGTTGTCTTCTGTGGGGGCCTCCCTCTGGAACTGCCTACCTGCCACCTTGAAACTTGAGGAGAACCATCTACGGTACCGGAAGCTCCTCAAGACCTTCCTCTTCACCTCTGCCTTTGCCCCTCTTCTCCCCTGCTGATCTGGTTTTTCTCTCAGCAATGCAGCACCTGGCCACCCTCTGCCCTTCGGGCCCAGGTACCGGCTCACCCTGCATCCTTCTACACTGCTCCCTGGCCACCCCTTGCACTGGGGCCTGTATCTGTACCCATACAGCCCCCCACCCACTCTTTGTCTGCACTGATCAGATACTTCCTATCTGACTAACCTTGCACTTGGCCCTCACAGGCTGTACTACCACTGTTTTGGATCACCTTATTTATTTATTTACTTATTATTTATCTTGTCCTCTCTTATGCTCTGCACTTTCACTTTTCCCCTTTTCCCTTCCCCATGCGCTTGCACGTTCTCAATGTCACTGGGCCCAGTAAGATCGTTTTGTTTGTTCTCTCTCCTGTTGCCCTCCCATTGCCTGGGTGTGCTCTGAAACACCTGTGTATGAGCGCAATATAAATAAAATATCATATCATATCACAATGGGAATGTTTGACTGGGCATCACTCAGGCCTGGATGTAACACATGCATTTGGATGTCTGGCTTAGTTACGTTGAGGCATTGCAGTTTCCGGGACTCTGATGTGATTGGTCATGGCGCTGCTTGGGCACTCTGAGTTGATGTGTGTGTAGACATGTGTATGTGCTTGGTGCTAGGCATGCTCACATGTGCATGTACAATTGATGCATGTGTGTATAGCAAACACAATTGATTGGTTGTGACTGTGGCAAGTATGTGGATTGCATTTCCATGTGTGTTTGTGGAGGTTGACGGTTGTTCCTTTGACAAGTCATGTTCCGGTGCATGTTGGTGATGTCACGCTAGCTTTGGTATACTACACTGATGTTGCTGTTCTGTGTCTCCTTTTCTACAGGTGCATCTGATGAAGAGGGCAGAAGCAGTGCTGTGGAGCATAGATGCAGGGATGCCTCCACCAGACAGAGGCAGAGGCACCAGCCATGCCCCTGTCACAGCTCTTGTTCGGGGAACGATATGGCTGCGGCAGTGTCGGTGACATCAGGCATTACTGATGTGGGTGATTCCAAGAAGGTGAAGGTGGGAGGGACTCCTCAGCAGTAGTGGTGCCAGTTGATGCCACACAGGGGCCGTCCATTATGGAATACACCCAGGAGTCATCCAGGTTTATGAAGGGGAAGGTGGAGGAGGTGGCCATGGCAGCACAGCCCATGGGGTCTGGTACGGGTGTTGAGGTGGGTGTGCTTGATGCCGACCTGTCCCAGGGGCATGAGGTTGTGCAGGCCACCATGGAGGTGCCTGTGCACAATCCAACCCCTGGGGCATCGAATGCAGCAGTGCGGGCCTGCCAGTATGCCTCCACCCAGACACCCTGATCCCTTGTCGGCTGGTGTGCCCACCCAGACTGACATCTCCTTGCCATCTGGTGTGTCCATCCAGGATTATATGCAGTCCCTGCTGGCTGGGTTGATGAGGTGGACAGGTGTCAATCTTGATGATGGGCAGGCTACTCATAGTCTGCTTGTCCATCATCACAGTGAACTATACTGGCTTGTGGCCTGGCCTGCAGCAGGCATGTTCCCTGGTGGACTCCATGTGCTGTTCATTGCTGCAACCATCTCCTCGTCTTCCTCCTCTGTGCACCAGTCGTCCTCCAGTATGCCTTTTGGCCAACAAACCAGCACTGCCCCCTGTGTACCAGTCCCACCCACAACGCCCCGTCTGTTGGAGCTCACGTCCCTGCACGAGGTGGGAGTCCCAGGCACAGCAGCTGAGGTGGTCACACTGCCTACCCAGGCACTGACAGGATCACAGGCAATGGAGGGACAGCAGGTACCTAGGAGCAGTGCAAGTGCTGTACGCCCCTGACGATCTTCATTAGCTCAGAGGTTGTACCAATGTAGCAGGCACTGGGCACTGTGTCAACAGGTGGAAATGGCGAGGATGCATTATGTTGCAGCCAAAGGAGGCATGCCAAAGGAGGCAGGCGGAAAGTGTGAGGCAGGAAGGACACATGGGAATGAGCCAATCAATGTCTTCCATATTCAGGCAATATGAAGGGCAGATCGTGGCAGAGAGGCTTTGGGCACAGGAAGCTAGAGTCATGATGTGCTGGACTTGCGCTGCGTTGTGCAAGGAGGCACACTGCCATCCTAGGGCCCCCTTGCAGGGTGGCATGAGAGCTAGAAGAGCAGATGTTGGATAACCTGCAAGCCCTGCAGGCGAAAACGGAGGCCCGTCTGACAAAGGAGGACATGGAGTTTGACTCAGCCCTGGTCGAAATCCTGAGTGAGACTGGAGAGGAGGACTAGCCCACTGCCTTTGTACATAATTATTTAGGTATAGACATGTTTTTTATTTATTATTTGCCCCAGACTTTGCAGACTTTCTTTCCCAGTTTTTCAAGTATATAGCTATTTAGGCGTAGGGTTGATTTTTCTTTTCATATATTCCCCATAACTGCTTGGACTTTAATTCCCCATTTTAATAGCACATATTTTAATTCAATACATCTTTAATTTTGTTACATTCAACACTTCATGCAGTTCATTTGTGCATCAGCAACTTTGATAATTTACTTTTCAGGCAGTGCATCACTCCATTGCAAGTCATGTGTCGTGTGGTGTGCCTGCGTGTGTGTTGTTGTTGGTGGTATGATGGTTGTGGCTGGAAGGATGCACATGTGCCTGACATGTGGGGGAGGGTCCATCAGACGACTGGGTCTGCACTGTATTTTTTATTTGCATTTACCTGTGCAGCATCACTGTGTGTTTGGCATCAGTGTGGTTGGGGTGAAGGGAGGTGGCCCCACTGTTGAGATGTGCTATGGTCACATTACTTGAACATTTTTTTTTTGTCATTGCTGTGTTAGACCCATGTAATGCAGACACGCCAACCAGCATGTGCAGTCACACACTGCTTTTTCTCATGTGTTGCTCCACATCTAAAACTGGAATTCAGTAATGAGCCAGGTTTTCTCTTTCGGTGTGGCAGCACAATGTCCCTGTCTCAGTGACGCATAAACTCTCTGACTGCCATCCCATCACCCATGCATGGCCCTGTCATGTTATTGTTCCCTGAAAGGTATTTTGCCACCCCTTCCACCAAGGTCACTGATACTCAGGATGTGACGTGCCTGGCCATTTTTTTGTGTATCTGTAGAATGTGTATGTATGTTTACTTCTGTTATGGGCACACATTCAGTTGGTGTGCTTTGATCCCTTGGCAATGTGCACATGCCACTTGGCATTACATTCATTCGTCACATCTGTATCAGGTGGGCTGATTAAGGTCTGGCAGGGTGTGTCTGCAGATGATCCAGTCCTGGATGGATCTACAGTGCTTCCTGCGGATCGTGTTTGCGGTGGACATGTTGGTGGTCCACTTCATGCTGCTGGCAGATCACAGGGGTTCAGCTGACCTGCAGACCTGCATTGCACTGGTATTGTGGAAGATTGTCAGGGGGCTCCCTGGGGGGTGTCACAGGTGAGGGGGCTGGTGGGTGGTGTCCAGACTGGAGGGGATCCCTGGGAGGTCTCAGGGGTGAGCAGGCCTTATGGGTGGTGACCAGACTGAAGGGGGCTGCCTGGGGGAGTGTCATGGGTGAGGGGTGCTGGTGGGTGGTGTCCAGACTGGAGGGGGCTGACTGGGGGCTGAGTGTCATGGGTAAGGGGGGCTGGTGGGTGGTGTCCAGGTCGGTATGGGGCTGCCTGGTGGGTGTCTCACATGTGAGGGGAGCTGGTGGGTGGTTTCCAGACTGAAGGGGGGTGCTGGCGGGTGGTGTCCAGACTGGAGGGGGCTTTCTGGGGGGGTGAGTGTCATGGGTAAAGGGTGCTGGTGGGTGGTGTCCATTGGGTGGTGTCCAGTCTGCAGAGATCTAGTGGGTGCTGTCTGGGCTTGAGTGGTTGATGTGCAGTAGGGACGTATGGTGCTGGGGGCGTAGGTGGGTGGACTAATGTTTTGTTAGGGGTGTAGCCTCCACCTATAAGTGAGAGCTGCAATTTGTCTGGGGTGTAGCCTGGCCTTGCAAGGGAGGGGCCGTATTTTCGTAGGGGTGCAGCCTGGGCTTGCGCGGTCAGGCACGTGATTGGCTGGGGTGCAATCTGGCCTTGCGAGGGAGAGCCCGCATTTCACAGGAGTGCAGCCTGGGTTTGTGAGGTGAGGCGTGGGATTTTGTTGGGGTGCAGCCTGGGCTTACGGGAGGGCATGCCTTCTCACAGGGGTACTGGATAGTGGGTCAGGGGAGTGGATCAGGGGTGCACGCAGAGGCTTGCACTTGGTTGGGCCTTTTGCTTGCTTTTTTGTTTGCATGGGGGCATGTTGTGGGCATTCCTCGGTCAGCTTGTTTTTACTTGTGCAACGACTAGTAATGCGCCTTTGACAACGTAGGGTGCACAATATTTATTAAACGCCACGGTTCACGCAGGTTCCTCCTCGGTGCGCTGCCCTTGCACCGTTTCTGTGCCCAATTCCATGAATTGGGCCCTTTGTTTTTTCTGAGTTCTTCCCACTTCCTGGTGCACTGTTCTCGCGTAATTGCTTTCGAGATTATGCACAGGGAAACGCTTTCATCATATATTTATTAAGTGTTTCCTTAGATCCCCCACATAGGCGGCATACCAGGTTGTCTCCCGCGACCTATTTGCAAGCATTGAGGATTTCTTTAGTGTGGAACAAGTTAAATCTGAATCTCATAAAGAGATATCAGTGCGTGGGGAGTATAGACAGAAGTTTTTTATTTAGATGGGGTCCTAATCCAATCTCCCTGCCAAATTTCTTTTTTTTTACTGCCTATGGGTTGTCTTTTAGCAAGTCCTCTGATACCCATGCATTTTCCAGGATATTGGAAAATCGTCTTGACCAACTCTCCAACGCCCAATCTACCCTTGCACCTCCCTTTCCTTTAAGGAAGTCAAACTGTACCGTGGAATTCCCAATGATCAGCTTCTGATACAGAGCTAAAGAGTTCCACACAACAACTGTGTACAGGGAAAGAAGGCCTAGCTCATGCCTGATGATGCATATCAGTGCACACTGAGGGAAATGTTACATTTTCCTCTAAAAAGGTGCCCACTAACTGTGACCAGAGTTCCCAGGGCAGGCATAGAGAGGCTTCAGCATCGTATACCAATATAGGGCAAACCATTTGCTTGTAGAAGTTTAAGGGTTGGAGTCAGGGAGAGCTTACCACATTTCTCATGGGTGACCCTGGCTTGAGTTGTTCAATTTGTAACTTTTGATCTCAAATCAGCCACTCTTTGAGCGTCACAGATACTTGAAATGATATCGATCCCCAAGTGTCTCATATTAGTAACCTGGCAGATCTCTTTGTTCTCCAAGTGCCAGGTAAAATGATTTTCCTTATTTTCCCTCTTGCACCTTCGAGGATTAGAATAGCAGATGTTGAGGCATTGATCTTTAGGCCACGTTTCTGTACATACTTGCATAATGAGTACAATTTATGTTGCAGACCAAATCTGGGTCATATCATCAGCATACAACATCCACTGTAGTGCCTCACCATTTATCTGTGGTGGAAATGATCTTTCCTCACTCAGTGCAGCCTTAATGTCGGAAATAACCAGGTTAACAATTCCAGTGCTAAGGGGAATCCCTGTTTTAGGCATCTCCTAGTCTGTATTTATTTGGAAAGACCATTGCAGTTTAATTGCACCTGAATTGAGGTATCCGTATATAAGGCCATAATAGGTGATAAGATTTCCCAAGGGCATTTCCAATGGACCCATTTTGCCCATAGTAGATTTCAATTTACACTGTCGAACACCTGGGCAAAATTGGCAAAGGCAATGTATATTTTCTTGCCCTCCATTAGGGTTCTTGTCCCAAGGATGCTCTATAGGAAAAGATTAAAATTGTACCCCAACCCCTTGACAAACCTGATTGTCTCGTGTCATATTGGGCCAAGTCAGCCACACATCTCTTAAGTCGGGACAGGAGCAGAGATGCAAAAATCTTGCCCGAAACATCAAGAAGGGCAATCAGGCAATAGTTTTTAGGATAAGACCGAGAGCTCTCTTGAAAATCGAGATTACTAGTGATTTTCTCTAAGAGTCTGGAATCTCTCCCCATGCTGTGATCGCCTTGAATAGCTTCATGCAGAACTCCCCTCATTCTTCGGGGGCTTGTTTAACCATAACGTTTAACAGACCATCAGGTCCGGGTGCCCTAGAGTTGCTGGCCTTATTTATCAGATCAATGATTTCATCTTTTGCTTACTTAGAGTCCCAAGCTCCCTGCCTCTGCCGGGTGATGGCACAATGAACCTGGTCTGATGGGTTCTTAACAATGCCGTAAATAGCAGTAAGGGCACGTGCGCGCGACACACCATGCCGGCATTTGGGGCATGCCGTAAACCGGAGATAATCACAAGTGATGCAGACTTGCAAATAATGGCCTCCTGAAGGCCGAAAAAGTGCTTACCGGCATGGTGTAAATACCGGCATCGCCGACAAGGCGTTAAGAACCCTGAGCAGTGTTTCCAAGTGCCAAAGGTGCACACAATCTGCACAGGTGTAGGCAATGGAGTCAGGACCAGTACAAAAGGAGCACACCCATACACCACACCCCCTCCCACACCAAGATGATACCAATAGTAGTAGCATTACTGGAGCTGGAGGACCTGCTTGCAATGCCTCAACAACAACAACAACAGCCGCCACCACAGAGGAGATGCAGGAGGAGAAGTAGGGTGAGACAGGCCCAGCATGCCCCACCAGTGCAGCCACCGTTACCAGGCTGGCAGCCCCCAATACCTCGCATCAGAGCCACCCCCTTCAACCTAACACCTGAGCAGATCCACACCCTGTACCGGCTTGACCGTGACACCATCATCACCACAGTGGACCTGATACACAACGACATAGTGAGCTTCCTAGAAATACACACCGCCATCCCCCCTCTACTGAAGGTAGTGTCTGTGCTTCACTTCCTTGCCACAGGCACCTACCAGCACATAGTGGGGCACATGCATGGCATATCACAACCTTTATTTTCATGGATACTGAACCAAGTGCTGGATGCCCTCCTCAAGAACACAAGGGGCTACATATCCCTACCACGGACACCCCAGGAGATATTCGATACAAAAGTTGCCTTCCATGCACTGGCAGGCATGCCAAATTGTGTAGGTGCCCTCGACTGCACCCACGTGGAGTTGGTGGTCCCGCATGCCATGGAGGTGATGTATCGCAACCGCAAGCAATACCACTCCATCAATGTGCAGATGGTATGCGAAGCCAGCAAGATCATCACACATTGCTGTGCCCGATATCCCGGATCAACTCATGACTCTATGGTACTGCGGAACTCCACGCTACCACGTTACATGGAGCGACATGCTGGACGACGTGCCTGGCTGCTTGGTGAGTTGCCTGACTGGGCCATGGCAGTGCATTGGGGTTGTGAGGTGGGTGGTTGCATACTCCAACCAGGTGTGAATGGTGGGGGTGCATACTCCACCTTGCTGGGAAGGGGGGGATGCATACTCCACCTGGCTGGGAAGGGGGGATGCATACTCCACCTTGCTGGGAATTTTGACATCAGTGCACGATGTGCACATCACCGAACACTGGCCCAAAGCAACTGAAATGGTACATGACAACCAAATCCCATAGTGATGAAGTAAGGCCGACACCTATCACTAATGACTAACAGGTAACCAGCCCACATCCCACAACACATGCACCACTCATCAGCGGCCCTCACACACCGTAAGGTCATTCTGCACTATGCACTGCATATGCACTATGTTGCTGTCTCCAGCATATCACCACACAGGACAGTCATCCCTGGGAGTGCATTGAACTGCGTCAACCAGGGATCCCACAGTGTGTCACTGGTTCGGCACACACATAGGAGTGCTGCAGGTCACCATGGAACTGATCAGTGCAGAATGCCCAGTATAGAACTGACTACAGCCAACGCTCCCTACTACCAAATCCCACAGAACACAACTCATCACTGATTTTACACCAGCACTGCTGTATGCATATACAATGCACGTGCAACAAGATGTCAGTGCACACCATGACCCATTTGTAGATACAACCTACACCATTAGTCCATTGCACAGCATAGCGGGGCCAGAAATGGGGTCAATGCATCCAGGGACATGTGCGTGTGGGCACAAATTACCTGGTTCCATGTCAGACTAGTACTGTTGTCCAACATGAATGTGCAAACATTTACCTTAATTTCCCTCTCATGCAGGTGATGGTGGCTATCCCTTGAAGCCGTGGCTCATGACCCCTGTCCGAAACCCACAGAACAGGCACGAGCAGGACTACAATCGTTCCCATACCTGTAGCCGTGTGGTGATTGAGCATACATTTGGCCTGTTGAAGGCACGATTTCGCTGCCTCAGCCGGTCGGGTGGGGCACTCCTCTACAGCCATGAGAAGGTGGCCAAGATCAGATCACCATGGCATGTGTAATGCTGCACAATATGTGCATCCGTCGGAACATGCCCCTTCCTCCTGACATGGAACTGATACCACCTGATGATGATGAAGGGGAGGAGGAAGATGTGGCAGGACATCATCACGGTGCCGATGCACAGGAGGGACGTACTGTGCTGTGTGTGGCAGTCATTGATCGCACAATATTTCTGACACACTAGTCGCAGAGGGTGACATAATGTTAGGACACAGGGCACTGGGTGTGGGGATACATATACACTATGCACTGTACAAGATTAAACGATACATGTGCAATGATGAATGTCCACTCTGGTTATTTTTTGTAACACAATCGGTGTATTAAAATTGAAAATATGAATGTGAAAACAAACCCTCCACCACCCTCACCCCCCTCCCCCCACAAATCCTCAACACACCCTCACCCCTCTCCCCCTCCCCCCACAACTCCCCAACAAATCCTCACCCCCCTCCCCATCCCCCCACAACTCCCCAACACACCCTCACCCCCCTCTCCCTCCCACCACAACAACCCCACACTAGTCCCATAGGGTCCACGTAGCCCACATGAGGCTGCCAGTATAGTTACTCTGCGCTCCCGGAGCCAGGGGGAGGCATGTCCCATCGGTGCTACGCACGGAGCGACGGACGGAGCGGGCTGGTCTGGGTGGAGTTGCTCGTGGATGGTGTGTCCTCATGCTGTGGCTGTTGGGTGGGATGAGCAGCCTCCAAAGCATCGGCTATGTGGCCGAGCACCTCTCAGAGGCGGTTAGTGTTTTCAGTTATGGTCTGGCCCAGTGCCCTCAAATCAGCACGCCACTCCTCCCTGGCCTGGCGATTGTCCTGAACGAATTCCATTATCAGGGCAGAGAGCTGGTCAGCCCGCTGTGCACCAGCGGATGAAGCAGTGGCCCTGCTGGGAATCGGGCTGACATGTCCTGCCGGTGCTTCCTCAATGGGACTGTACATGGGACTGCCATGCCCCAGTGTCTGTTCTTGGCCAGACTGCTCCAGTGTGTCTTTCTCACCAGAGTCACTGAAGGATACCTGGGGGTTTGTGAAATCTTCAGGGCTGTGCACGACTTCCACAGTGTCGTCCTCAGTTGTTCCCCAGATGTCATTGGGGCTGTGCTGAACTTTGAGGGGGGGGCGTGGCTGCAACCTCCCCGGCCACACTGGACTCCTCGGACCGTGGCGTTGGGCAGGTGTCTGCAGGCAGTGCAGGGAGGGAAAGGGGTGGGGGTGGTGCACCCTCCACAGGCATTGCTGGTGCTGGTGGTGTACGTCCCAGTGGTGTCTTTGTCGCTGGGACACGGCGGCCCCTGCCTTGGCCCCTGGATGTGCTGGGACGGTTGCCGTTGTGCTCCTCACTGTCATGCTCACTGCCTCTGGGGGTGGAAGAGAGGTACGGCATGAGTGCTGTTTGGATAGCCAGCATTCATATATGGCTACGATTGCACATTCAGACAATTGTGGGTAATCAGCATTTGTGTAGGGAACGGCACGTCATTCCATACATGGGTGGTAAATGCATGCATATGTTGGTGTCACTCATGTTGGCCAGGTACTGTGCTGTCTAACATGCACACTGTTTATATCAATGACCCTGTGTGCCTTATGGAATTAGCAACTTTGTGTGGTTTGTGTCATGTACGTTACGGCCTTGCACCAGGCACTGGCTTGGGTCCCACTTGCTTCGCCATGATTTACAGGGGGGGTTTGTGTGGCCGACCATGGTGTCACTCTTTGGCCAGACGTTAGCAGTGACTTTCATCACATTTGCCTTAGCAGTATTCACTTTGGACACTCACCTCCATCAGCGGAAGACGTGGTCCCACACTCCATTTCTCCGACCCCCTCAATGGATTCAGGCCCTATCATGTCTCCTGCCACGGCATGAGTTTTATTGCCGAACCTAATCCTCCTCTGGTCTCCAAGGCCTGGTTTCGGTTCGCAGAAAGGATGCTCCGCACCCTCAGCCGCAGGTCATCCCACCTTTTGGGGCAATCCTTTAAGGTGCGGGGGGTGTTGCCCACTGCGCTCACCTTCTAGCATACTAGTGCCCAGATTTTTTTTTTTTCAGCACCGCCTCCCTCCGCATGTTGCTGCTAAACACAGTCCCAGCATGCTCGTGTAGGGTATCCACAAGCATTTGTAGCTCATCTGGGCTGAACCGCTCCTTTTGGAGGCGGGCAGCTCTCGTCTTTGGTGCTTTGGGCATTCTGGGTGGTTGTAGAAACTTTCTGGTAGGTCACCAGTGTGCCAGGGGTCCTGTGTGGTGAGGATTGCAATGGATTGTGTTTTTCAAGATGGCCACTGTGCTCCTTACCGTTCCTGTGCGATGACGCTATTTCCGGTTCCGCAATTTAACGGTGACTGTAAATAACGGTGACCGCTATTTACAGTCACCGCTAATGCCGCGTTGGTCTATGGCGGTAGTGTTGTCTACGGTGCGATTCATGCCGGTAGGTTTTTTTTTGGGGCCTTTGGCGGCATGGCGCTAGGTCCCTTACCGGCATGGCGCAAAGCTAGTGCCCGCGAACTCGCAATAGTGTGCTTTTAGCGACCTACTGCCAGCTCGGACACAGTATTTGCGCCATACTGGTAAGGGACGGTACTTACCTCCAAACTCGGAATGAGGGCCAGTGACATCTCTACCAGGTAATGTTCGCTGTGTCTCATGCTAACCACCTCCAATCTTTCAAACAAGGGACAACATCAGCTGAAACAAAGTAGTAGTCAAGGGTCGAGCGTTGGGTACCTCAGCCCAATTTGGGGCTCCTTGTATATCCCCAGAGTTTGCCCATTTAGTATATGCAGATTCCGTTCTGTCATTTATTTCATCCAAACCTCAGCTCTTGATTTCCTCCCATGCCACTTGCATGATGTCATATTTAAAATTGCTCCCAGTGGAGTTGTCGAGAACTAGAAAAAGAAACAGGAGCTGCGGTCCTAATCAAACATTATTTTATTTTCATTCTTAATATAAAAAAGTACAAAAATAGTTCATTAAAAAATTATTAATGTTTCTCTTTCATTTATTCATGCTCTATTCATACCACCCACTTCCATCATTCTAAAACAATTCATCAACAGAAGCCAAAGTTTGCATATAAGGCTTCTGTTCCAATTCTTTTAATTTCAAATGTTCTTGCTAATGGTAATATATCCACTAATACTCTTCATCTACATTATGAACTTTATAAAAGAATGAAAATAGAATAATGTTTGATTAGGACCGCAGCTCCTGTCTCTTTCCCTAGTTCTCTTCAAATCCACTGGGCACCATTTCTGTTTAATATATAATTGTTCTACCCCTAGGTGCCCGTGATGTAGGGGTTCCCACCTGTGTTTTTTTGGAATATTTAAAATTGCCCCTTTCTTCACAGACTTCAAACAATGCATGTTAAACTCCCCACATAGTATTATCATTGGGTCTCCAAAATTTACCAAGCAATCAGCTAGTTATTTCATAACCATATCCACAAAGCAATTGTCTTTCCACACCAGAGAGTTCCGCTAAAACATTTACAAGGATCATGGTAGTAGGGGATTACGACCTCCTGTTTGGCCACTCCCATGTTCTGATCTGTATATACACATTTGGGATAGATGAAGCCATGATCTCAATTCCCAAATCCCTTTTAATCTGAGTCATGAGCCCATATGTGGGCCTCCCTTTCTCTCCATTTAGGGCTGGATTTATTAACAAATTGTAACCCTCTAACCCTGGAGCAACCGAAAGCCAGGTCTCCTGTAGGCATAACATTTCACATTTACAGCAAATCATGACCATTCTTGTTAAATAAGAGACTAAAGCCCCTCGTGTTCTAAGTCCCAAATACTATCGGATCTCTAACCAAGGGCTCCTCACTCTAGCAGTTTTGGTTAGCATTTAAAGTACCCGCCATCCAACCACAGCTTTCTTCCTTGAATGCGGATATGATATGGTATGATTATAACGTGCTTAATACCGAGAGGTTTCTAAGCGCAGACCCGTGGATCGAACCTGTTTTGGTCCATGTCGTCTTTCTTCCAAGGCGAGCACATTTGCCGCTGAGCTATCCTCCCAAGACTCCCATACTCTAGGATTTGTTTGCATTGTTATAGATCTTTCTGAGTCCTGCTGCAAATTTAATGTAATAAGGATGGGGATTTTTCCTATTCTTAAGGGCTCTATGGGAAAGGGTTCAATCTATGCTTGCAGGGAACCTCACCCGTTCCCATTTGTTTCACCCTGTGTCTTCCCCCGGCCTTCTCTACTAGAGCTGGATGGTTTATTGCAAGCTCCCTGCCCGTTATGTATTTTGTCATGCAATGGTAAATCATCACTTATGTCCAAAACCAGATGCCCAAAGTGATCAACTGAATTGATCAATAAGCTGCAAAATAGTTTGGAATCGATTTGCAAGCAAACAAGATCATATTTTAAGGGAATGGGAAATTCCACTGATCTTATATCACTTGATTCAATTGTCCTGCGAGCTGGATTGTGATGTAAAAGTTTCAGAATGTTGGTACGGTTCATCTTCAAATCATTGTTCACTGACAGCATTCTCTCCATATATAACTTGTGTGGGTCCTTACCTCCGTCAAGGGAGGCTTGATATTTATATAAATTGAGGGCCCCACTCTGTTTTTGTCCCATGCAAGAGGCCTCATTTCCTGGCTCAGCATCTTTGGTCAGAAAACTTTCCCTACGCTTATATGTTGGGACATCTGGCGTTACCATTTTCGTAGCCTGTCTCTTTTCTGGCTCATGATCTGGATTGGTATTACTCAGGTGTCTTGGGCCACCTTTTGGGTCTCTTATGTAACTGGCAGGAGGATCAAGTGAGGGAGTAGTTTTCCCTTGATTAGCCACTCTCTCAGTGCCACTAGGTTCTGTTTATACTCTGAGGTTAAAAAGCACAAAGCAGCCACGCTCTGATGTACTGTCGTAGGTTGCATAACCTTTCCAAGTTGGGGTGGCAATTGGTAAAGCTCTATCGACGCTCCACTGAACAAAATATTAATTTGAAAGGTCGGACATCAGAGTCCTTCTACATCATACACTGACAGATTTAAAAGTTCTTGATTCATTACCATCTCTCTTTCACCTTGATGGGAGTTGTTTAGATATGTACTCGGGACATGGGGGGTAAACAGTTACGTTATTTAGGTTCTCTCGTTCCTTGGTTGGTCTGCTGTTTTTTTTTCCTTTTTGGTAACAATTCCAGCGCTACCTGTTCAGACTCCTCCACAGATTTTCTCAAGTTTGGATGAAACCCTGAATGCCATTAGATATTTTTCGATTTTTCATATGTTGGAATTGAATTGAGATTTCTTTGGCCTTATCCTGCCTCTTTTTCTTTTTTTCTTGGGGGAAATATCTCACAGGTCCTCCCTTCAACACACTCCTCTTCCTTCAATATCAAGCCTGTATTTTCAGCCACTTCCCCATCCACACAGGAATCCTCCATAAGCATTACATTCTGGGCTGAGGTGGCTGCCCAAGTACTCATCTCCTCTTCTTTGTCGATGTGTCGGCTGTTATTATTCTTCAACGTATTATTTGTGTGACCCACTGAAGTATCTCAATCGGTTTGGATGGATTCACAGATTGAGGTTTGCGTTTCTTTTGACAACCCTTTCATCAATTTCCTAGAGGTATCTTTCTCCCATTTCAAAATCTCCCTTGATGCTTCGAGCTTCAGTTTTTTGTTTGCCCCCACTTCTGCAATATGGTCGCACAGCAGCTTTTGTAGTACATTTTCATAGGGTCCCTCTCTGTACAGACACTTTTCCAGGGTGTTCACAAAGGTTTCAATATGGATTAATCTGGAATGCTTCATGGCCAGTAATGTAGCTTGATCTTTGTAGCTCTTGTTGATCGCTTCATAGAGCTTCATGAAAGGGGTGAGAGTAATGGTCAAAGCCGACATCAAACTGCATTGTGTTTGGAAGTAATTTTGGTCACTGTTGATATTAGCTCCCAGTTCCTTTTTTTGGGAAAACTTGATTCTGTTTGATCTAGTGCGAGGGCTCTGCCGTTGATCTGTCGATGTGGTAGAATCAGAGTCCGATTCAGGTGAGACATTCCCATGTCTGCCCAACTGGGAATTCTCACTATTCAGCCTAGTTCTCAGCCCCCTAGGTGGCTCTGTCGATGGGGCAAGCTGGTGGGCCTCCATGCTTATAGAGGTTGCACTGGCCCTGTGGTTTGTTACACAATGTTGATTTTTGTTCTGTTAACACAGTTATTGAGGTATGGCCTTAATTATACATTCATTTTCTGCGTTCCAATCAGCCCCTGACATATCCCTGATTCTCAGAGGCAGATCGGCTACAACACGTCTTGTTCTGGGATGGTCTCTGATGTCCTCTATGTAAGTTCTTTTTTGGGCCACCTTTGAGGTAGATATTATGTGACCACTCATTTACGTTGCACTCCCTTCACCCCTTGCATCAAGTTTGGGCCTCGACCCCTGGTGGGAGTGATGTACTAGCACTCCTTGCGGCCTCAGTTGAGGTAGCCAGTGGATAAAGGAGAATTTCATTTTCAAGAAGTAATCGATCTGGGGGGGTCATTAAAAATGCAATCCGATAATCTCTCATTTGTCTCCAGTAGTCCTCCTTTGTTGGAAGTAGTCGGGGAAATCATAGGCAATAGGCCTTGCAATAGGGCAGATCTCCTGTGACAACATGTGTGGGTGTAAGAGCAAAGTTCCCCTTTGTCCAACATTTGAGAGCATTAATTGGCCAATTTCGCAGTGGATTTCTAATTGATCATTCTGTGTCAGGTCTGCTGTTTCGGCTGAATATTGGGAACTAAGTTGCATGCCGGTTCGGTGCACCATTGTTTTTGTCACTTGCTGGGTACATATGAAGCAGAAAAGTTTACTGAATTCTGCATTGTCAAGTCTTCTATGTATTTATCGCCTATCTCAGAGCAATGGGGGATCAAAGAAGCTGAGGGCAGCTGATTGAGGGAAGCTTCAGGGGCCTGCATAATTCCACCTTTGCCTCCCTCTCCCTCTCCCATTTTCCTGGCTGAAAATGTTGGAGGTTCCTCTCACTCCCCCACCATGCGTGAATTGAGCAGTAGACATTGTCGCTGCCCCCACACCATATTTGCGCTCACCTGGTTGCCCAACAAGGACTTGTCCCTTCCAAACAAACGCATTTGTTTTTGAGTCCTTTGTCCAGCCGTTTCCATAGAAATAAGAGTGAGCTGCTATGTAGCTCGCTGAGGGGCACAGACCATGCACAGACAGCCACAGACAGCTCCACTCACACACCACTCCACTCCACATTGTTTGTGAGTATTCATCAGATAGCTCCTCCTTTCAGCAAACGAGGTAGAAGACAGCCTCAAGCAGAGTCTCCAGCACAGACAGCTCCACTCACACACCACTCTGCTCTGCATTGTTTGTGAGTATATATCAAATAGCACCTCCTTTCAAGAAAAGAGTTAGAAGACAGCCTCAAGCAGAGTCTCCAGAGCAGACTGCTACACTCACATACCACTCTGCCTTCCTTGAATTTCAATGGTTTTGTTATTATTGCATACATACTTCACATTAATAATACACACAATGCAGCTAATCAAAACACTGTATTATATCTAAAAAGTAAAATAAAAAGCAACTGAAGAACTGCATACCCCCCAAATAAACCTGTTGTTACAAAAAAAGATTTAGCATATGTACTTAACGTGTTAAATTATTTACATGTATATGTACTGTTCATGAATCTTACAGTAACTGGCAATATATTTTAAAATAAATATTTACTAGACCACTGCCCATATATATGTAGATATATTTCTACATTTTTTAGACACATTTTTTACAGCCACATTTACTAAGGATACATGCGTGGCTACGCAGAGCAAGGACTGCAGGGACAGGGGTAACCCGTGTGCCAGAAATGAGCCAATAGAACGGCTGCATACTTCAACGTGGCTATGCATCAGCGCGCCTAATACGGCAACCAATGGTTTCATGCTCCACAGTTCCCCGCCTACACATTATACGCGCCAAAAAAAACAAACCAATCACACTTTGCGAAGTATGGATGCAAGTACTCCCATGCCATTTAACGTAACTCGCGTGTTTGAATAAACCAATGAGACGTACAACTCCTGTCATCCGGATATGCCTCTTTGCGAAAAATGCATCAGCCAATCACTATACACGCTGCGGCTCCTCACCTACACGTGACTTGTACGTCCATCAACGAATCATCCAATCAAATGTTGCGATGTATCGATGCAGCAACACCCATGCCATTCAATGACATCTGCACATGCAAGACTGTCCAATCAGGTGGCACAGCAATTTGTAGCCACAAATAATCACCACACTCACAAAAACATACCTTTACATTAATCATTGCTTCCTGTACTTGTTAGTGAAAGGTTTTATGAGTAACTAAAAGCACTTTTGTCACTTAACCCCTAAATCTCCTCATCCTTTTTACTCAGTTTTCCCAAAATCCAATTATTTCCTTGTCTTGTGATTTGTTTAGTTTGTCTATTTTTTGTTTTACTTTGTTGTTTTCTTTTTTTAAAAACGTTTTCATTTTTTCAAGCAGTGTCTTTTTTGTGTTGTCATTCTGCAACAAGACTCTATGCCCTGGGTCTTCCAATATTCTATCTCAAAGTCTGGGAACACTGATAACGATTAACCATCTGGTGAGTGCCCACTGGGGTGATGTCAATGATGAATATCGTAAAGCCCATAAAAATCAAAAAAGAAAAATGCATGGGACCAATTCTTTGTATAGATGACGATCAGCACCACCTGCCAAACCTCCATCCACCAGTACAGCAACAACGGCAAGTCCAAATGAAGCGTCTACATAAGCAGTGGTATCCAAAACACTGACCCCTCTGTTGCAGATACCTGACCTTTCCAGGATGCAAGTAATGTGTAAAGGATGCTGCAAATGGGTAGGCAAGGCAGATGGCACGATTGAGCAATGGCTAAAGTTATTTGCTCAACATTAGATTTCCTGTCATGCTTAGTATTTTTTTTTTAATTGGCAACTTCCCCAACTATCAGAGCTTTGAGTAAAAGCTCCCCAGTCATTCCTCACCTAAGCTGCAGAAAAAAGAAATCCTGATGTTGATTGCTCGGTCCCGTAATCGTGGCTAAAAAATAATATTATAAAAATAAACAATTCTTTGTGTGTGCATATATCAATACGCAAATATATATTTATCCAAATTCTTACCAAATACCTATGTCCTTGTATCTTTCCTCCATATATGAAGTCTGAAAACAAATAAATGTAGTTAATATTAATGGTAACGGCCATTATACTATGCACAGTCACTGCTGCATTGGTACTATGGTGTTCATCATAACAAAAGAAATACAACTTTAGTTATTTTTAATTTGTTTTCTCATAATGATTCTAAAAGAATACTGTTTGTATTAAAAGTATACAAGTTGTGTTAATTAATCATGCTATAGAGGGAAAAAAATCTTCTAAATGGAAAAAAAACCTCTGTTTTGTTATTTAAAATACTTAACATTTAAGTTATTACCAAGGACTTTTTGGATCAGTAAATTCAAAAAAGAATTGCTTACAACATCCATAGTTCGTACACCAATAAATGCATTTCACTACAAGCCACAGATGTTACAATACTATACAAAGACTTCTTTATGCTACATGATGACTAATTTACAGATTACTTTATGCAACCTCCACCAGGATACCAAGACATATAACATAACTATGTCTTCAGTTTTACAAAGAAATAAATGAAGACATCACAATATTGTAACATTATTTTGAGTATTCATCTTTTTAGATTACAGTCATACCTATATTATAAATAATATGTACACAATAAAATGTGGGGAATAAACATATTAACACTTATCAAAAAGTACATTAATAACATAGCAAATGTAATTTCCATACTTCTTAAAAATATGTGTGCGTTCTTTGTTTGGCCACCTACACACATCAGAAGTTCATAATGACATTTAATATTATACAGATCAAATTATAATAAAATTTAAACTATCAATTATTACCTAAACTTCTGTTACCACTCATACAGCTACACAGTGTGCAATACCTATTTTTCTATATCAAATGTATTCTATATTATAAAAATGATATCTACATTGCAACTTCATAACTTCTTTCAGCATTTGGTGGGCAACCTTTTTCTGGCTACCTCCACATTTTAGAAGCTAATCACAATTATCTTAAACCTGCCATACAAAATGAAAGAATATGCACATTTCAATGACTGAATAGATTGGCTGAATTTTATTTAAAAAAACTCCACACTGCACATAAAACATATTTATACAATTAACAAAGTTACCTTTTCAGTCAGTTTTTTTTTTTAAATTTTCAATTGCATTATAAGTTTTATGTATCTACGACCAATTGTTTACTTGTTTCATATGTAAACAGTCATCAGCTTCTACACTCCCTAACAGCGTAAATAATGTACATGCAGACATGTATGTAACCTCACACTCATATGGAGCACTTGTACATATTAAAATATACAGTGCTTTACACAATAAAACAGAAGTAGAAGATTGAAGAATGCTATTGTCTCTTCTAAATTATATAATCTTCACAATACTACCACTACATTTATTTAGTACTATTGTTTTTACACTATTCTCAAAGCGGCCTCAATTATTCAAACCACAGTAGGGGATTCATAAACTTCTTACTCCGTGGAGCAATGCATGTTTTCTACAAAAAGAAGTTCAATACCTAAAAGGTGCCACAACTCACATGGGTATCCTGTCTAACAGGTAAGTAGCACTATAAAGTTCAAAAATACACATTTTATTAGTTATACACAATTCATTGCTAAAAAAGTCATCATAAAAAATGGTCATATTAAATAAAACAAACAATCAATTATAAAATCACACAAGTTAATCAGCTTTAGTCGATTCAATTTGATCTCTGGTCAGACCCGTGTGACCTAATCACGCTAAGTCCCCTAGCCTAAAATGTTGTTTTGGCTATTTCGTATTTTAGTTTTTCAAATTCCCAACTTGTACAAGTTTCTGTCCCATTGTCACAAAAATGTGGGACATTCTTCAGGGGTGTGTTGTGTCTTGTGTAGATCTTATCCAAGCTGAAATCAAGTATTCAAATTTCTGTCTTCTTGTGAAGACGATGTACCCTGTTAATATATAGGAGGCACTATATTACTCTCTCTTATGACAGTGCTAGTCCATCAATTAAACTGACTGCATGACCCTTATCCCCATAAGGGTGAAAAGTATGTGGTTAGTTACATACCTCTCTGACTCTAGAGTTCTCTATCCCGGAGTCTTCTTTAACCTTAAATGGTTACTTTGAAGGCAGAATTTCCGATTATTCTAGAGTTTACTGCCTGGATTCCTCTGTCTTCTGTCCTAATATATAACACATATTGTCATTAGAATAATGTAGGCCCTGGATGGTAAAATATCATCTCTTGCTTATATAACGGAGGCATCGTACCATGTTCTTATAAACGTATGGCCCCAACGTTACTTCATCCGCAAATAATGTATATCCAAATCTTTCTTAAGCCCCCAGGACTGTCTGTTCTCTGAAAGATACAATAACAGGAACAAAAAACCTGTAAGGTTTGTCTGCTTCTTATACTGTAACAGCATATAATTATTGAGTTAAGAAACTTTTCCACTTACTCATATACCAATATAGGTGATGAGTATCTCCAAGGTATCTAGCCTCTTCTTTGTGGTAGCTATAGGATAACGAAAATTCATGAAGATCCACAGTTCTTAGGCCATGTGTAAAAGGCTGAGATTTCAAAAGTTACTCACTTGGGTAATCTCAAGAGGAGCCGGTAACGGGGGCCACGGTAACCCCTCAGAAGGATCCAGTATATGATTCTACCATCCGCGATCGCTCAGATGTTCTTTTGTCGAACAAAGAAGAAGAGGTACTTAACAAAGGACTTAATTTTGTGATTTCCAAACACCACAATCCCTTTGAATTTAGGGTTGAATTTAATCAATGTATGCGTAAAGTACACCTGAGGGAATTCTTTAAAGACACCCCTTTTGAGAAAGGAGAAGACTGTAGCGGCCTTAGGAACCCCTCCACTTTTTGCGCACATTTTAGTGCACACACACCTGAATCCAAAGTCTTTGAAAAGAAAGTGATGGAGGAAATTAACATCTTAGAATCCCAAGGTATACCTCATCACTCCAACTTGAGTAAAACTGAACAACAGATTTTGAAAAATTTGGGGGCGAATGAGAAAATGATTATACGCCAGGCTGACAAAGGTGGCGCGATAGTGGTTTTGAATAGAAACGATTACATTGAAGAATGTCTGAATCTCCTCTCTGATACCAATCACTACTGCAAACTAGATAGAGATCCTAGTAATGACCTCATTGGTAAAATCAAAGAGAAGGTTACTAAAGCAGTGGAAGAAGATATGATTAGCACACAGGAGGCTGAGTACTTAATCAGAGAAAATGGGAGAATACCTATATTTTATATTCTCCCAAAAATTCACAAAAACTTGGAGAAGCCCCCGGGCAGACCAATTGTTTCGGGTGTTAATTCTCTACTCGAACCTCTCTCAAAATATGTGGATTTCTATTTGAGGCCTTTCATCCCAAATATGAGGAGTTACATTAAAGATACCACGGACGCCATTAACAGAATTGAGGGAAATAACTTCGATCCAAATGTAAATTTACTAATGTGTCTAGACATACAAGCATTATACACCAATATACCTCAATTAGCAACATTAGAGGTAGTAGAAGAGATGTTATTGAACAGAGAAGATCAATATCCAGTGTCCAATTCCTTTATAAAATGGTGTACGGAAATGGCCCTCACGAACAACTTCTTTCAGTTTATGGGTCAATTCTATAAACAGATAGAGGGAACAACCATGGGGGCGGCAATGGCACCGAATGTGGCCAATCTGTACGTGAATATGTTCGAAGAAACAGTGGTGTATACCAACCGTAATCCATTCCAAGAGAACATCTTATGTTGGTTACGCTACATAGATGATGTTTTTGTCATTTGGAAAGGGAGTGATGAGGAATCTAAGCAGTTTGTACAATGGTTGAATTTACAGAACAGATACCTTAAGTTTACCAGCAATATCAGTAATGAACAAATACACTATTTAGATATTTGCATCTACCATGATGAAGGCGTGTTGCTGGTCAAACCATTTACCAAGGAGACTGACAGGAATGCATTATTGCACTACAACAGCCACCATGCACAACATGTTAAAAAATAATCTGCCTTTTGGGCAATTTCTACGGTTGAAGAAGAACAGCAGTACCAATATTTCCTACAAGAATGGGGCTAATGTTCTTATTGACAAATTGGTACTTAGAGGATATCCCACCTCTTTAGTGAAAAAAGCTGCTAAGAGAGCCTTCAATAACAATTGAGAAGCACTCTTGGACCAACAAATACGTAGAGATGGAGAAACCAAAGAGACGCCACTAGTTTTTGTAAACACCTATAGTAATCTCTCGTATAAGATTAAGAGTATTATTCACAAAAATTGGAAGAAAATGATGACAAAGGAAATGGGAAATCCGATTATTGCCTTCAAAAAGAGCACTACTGTACGTGACTTAGTCATAAGGAATGATGTAAAGAATAGAAAGAGAGTATATCAACAGACTAACCTGTGGGGAATCCAGCCAGTACTGGGACATTATCCATGTGGTAATTCTACAATGTGTATACAAACCAAGAAAACTATGACTGTGGATTTGGGCTTTGGAAAAATGTGGAAAATGGCAGAACACACCAATTGTGAAACGAGTAATGTCATCTATTTAATTAAATGTCCCTGTCAACTGATTTATATAGGGAAAACAAACAGAAAGTGTAAAACAAGGATGATCGAGCATAGAAGTTGCATTAGGAACAGAATTGAACAGGCACCCATGGTGAAACATTTTATGGAAAAGAAACATACCAGTAATGATTTTGAATGGGTTATTCTTAAGCAAATCAAAGGAGAGTCACAGGAATTGATTAATAAAAAGTTGCTTCAATTAGAACAGAAATTGATTTTTCTGTCAAAAAGCCATCTCCACGGGTTAAACGAAGGTGTGGAATGGCATAATGCCTAGGCAACTTGTTCTGACTCGATCATCATTGTTCGAAATGGATTTTGGATAGATGTAACCAAGTTATTGCCAAAATTGCCATTGATTTGTTAACAGTGTACATATTGCTAGATCAGAGATACAAGGTGGGCAAGACCCGTACACAACTTCCCTATAAACAAATATATGGAAGCATATGTCTGGGACGTGAAAAACATCAATTTATTTGCTAACGCTTTACAGCTCCCTCACTGAATACTGGTGTGTGACTCTGTTTGTGTACACGGCACTTTGTTATAATGCAATCCAATGTGACCAGCTTGATTTTGTAGTTATTGTGATAAGATAATGATGTGACCATCCTGATTGAAGCTAACACACACATTTGGTCAGGTGGAACTAGTGTGGTTCTATTGCTGGCGGATCGAGATACAATAGGGGTCTAATTCCCAACATTTGCAAGTCTAGCCCATTTGGTGGCTGATACGGGGCGGCATAGGGAGCGTAGGGACTACATTTCCCTTCAGTAACGGCCGTCTATGGCCGAACGTACGCGGCGTGATGACGTCATCGCGCGACGTCACGGTTCCGCTGACGTCCGGCTTGATGACGTCGTCACGCCTCCCGCGATAGCGATCGCGGATGGTAGAATAATATACTGGATCCTTCTGAGGGGTTACCGTGGCCCCCGTTACCGGCTCCTCTTGAAATTACCCAAGTGAGTAACTTTTGAAATCTCAGCCTTTTACACATGGCCTAAGAACTGTGGATCTTCATGAATTTTCATTATCCTTTAGCTACCACAAAGAAGAGGCTAGATACCTTGGAGATACTCATCACCTATATTGGTATATGAGTAAGTGGAAAAGTTTCTTAACTCAATAATTATATGCTGTTACAGTATAAGAAGCGGACAAACCTTACAGGTTTTTTGTTCCTGTTATTGTATCTTTCAGGGAACAGACAGTCCTGGGGGCTTAAGAAAGATTTGGATATACATTATGAGCGGATGAAGTAACGTTGGGGCCATATGTTTATAAGAACATGGTAAGATGCCTCCGTTATATAAGCAAGAGATGATATTTTACCATCCAGGGCCTACATTATTCTAATGACAATATGTGTTATATATTAGGACAGAATACAGAGGAATCCAGGCAGTAAACTCTAGAATAATTGGAAATTCTGCCTTGAAAGTAACCATTTAAGGTTAAAGAAGACTCAGGGATAGAGAACTCTAGAGTCAGAGAGGTATGTAACTAACCACATACTTTTCACCCTTATTGGGATAAGGGTCATGCAGTCAGTTTAATTGATGGACTAGCACTGTCATAAGAGAGAGTAATATAGTGCCTCGTTTATATTAATAGGGTACATCGTCTTTACAAGAAGACAGAAATTTGAATACTTGATTTCAGCTTGGATAAGGTCTACACAAGGCACTACACACCCCTGAAGAATGTCCCACATTTTTGTGACAATGGGACAGAAACTTGTACAAGTTGGGAATTTGAAAAACTAAAATACGAAATAGCCAAAACAACATTTTAGGCTAGGGGACTTAGCGTGATTAGGTCACACGGGTCTGACCAGAGATCAAATTGAATCGACTAAAGCTGATTTACTTGTGTGATTTTATAATTGGTTGTTTGTTTTATTTAATATGACCATTTTTTATGATGACTTTTTTAGCAATGAATTGTGTATAACTAATACAATTTGTATTTTTGAACTTTATAGTGCTACTTACCTGTTAGATAGGATACCCATGTGAGTTGTGGCACCTTTATGTACAGTAATATTGTTTTTAAACATCCTAGTAGCAAACCATGTCCTACTTTACATAAACTACTTATTAGCCTATTTTTCTATTTCAAATTTGAATTTTGCATGTTTATATTCACAAAGAATACTACAAATATATTTTAAAACGTTGCTTCTAACAACATTCAGTAAGCATTCTTGAACCCCTTTGTCAATCTACCTTGACTATAGAGTCATTACAAACAAGCCAATCTACTTTTACACGCACCCATGTCATGAAATGTCCAGATTCAATGAATGCCCCCTCATGAAAAATAAATGCACATGTTTGGAAAGTGTTCTTACTAACAGAAACGTGACTATTTACAAAATTGATTATTGACATGTTAATTGTCCTACCATCTACATTGTATATTTGATACATAATCAATACAGAGTTATTAAAAACTAGATTTTGCAGTGTTGATTTTAAATTACAACCACTGTCACTGCATTGCATGTCATGAAATGCTTTGGTTACGAGATCAGGAAATGTTGCACTTTTCTGATAAGGCACATACAGATGCACAAATCTTTCATAAAGATCTGGAGTAGAATACACTTTCTTACATTTTGGACACACATGCTTCCATTCGTAACTAATTCCAACATACGTATCTACATTTACAGTTTCTTTCACTAATATCTAAAAGACATTCATAAAAAATGGGTGACTATACTCCTGTGTATTTTGTGAAATTTTGGGTTGACATTGCTGAATGTAACCTGTGGATTTTCATCTACAGACATTTTAAGAGATGAAAGTCCAACACATAGCTGCTTCTCAGCTGTTGAAGCTATTTCTTGCATCAATGGAGTTATTTGAAACAGCATACACAAAGCTGTATTAGAATAGTATTCAACTCCTGTTTCATTAATTAAGCTCTAACGGCAGTTGGTGAATTCTGTTGTTTTTTAGTCTTGCAAAGACTGATATCATTTGAATGTACTTTCACTGACTCCTTACATTTCCTGGATGACTGCTTCACAGGTACAGGTATACGGTTCAGGTGAGAAGCATACAGTACACACAACCCATTATATAAGTCAATGCAAGAAATGCCAGCTTGCATTTTGCTTTCATCAAATTGTATTAAAAATAAACCTTCTACATTTTTCACAAGTGACAGCACTACACACAATATTCTGTTTTAAACGCTGTATGACCAATGTCAATAAGTGCTGCTTCTAAAGGCATCCCTTGTGATTTATGAATAGTTATTGCATAAGCAGAGCACAATGGAAACTGTGCTCTTTTCACAAAGGTATCCTTAAAAAGGATGAAATGTTCAGAGCTCTGAGAAAGAAAGTGAATTCATTTTACATGATCAAACTTCACTTCAACATGTTCAAAACTTGTACTGTGAGGAAAAGTGTGAAATGTAATCACTCTTCCCATTGCTCCATTGACTAGACCAATTTCTACATTCAAATTCCTCGTCAACTTTACTCGTGCATTGATACCGTTTTAAAACTCCTTCCAGACCTGCAGTTTTAGAACTTGAATTCTCCAGTTGACCTAATCAAGCTTTTGCTCTCTTATCCAACTCGAAAAGCATAACATGACCATCTAAAACATCAAATGATGTTATCTCTACAATAGTTTGCTTCTTTGACAGTGGCATTGTAGAGTTAAACATCTTGCACTCGGCAAGTGTGCACATCAAAGCACCACAAAAATGTTTCTTTCCTTAAGAGTCAACATATCATCAGGCGGACTGCAATCTACATGAAACATGTTAGAAATCAGTCTTCTCTTTAAAACTGCTTTCACATTTTCCTCAAGAACACTATACAAATCTTATTTAGTATTTCTGCGTACTCTCCAGATCACCTCATATTAATGGTAAGTTCCTGGAATTCAAAACAGTTCCAAAGATTAAAATGACCAATACTTCCTATACTTTCATTCAAAATTGGTTGACCTTTCACAGGAAGTTCCAAAAACAAGTACATGTTTACCTCCAAATAAAATGTATTCAGTATTCACAACCTCTTGCGTTTGCAAATTAATGAAAGCTAGCATCAAGTTAGACACCAAAAGTACTTCATCTAAAATCAAGGTATTTCATTTTCCAAGAACCTGTCCTACTTCTTGTGCTGGACTTGATAAAACTTTCTGATATTCTAGTGTGTTTTAATGCTCCACTGGTAACATTAACAGGTATTGTGAAGTAATCACATCCAACATCAAATGCTGCTAAACCTGTTGGAGCAGTTACAATACATGAAAAAGAGGAATTCGTTACATTTTGGATCATAGCATTATTTAAAAAAGATTTACCTGTTCACGCTTCTCCACTAATATACAACAACACAGGTTTGTATTGCACACAAGAGCATTCATGCTTGTCATGCAGAAAACCATGAAAGAACATATCTTTGATTTTATTATAAACTTCTTTTTCTTCTATATTAAGTTTACTAACAATTTCATCACAATTCACATCTGCAACTTTAATTAGTTCTATTGCAATTTTGACTTCCTCCATAGCAAGCTCAACGTAAAATTTGAATAATTGGCTCAGCAAGAGCATTTTGAATTCCTGCTGGAGATTCTTGACTGCCATCATGAGTCTCTTTTGCCAATGCAGCTGCCAAATGTTTTTCTTGATGTAGTTCTTTCTCAAATAAGTCCAAATACTGATAACATTTTGAATATGTAATTAACCATTTTTTTAAGCAAACATGATTTTTCAAATGTTTCAAAACTTGCAAGTAACTCTCTAATACAACAATAAAATCATTCCTTTTCCTCTGCACTTTGGCAAGACAGTTCCATGTGGTTAATGAGATGTGCCTCTTCATGTCTCACTAGACAACCACTGCATCCATGTACTTTGAAATGTCCTCTATCACTGTTTCCTTCAAAATTTTGAAATGAGTAGCGGTGTGCTACTTCATATAAAAAAAGATCCTCCAACAATGCAGATTGATTTAAATAATATGTATCAATAAAGTTGGTTTTCAAAATCTCTGTACTGTCAGGTGCTGATTCAGCTAACTGCTCAATTTCAGTCAAAGGGCCTCAGTACACGGACGGCGGTGGACCAAGGTGCTATTAGCACCTTGGTCCATGCCGGTAAAATACCGGCACCGCCTTGGAGGAAAGGGGAATTACCGCCCTATTCCAAGGTTGGTGGGGCGGTAATTCCCCCTTCCCTCATTGCCCTTCCCCATTCCCATTTTTGCCCCATAGGGCATAATGGGAATGGGGAAGGTGCTAATTACGGCACCGCAAATTGCGGTACCGTAATTAGCTGCCTGGTCCCTTTGCGGGTTAGTTTTTGCAAAAAGCAGGCGTTAAAGTCTCCAACCCGCAAAGGGACCTTGTAGTAAGGCGTTAAGGGTTAACGGTCACCGGTACCATTAACGGTGACCGTTAACCCTTACTGCCGTCCGTGTAATGAGGCCCAAAGTCTTCAATACCCGATTTCTAGTACTATCGGTTCCAAGACTTAACCAAACTACATTAACGCTACGTCCATACAGAGGCAAAATAGTTAGCCAATCTGCATTTTAATAGATACAACACTCTCTATGTGAAAGCATCATCAAACCAAAGAATACACGTTTCGGATTGAGGCTTTTATCTAATGATAAATCTGCCCATACTTCAGCTGCATTGCTCTTTTCTGCTTTTGTCATGTATGCTGTAACATAACGAGCAACAGCTGTTAATTATCCTCGATAAACTGTACATCAGTATTTGTATTGCATAGCTGAGCAATAACAGCATTGTAATCATTAATGCATTGACATTCCTTATTTCTTTTTACATGATAGGTATTTCTCAGAGACTACCCAGTAACATGGTGTCAAATAGATGACATTAAACTATTCATTTGTGCAACTGGTGTCAAAAGCCTTGGAGTGTAGTACTTGTCATTATGTTTGTATTTTCTTTGACAGTACTTTCCACATGAATGCTTTTGAAACGCTCCACATTGTTCTGTCGATCAGCAGTCACATGCTGAGCTGGAACAGAAAAAAGTTACATATTTTTCAATGAACTCCATCATGCAGCCATCACTTTCGTTACTGTAGGGGAGGACTGGCCGCGAGGCCCTCCTCACCTGCAGCCTTCTCCCCAGATGAGGACCATGACTCGGTGGGCGTCCCCTCATGCCACCCGGGCCCAGGTGGAGGAGGGTTCACCCGCCGACGACATTGCCCACACGTATCCTTTCCTTGCATTTACCAAAATTCAGTTAGGCCTAGAAGCCATCTTGTCCAGCAAACATGGCGTGAGTTCAGCGCACTGTAACGAGGCCCCCACCTTTGGAAGGCCTTTCATGCATCTCTGCCGCCGCAGCAGCCCTGGTAGATCCGCTGCGAGCGCGTTCCCATGAGAAAGTCGGATATGAGCTAAACCCGAGATGCCAACACTGTAACACTTTGTCATTCACAATGTAATATTGCACCCCGCATGACCCGGTCCGCGAGGCCGGGGTGACGGGGAAAAAGCTGAAGCATCACTATCTGAAGAAAGTAGAAAACAATTCAAGTATTGGTATTAATGAACTACCTCTGTTTAAACAGATCATGTAAACTGTGAATAACCCATAAAAATGTAACGTTATATGATATCACCCCAGGTCTGGACTAGTGCTGCTATAACCACAGAGAAAGATGTTGACCAAACGTGTAACCTCTATCTGTATAAGTGTTCTTTCAATATTATGTAGAAACCTGAACTCATATATGTCTTCTTAATCACCCAAAGCGGCGAGCATCAATCTCTGTAGGCCATAACCTAGAGCCACCTCGTATAACGTCTAATGTACATACAATACGCACACAATGTAGTGAATATAATGTTAGGTAATGAAAAGGTACTGGAACCGACTGTATTAAAGAAATGTGTAACGAAATTGATATATATATGTGTGTCTAAATAACATCAAAATAAGGCAGAACGTTATAAAAATTCTGCATTCAAAAGTCAGCAACGCACGAGGAAAAGACCGTTGTGAATATATGCAAGGCCATTCTCCCTCCCACCCTACCAAGCCTGCCAGATAAAAAAGCTAAGACTTGTGCCGCGCTCCCTCACCTCCCCCAACCAAGCTGGAATTACTTCAGAGAGTCAGAGGCCCCGGTACCGCAACCAAGGCCACAGCCCGCCACCTGTGTTATTTACAGCACGGTAATAAACCCACGTTCGAATCCACTGATCTACCAGCACCCTCTCATAAATCCCACAGACCCCCTCGACCCCCCAAGAATCATGACCCCGTGCAAGGACGACCCCCATCATTGGGACAAGACACAGAGACCCATTTATATAATAACTTCTAACGCGGCAGACAGACATGTATCATTCGACCCAGGCCCCAGAGCCCAGTCCCGCGACCTAAAATACCGGTCAATAGGACACAGGTAAATCTCACCCCAACCGACAACCACCAGACCTCTCACGAGGTGCATTCCTCATGTGTTGCGTTTATTTTATAAGATAAGCTGCTGAGCGATTTATTGATGAACTTAAATGTCGTTTTCTGAATAACTGCAGTGTGCATGGCCTAGGGCAAATGAGACAGGAAAGGTATTCGTCATTGTCACAGGCTGCCCCAGCATACCAACACCACGCGGATGACCTCAAGCTGGCCTGCCAGGCCCAACCCAACCCACGAGGCTGACCAGTGACGTCTCCACGCCAAGACCAACCACGCTGCAGCAACACCTATAGTTAGTCGACGCCACCCAATCCCAATTAACTTGTGCCCCCTATAGTGTGTAGGTGCTGATGACGTTTCTTGTATTAGAAATACGCCTGTCTTTGCTATTGTCAGACAGAGCGCTCTCGGAGGTTGCAGAGTTCTTTGCATGCCCTATTCTTGGATAAACTCCCATTTACGCTCACCCGCACTCTGTCTTGGCCTTATTCCCACTACGGGAGAGTCCTTTATTGTCTCTCATTGCGGGGAGGATCGTGCTGAAATTGGGGGCGCTTCCCTTCAGTGGTGACCCCGATAGCGTGATATCTCCAAACTATTTTTCCTAACTCCTTTTTAACGACCCCCTTGTGGCACGAGAATCTCCGGTCGAGAAGGGATACGCACGGTGAGCCGGCTCCGGGAGGCCGCCCGCCAACGGCGACCGGCACAATAAGAAGTGCGCACTCAATGAGAAAGGGTACGGGATCCCGATTGGAAAAAAATCCCCTTTGAGTGCCGCTCGCCGGAGCCAGGGGCTGACCGTTGAGTTACCGGTGACACTGCCTGGACGGACCCAGTTTCGGAGACTATCGGTTCAAGACGGGCACGTGAGTACTGAGTGCGAGCGATCGTAAAGGGGAAAGGAGGGGAAATTGTGAATAGAAGAACGGGGACAGGTAGAGGAGAAGAATAACGGGGGTCTACTAAAGACGGGTCTTGAAACTTTCTTTATTCTTTCTTTGCATATGGCCATTAGGAGTAAGAAATAAGTGAAGTGGTAGAAGTGACGGAAACCTAGCTCCGAAAGGGGGTGGAAGGCGGCGCCGCATAGTGCTATCTAAACTAGTACTGGGAATATATGAAGAAGTAAGAAATAAGTTATTGGTGTCTAGCAAAAGGAGACACCGGGAATATTTTGTAGTGATTGCTACTCTCTCTATTTCTTTTTTCCATTTCCACGGGGTAGGGGGTGAAAGCGAAAAGGGTATAAGGTTGATATACTTGTAGAAAAACTATAAAATAGGGAGCACATCTTGAGGAGTGGGGACTAAGTAGTGGCACGTACAGACGTGAACACAGTAACCTTAGCAGAAAAACAGGGACAGCTGGCCAGGGAGGAAAGGGAGGAAAAAAGACAAGGTGTGAGTGGAAAAGCATTGTGAAGGGTGCGCGCACCGTGTGAGTGTTGGAGACGAACGGTTGACCGCGAGGTGGTGCCAGAGAGTGTTGGCCATAACTAGTAATTGATCAGTTGCAAGTGAAATCACATGAGAGTGCCTGGGAATGGGAAGGAGATGAGCTATGGTGAGTGAGAAAGGATTTGCGCAGTGAATAAAAGTGGGTGATAATTTTTGAGAGGTCCGCTCTTGTCTGTGCCATAAAGGTATACATACGCATATCTACACCTAATTAAAAGTAAAGAAGGTGAACACGGTAGTGTTAGTGATTTAGAGAATGGGGGCAGAAACTCCCTTGTCACACATTTGTAGGAGCTTACCGGGATATGCTGAACGAATAAATAAATATCATGATCAATGGGTAACAGAATTGAAAGGGGAGGGTCTGCCCCAGATTTGGCCCGAGGGAGGGTCTTTTGACAAAAGCGTTCTTGATATGGTACGAGCATGTATTAGCCTCAAGTATAAGGGGAAACAATGGCAAAATAGGAAGGAGATATTAGATCTCTGGAGATTGTTTGAGGAAGTACCCCCACCCAAAGCTCCGGCACCAAATATTGATTTACCTTCCACCACAGATAATCCACTGATGATCCCACGAGAGGAAAAGGAACAGCTAAGTACAGAACAACCTGCGGAGGTGATTAGTTTGTACCCAATATTACATAAACCAGCCCCCGCAGCAGGATATAGCGACCCTACTTATGTGCCTCCCCCCTCAGCTAGTACGCCACAAAGACCAACCGCACCCCCGCCATACGAAAGCACCAGAGAGCGCGCCCAGGGAAGCACACAGAGGGTGGACATAGAGAAGCTAACGAGTGACTTAGAGTCGAGGCTTACAGTGGCAAGGGATGAACTCTCAAGAATAAAAGACATATGTGAGCGCACAGCGTGCGCCCCTACACCATCAGGACGCACGTCTAGAGCGTCGAGCGAAAATAGACAAATTGAGGAGGGATGGAAAAAGGGGGAAATACTGTTCAGAATTGAGGAAGAACCGACAAGAATAATAGAGGTGGGAGCAGTAGAAGGGAGCATTGGTGATGTGTCACGAGAAAGAGGGATCAGAGAGGATTTGTTATGTGATGTCAGAGGAGGGGTGGATGAGAGTGATAGGTTGAGCATGGCATTAGGAGGGGAAAGCGAGGAGGTAGACGGTGCATGTTCACTAGGAACTATAGACGATGAATGGATGGGACGACTAAGAAATAGGGTGGGGAAGATGGCGTCATTGGAGTCAGCAGCAACTAAGGAAAAGGAGGGTGCAACTGGAAAAGGGAAGTTACAACTTCCATTGCTCCACAGAGGAGGTGGAAGGCCAAACTACATACCATGGGCTCAGATGGATAAGGCTAATTTAATGAAATTATTGCCCCAGCTGTCAGGAGGGGCGAGCAAGTGGATATATGCATTTGAGAAACATACCGCCGGCATACCGTTGGCAGTAGGTGATGTGAAGAGCCTACTAGTATCCGCAGTAGGAGACCAGGCGGACAGAGTATGGGCTAAGGCTGGGTTCCCGGCTGTGACGTTAGAGTGTGATCGCCATGATGGGGCTTCTTTTAATACTGTACGAGCAAGGGTGTGGGACGCACTGCGGGAGACATTCCCAGATACCCCTGATTTGCAGTCAGTAATGCAATGTACAATGAACGACGGGGAGGACGCTATGGATTACATTCTCCGGGTGCAGGAGATGTGGAGAGCGGAAACGGGCACACCCTGGCACCAATCCACATCTCTATTTTATTTCATCATTAAGAGAGGGCTCCCAAAGGAGGTGCAGAAGGCACTCGATAAAATAGCGGGCGTTGAGGCAAAGGGGTGGCCGGAGATCCAAAGTATAATAGTACACCATTGCAAACGGATCAAAGAGAGAGAGAGGGAAGTAGCACAGAAAAGGTTGGCAGACGAGGCAAAGTTGGTGCAATCAAAACTGGTGAAGGTCGCAGCAGCGGTAGCAGGGCTCCCACTCATGAGGGAGGGAGAAGAAGGAGAGGAGGGGCAAATAGCAATACAAGGAAGAATAGCAGCGAATTGGGCAGGACAAGGACAACGACAGTGGATTGAGCAGGAGCAGAACGGAGGTCCAACGTGGCAAGAGTGGGCCCCAAGAGGGGGAAGAGGTGGGTACAGGGGTCGAAGAGGAGGACAAGGGTATGGAGGAATGGGAGGAAATGGGTGGCAGGGTCCCAGAGGTCCACAGGGGAGCTGCTGGAATTGTGGGAGATGGGGGCACTACTCAAGAGAGTGCAGGAGCAGACAAAACAACGGGTTCCAAGAGACAGAACAGTACGGACACCCCCACCCAGGAAGCCCCTACGGCCTCCCCATGGGACAGTACCAGCAACCAGACAATGTAGGACAAAGAAGTAACGCACAACTACACGGACATCAGTACAGAACACAAAACCACCCACAGAATAATGACAATGTGCAATACACGCCCGGTAACACTTTCGCCACAGTAGCTAATGGAGCGCCTGCCCCCGCACCTTACAGTGGAGTGTCAGTAGTTTCGGGGAACATTTTCGATCAAGGGGGGGCAATGAGACACCCCGCATAGGACAGCCCACAGAGAACACTTGCGTGTCCAGTACTATCTACGACCCACAATGCATCAGAGGAACCATTGATAGGAGCGCAGATAGGAGACAAGCAGTTCATATTCATGGTGGATTCGGGAGCGGAGAAATCATGCATTAGAGAGGGCCGGTTCCCGTTATCTAATAGAACGTTAGAGACGCAGGGGTTCTCTGGGGCTGTAATTGAAGTTCCTTACACAGAAGTATTGGATGTGACAGTAGGGGGTAAAACAGTGAAAGCACCCTTACTGTACTATGAAAACTCTCCCATTAATTTGCTGGGGAGAGATCTCCTAAGCAAACTAAATATGACAATATCATTCACAGGGAGCGGTATCGTATGTTCAACGCCAGGCATATGCCCCCTGCGCATACTAGCAATAATACACGGCCACACAATCATGCAAGAGATCAGAGGGTTACCAAGGAACGAGGAGATGTTTGTTGAGGGCATGAGAACATTGGCTCTCATAGTACCAGAACTAAAAAGGATGGATTGGAGGATTCCAGCCGAATTCCTTTTTCGTCCCATAGCAAGCCCCGACACTGCTCTTGGGTCAGTGCTATCGTTGGATTTACACGCAGTACACGTGTCAGCAAACAGAATATGTGTGATTGGCGTTGACATGGAAGGATGTGAGTGGCGGACAGTACTGTGTACAAATGCAAATATCCCACTGAGAGAGCTCTCGGACGAGGAGCTATTTTCTGACACTGAGACAGATGGCGAAATAGTGATGGAGCTAGCAATGCCATGCGACATTGTAGTTACAGCCAGAAAAACTAAAGTTGAATTAATGGCGGTAGTAGGAGCACCACATACATTTTTTGATGATGACATGAGGTCAGTACCCACTAACCTATGGACAAATGGCCCCCACGATGTGGGGTTACTACATGGGGTTCAGCCTGTGGTAATAAAACTAAAACAGGGAGCAATCCTACCCCGGGTGAAACAATATCCACTGTCACGCGAAGCAGAAGAAGGGATCAGAGAGACAATAGATGCACTACTAGCACAAGGAATAATAGTGCCCTCAAACTCCCCATGCAACACATGCATTTACCCAATCAAAAAGGCGAAGGGAGGTTCATGGAGGATGATACAAGATTTACGCCCACTCAATGATGTGATTCAGAAGGAGTTCCCTTTAGTCCCGAACCCGGCGACAATACTGTGCAACATTCCGAAAACGGCATCCCACTTCACAGTTATTGACTTGAAAAATGCATTTTTCTCGATTCCCTTAGCAGAAGAGAGCAGGTACTTAACAGCATTTACACTAGGGGGGAGGAGGTTCGAACACTGCAGACTACCACAAGGATATTGCGAGAGCCCAAGCATATTCAACAGGGTACTACATGAAGATCTGGGGAATTTGTCTGTGGAAAGCACAGTGATTCAGTACGTTGATGATTTATTGGTTTGTACACAAACTGAGGAGGAGTGTAGAAAGGACTCAATAACACTCCTGACATTATTGGCCAATAAAGGGTACAAGGTGGACAAGGGGAAGTTACAATACTGTCTGACAGAGGTCCTATACTTGGGTCAGCTGATATCAAAGGATGGCAAGCGGATCATACCAGACAGGGCACAGGCGATTAGAACAGTTGGTGAGCCCAAAACAGTAAAAGAGATGCAGAAATTTCTGGGCATGTGCAACTATTGCCGAGCATGGATATTGGATTATGCAGCGTACACAAGGCCTTTGTTACAGGCACTAAAAGAAGCACAACAAGAAAACAAACACATAGAATGGACAGAGGAGATGAACACAGCATTCAACTCACTAAAAGAGCTGATATCAAGCGCTCCAGTACTGGCAAATCCAGATTATGGGCGCGAATTCTTCTTATTTTCACACTGCAAAGGAACACTGATGACAGCAGTATTGACACAAAAAACATCGTTAGGGCACAAACCACTGGCTTACTATAGTGGCACCCTAGATGCAGTAATGCAAGGTCATTTCGCGTGCGAGCAATCCCTAGCTGCAGCCGCGTTCGCGATTGAAAAAAGTGCCACGATAGTGATGGGCTGTCCGGTGACACTGTTTGTGGAACACTCACTCTTTGCAATATTAGAGCGATCAAAGAGCACATTGACAACACAACGCGCCACAGCTTATGAAATAATACTGTCCAGCGCTAACATCCATATAGTAAGATGTAAAACAGTGAACCCGGCCACATTCATCACAGAGGCATGCACCGTAGAGGACATGCAGAACCACAACTGCGCCACGTACACAGGTGACGAAGGTCAGGATCAAGTGATTTTTGAGAATGCCCTGAACGAGGGAGAGGTGTATTTTGTGGACGGGTCAGCATCAATAGACATGGAGACAGGAGAAAAACATGTGGGTATGGCAGTGGTACGATTAGAGGAAGATGAATACGAAACACTAGTGCAACACCGCCTCCCATCACACTATTCAGCACAAGCAGCAGAACTAATAGCGCTAATAGAAGCATTGCATGCCGCCAAGGGGTGCGCAGTGACAATATATACAGACTCAGCATACATGACAACAACAGTCCACGGCGGGTTGGCACGGTGGGGGCGGAGAGGGTTTCGACGAGCAGATGGAACACCGGTTCAGCATGCAGAATTATTGAAAGAACTGATTGAGGCCCTGCAAGACCCCACGGCAGTGGCCATCGTAAAATGCCAAGCCCACACCACAAATACAGATTTTATATCTTTGGGGAACGCGGCAGCAGACGCCGCTGCCAAAGCAGCTTCGTATTTACAGAAAGGTGAAATAGGAGAGTACATGTTGCACCACACAGCAAGCCAAGAGGTCCCCACAGGATACAACATGATGCCCACACAGGAAATAATAGAGCTGCAAGAGGGAGCTAGTGCAGAAGAAAAATTGCTGTGGACTAAGAGGGGATGCAGCAAATAGCCGAGTGATTTATTGTGGCGACAAGAAAGTTCAGGAAAAGCGGTAATGTCAGTTACATTGTTAGAAATAGCATTTCAACAACTACACTTTCCCGCACATAACGCAAAGCAACACATAATGGCGGAGATACAAGAAGATTGGTTTGCACCTTGCCTCCAGGAACACATCACAAGGCTGGCTTTAGAATGCACGACATGTCAGATTTACAACTCAGGTATGACATTGCGCACACTAAGAGGAACGATACCAAAACCAAATGGCCCATTCAGAGAGCTCCACATTGATTATGTAGACATGGGAGAAAGGTGTAACGGGGCTCGCTACATGATTGTGGTTGTATGTCCATTCTCGAGGTGGGTGGAGGCAGGCCCTTGTGCACGCCCTGATGCGAAGGGCGCCGCGAAGTTCCTAGTGCGGGAAGTGTTTCCGCGCTGGGGAATTTGCGACGTTATTCGCTCAGATAACGGCACACATTTTGTTAATGAACTATTCAAAGAAGTGACTACGCTATTGGGAATAAAGCACAAATTATGTTCGATTTATCATCCTCAAAGTAATGGCGTTGTGGAAAAGATGAACGGTTTGTTAAAAAGCAGATTGTCAAAACTGTGTTTTTCCCTTAAAAAGACCTGGATGTACTGCCTGCCTTTGGCCTTGTTCGAGTTACGAAATCAGCCAAGTAAGGACCACCACTTGTCCCCGCACGAGATCGTCACGGGAAGGAGAATGCACACAGCGCATTCGCCTCTCCGTGAGCGTTCTGATGCACACAGAAGCGCAGCGATTTTGGGAGAGGAGTTCACAGAGTACTTGAGAAAACTGACACGGGCAGCGCGCGTAATTGCGAAGCAACTAGCCCCCCCCTCTACAAGAGAGGAGGGGAACACAACAGAATTAGAGACGATGCCTGAAAAACCATTGCAACTAATGCCTGGTGACCTTATATATGTCAGAAGTTTTGTGCGGAGGTGGAATGCACCACGTTTCCATGGCCCCTATGAGGTAGTGTTTTGCACGCCCACAGCAGTAAAGGTGAAGGGCCTACGATACTGGGTGCATTTGACAGACGTACGTAAAGCTTACAGCGCCGCGGAAAGTGAGGCGCAGGACGAGGCACAGGCAACAGCGGACAGTGAAGTTGTGCAGAATGAATGATGGGAATTTTGTATGCATTAAGTGATGAACAGTGAACGCGACTGGCACACAACAAGCATACTGGAATAAATATGCATATGTATATATAATTTTTTGATTACAACTTTTGAAGGTTTTTGTGAGATTTTTTTGTTTTGAAGAAGTGTTTTGTCTTTCAACATTAATTTTTTTATGTATAAAATAATGTACGGATAATGATGATTGTAAAGTTACCTTGTCTGTCAACACACCCCCTCCCTCACCCATTCCTATATTTTGTCGAAGCAACGTCACAACGTTGGAAATGTTTACATGTTTGTACTTAATGCACTTTTGTGTTTCAAACAGGATTTACCATGGCATCCAATGGGCAGCCTGCAACTAATAGATGTGTTAGATTTAGAGAAATGTTAGTAGATAGATTGACATATTCATACGAATGTGGTTTATCAATGTGTGTTATTGTGTTCTTCATCTCAATATTTTGCCTGATAACACATTGGGTCATAGCGTTCATCTCTACCGAGATGAACGAGGGGGGAGGGGGGAATAACACCACCCTTGCCCCTGGAACGAATTCAATTACAACTATGCATATTAAAGAAGGTGATTTTTTGGTTTGGGATGGATCACACTTTGTATGGGGTTACTATACTACACCACCCACTGCTGCCCTGTCACAATCAAGAAATAAAAAAATGGAAAATGACACAATGTCCCTACCTGAAATATATAACAACCCCACGACCCTTCCCGCCCCGATCCAAAACAGCGATTTGCTGTTTATTGAGGAAAATGGAAAAGTAATTACAATGACAGAACGCAAGTTCCTATATGAAGAATTGGAAGAGGGGGGTGGGAAGGAGGAAGGGGGGCCTATTCTTACACCTATCGAAACCAAAAGGTACAGAAGGAGGGAGAAAAGTAGGCGGAGAAGAGAGACAAGTAGAAGGGGGTATGATGAGTATTATGGGTTAGGGTTAGACAAGATGGAAGACCCACGACACCCCCACCAAGCAAATAAATGGTATGCATATATGAGTACAACAGCCAAACAGACAACCAATGAAAGCTGTTATGTCTGTTCGCTCATCCCCCATGCATCAGGCACACCTAAAGTGTTGTTGCCAAGAGAATTGCCCATTGTGGATGCCCAATGTCTCCTTCATCTCACGCTGTGTAGAATAAAGAACACCTTCCAAGCACACGATGTCTCTTTCAAAATGCTACAGAACAACAAAACGTGCTATTCACAAGCGTCTGGAGTGGTCTGTCTTAAAGAACCTTTCTTTGCAATACAAGGGACACTGTTTTCCGAAAACAAATGGAAAGACGAAGAAGTACTGTGTAAAGCGGAAGCACTGAGAGGTGTCCAACCAGACAAGCTGCGGTGGATGGAAAAAACGTGCTTGCCAACATGGAAAGAACACATCCCTAAACTAACATGGGTAACAGCGATGGAGAAACCCTTCAAGCTACAAAGTGAAATACAAAACGAACTATGTTTCAAGGGAGAAGGAAAAGTGGCAATGGGAACGAATAAGAACTGTAACAAAACTCTCACCATCCCAGACATGAAAAAAGGAACAGCAGCACTAATGGACACGTACTGGGTATGCGGAAATAAGGCTTACTTGCACCTTCCCCAAGCTTGGGGTGGCAGCTGCTCAATGGCCACTTTGCATTCAGCCCTAATGGTGATTCCAGAAAGCCACATCGACGGAAATAAAAGGGTGCAAGGAAACATGAATCAGGATGTGACTTCTCCCACTGGAAAAGCGCACCTCTATGTCCTGTCCTCCGGAGGGAAAGGAGAGGAGCTCTCACGGAACAAGCGAGCATCGAACTACATATCACAAGCATCATCCGATTTATTGGCACAGATCCCAGACAGGTATCGCCTGTTCAGCTCCGCGGAAACATTTTTTGCCTCACTAGTTTCAAGTGTCCAAGCAAGAGCAAATGCAAAATGGCTCCAGATCACACGGTGGGAACTGATTCAGTTGGCAAATGACACTGAAGAAGGGTTCAACATAATAAAGGTGGAACTACGAGCTCTGCGACTAATGACCATGCAGAACAGGTATGTTCTGGACCTGTTAACAGCAATCGATGGAGGTGTTTGCCGAAAAATAGGAAGTGCGTGCTGCACGTTCGTACCTTCCGAAGACGCAGAAAATGGGTCCCTGTCCCACGTCATTGAAGCAGTACATAACCTGGGCGAGAAGATGAAGATGGAAGGTGGAGCTGAAGATAGCTCATGGTTCGACAATATCTTCTCCTGGGTTCCCTCATGGCTTGGAATGACAATGAAGTTCTTGATACCAATTGTGGTGATCCTCCTCGTGGTGTTCTGCCTGTGCCAGGTGGGCCTCCGATGTTGTGCTAACGCAGTCCCTAATGGTGCAATGATGATGGTGACAATGGGCAACTCTGGTGGTACAATTAAGGCAACACAAGAAGTACATGTACAGACAGGAACAGATAACACTCCCAAGTACCAGTTAGTGCCTATGTACCATGATAAGTTCATAGTAGATAAACTATGGCACACCACTATCAAAGAACCACTAGACGTGGAACTGGAATGGTATGAGGAGGTCTGGGTAGATTTGGAAGGAACTGGCGACTGTATATATTTAACCTGTACACCAGACGAGTATGCTAGAAGAGGTGAGAGCTTAAGGGGGGTGTGCAGAGCATGGATGCCTAGAAAAGGAACCCCTGCATGGGATGACGCAGTGATAGAGGAACAAGAATGTAGAAGATTGGAAGAGCTAAAGAATTCGTTACTTTAGTAACGAAAGGGGGGAAATGTAGGGGAGGACTGGCCGCGAGGCCCTCCTCACCTGCAGCCTTCTCCCCAGATGAGGACCATGACTCGGTGGGCGTCCCCTCATGCCACCCGGGCCCAGGTGGAGGAGGGTTCACCCGCCGACGACATTGCCCACACGTATCCTTTCCTTGCATTTACCAAAATTCAGTTAGGCCTAGAAGCCATCTTGTCCAGCAAACATGGCGTGAGTTCAGCGCACTGTAACGAGGCCCCCACCTTTGGAAGGCCTTTCATGCATCTCTGCCGCCGCAGCAGCCCTGGTAGATCCGCTGCGAGCGCGTTCCCATGAGAAAGTCGGATATGAGCTAAACCCGAGATGCCAACACTGTAACACTTTGTCATTCACAATGTAATATTGCACCCCGCATGACCCGGTCCGCGAGGCCGGGGTGACGGGGAAAAAGCTGAAGCATCACTATCTGAAGAAAGTAGAAAACAATTCAAGTATTGGTATTAATGAACTACCTCTGTTTAAACAGATCATGTAAACTGTGAATAACCCATAAAAATGTAACGTTATATGATATCACCCCAGGTCTGGACTAGTGCTGCTATAACCACAGAGAAAGATGTTGACCAAACGTGTAACCTCTATCTGTATAAGTGTTCTTTCAATATTATGTAGAAACCTGAACTCATATATGTCTTCTTAATCACCCAAAGCGGCGAGCATCAATCTCTGTAGGCCATAACCTAGAGCCACCTCGTATAACGTCTAATGTACATACAATACGCACACAATGTAGTGAATATAATGTTAGGTAATGAAAAGGTACTGGAACCGACTGTATTAAAGAAATGTGTAACGAAATTGATATATATATGTGTGTCTAAATAACATCAAAATAAGGCAGAACGTTATAAAAATTCTGCATTCAAAAGTCAGCAACGCACGAGGAAAAGACTGTTGTGAATATATGCAAGGCCATTCTCCCTCCCACCCTACCAAGCCTGCCAGATAAAAAAGCTAAGACTTGTGCCGCGCTCCCTCACCTCCCCCAACCAAGCTGGAATTACTTCAGAGAGTCAGAGGCCCCGGTACCGCAACCAAGGCCACAGCCCACCACCTGTGTTATTTACAGCACGGTAATAAACCCACGTTCGAATCCACTGATCTACCAGCACCCTCTCATAAATCCCACAGACCCCCTCGACCCCCCAAGAATCATGACCCCGTGCAAGGACGACCCCCATCATTGGGACAAGACACAGAGACCCATTTATATAATAACTTCTAACGCGGCAGACAGACATGTATCATTCGACCCAGGCCCCAGAGCCCAGTCCCGCGACCTAAAATACCGGTCAATAGGACACAGGTAAATCTCACCCCAACCGACAACCACCAGACCTCTCACGAGGTGCATTCCTCATGTGTTGCGTTTATTTTATAAGATAAGCTGCTGAGCGATTTATTGATGAACTTAAATGTCGTTTTCTGAATAACTGCAGTGTGCATGGCCTAGGGCAAATGAGACAGGAAAGGTATTCGTCATTGTCACAGGCTGCCCCAGCATACCAACACCACGCGGATGACCTCAAGCTGGCCTGCCAGGCCCAACCCAACCCACGAGGCTGACCAGTGACGTCTCCACGCCAAGACCAACCACGCTGCAGCAACACCTATAGTTAGTCGACGCCACCCAATCCCAATTAACTTGTGCCCCCTATAGTGTGTAGGTGCTGATGACGTTTCTTGTATTAGAAATACGCCTGTCTTTGCTATTGTCAGACAGAGCGCTCTCGGAGGTTGCAGAGTTCTTTGCATGCCCTATTCTTGGATAAACTCCCATTTACGCTCACCCGCACTCTGTCTTGGCCTTATTCCCACTACGGGAGAGTCCTTTATTGTCTCTCATTGCGGGGAGGATCGTGCTGAAATTGGGGGCGCTTCCCTTCATTACCAAACTGAGGAGTATCTTTAATACACAACAGCACATGTATATGCGGAGCCCAATGTGCCTGGTACTCTTTCCTCCAAATGAAATGTTCCACAGGGCCTAGTGGACCATTTTCTATATTACATATAAAGTGGAACAGCGCTAAAAATCTCTGATGAAAAAAACGCGATACTATTATATGGTCCATAGAACACAATTTTCACAATGTCATGTGTTCTATGTTGTCGTTCTCTGCTTTACGTTCCGGAATCCACTGTGTAAGATCATCCCAACCATACTCAGCGCAACTTAAAGTCACAAACCAGGTTGGAGATCCGAAGTTTCTGATCATGCATCTAACATCGGAGTGTCTCCTATACCAATGTTCTTTAGTTACTCTCATTGTAGCAAGAATATTTGTAAGTTTGACCTCTAAAACTTCATTGTTTTCTTTCACCTGTTGCAGCATCTCACATGCAGAAAGATTTTAAAATCTAGTTCTGGTCTGAAGTGTATGAGCAACAGCATAAACTAATGTTGAAAATTCAATTTCATACAATAAGTGAAACATATATTCAACATTGGTGTGCAATCATGAATCTTCTGAATACAATCTTGCACAATAATATTGTGAAGTAGAGATTTGCACCTTCCGATCATCCAATCTCCCTCCAGTTCCAGTAGAAAAAAGCATATGGAAACAACGGGGTGTCTAATGGCTTTTCCCAGATACTAGTTGGTGCACCTTTTATTGCTTTCATTTGATACAATTCTAAACTGTCATCCATGACCTCACGTGAGTGCAGAGGATGAATACTGTAATGTTCATACAATCGATTCCCTTCTGCAACAAATAGATGCTGAAACTGATCTTCACTGCTCTTGTTTGTTGACTCAACATCAAGCATAGACACGTCTAGTACAGTCAGACTGCCTTTGTATAAATCATTGTGCTCCAATAGAAATGCCAATGCGTTTTTCACTTTTAGTGGCAACACCATTTACTAAAACAAACAAAGAATCTGCAATGTCATGCTTCAATCCTAGAGTATGAAAATGTTCTTCCAAATTCAGGGGTAAACACTCAACTTTGCCACTCACAACACTAATGACTTGTTAGGCACATTTGACATCTTTGTTTGCAGTCTAACATAAATTGAAAAGGATGAACTGTTTGCAAATCAATCACTTCAAACATGTTAAATTTTCGAAGCACAAGAGGGAAATCAGGCGTTTTAACACTTCAGGCGTTTTAACACTTCTTAGCGGAATACATGTTTCATTATGAAATCCAACACAGTGTCTACTAACATAAAGTGTCTCACTTGTGTGAAATCGTTCTTCTACAAACAAAAACAGATAAAGTTATTTCCAAACATCTTCTACAGTGTATAATATGGTTCTCAACATACACTAGTTGCACCCGAGACTTATAAAAAGTGTCTCGGCAAGATACACAAACAATGTCAAGTCTTTCAATAGAAGACAACTCAAACATTACAATACTTCTTTTATACTGTTGAAAAATCTGATCCTTTGAAAGCATACACTCATCATGTCCACTTCCTGTAAGTGTTTCATCTACGTACACATACTCTTTTAAATGCATAATATTTATCATTTGCATTGTAGAAACTAAACTTTCTACAATTCCATTCAAAGGTATTTATATATATATATATAAAACTGCAAGAGACATACCTGGTGTTTTGCACTCATTCAGTTTAACTAGACAGTATCTCATGTTTAAATAACCTTCCTGCCTCCCTGAAACTTGAGGAGAACCATCTCCGGTTCCGGAAGCACCTCAAAACCTTCTTCTTCGCTTCTGCCTTCTCTCTCCCCCTCCCCTGCTAATCCTGCTTAACTCCCCACTGAATTCCGCACTAAACCTGCTTCTGGGCCACTCTCAGCAACCTCGGTCCAGGGCCCAGCCACTCTCCACTTGCACTGCCTCCCTGGCTCCCCCTGCACTGTGGGACTGTCACTGTATCCCTACAGCCCCCTTCCCAGCACTTGCTCTGCACTTACCTCGCACTTGCCACCAGCTGGCCCTTTTTATTTATTATTTATTATTTATTATTTTTTTTTACGCTACTTACCTTGTACTGCACTTCCCCCCCACCTCCTCCCCCTGCACTTCCTCCTTTTCCCCTTACCTCTGCACTTGCGCGATCTGAATGACACCTGGCCTAGTAGGATCGTTTGTCTGTCTTCCCCTTGTTTCCCTCCCTCCCTGCCTCGTCGCGCCTTGAAACACTTGTGTATAGGCGCGTTACAAATACCATATCATATCATATCATATCATGTTGGTATAATGTGCAGCCAGCATCCATATATGATGAAACTGACTCTTACAACTACTTTTATCAAGACAAGCTAGAGAGTGACCCAAATGTCCTGTTTTTTTCACACACTTCACAGACATATATTCTTTGTAGCATCATGATGTGTCTTTGAACATTATCATGTTTGTGCAATACTTGCAAACATCTCTTTAAAACTTTACAAGAAATCGTATTAATATTGCACAAAAAATTGCAATCACAATCCTTCTTTCATTTCATTTTTGACTGACCTACAGTTTCCATTTCCATATTATTACACTGTATGATTTCTTCTTTTTTAGAAATAACACCATTTCGGACTTCATAGCTATGTCCACTCTAATCAATAGCTAGTGGAACTTTCTCTCCTTGAATGTAACTCTCCTCATTAAAAAAATCTTTCAGTATAAGAAGTGTGTTTCCACTCTCCATCAATCACGTAAGCACATGAATTGTTTGTATAATTGTATAGAATGGTGTAGTCACCTTAAGGAATTTTCTATTCATATCAAAAGCTTTCTTAATGATCACTTCTACTTTTTTCTTTAGCAAAAAACGTTCTACCACGTATCACATATTATTTAAATGTCTAAATCTTGCATGTCCTCTGTCTCATATGTCTTTTCTGGTTTGTTGTATTCAAACTTTCAAAATGTTTTATTTTTTATATATTATGTTTAGTACAGCCTTCACAGTTGCTGCATTTTGACTAGACCACAAAAGATATTATGCACAGTGTAATGAAAATAATGTATTACTAGAGGCAGCTATATCAAGTGCAGATAATCATACTGATGTGAATTTATTTGTGATTATGAGAAATCTTCTAAATCACTCAAATAAGTAAGGTGTTGTATTCGTCTGATGCTGAGGGTACATTTCTTTTGTGATGTTAATTTTGAATACCCTCTTCTCATTAAAGCATGCCCCAGTCTACAGTGTACGAAAAATACTGCCAGCTTAGAACTAAATCATTGCAGTATTCAACATCCCTTTATGGATGGAAGAAAGAACAACGAGGTGCATTTGATGTGAAGTGGTGATGAAATTTAAGGGGCCATCAACGTTAGCACTTACATGCTGATGGGTCACCTGCATGCAATTTTTCACATTTTAAAAATGGACTGCAAAAGTAAATTTTTAAACAGATCAAATAGCCTTCACACAATGTTTCTCCCTCTCTGTTTTGCAAAAAGTATACATTACACCTGCCAACTACTCTTGCAGCTACTATTAAACAAGCAGAATCCATTAGAACCTACTAATTTCATGACTAGATAAAAATCTCATCCAGGTTTTAAAACCATTATTTCTTTGGAGACGGGTTATGAATTCCTGGAGATAGCATTCTTTTTGCTTCATGCCCCTCCTCTGAATATGAAAGAGATGAAGATGTCTTTGAGTGTAAAAGTGAGGCGTCAAGGCTGTAGAGGTACATTTTCTGCAAATTATAGGTTCTGCTAGTGTGACATTACTAATCTCAAATCACTTACTGATATAGACCAACCACACAATTCCAGACAGTTACTCTAAAAATGTATTTATAAGAATTAATGTCAAATGCAAACAAAGGTGATCTTAAGCTTATGCCAGAGAAGTCAACACAATGTTATATACGCATAAACAATTAGTCAGCAAAACATTTGTCCTGTCTACAATAATCTCACTAATTCACACACAAGCACTGATTACATTATTGCATTTTATGTATTTATTAAGCTCTCGGGAATACTAGGCATTCTAAATACACTTTATTTCATGTCAATAAATGTCCTTCAATATCCTAAACTTCACAAACGCATTTCAATACGAAACATGATGTCACATGTTCAACTGAATTACAATACGTTTATTACCTTCCCCACTGACATCCACCATTTACAGAATCAGAGGACCGTTATAAGATTTACAGGATACCACTTGAATATGTTGCACAAATTTTGTTAACATCTGCATGGAGATGTCTCTGAACAAGTCCATGCAGCCTTCCATCTATAGTTGTGCAAATTTCAATCTAAATATGAGTGCACAGCTTTTAATGAGCATGTGTGTGTGTATACTGATTTCAATTAGCGTGTGTATGTGTACAGCTTTCATTCTATTTCAATTCACTTGATTTCAGATCTACAGATTTTGGTCTGGAGATATAATATTCTCAAACAAAAAACACAAATGCACTCTTCCCCTTTTACATCACACATAGGTCTACCTGTGCATTGCAGGATATGGAATTACATAGGTTTAACACTGTGCATGATTTTCTGTGAAAAGAAGGAAATCTCAGACCTACTGTTGACCAACAATACCTTTTATGATTACATCTCCCACCAGCAAAAAATAATGAATATTATTATGTCAAGCAATGGAGCTTCATGATAGTGTCATTGGCTGGCATTGACAGTTACACCGGTAGGATATATGTTTTCTATTTTAATTTGGTAGAATTTTACTGAAACAATATGCATTTAAGTTGTTCAACATACTGTCAGTTTTTAAACTGCACTTTACAATACAAAAATGCATTGCGAATTATGGAAATGAAATCTCAATTTTATTCAGGTTCAAATAGAGAACACGGTGCCACTTTATTTTATACTGCCACTGCGTTCCTGTTAAAACTAGTTTCACCTTGGAGTTCCCAGGCCACCCTTATTCCCATGCAGTTAACATATAAGCTCTAAACGTTGAAGCTGGATGAATATGGGCTCATTACTTACATTTTAAATGTGGTTTCAAATCTTTTAAAATCAGCTCGTCCTCTCTCAGTCTGGAGTTACTCCACCAGCAAGGTCTCTTTCATCTGCCTGTCTGGAAAGCAGTCTCCAAAATGCCCTGCTCATAGCTTTCTGAAAGGGCTCCTGTCTGCAGTGTCTGTGGAAATAAGTCTTCCAGTTGGTCTCATCTCTATTCCCAGTCAGCTATCTCCTTTCAGTAATCAGGAAATCGCTCCTGATCAATCATCCATGTCAACCTGTGCAGTAGATATGTTATAATATAAAACTCCTCTGGTAATCTTGTGACTGGCAAGACCCATGCCTAGTTTTAAGGGAGGGGCCCATCCATCTGAGTCTTGGGACTGGAAAAAGGAGGTCTACGGCCATGCCCACTGTCCATTTTTGTACAATACCAAACCTTCATCCTTGTCCGGTGTGCATGACCACTCTATTTTTGAAAACACTTGCAACCCATCACTCAAAGATGTTCATCAATAACAAACTGATTTTGACATGTTTTGACAGTGGTATTGCTATGTATAAAATATTGCAGATATTGAGAACTCACATTAGTTTTAGGCAATGTTCAATGATATTAAATTATTTCCTAAGGATCTTTGGTTAAGCAGCGTGCTACAAGCCCCTTGTTGTATGGCCGTCTTGTGGTGATTATTATGATACATGGCCCAACCCCAACTAGCCACATTTAAGCAGCACTGAAAGGTAAACAAATGACCGGCTGCAAAAATAACATATGCCCAGGTAATTTTTCCCCCCAAGCAAAAATCAAAAGCTGGCAGCCATAAATATACACACAGTAAGTGAACATATATCTTAAAGTGAAATATACAAACATAGCTCAATTGACTGTCTCCTTAGAAGAAGATCTGCAAGACAAAAGAGTATTGGCTAAGTAAAGAATACCAGAAAAATAACATGGAGAGGAAATGTTCCAATAAATATGCTGGCAAAGTATAAAAGATGTTCACCTTTTAAACCCAGCAATATGTCATGAAATAGTTCCTGGAAAACACAATCCCAATACAAAATAAGTGATTGTGGTCTTGTGAGTAAGTGTCTGCAATGGGACATGACAACCTGTGTAAAATACTGGTACCCAACTACTTGAGCAAGCTTGCCAAACTCAAACAAACCCAAGGGGTTGCATCCAAAGTCTGAAAAAAAAGGTTATGCTGCCCTGAAAAGCAGCCATAATCAGGGGAAAATAACTGCACCAGTGTCCAGGATTGCAAACTGTCTTGCCACATTGTAGGCAAATACTCATGACTTACACGCCCTCTCATCATTTCCACCCCCCTCATCCCCATGCCTGGCTTTCACTAATACAATGCGTTATAAAGATAATTTGAAATGTACACATACCATAGTCTCACTCAAATATATAAATGTTTATAGAACTATGTTCTGCAAAATGTGAACAATTGTGGCATTATTCCCCCCATCTTGATTGGGAGACTACAAATACCAGAATGCAATTCAGCCAAAGGCAATAAAATGGTCTCTGTGTGCAAAACCTTCAAGGACTGATAGCAGCACAGATTTTAAAAAAAATGTGGATGCTGTGTGTGACATTTAAAACTAAGAAAATACACAGCATTCGGGACTGTGGACTGTCTCTCATCCATGCAGTAACCGGGTCTGACCCTGCTTAGTTTCATAGCAAGGAAGTATCCAACCCCCTCACCAAGTGCCCCTCATCTGTGCCAGCTTCCAGCACTCACCAGATGGCCTCCTCACCTTCCCCCACAATGCACTCTGTGACACAGTTAGACAGTTTGCTTTGCGATGCAGGCTATTCCTGGCTACAGAACGCTTTGTGTTGCAAATTCAGTCACTAGACCCCCTTCGACTTCCAAATTTCACTTGGTGCCCTCTAGTCATGTCCCACCTCTAGCCTGATGGCATGCATTTGCATCTTTTTTTACCTGAAAATAGCTATTTTCCTAGATGTCATGTTCCTAGATCCTCTGCTATATCTGCAGCTAGCTCTCACATTGAAAGAAAAACAATATGGCTGTGTTTTAATTTCTAAAAACACCCCGTTTTGGTAATTAACCAGAGATATAGTTATCTATTTTTGAGAAGATGCATCCCCTTCTCCATCAAATATTTAAATTACTACTGCACAGAGTAACCACAAAAGGAACATAAGTTAACGCTTTGTGCCCAAGATATTTTGGACCTGTTCCAAAACCATCCAGCTGTTGGGGCTTTGCGCTTTGGCAAAAAGGTAACCTTGTTTGTCTATGGGAAAATGAATGGGAAGTAAGCTGCAACTTTGCAAAACAATAATTCTTTTCTTTTTAATAACGTTTTTATTTTTAACAGATATTTGCAAAACGTTGCAATCTGGGGGGAAGCGCAAGTCTCTAATTACTTTAGTAATTGTGGTCAAATCCGTTACTCAAATAAAAAGTTATTAACAATAGAATTGTGAGGGTTTGACTGTTAAAGGGACGTTAAGGTTATGCTGCACTAACAAAAACACATGGAATTTTGTCAAATAATGTTGTTACAGGGATGTTATGGTTACAAGTAAAACTGAAAAACCCCTCAAATTCGCCACCATACGTAACGTCACCTCCGTGCACTGCTAAAACTAACACCCAGAACACCAAAGATGACATCACAAATGTTGCGGACATTGGACAGCATTCACAATGCTCAGTATCATAGGGGAGACCCAAAATAGATGTGCCCATCAACCAAGAAACAGATGTACATAAAATCACAACTAATGTTTACAACACGCAAATACACCTTTTTGTACACTTACTTAAAAAAATACTAATAATTATTTATTTAGCACACATTACAATGGAATGCACAATCACAAACCATAACTGTACACTTCATATGATCGCCTGACTACAACAGATTGACAAACACCAGGTGCTTATTGGACAACAAATTCTCACTAAATAGTAAGTGCCAGACAGAACCACCTTTTTTAACAGAAATGGCAAACACACTTGAGTTTTTAGAAGAGAACGTCCCAAAAGAAGAAATGAGTGACGATAACATCTCGCATGGCATACAGTACATATTTGAATGTAAACAAATAATGTAATTTGTACACACATTACTAAAATAATAATTTCTGTTTTTCTTACAGTACATAGTTTTCATGAAGAAACCACACCCCAGGTTAATGATACACAATCCCAAGAATCAGAAAGAGAAGTCCTATCCTGAACTGTAAATAATCAAATCATGAACTTATCTAAAAAATTGGATGAACTAATTAATGATTTTAAACAACTTTTACAGTATGTCAAAAATCATGTCATTAAGGGGCTGATTCACAGAAGTGTTTTATAATGGTGCAATTCCATAGGAAAATGTTCTGTGAATCAGGCCTAAATATTTTCCCATCACTGTCCTTCTTGCATCTGTCCCCCTTGTCCCCAGCAATCATCCCCATCAAATTCTGAACATTTTAATCAAAGATGCTTTAATGAAATCTCACTCCCTTCCTCCCCTCAGTATTATTGTACAAAAAATCCTAATTCTCCCATTTATGTTTCCCATTCTGATACCCCATCCCTTTCTTGAATAAATATATATTGTATACTATAAATGTTTTGTATATTGTGTAAAATTTCTTTTTTTTTTTAGACTTCAGTTATGAGTCCACTAAACCGCGACTGTCTGGGGTGTCTTCACACAAAATGGATGTCCCCCGGGACAGGCGCGATGTCCAGACATGTCCTCTTTTGCATGACAGACTTTTAATTAGTCTGTGGACACTGCACCTCGGACGGCGGTCAGGTCCACAAACAGCCATGGACATCATCATGTGACCGCATGCGGGCGGCATTATGGAGGGGTCTGAGAATGCTGTCTGTGGCCACAGGCAATTTAAAAGTGCTTTCCCAGCCATGCTAAGGTGTTTCAAGCAGAAACGTTACCCTTCCACAGCTCCCAGACCTATTCTTAGTTGATCTGGCAACGTTTCACAACTTTTCAAGGTCCTTTTGCGACTCCATCGTTCATGGACAGTTCTTTTGTTTGTTATTTATTTATAATGCGCACCAGACCCGAAGATATAAGGGCGCAAGGACAAGTACATTTTCAGCTTACAAGGTTGCAGGAATACAATACAAGTACAAAAGTTACAAGCTTACAGGGATACAATACAAAATACAGCAATACAAACTACAGTTCAGTAGTCAAGACACAGAAAGGTAATCAGCAAAATGATGTAAAATGCGGGTTGCCAAGTACAAGGTCATAAGGTGGCAATACAAGGTTAGACAATACAAGTGGGATACCGTTGTGGCTATAAACAGTGCATTTATACTTGGAAGGCTCCATAAGATAAGATAGGGGTCATTAGGATGCAAGGGTCATACTGAAGTTAAAAATAATTTCCTTTAAGCCAGTTGATAACGTTTAGTATGAAGTTTGAGTAGGTTTGCTCTGCCCCTTAGGAAGGGGGTGAGGGAGTTCCAAAGTTGGGCAGATTTAACAGGGAAGCTGTTGGCGCCAATTTGTGTCATTTTGAAGGAGGGGACTGTCAAGCAGTTTGTGTAGGCTGCTCTAGCGGGTCGGAGCATAGGTCTTCTATTTATTCCATCCGTCAAGTAGCTCAGTGCTGCATTGTTGAGACACTTGAATGTTAGTGAAGCAGTTTTTAGCCTGATTTTATCAATGGTGGAGAGCCAGTTAGACTGTCTCCTTACTGCCAAGATATGTTCTCTTTTTGTCATTCCTAGTGCTGCTCTCAGTGGGAATTCTCCTGGTAATGTATGTGTTGGAGCCAAGTAATAGGGAATTGCAGTAGTCCAATATGGACAATACAAGTGCTCTTGCCAGTGTAGTAGAGCAACTTGTTGAGAGGAATGGTTTGGCCGACCTGATCAACTTACATGTGTAGGCTGTAGAAGATGCCATTGAATTTACTTGTTTAGCTAATTTAAGGCTGGAATCAAGGTAAAAACCTTAAGGTTTTTACCTCCTTGGCAACCTTAATCGTGTTGCCATCTATATCAAAGGAAATGTAATTGTGTCCAAGTTTATTCATGTTTGACATGGTCCCCAGAATAATGAGTTCTGTTTTGTCATCATTCAGGCATATACCATGGAGTGCCATCCATGCCTGGATGATGAGGTATATTCTGTTCACCAATGCCAAATCCTTGTTGCAATCCCCTGTAAGTGGGATGGGAATCTGGTTGTCATCTGCATAGTTGGTGTAGGTGACACTGAAACAATCCAGATCATCAAAAAGGGCTTGGTAAATATGTTGTACATGATACGGGAGGCGCAGGACCCGTGGGGAACAACACACGTGATGGGGATGGGGTCTGCTGCTGGTTTGGTAGAGAAGACTCTCATTTTCCTACTACTTAAAAAGGATTGGATAAATGAAGTAGGACTGTCCGTGGACGGTTTCTCCAAAGGGACCCAACCATTACTTTTCCTCATTCTCAATCTAGCTATCCAGGGGACAGCATCTTGGAGCACATGTTTTGCAGAACTTTCAAAAATGTCTTTGTGGACAGCATCATGGCATCCTCTATGTCCACGTCTGCACCCCAACCACCCCCACCACCACCATCATCATCTGGAGGGCATGGAGAGAGGAACAGGCTCAGTGACACAGAGGATGAGGATAAAGAGGAAGAAGAGGATGCAGTGGAGGAAGTCCCTGTCATAAATAGTTGGAGTGAGTCCTGAGTGCAGCAATCTTTCCTCCAACCCATCATCTTCATCTGCTCCTGAAAATGGTTCCTTTAGTAGCCACCTTTCACAGTTAATAATAGAAGTGAGGAAAAAAAGTGAGAAAAAAGTCACAGCATGTGCAGCCTGCATAGTCTGCAGACAGCGCAGTAGTCTGCGGACAACCAAAACATACCTGGGCATGGGGTTGTAGAATCAAAATCAGTTTAATTGTTTTGCGTTAAAAAATGGTGGCTCTCAAAAGAACCTTTATTTGTGTTTTTCGCTTTATTATTTTTTTTAAAATGTTTGGTTTTACAAAGTGAACTAAGGAACCATTTTACTGAATTTAATTATTTCTTCTCACTTTCACAAGAACTGTGTCAAAGCATTTTGAATGTTTTACACAACCATCTCTCCAAGAAATGTTGGCACTATCATCCGTATTGTTATCATTATGAAACAATGTCATGCCAATATCTCGCACAAAAGCAAACACAGCTTTATTAATGTTGTGCCTTGCTGTTTCCATTTGCGGACCAAATGAACTGGAACACATCCACATCTGTCTCTGGGCAATGCTTGAACAAATAATTTTTGAATTAGGGAATATTTCCTTCAACCTTCCGAATCTCTCCTTCATTGCAAACTGCAATGAAATGCCAGTCACGTTTCCCAAACTGTTCACTCTCCACAATGAACAATAATAATGTCTGGACGTTTCAAATCAACCATATTTGCACAAAATGGGAGCAAGTCCACCGACTTCATGTCTCGTATCCATATCAGACCCCTTTTCGATTCAGGGAATCCAAGATGTCTGGCTATTCCACAATGCTCAGAATACACCTTTAACCAATGAACCCATGAGTCTCCCAAAATCCAAACACTCTGCCTGCTGAAAACATTGCCATGGCCATTTTCAATACTCTCAGAACTTCTAGTAAAAAAACCTCCTGCTACCTTCTCTGCTGTACACCAAACCCAGGAAACTTGATTGGCTGATCCTCTGAGATCCAATGGCCCATGACTGTCCATGGTCTCTGCAATCCAATTTACATGCCAGGCAACTTTAAAAGACCCAGATGTGGCACATGCCATCCACGGACCACCACAGAGTCTGCGAACATCGCAGTCACTCGAAGGAGTCGGGGGGGGATTAAACACAATTTAAGTCATTTAACCTTTAGTGGTGGCTCTGAAAAGAACCTTTTTGGAGGGGTTTGTTAACAAACACCTTTCTTTTCCTTTTATTTTGCTTGTATGTACATTATTACTGTACACTGTACATCTTCCCTTACAATTCTCTAAAAATTTGTTTTTTTTTCCACCACATTTCAGAGATATTTCCCTCTGCTCACCCACCAAAAAACATCGCCATCAACAGATGTCCTACCTTCCTGCACTCCCACAGGTGTCCTGATAAAAACGATACCTCACATGTGTGGGTGCACCTACCTGGGCACAAACAGAAAAGGCTAACCCACTGGTAACGCCAAGCCTTTCGGCAGAGCAGATTTTCAGGAATTTTGCTCATGTGGACAACCTAAAGATTTGGGTCTAGGCTGTCGAAATGCCACCATCGAAAACAGGGAACCCCATGCATTTCCAAAATTAGGACACCGGTGGGAATCCAAAGTGGTCTGATTTGCCCAAATCGCCCCAGAATGTATTACAACATTACAACCCCTGGCAATGTCCAAAATGTGGCAAACAACCCTCAATTATCGCACATTTCACTCTGCTCACCCACTAAAACACACAGCCAACACCACACAGCCTACCTTCCCGCATTCCCACAGGTGTCCCGACAAAAATGTTACCTCACATGTGTGGGTGCACCTACCTGGGCACAAAGGCAAAAAGCTAACTCACTGGTAACCCCAAGACTTTCGGCAGAGCAGATTTTGCTCATGTGGGCTACCAACAGATTTGTGCCTAGAATGTCAAAGCCACCATGGGAAATATGGAACCCCATGCATTTCCAAAAATAAGACACCCGTGGGTAAACTCTGTTCCACTAAAAACATCCATGGTGGTTCACTGGCCAGCCCCACACCAACCCAAAACAAATTATCATATTTTTTATTTCTATTTCGGTTTTGTCTCTTTCCTAGGGACAGATGGGAACATTAGTGTGCCCATCTGGCCCCATGGTGGGCAAAACGTACTGTCCCATGCATGGGGCCATTTCAATGTTTTCTGGTGCCACTCTTCCCCCACCTAAAATGTATGGGGGGCATCTCATGTACTCCTTCCTAGGGGCAGATTGCACTAGCAATCTGCCCCCATGGAGGGCTACATGAGATGCCCCCATCCATTTGGGGTGGAGGGGCAACCCCCTTTCCACTAAAACATCCATGGTGGTTTAGTGCATGGCAGGAGACTCCATATATGTCAACAAGCAACAGCATGGCCAAATAGCATAGAAAAATGTATCTCCAACACACCTGGATTAAAAAAAAAAACAATTATCTGTGTATCTAAAATGCAGAGTAATTCTAAAAATGTAACCTTGACGTAGAACAAGATTTGGTCAATGGATAAATTGGAAAAGTTGTTGGCTTCCAAACATATCCACATGACAACTATCAGTTTGTCAACATCCACTTTGACAAAGTTGCAGACTTTGAAAGAATAGGCCACACAATAGCATGTTTCCTTCTATTCAAATACGTGTACGTACACAGAGATCAATTCTCTCTCTATCTTGCATATGCTGTTACTATTCACAAATCGCAAGGTCTAACTCTAGATCATGCATTGATTGAAATTGCTAGCATAGTCATTAAAAAAGAAGGCATGTGTTACGTAGCACTTTCACACCTCTGCACACTGAATGTTCTATTCCTAGTTAACCTTGATTCAAAAAATAAATAAATGCACACATTCCTTGCATCCTAGAATACACCCCGTACCTCAAAAAAGATAACCTTTAAAAATAAAATGAATGCACACAGAAACTATAACATATCTCCCTCGCAGTACCACCAAAAAAACTAAGAACTACTGCTGCCCCATCAAATAATACAAACACAAATCCCTCTAGTTCAAAAACATATGCACATCCATCAAAAGACAAAGAGACAAATGTCTCTTCTCAAAAAACAAGTAAGTGCCGGCCCATCAAAGGATGGCGAGGCACAACTATCTGGTATATTTCAATTCATCAATACAACTGGAGAAAATTGCTATGCAAATGTAGCAATCAATATTCTCTTCCAATGCCCACCAATTGTTAACAGCATTTACTTAACCGCCCCAGAACAGTTGTGTTTGCAAATGCTCGTCCTTCTTAGAAATGCCACACATAATCCAGACAGTGTCTCATGTATGACACAAGAATTGGACTACTGTACAGGAATGGTAACATTCATCATACGGTCCACAAGAATTCTCAATGTACTTATTAAAGTACTAGAAACCAAAAACATACCTATCTGTGAAATCTTCCTGATTTCATGCACGTGGAGACATACATGCACTCTCTACAACAATATTTCACAAGACCACATCCCTAATGAACAATGTGTCTATGTATCCATACCAAATTATGAATCCATTCCATTTCATCAGCTTCTGCAGAATGCAAATCATGCCATATTATGCTATTTTTGCAATTCAGACAATTGTTATGTTCCAACAGACAAATAAACTAATATGGCCAATATGTCATAGTAATGCTTCTAAGGTACAACGCAAATGGCAATGAAAACAACTGTAATCTTACTAGCTTCACACATGGCCAAGTATCTCTTGGTAAGAAAACCTTCACAACAGTGGGCATAATCTACCACACTGGTGCTACAACCACTTCAGCCCACTATACTCTATGTAAACAAATGTGGTTGGTTTGAATGTAACAGCAACTCTTTTACTCCAAAACATAGGTTACCAGCAAATCTAACAAAATCCTACTTAATATTCCATCAAACCACATTTTGTCACTAACATGTAGCACAATAAACAGTTACAATACACTAACGGGTATCTAACTACATCCATAATACTACAATGGCATTTTTAAAAGGCTAAATAGTTAGAATACACCAACAGGTATCTAAATACTTCTAAAATACCCTTCATTACAATAGACTTCAAATATACATCACAGTTATTCATACTGCAAAACGTCTTCTAAAATCCAGTATAGTTAGAATACACCAACAGATATCTAACTACTTTAAGCATTCCCTTAATTACAACACATTTCAAACAAACATACTATCACACTTACACCCACACAATCAGAATGGGTTTGTATGGATTTGTTTTCCCAATTACCTAATGATTATTTATTATCAATACATCAACAGTGTACCACACACTAATTTTGCACCAAACATAGTACATAGAATGTACTGTTCATCAGGGTAAACAAAGTAAATTTATATGTAAAATTGTATGTAATCAAAGCTTTTAACCTATCCTGCTTAAAATAGTATACTCTTTTTTTCAAAGAAAAATAAACAGAGATTCCAGCTTTATTATCGTTTGCACCTAAGTAATCGTACCAAGTAAAATCCTATTTGTTATCTTCATAGAGAAAAAAAATATTCCATATCCTCAATTGTACGACAATCAAAAATACCATATACACTTCAATTGTATCATTGCACCATATTACAATTACTGTATACTCCCCCTACAGTACCTATATTTACCATATACATATTACTACACTATGGATTCATGTAATTATTTGCAGGTAAAACGGGGATTTGCGTGCCATTCTGCCCGGAATTCCCTGTTTGATGAATGGACAGATACTTGTGGACATGGCCTACGGCCATGCCTCACAGATCTGTCCACTGGCCACAACCACCACAATATAATTAAACCTTATAACAAGTATATACAATACACCTTCAACTAACAAGACTCACACAGAACCCCCTGCCATACAAATAATGTCAGCAGCCATTAAAATAAAAGCAGCCTCAGTGGCACCTGCAAACCCTTTTTGCACCCATAAAAACAGCTCCATATATACTTTATTCCAGTCTCCCACCTTTTTCAGGCCCTCTTTCACCACCAAATAAAACCCAAAATATGTCTTCCAGAATTTTTGTTCACTGTGCTGTCTTCGATCACCGGCGATGTCTGCGGACTCAGAAGCACCTGCACAACCTTTTTTCACCTACAAAAACAACTCCATATCAACTTTATTCCACTATGCCACACTTTCCAGGCCCTCTTTTGGCAACTAAGTAACCCCACATGTGTTTTTCAGATGTTTTGCTCACCGCGCTGTCCGCGGTCGGACAGAGGTCGGATCGGTTTACACAAAGTTACAATAGAACACTCTCAGGACAAAGCCACTTCTCCTGGCACACATTTGGTGAAAATCCATCCATCAGTTTGGGCTGTAGGCACAAGCAAACACTTTTTCCATTGTATCTATGCAGATTTCCACACATTTTGGGACCACCCTATAACTTTGCCCTCCCTGCACAAAATCGTACCAAACTTAGCAAAATTATTCTGAGGGGCGCATATAAGTTTTGTGAAAATTAGTCCAGGGAGGGCAGGGTTATCAGCCACCCAAAAAGTACTCTTTTTATAAGTTGAACAATTTAATCATATCTACGGAGCTGCTTCCACAGGCTGTGTATTTGCCGCAGGCCATGTAATATATATATATATATATATATATATATATATATATATATATATATATATATATATATATATATATATATATATATATATATACAGATATATATATATATATATATTATTAGGCGGCGATAGCCACCCTATAGTTAATGTGAGTCAGATACCAATAGGAACCCCGCATAATTCTGTTGTTAATAACGTTTGATTTGAGTAACATTTGTGGTCAAAAGTGATTAAGGACTGCAAAGTTCTGTAAAGATTTGCTATAAAAAAAAACTGTTATTACGAAGACAAAAACATCTTTTTTCCAAAAATGCGGCCGGCCTACTTCCCATTCATTTTCCTATAGACAAACAAGGTCAATTTCTTTGAAAGTACACACCCCAAACTGTTGGATGGAATTGGACCAGGCACAAAAAACTTGGACACAAAGCGTTGACTCGCGATCCAAGCATGGTTTAGGGGTTATTCAGTGCAGTAGTTATTTAAATATTTGATAGAAAAGGGGGTGCCCCTTCTCAAAAATAGATAGCTTTTTCCCTGGGATTTACACCAAACCAAGTGTTTTTTAGAAATAAAACAGCTGCCATCTTGTTTTTCTCTCGATGCGAGAGGTAACCGTGGTTCTAGCCGAGGATAAAGGGGAAAAGGTACCTATTAAATGTATCCCCACCTAATTTACTGTCATGTATTATACTGTGTTTTTGTTATCTTCGTCTAGGTCACATAAATAAATTAGCAGTGTTTTGCTGTATTGATCTTCTAACTTCTATTGTATTATAAAACCCAAAGTGAGTCCTGCCACCTTTAACTAACAATATTTAACAGTGGTTATAAAAAAAGTCAATGAACTCTAACCACGGTTATTTAATCAAAAACATTTGGGTATATTATTTAATTGTATTTGTGTATTTATATGTGATATGTAGGCCTTAAAATGATTGTTCTCTGGTACACTGAGTGTAGTATTTTAGCAAATTTGGAATACTGTTTTGATGAAATGAAGAAACAACATATTTCCTTCATCGGTTAGATGCACTCCATCATGTCTATGGAAATTGGTCATTTATTTATTTATTCATTTTACTTATTACATATATATAGCACACCTAACCCTCAGGTATCTGGGCGCTTGAATTTAGGAATATGGTTACAAGTGATACTTAGTTTTACAAGTCAGTTAATTGGTCAGTACAGTAGTGCAATACAGTTAGAGTAGATAAAGTCTTAATGCAATTTTATTAGCTTCAAAAACCGCTTAACACGAATAGATGCCGGATAACAACTTACCAGTCTGAGGAGAAAGCCTAGGACTCCTACAGGTAAGGGAGATGATGCTTGATATCCTGGGTGAAAAGATAACAATTAGGGGTCCGTCCTTTGTTCAGTGGGCATGGCATTTCAATAGTTAGCTGCAATGACAGGGAAGCCACCAGCTTTTTGTCTTTTGTTTCTTTTTGTGGTCAGTTGCCCTAGGTAGGCAGAGCGGTAGGTCTTGCTGGTTGGGTTTTAGAGATCAGGATTGACAGGTAACGAGGACCAGTGTTAGATAGGCATTTGTGGGTGAGCGAGAGTACTTTAAATTTAATGCAGTCTCTAACTGGTAGACAGTGAATGTCTCTTATGAATGTGGTAATGTGTTCTGATTTAGGGAAATTATGTGCTGCTCTGATAGCATCGTTCTGAACAATCTAGAGTTCATTAATGTTTTTGCAAGAGGAGTCTGCGAAGATGGCCTTTACAGCAGTCTATCCTGGAGAGGATTAGTGCTCTAACTAGAGTAATGCGGTTCTCCACAGTAAGCTACGGTCTGCATGCAGTGATGAGTTTGGCAGTATAAAATGATACCAAAGTGATGGTGTTCACTTGTCGGGAGAGGGTAAGTGATGAGTCAAGGTAGAACCCTAGCATCTTGACTTCTTTGGCTACCGTGATACAGTTTCCATCTATGTCAAAGGTTTGTTAGGAGGGTGGGAGGCTCTTGAGTTTCGCTGGGCTTCCTATGAACAGGATCTCTGTTTTATCGTCATTGAGACAGAGCTTGTTTTGGCCCATCCAGGCTTGAATGGTGTGGTAGATTGCCTTTAGTGCTTTAGAGTCAGTGTCGTAGTCACCTGTGATAGGGACAATTATTTGGGTTTTTTCTGCATAGTTTGTATATGAGACACCCAATTTATCTAGTTTATGAAAGAGAGGTTTTGTGAATGAGTTGTACATTGTGAGGGATACTCATGACCCCTGAGGCACTCCGCAAGTGACCAGGGTAGGGGGAGATGCCGCTGTGATTGAGAAAACTCTCATGGAGCGGTTTGAGAGGAACATTCAATCCAAGTTATAGCGTCATTGGAGAAGTGGGCATCAATCGCTAGGTGACGGTATAAGATGTTGTCATTTAATAAATTGAATGCTGCTGAGAGGTCCAATAGGAAAAGGATGGGTACATCGCCTCTGTCTCTTGCCTGATCCATTTGGGTTTTTAGGTATACCAGGGCTGTTTCCGTGCCATGGCCTTGGCGGAAACCTGATTGTCAAAGGCCCAGAAGGTTATGTATTTCTAGGAAGTGTTGTATCTGTACGTATGCAACCCTGTCTAGTATTTTTAGAAGGAAAGGCACAGTCGTAATAGGCCTTTAATGTGTTGGTACGTTAGGGTATAAGGAAGATTTTTCAGTATGGGAAGTACCCAAGCTTCCATCAAATTATCGGGTTCTTTACTGGTGGTGAACAACTTATTGGTGATGAAAGGTGCCAAGTTGTCTGTGCAATCTTTGATTAGCCTACTAGGACAGATGTCACCTTTACATTGGGATGGTTGAAGGCTTTTTATGGTTTTAGCGGTTTCCTCTATGGTAATGGGTGAGAATTCAAACTTGGGGAACCATTTAGGTGGGTTATGTTCTGCCGTGGTTTGAGCAAGGGGGGTAAGTTTCAGTTTTTCTTTTTAATTGATTTTGAGTTGGCGGACTGAGATTTTGTCCATAAGAGCCTTTTATTTATTTTCACACCAGGCTTCATCCTTGATGCAGAGGTCTGGGGGCTGTCAGGGTTTTTCTAATTCACTCAGGACTGAGAAAAGCTCTTTAGTGTTAGAGTTGTCATTCTCTTTACGTAGGTTGCATGCCTTACTCTTAGCTCGATGAGTGGTTTCTCTGTATTCAGAGGATAATGTGACAAATTATTGTTTATTGGTGATTGAAGGGTTTTTTTTCCAATTGCTTTTTTATTTTGTAGGTCTTTGAGTTCTGGGGTGAACCAATGGTAGATGTGTGATTTAAGTTTAGCTTTGCAGTTGCCCATAGGTCCCACTATGTTGATTGCTGCCGTCATGGTTGGGTAATAGGTGGCTACCAAGGAGGAAGGATCGGCTGTGTTCTTGGTATAAGAGTGGTGAGTGCTATGAGCAATGGTAGCATGTTGTCTGGCGTGATGTTGCGATGGTTGCGAGTTTGGGTCACAGGTACAATGGATGTAGGGGTGCAAGCGTGTGTGTTTGTGTTGATTGAGAATAGTATAGTGGTATGGTTTGACCAGGGGCATGGATTGTTATTGGAGATGTGTGTGGTGCAATTATGGTCCACGAGCCAGTCAAGCATGCAACCTTTCACGTTTGTTAGGCCAGTGCAGCGCAAGGTGAAGCCTTGTGTTTCAATAATATTGGCTAAAGTTGTGGCTTGGGTGTCAGAGCTGTCATTAACTCCTAGGTTGAAGTCTTCAATGATGAGAACATTAGATGCAAGTTTTAGGTGTGTGGCCAGTACGGAGGCTATGTCCTTGTCAAAGGAGGAGGTGGGGCCTGAGGTCCTGTATATAAGGTGAAATGTTAGGGAGGCAGTGGCAGAGATGGTAATTTTGGTAGAGAGAAGTTCCCCTGAGGGGAAGGGAACATTAAGTATTTCTCAAATGTTAAGGTTAGGTTTGTAAATGTAGGCAATGCCGCCTCATGTAGAACTGTATGTTTTGTTTGAAATCCATAATTGATTGGGTCTCTCATGAATGCTGAAACTACTTTATTAACATTTCTCTGTGATTTTTTTCGATTTTACCATTCCATTTGATTGTCCTTCCCAATATTTGCCTCTGAGTCAGATTGGAAAAGATAAAGAGGGTTTGAGGAAAAAGTTTCATTAGTCTTTCCAAATCTAGTTTCATCATTAAAGTAAGGGACACACCTTGTACATTACCCAAATCATTGCCTCTACAATGAATTAGTATGATGTGTGGGCGCCCTGTACTTCTCATACTGCATTCCCTGCAATCCAAACCATTTGACTGTAAACATTTCTCAAACCAAGGTCTATGTTAATATTGAGGGGCCGATTCATGGAATGATTGTGCACCAAAATCAGTGGTGCAAGCGATAGAAATCCAGCGCACGCGTGCAATTCGCACGCAAGCGATTCTTGGACGTCTGTGCACATGTTTTACCTGGGAGCTGCGCTGAAAACGCATGTGGTGCACATGTCACTGCGACATCCCGAACGCTGTGCGTGATGCACACAGCGAAAGCACACAACGTGTATTGCACACACCAAAAAGGGAGCAGAACACACAGAATGGGGAGCAACGCGTAAAAATGAGGGCGTAACTGGGGAAGTAGCCTAACTACTATGTATACTGCTGGGAAATACATGGAACGCCCACACGCACACGAACAACGTATTCATGGAATCGAATAGGGGAAACCCGCGCACACCAAAAGACATGCACAGGCGTAAATACGTTCACCACATGAAGGCAGGCGGAAGCAGCCCTGCGCAGTATAAAAGTGTGCGCAAATAACAAACACGCATATACAGCTAAGATGAATGTCCCATTTCTTGCCGCAGTGATCATGGGACACTGCAGGAGGAGAATAGCCAGTCCCTGCATTTTTTTGCCCAGGACAAGCCTTTTTGCGATGGCTGATGACCAGGTCTATGGCAGGTATAGGTTTCCAACTCATATCATCCAGACCTGGTCACTGAGTGGTAGGATGACCTCACATAGACCACCTTCTGCTCCCAAGCACTGAGCCCCTTGGAAAAGGTGCTCAGTGTCCTGCAGTATTTGGCCACTGGGTCATTTCAGGGGACAGCTGGCATAGTTGGGGGTGTCTCACAGCCCACGCAGTCACGCTGCCTATACCAGGTGTTGGCAATCATGACTGTGCGCCCCTCAGTCTGCAGGCACATATACATGCCCAGAACACCCACAGAAAGGCAGGCCGTGGTTCAGGACTTTTACAGGGTGGCACACTTCCACAAAGTGATTGGTGCCATAGAGTGCACCCATGTGGCCCTACGTCCACCTAGGGCCACTGAGAACATCTACCGCAATCACAAGCACTGGCATTCCATGAACGTACAGGCTGCATGTGATGCCCATGGAATCATCACCTCTGTCTATGCAAACTATCCTGGGTCTATCCATGACAGTTTCATATACAGAATGTCCGCCCTGAGCCGGGACCTGGAAGCTGGGAAGCATGGCAACACATGGCTCATTGGTGAGTAGAAATGTCTGTGCACATGCATGCATGTCACACACAGACAAATACACAAACCCAACTAATGAAAACCATCATCACCTTCCCAGGGGACAGTGCCTAACCTATGAGCACCCACATGATGGTGCCAATACAGATCCCCACCACAACACCCCAGGTAAGATACAACGCAGCCCATATTGCAACCTGGCCCATAGTGTAGCGCACATTCGGAGTGCTCAAGTCACGCTTCCGTTCCCTTGACCGCTCTGGCGGGCAGCTACTATTTGCACCCTCAGTAGTGTGCAGGATCATTGTGGCAGCATGTGTCATGCACAATGTTGCAACACGGTGGGGCGTACCAGGGGACATGGTGGTGCCCCCCCATCCCCAACCACATGCACCGGAGCTGCTCATGGGTGGGGTAAGGGCATGTGGTGAGGCAGCCCGGACCCAGTTTGTGGCCACATTTTTCACCTAAACTCCCACCTCTGCGGAGTGCACACAGGCCTGGCACATACCAGGTGACAATCGATGATGACAAAGAAACAGTCAACTGTCACAACCACCCTGAAAATGTTTCCACAGAAGTGCTACATTGTGTGCATCCCCAGCTACTTAAACATAACCAATCCCGTGTGACCAATAGGAACACATGCAAGGTGCATATCCCACCCCCCCTGCAAAACAGGCCATTAAATTCACTGGTATGTCACCCAAACCCTCCCAACCCTCATGACCCCTGTCCTCCATGCCATGCCATGTCAGGCACCCCAATAAAAACGTATACAAAACCCCTGTAGCCCATGTGTGTGTGAAAAAAAAACTCACACAGTACGCAGTGGCACCCAGGAACACAAAAAAGTGATTAACACGCAGGCTACTATGACCTCAATAAATGGGGTATGCGACAAACAGGGGCACCCACAGTGTGAAAAATAGCATGCAATAGCGTGCATGACTCAGTGACTGCCTTGCATGGAAAATAAGTACGCATAGCCACTGTAACCGCTGTGAAGTAATCGCGTGTGAACCCCAAAAGTAGGAAAAACACGCATCGGTCTACACGGAAAGCATGTACAGCGTGCTGCAGACCCGCACAATCATTTACATGTGCAGAGGGAAACGCCCACACATGTTACATCACTTGCGCGGTTATGCGCTAAGGCCCTTTGCTCGGATTACACGATGACGTGCTGTTTTTTAGTTCACATGCTAAATCACTCTGCATTGAGCTGGCCACGCCTCAACACACGGAAGACCATGCTCCTGCCCAGAAGGTCATTTTCCTGCCCCCAGAGCCCTGAGCAGCCTCCCACAAGCCATCTGCTGCTGCCTGCCTGCTGCCCACGTGCCCTGCTATTTGGTGCATGCACATCAGCCATCTGCAGGGGTCCAGTTGCTGCAACCACCCCTGCTGGAACAGAAGACACCCAACTGCTGTTCCATCGCTACACAGCCCAGCCCCAGGACCCAGTTGCCCACCCACACCTGCCTCGGGGTTGCCATGTCAGGGCAGACACCATCTGAGACCACTGGCAACTGGCAACCCCCAGTCAGCCACAGAAGTTGGCATCCTGGTGGAGCAAGTCCTGGGGCATTATGATGCCCTCTTCAGACGAGCATGCGCCAACAAGGAAGGACTGAAGAGGACCTGGTTGGACATCATGGTTGCCATTAACGCAGAGGGGGTGGCAACCCGTGACTTGAAACACATCCAGAAGCACTGGGAGGACTACAGTTCCAGGACCCTCATGAAGGCTCAGCTCTTCTTGTGTGCAGCGGATGCAGGGGGGCGCCAGGTTCAACATACCATTGACCAGATGAGGGTCCTGGAATGCTTTAACCCAGTGCTTCACCACCAGGTCCTAGAGAGGTAGACCCGTCTGGAGTCGAGCGATGAGTGTCTGGCCTATGCCATTCCACACAGTGCATGTTGAGGTGTGGCAGGAGTGTGCAGCTTGGACATATGTCTGACATGGCCCATGTATGGATTTGTGTGTGCAGGCACATGCTGTGCTGCATGTGAGTTCAGTCATGTGTGATGCACATCAATGGTGTATGTGTTCCAATGCATGATGCCCAACTGCATGTGGAGATGCACTCATGTTTGCATTTCTGTGTATGTACTAGGCCATGGTTGGGGTGTGACACATGGATGCTGGTCCCAACTTCATGTACGTGCATGGTGTACATGTGTGTATGTCTGTTTTGCATGTGTGTGACAGTGAGATGCCATGGATGCATGTGACCCGGACATCTGGGTACCTGTTTGGCAGATATGACATAGCTGCCGATGATTGCACTGTGACAGGTGGTGGAGATGTACAGATGCATGTCTGTCTGTTGGAGTGTGTGCATGTGATCGGGACTCTCCCTATGTTGCTTGTGATGTCCTGCCAACCTTTGGATGTTCATGCAGTTACGTGTGTATGGATGCTGATGCCTGCTGCACAATCCCAGTTAATTTGTGCATGTGTGTGGGTTCAAATTACATGAGTGTTGGGGAGTGTAATGCCATCTGTGATGTCTGACACAGACACTCATGTGCAACTGTACTGTGTGTATAAGACCATTGTACAGTGACCTGTGCCTGTGTTCTGTCTCTCACTGTCTGCAGCATCGACTGATGAAGAGGGCGGAGGCGGTGCTTTGGAGCCCTGCAGCAGGGATGCCACCGCCAGCCGGAGAGGCAAGGTCCAGTTCCCCTCCCAGGTTATTGTATCTTCTGGGAGTGAGGAGTCTGGTGCTGCATTCATGGTTGCAGCTGCCGAGGGGAGGTCGAAGAGACCAAGGTTGGAGGTGGACAGCTGAGCCCCAACAGGGGCGTACTGCGGAAGATGGCACCAAGTCATCCAGGTCGGTGGGGGATGTGGTTGAGGTGGAGGCCATATTGGCTCCACGCATGGGGCCTGGATGGTGTGGTTCCACTGGTGCAAATGGTGCAGTCCAGGGGCAGGGGCAGGAGGCAGCACAGGTTTCAGCGGAGGTGCCTGTGTGTAATCCTGTCCCTGATATTGTGACTTCATCATCCTGCACCAGCAGGGATGCCTCTGCCCAGGCCCGTACGCAGGTAGGAGATGTGTCTACAACAACTGGCCATCCTCTACCTGCAGATGTGGCAATCCGTGACCATGTGCAGCCTGTCCTAGTCGGTGTAGCATTGCGCACGCATGGTATTCGGGATGACATGCATGGTTCTAGGCAGGACGGTGCACGCCATTTCGAATACCTGCTTGGCCGCCTCAACTTGATAGGACAGGTCAGTGGCGCAGGGTTCATCCGTGTGCTGGATGCTCTTGCAACCCCCTCCTCAACCAGTCATCCTCCGTGCCGTCTTCCCACCCATGTATCACCTGGGCCCCCTCTGGAGCTCCCCCAGACATCGCGGCCAGGCTGGTGGAGAGTACATCCCTGCCACAGTCGGGAGTCGGGGGTCCAGCAGGGGTAGTCACACCACCAACTGGATCCCAGCAAATGGATGATGTGCAAGCATCATCAAGTAGTGCACATGCGTGATGGAGCCGGGGGATTCCATCAGCCCGGAGGCCATCATGGTGGCAGAGGAATTTGTCATTGAGGCAGCAGCAGGCTCGGCGTAGGAGGCGTCATCACTCGGGGCCAGCAGCATCCCAGGGGCAGGCATAAGCTGACGGGCAGGAGGACCCAGGACTGCAAGTGTCTTCCGTGTGGCAGCGGTTGTGCCAGCAAATCGATGCAGAGCAGCGGAGGGCAGAGGGGCACTGCTCACGATGGTCAGGGTGGAGAACTCCATGCACTGGGCATTGAAGTGGGCTGAGAGCCTCGTGGCAACTCGCAGGGACTTGGAGGAGTCCATGGCAACATCCCTGCAAGCCCTCGAGGCAGGGAACAGGCCCGCCTCCGGGACAATGATGTGGAGTTCAATGATGCCCTGGCCCTGAACATCAAGAAGTGAGCCGTCGGACTAGCCCATCGCCTTTGTACATAGTTATTTAGGCATAGGTTTCCTTTTGTTTAATTTATGATTTGGAGTCCACAGACTTTGCTCTTCTTTTTTGTATACAGTACTGTATTTGATTAGATTTTTTTACAGGTTTCCTTTGTTTTTGGAATCATGGACCCTTGTGATTTACATTGTGGATAGTTCCGGATATGTACATACAGTCTTTATATTTTTCATCCCATGGAGTAATGTTTTTTTTTTTTTTTTTTACAACTTTTGTTTTTATTTCTGTGGAGTATGGCAATGGACCACTTTTCATTTTTTATATCTTTGATTTTTATTTTACATTGGATTTGCCTTTCTTTTTGGTATTGCTTGGATAATTTGTTCATTTGCATGTGTTGTTTGAATTTGTCATTTTGTTTTCTTTTTAATACATTTCACAAATCTTCATTGTTAGTGTGGTCTAATCTCATTAGTTTTGTGCATGTGTCACTGTCCATTGCCTCTGTCATGTGTCACCACTCTGTGGCTCTGTTGGACATGTCTTTGAGTGCATGTGTGTGCTTTTTTGAATGTCAAGGCGTGGTGCATTAAGTGGGGAGTGCGTACGATATATGGATGTGTGTTTGAACTGGGGTGCTGCGGTGAGGGGTGGGATTTGGGTTGGCATTTCTGACATGGGCCTCTATTCTGACAGCACGTTGGGTTGGGGGACATGTGTCAGGGCCTGCTGGCAGGTTGCCGTCAATGGGGGTGGGCGGATATGTGTCGGGGCCTGATGGCAGGTGGCCATCACTGGTGGGGGGGACATGTGTTGGGGCTCACAATTGCATGGTGCCATGTGGGCTGCCTGCGGTGCATTGTCAGGGGTTGTAGGGATGTCCCCTGTGGTGTGGGATGCCTGTGGGGCATGTCCAGGGTGGATGGGCTGCCTGCGAGGCATGGGAAGGGGGAGAGGGGCCACCCCACAGCAAAATCACGTGAAAAGCGCAAAGTGCCCCGGAATACACGTACCCCACTCGCGACAGCCAAATTGTGTGAAAAGCGCACTCCCGTACCCCGGAATACACGTACCCCGCTCGCGCCAGCCAAATCATGGGAATAGCGCACTTGCATACCCCCTGAATCGCACACCTGCATGGTGAGGAGCCGCGTACACTCCCCGCAGGGAACCACACCACAGGGCACCACCAATCACCCCTGACCATGACCCGCAGGCAGCCCACACCACAGGGACCACCCATCCACCCTCCCCATGCCCCACAGGCAGCTCATCCACCCTCCCCATGTCCCACAGGCAGACCATCCACCCTCTCCATGATCTGCAGGCAGCCCATCCACCCTGACTATGCCCCGCAGGGAGCCCAACACCCCTGGACATGCCCCGCAGGCAGCCCATCCACCCTCCCCATGTCCCGCAGGCAACCCATCCACCCGCCCCATGCCCCGCAGGCAGCCCATCCACCCTGACCATGCCACACAGGCAGCCCATCCACCCTGACCATGCCCTGCAGGCAGCCCATCACCCCTGGACATGCCCCACAGGCATCCCAACCACCCTCCCCATGCCCCTCAGGCAGACCATCCACTCTCCTCATGCCCCGGAGGCAGCCTGACCATGCCCCACAGGCAGCCCACACCACAGGGGACACCCCTACAGCCCCTGCCCATGTCCCACAGCCAGCCCACACCACAGGGGTGTGCAGGGAGTTTTACACACGATTGGGCTTGTGCGAGCGGGGTTTGGCTATTCTGAGGGGTGCACAGGGAGTTTAACACGAAATTGGCCTGGCGCAATAGGGTTCCGTGTATATCGAGTGGGGCACAGGGAGTTTTACTCGTGATTTGCCTGGCGCGAGCTGGGTACGCATATTCTGAGGGGTGTGCGGGGAGTTTTACACACGATTGGGCTGGCACGAGCGGGGTACGCATATTCTGAGGGGTGTGCAGGGAGTTTTATACGTGATTGGGCAGGCATGAGCTGGGTTTGCATATTCCGAGGGGTTTGCAGGGAGTTTTACACGTGATTGGCCTGGTGCAAGCAGGGTACGCGTATACCGAGTGGTGCGCGTGGAGTTTTACTTGTGATTGGGCCGCCGCGAGCAGGATACATGTATTTGTAGGGGTGCACAGGGAGTTTTACACATGATTGGGCTGTGCGAGTGGGGTTCAAGTATTCCAAGGGGTGTGCAGGGAGTTTTACACACGATTGGCCTGGCACGGACGGGGTACGCGTATTCCGAGTGGAGCATGGGGAGTTTTACACGCGACTGGGCTGGTGCAAGCAGGGTACGTGTATTCGTAGGGGTGCGTGACGAGTTGTACACATGATTGGGTTGTCGCGTGAGGGCTGAGTTTTGTTTTTAGCTCAATTGCATTTTTGGGGGCTGTATGCTGGTCCACTGGCCTTTGCACCATGTAGGTGATTTGTGTGGATGTTTTTGGCGCACTGGGCAGGGTTGGGGGCGTAACTGGCACTGCTGCCAGGTTGCTGCGCCACGCTGCGCCACGGCTGGTTATGGATGTTTAAATCCATGAATATGCGGTGCGTCAAAATGGGTTTTGGCACACGCCGCTGGCGCAAGCTGGCACAGGCTCCCTCTGCACCAGCCGCGCTTGCCACTTCTTACCTTGATTCCATGAATTACCCCATAGTTTCTCATAAAAAGCCATTAACCCAAAAAGCCAACTGTCTCCAATTAGCCACACAGTTTTCAAAGCAGCCATGATATATGCAGACTTTCTATGTTTCAAGGGAAATGATTACTGGTTTGAATTTCTATGAATAGGGTATCAATTATGTGTGTGTTTTGCGGTTTGTAATTGGTTGACCTTACTGTTGTAATTCTGTGTTTGTCTGTGATAGGTTTCACTCAAAATGTGTCAGCCAATTTTGTATTTTGGTTAGTAAATATAGTTCTATTTTTGTGATTTTCATTTTGGAAAGTATAAAAGCTAACACTTTATTTTGCCTTGTACTTTTTATTGTAGAACTCCATATGCACTATACACTATGGGCCTCATTACACGGAAGGCGGTGATCCAGGGTGCTATTAGCACCCTGGACCATGCCGGTAAATTACCGGCACCGCCTTGGCGGTAAGGGGATTTACCGCCCCATTCTAAGGTCGGTGGGGCGGTAAATCCCCCTTCCGCCATTGCCCTTCCCCATTCCCATTTCTGCCCCATAGGGCTCTATGGGAATGGGGAAGGCGCTAATTACGGCACCGCAATTTTGCGGTGCCGTAATTAGCTCCGAGGTCCCTTAGCGGGTTGGTTTTTAACGCCTGCAAAAAGCAGGCGTTAAAGCACCAACCCGCTAAGGGACCTCGTAGTACGGCGGTAAGGGTTAACGGTCACCGTTGCCATTAACGGTGACCGTTAACCCTTACCGCCGTCCGTGTAATGAGGCCCTATGTGTCTAAAACATTTTTTACCTGTTTTTGAACTTTATCCACCCTACCAAACCCCAATCTTTCATATCCTGACTACTATGTATATTTTATCATCATTCACTTTAATTAACTTCATGGGCTGTACTTTATTGTATTGACACCTTTTAAGGGCAATTGTATCAGTGTTTTGTCTCTTTTGTCATTTATGTTCTATGTTCAGATTCTTTTTTTTTTATAGTGTGGCTGTACAAAAAGTTGTATTGAGAATCACACCCAGCAACAACACCAGCTGGGGTATTTACCTGTGGCTATCCAGCACCCACTCAGTGCACAGCATTGCTATCTGTGGGTAAACTTGGCAGCCTGCACAGCCGTGGCTATATTCTGCACATGGCAAGCACATTGCATGTTTCTGAACGTGTGGTAGTCACGGCTATCCGACTTTTTGGGTTGAGTAGCATATAGAGTGTTTTGGGGGATTGGGAGAGACTAGGGGAGTGGAGGAGCACCATGGGGGCTGCAAGGCGGCTGGTAGACATGTTAGGGAGACTTGTTTGCTACTGGACGGATTTTCACCAAATTTGCAAAAGCACGCTTTCGGGACCAAGCCGCTGCTCCTGGTCCAAATTTGTTGAAAAAGCGTCCAGCGGTTTGGGCTGTAGACGCGAGCAAATTTTTTTTCCCTTTCAGTCTATTGGAAAAAAAAAAGTTTTGGGACCCCCCTATAACTTTGCCCCCCCTGGACGAATCCTCACCAGACTTTGCAAAAAAATTCAGAGTGACCCAAATACTTATTTTGCAAAGTTTGGTGAGGATCCGTCTAGGGAGAGCGAAGTTATAAACAGCCCAAAAAGTGCTCTTCCTATGGAAACAGCAACTTAACCATAACTACATGGTCACTACCGTGGCCATGTAATAAATATATATGTATATATATATAGTTCTATTACTTATCCCACACTATTTGCGCTTGTTCTCCCAGTGCAATTAGCCTTAACCAAGTTCTGTCCTGCAACAACACAGTATCACATTCTTTGTTTATTGTGACCCAGTTTATGTATCCCTGTTTGTTTATTGTAGTGGTAGTTGTTATACTTGTTTATATCAATGTATGTTTTTTTTAATCCAAGTTGTCTTTTTTCCAATGACCCAATGATTAGTATTTGCAAAGAGAACAACAGTGTTGTATGCACAAATGCTGTATGTTATATAGTGCATGTGATGCATTGCAAAGAAGATATGAGGGTCACTCAAACTTGTTCATTGAATTAAGTTTCTTAAATGGTAAGTGTTTTTTAACCAATTATGTGTTATTTTTTACAGATATAAGACTATTTTTTTTAAACATATAAGAATAACCACAGCTATGGTACTGCCCAATGGGGTTTTGAATTTCAGAGGCATGTTTAAATGCAACAACACCTGGAGAGGGTCGTAGCCCCGTTTTTGTTCGATCATTCCCGTGGCTATAGCTCTCAATATGCAACAAAGTACACTGTTTGTACCAGAAAGAGTCATTTCTAGGAATGATCTATTATTTATATATTTATAGAAATCTATGTGACTTACCCGCAAAAGCTTCATATTGTAACCGCTGCTAGAAATCAAGTTAATGAACTCTAGCCATTGTTATGAGTGAGGATTTGGTTTATAAAATGTGTTTGGATGTTATTTCATTGGTGTTGTGTATTTATATGTGATGGATGTTATTTTATTGTATTTGTATATTTATATGTGATAAGTAATCCTTAAAATAACTGTTTTAGAATCCATTGAGTATATAATGTTACCACATTTGGTGTGCTCTCTTTATTATCATGTATTTTACATAAATCTTTTAAATTATCTAAACAATTCTATAGCTGCGGCTTCACAAAATATGGCATTATTGGTTCATTCATGATCGCGTCCAAGAGTAGTAACGACTGGGTGTGTTTGTCCACGGCTATACCGAAGCCACCTCATGTGCTGGGCTGTTCCGTGGGTATATTTTGCATGCACAGGATAGGAACAGCTACTGGTTCATCATGCGTTGTGTAGCTCTGGCTATACAAATCTTTCGAGAAAAAACAATTAGATGTATGTGGTTAGTCGTCTAGGAACGTGTTTTTAAGATGTATTGAGTGTAGTATTTGTAAATATGTATTGCAGCATTTGTAATATGTTGTATTCATTAATAATACATTAATACTACAGTGTACGTACTTGAAAAAGGTAAATAAATATGCAAGCACAGTTTGTTGGAAACATGTTTATTTGGAGGGATGTGGTTGTGGGTTTTCTTTTTCTTTTAGTTTGAACACATGAAACATCTTCTTCTTTAGCTCAACTATCTTACTTTTCAGGATGGTCTTAAATGTTCAATGTTCTTTTGTAATGTTAATTTGTATTTTTTTTCAAATTCTGTTAATGGATCCATGATTCGTTTGGTGGGTAGTTCTTATACTGGTTCTTGTTTAATTGTTTATGATACTTGAATGACTTCTTCATCTGTTTGAAAATATTTGGAATATTTGTAAACAATTGAAGATATAATACATATTTAAACATATTTGAGTTGTTTGTATCGACATTTAATAGTAGTGAGATAACCTATATCTGTTTGTTGAGTGATATTTGTTCCTTAAATTATTATTGTACTCTCATTTTCCATAAATAAAAGAATGGACTAAAACAATATGGAATGTGGCATATTTTCTTCTGGTTCCTTTTCCTGGACATCTTATCTTATTAATGTCTTCCATAGGAATTTTATTGGTCAGAATACTGTGGAGAATATGGTTCATAGTGATGTTGAGGACTCAGGTGATGTGTTGTGAAAGCATTGGTTTACAATGTTTCTTTGGTTCTAAAATATTATTTTAGACAGAGTGATTGAAATGAGAGGTTTATGCTGCAATTGTAGAAAATTATTTTTGACAGCGAGCACAGGTTGTGTTCTCTTTTGTAAAAAAGCACATTAATGAAAGAGAACAGAGACATATTTCAAGATGTGTTTAATTGTAATAGAGGTGAAGATTATTTCTCGGATTGAACATATATGTTTTGGTTATATATTGGTAAAAGAACCAAAAGTTTCTTTTAATAGCCACTCAGAGCCACTCAGAGAATGTTTTAAGTATATTGAAAAATGAAAATACCCGTGATGCCTTTTTTTTAAATTAGCCGCGGTAATGACAGCAGCCAATGAAACATTGTGCCATGTCAGAGGGGTTATAGCTGCAGGTACCACTGAACAAATTGGACGTCATGAAATTTTGGCTGTTGCAGCCATGGATGTATCTATCACCTTAACCACGTGTACAACTGTACCAATTCTTGTGCATTGATCATGATATTTCATGGATTTTACAGTACAACATTCTGCATTTGTTTTTGATTATATGCCCTCATGTGTACATTTGTGTTGTTTAAATGTTCACACCTTGTTAATATGTCTTTATGAATCTTGAAAAATGTTACTTGTGGTTATAGTTTTTTGTATTTTGGTGCAGTGTTCATATTATTTTATGGCTGTTTTAGCACAGATCTCTGTTATTCCTGTGGGTATGCAATTTGACAATTTAAATTAAAAAAATAGTTTTATTTGATTGTGTTTCTACTTGTTTTACAAAGTACTCATTAGAAGGATTGTTTTGGGGTTTATTGACTTGTATAGGTTATAATAAATATGTTTTGGGCATTTTACTTGTTAGCATTGCCCAGTCTATTTATTTGATATTGATTTCTGAAAGCTATGAAAGTGACCTGTTTGTGAATGTTTGATATTCTGATTCCAGAACTCAGAGTGTGCAGATGTTCTGTGTTTAGCGTTTGTGAAGTTCTAAGCATTATTTGGAGCAGATGAAGGTGAGTGATTGTGTGTTTTTCTATATTTAATTAATTGTTGTTTATATAAGATACATTAAGTATGTTTAGGTTTCTGATTTAGTCAAGTTTATAAGTATTAGTTGGAAAGTAGGATTTTCCATTTGTTACTATTGTATTTTCAGGAGAGTGATGAAGCAGAAGCACATGTTATGCTACGGTTATGTGTGAGAACAAATATATTTCCAATTAAAGGTTGTTTCTCACTGACATTGGAAGATGTGAAACAAATTGGATTACATAAGAAACCCTTGTGTCAACCAAGCAGCAAAATGTTACCCTTGACAAATATTGCAGCTGTGTATGTGTTTTGTAGTTGGATATCAACGACTTTACTGTGACTCTATATTTGTGGCTTTCTACTGTGTTAGAGTTGTGGAATTGCTTCAATGTGGCTTTTGCTTATTTGTGGAGATTTCTAGATTCCGCCAGTTTATAGGGAAAGTTCATTTCAACTGGTAGGTTTGCAGTGAGCATTTCTTCTCTTGAGAAGTGGTTTAGGAATTGTACTCTGAAGTTATGGCTAGAGTATGACACTTATTAGTATTGTCTTTTGGCGTGAAGAAGGTGAATTCATAGTGGCTAAGGCCCCATAAATTACATTTCAGCTTTTCTGCAGTAATCCATCAAATTAATTTGCCTCTTTTTTATATAGGTATGTCCTTGGAAATCACATGGTTTATGCATATCTTTTTATTAATATGTGCATGCTTTATCACTAATTGTTAGGTTATGAAAGAAATTGTTACTGTGGCTTATAAAAGTAGCTCACTTTTTATTTAGGCTTATCATCCAAAAAATGTACTGTGCCAACCACAGATATATCACAATCCAACAAACTCAGTGCCCCCCTAGTGAAACTCTAAGGTGCTCCTACTATTTACGCTGTATGAGCTGCTCAATACCGATCCCACTTAGAGAAGAGGTATACATCAGGAATTCTTTTCTGTACTGCAGTATTTCCAAACTCATTGAATTGTTGCATTATGCAGATCAGCTATGTAGTTTCTACACTAACACTATATGTGAAATTGAGTCTAACATTTCGGTCATAGATTTTAAAGTAGATTCCATCACTGTATTGTATGTAGAATAATATAGGTACTATAATGTTCTGCAGGAATGCTTGCACAAGTCTAACCTGTGTGGTAGACAAAACAAAATGTTGGTAGTAATTTATAAGTAATACCATATTTGGTAGTTTCACAATTTGCTTGGAAATGTGCTTTGGAAGGGCAGGAACCTATTGGGGTGGCATGCTATGTAACTCATATGTTGTTACACAATTCACAGACATAGGGAGATGTACAATTAATTGGGGTGCATAGTAATTTGTATCATTAAACAAGCAGCATACCTCTTTGCTTGCAAAATATGGTAGCAGTGTTTCTGCTTTTAAGTTTAATATGACGCTCTTCACTATGACCCCATATTTGTAACTACTTTTGTGTCAGATTTGTAACTTCTTTTGTATTATATTTCATTTAAATGTGCCCTTAAAAATGAAAAGTCTTATAATGGAGTGCAACTGACAAATGCTAACTTGGTTTTGATTTTGGCAAATGTTATTTTTCTTATTTGTGATAATGCTTGGATTCTGCCATCTTACAGGGAAAGTTCATTTCAATTCGTAAGTATCCGGTGTACATTTCTTCTCTTAAGAAGGAATTGTGCTCTGAAGTTATGGTTACAGTATGTCAGGTATTACTGAAGAAATGTTCACTGAAATGGGAGCAAGGGCATTATTAATGAGGTTCGCTAGGGTAGCTTTCTGGGGCTGACCAGGGCACTTGGCCATTCAAAGCCTAGCGGGAGTGGGGATGGGCAGTGGAGGGAGGACATACATGATGATGTGCTTTGTTGAGCAGCAGTAGTAGTGAGTAGTTAATAGGATAGCAGATCAGGCCATTGCCACTATGATGCCTGAACAGGTACAAACAGGTGAGGTGCCTGTCTTTTCACGTCCTTTGATGCGGACGCCTAAGGAGGACCAATTTAATGGGTGGTGGGAAGAGCAAGTGTGTGGCAGTGCCTAGCCATGTGAACAGCAGCCTCTTCAATGAGGTGTGCCTGGAGCTGGCCTACAGTCCTTAATTAGAGGTTTGTAAGGTGTAAACACTGGAGCTGGGTGAAGCAACTAAGTGGCAGTGCATTACCTTGCAGCTCTCCTCCCTTATCCCCTTCCTCGTGAATTGAGGACACACCAGAGATGCATTAATGGGTGGTTGGTTCATCAAACCAAAGATGTGTAACAGATTATCTTGCAACACATTTATGAATGTCAATGAACAAGTTATGCTAGTGGATGTCATGTGTAATGTGCTCAGGACTAAGATGCCCACTTTGCACCTTCAGTTTATAGTGATCAATGAATATAGAGAGAGAAGACTTTGGGCCCTTCCTTTATATTACTGGTGAAGGAAGGTCTTTTTCCCAATAGGTTGGTATACCTCTCATAGATTAGCCGTATATGATAAGAGAAAGTGGGTAAAGGACTGCTGGTAGTGCGAATGAGATAAGTTGGTACAGTACATCTTCAAGATGCTAAGCCTGAATGAGACCTGAGCTTATCGTGTAAATCACAGTGACCATGTGTTTTACAGCCATAGAATTAATAATAAATGATGCACATATGAAGTGAATTATATGCACCAACTATGGGATTTGCCAGGTTATACCTATATAAAAAGAAGCATAGACATTTAATATGGGAAATATATTTTTCTCACACATAACCATAGAATAACATGTACTATTGCTGGAACCTTCTTCAGAAAACACTGAAATATAATATGGAAACACCTACTTTCCAAGTAATACCCATAAACAGAATATTGAAATTATAAAAGAACAGAATCACTGACCTTCACCATCCCACATTTTTTCTTTACAGCGTTTTTCTAATATGCCATCAAGCAAGCAACAAAAACATGCTAGAAGGAAGAATTGTGTGCAGGGAAGTAAAGTTTTACAATATACATTTTTTAAAAGTAGTGTTCTCAAGTCTGTAGATACAAATACTGTAGAAAATAGAAAAATACCTGTTATCGATAATAATTTTGAAATCTGCAATTTCAAATAGAGGATGTGCCAACTGAAAAAATGAATGGAACCCGGACAGTTTTTAGTGAAAGTAATAAAAGAAAAGAATCATCAAATCCGTAAGTAGCTAGAAAAAAATGAATGTGCTTTCAATTTGAAACAGAGGAACAAAGATATTTATAGGAAAATGTATCACTCTAGAGTTTTTACAAATCTTTGGAAAAGTGTAAACCAAAATCTAGATATGTTGTAAAGCATTTTTTGCAAAAGTAAAAAAAGTAAAAGTAATAATTAAAAAGCCTTTCATAAGAAAAGAACATTTTTCATTTTCATGTTGAATGAACTTAAGAAATTACTTAAGGTGCCTACACCATTCCATAGGAATATAGAAAAAGGTACTGTACTTACACATGGCAACTGCTGTGACGTGTTTGGTGGTGAGTGGAAACACACTTCTCAGGCAGAAACATTTTTTAATGAGGGGAGTTACATTCAAGGAAAGAATGTGCCCTTTGATATTGATGAGAGTGGATATAGCTGTGAAGTCCAACATGGTGTTATTTCTAAAAAGGAAGAATCCTAAGGTCTGATAATACAGAAATTGAAAATTTAGGTCAGTCTAGAATAAAACCTAAAAAGCAACGTGAGGTCTGGATGTGACATTTTTTGTGCAATATTGATACATTTTTTTGTAAAGCCTTAAAGAGATTTTTGCAAGTTTTGCACAAAAATAATAATGTTCAAAAACAGATCAAAATGCTACAAAGAATAGATGACTGTGAATTTTGTGAAAAAACAGGACTTCTGTGTCGCTGTTTGTGCCCACCCCGTCTTTGACGTGCAAAAGAATAAAACAAACACACCCCTGACGGGGAATAAGGCAAAGAGAGCAGACTGCGACAGTTCAAGAAAAGGTTTTATCTGATGAATAGTATTCAAGAGATATCTGAGAGCTCTCTGCCCCAAGTTATCATTGCATTACATTTTATAGGGTAAATGACGCAACTAACATACGATACTATGTTGGTCCCGGATTAGTCAGTTCACTCGATGTCTCAGGTGGGGTGGCATCTCTTCATCCGGGTTGGTCGCTTGGTTGGCGGGAGGATTGACGTCAGTCATGTATGCTCTACATGGGTGAAGGTCAGGTTGCTGAGAGGCAAGGTGGTCACTATCTAAGATAACATAATATATTCTCAAAACATGCATGCACTAAATAATAATTGTTCAAAGACATTCAGTAGTTTATCATGTCTCTATAAAAGTCACACATATATATATACTATCAATTCAGTGAAAAAACTTTGTTAAAGGGACGTTATGGTTAAGTTGTACTACGAAAAACCTATGAAATTCAGTAAAAAAACGTTGTTAAAGGGACATTATGGTTCAAAGTAAAACCGAAAACCCCCTGAAATTTGGCAGTTATGGTAAGATAAGCAACCATAGCTTGCGCCACCGTGCACTGCTAACACTAACACCCAGGACATCAAAGATGACATCACAAATGTCATTGATGACATCACTGATGGCATCACTTGTGCATTTACTTTTCATGAAAACTCTGTACAAGGGATTCTTATAATGCTGACCAAAAACTGTCAAGGATCATTGGGATGAATATCATGAGCTAATTAGTGCATTAAGCAATGCATTGATATAAATAGCATTCTGTTATGAAGTTCTATACAATATACTAAGCTACTCATGCAGAAACATAGGCAGTGTGTGCAGCATACCTGATGAAAGTGCAATATTCATAATCTTGTCATGTTGAATAGTGAAATGATAACTGCTTTCTTATTAGAGTTTTGCGTACTATGAAACATGTAATAAGTAGATAATAAAACCCACTTAATACATAATTATTACAGACAAAACACAAAGAGACAACAACACATACAAATATGAGTATATACAGGGACAGTGAAGTAAACAAAAAAGCAGAAGTAGTAGCAGAAAGAGTTCATAACCTAACTGATTGTCTTCATGCAGAGAAACTATTGCTCTGTTTCAAAGCTGCTACTTACCATATGTATGTGTATCACATGATGTGACTGCACTCAAAGGAAAGGAGAGTGAGTACAATGTATACAAATATGAGCATATACAGGGAAGGTAGAGTAATAAAAATAAAACTATGAGAACGTGCTGATAACCCTAATGATTATCTTCATGCACAGAAAGGATTGCTCTCTTTCAAGCCTGTGTCTTCCGCTATGTATATGTTTCATATGATGTGACTTGACCCTAAGTCTACAAATATAGTACCTTTTCAATTTTTACTTCCTGACTGTTACTGAAGAAAACTATGTGGCCTAGATATGTCTGTAAAGGGAAAAAAGGGAGAGCCAGACATGTGATGTCATCAGTGATGTCATCAATTACATTTGTGATGTCATCTTTGATGTCCTGGGTGTTAGTGTTAGCAGTGCACGGTGGGGCGAGTTATGGTTGCTTATCTTACCATAACTGCCGAATTTTGTTTTTTTTTCGCTTTTACTTTGAACCATAAAGTCCCTTTAACAACGTTTTTTTACTGAATTTCATAGGTTTTTAGTAGCACAACTTAACCATAACGTCCCTTTAACAACGTTTTTTCACTGAATTTCATAGGTTTTTAGTAGCACAACTTGACCATAACGTCCCTTTAACAAAGTTTTTTCACTGAATTTCATAGGTTTTTCGTAGCGCAACTTAACCATAACGTCCCTTTGACAAAGTTTTTTCACTGAATTTCATAGGTTTTTAGTAGCACAACTTAACCATAATATCCCTGACTTCATATACATGTAATATAGAACATACTGAACCCCCACGTAGTGATTTTGATGTCCGTGGATTACCGCCATGTCCGCTGACATATCGAGAATCTGAGCATGGTGAATGTAAATTTAAATAGTGTGCCCCATTTCCCCTTTGAAGTTGGCTCTGAAAAGAGCCGTTCTTTTTGTTTTTTTACAGATGCTTGACAGACACCTGTTATTTTATATTTTTTTTCTTGTTTTTTTTTCTTACTTTGCTCCTAAAATCTTCACATAACCTTCTCCAAAGCAACCCTTACATACCAAAATAGAAAGGCATTTCCCGTAAAAGATAAAGAGATGCCATCTTCTTTAAAATTAACAGTATTACTGGCATCAATATTCTCATTATTACAGAAGAACATACCAGCTCTAAGCATGAAGGCACACATGCCTCGGTTGATGACACACCTAGCAATGTTTTGCTGAGGACAAAAAACTGAACTATTGTCCCATATTGCCCTAGGTAGTAATCCAGAAAAAATTACTTTCGCATTTGGAAGGATCTTCATTATGGCTTGAACCAAGCATTCCAAATCAGCCAACAAAGTAGGGGCACTGACGTTGCCCAAATGGAAAGCACCATAGTGCAAAACTACCACATGCGGACTGTTCATCGTGGCCATATCCTCACAAACTTGTACAATTCCCTGTACATTGCAATTTGGCACAGTGCTCCACACCACCTCCACTCCTTTCACATCAAAGTTCTTTTCAACATGCCTGCATCGAGCGTACTGTTGTAAACGATGCACAAACATATCTCCAAGCACCAACACCCTGACTTTCTCTACTTCTGCCATCTTCACCACACACAGTCTCTTTCAACACAAATCCACAACCTCGACATCTGATTGGCTAATCCATACAGTCTTCTTTCCATGTTGGATTTGCTGGAAAACCCCGGATGTAGCACACCCTGTCCACGGACAGCCGCGGTGTCCGCGGACCGCGTAACTCTTCGACACCCCTTCTACCATTTCCACTTTACTCTCTGTGCCATTCCCTCATTGCATACAGCTAAGCAGTCACACAATACGAAGAACGTCCTCAGAACACCCCCATTTTGTTTATTTTCGAACATTTCAGGACAATTATCATTTCATTATTCAACATATTAACATTACAAATATTATACTTTCATCTTGTACGCTGCACACAATGCTATGTTTCTCCATTAGTAGCTCAGTATACTAGATAGAACCTCATAATACAATGCTATTTATATCAATGCATCGTTCAAAGCACTAATTATGGTATGATATTTATTGCAATGACCCTTGACACTTTTTTCGCAACATTATAATAAAAATCCCTAGTACACAAATTTCATGAAAAGTAAATGCACATGTGATGTCATCAGTGATGTCATCAATGACATTTGCGATGTCATCTTTGATGTCCTGGGTGTTAGTCTTAGCAGTGCACGGTGGTGGCGCGAGTTATGGTTGCTTAGCTTACCATAACTGGCGAATTTCAGGGGTTTTTCGGCTTTACTTGGAACCATAACGTCCCTTAAACAAACTTTTTTTATTAGCACGCAAACAATATACAAAGATGTCGTGTAAACAGCAAGTTCTCACAGATGGCTTTACACAGAATGTTGCAAAGTAAGCATTTATGCTCGTTCACAGTGAAGGTCAGCTGCTTGCTTTTTTTTCTCGCGGCCCGGAGAGGCCCACGACTCCCAGTATAAGGTTCTATTTTTTTTTTACCTTGACAGACAGAGATTGTGCTGAAAGACTTCTTTTGAAGAAGTGTAGCAAAAACGTAAGACACAATAAAGATGAAATTTCTGAAACAAAACCACTTTTGTATATTATATCACTTTGAGAAAGATTGTTGGCACACGCAGAGTCGTATTTTGGGACTGCACTACACTTGGACATTGGAAAATGCAATTATAATGTAAGTAACCCTTTAGATTATTTTATACCGGAATGTAATAACAATAGCGTGGCATTAAAGCCCAGTCAAGTTGTTCTTGTTCGTTCAATGTGGCATATTGTTTTCTACCGCGCACTATAACCGCCGAATTGATCCTCTGTCGTTTAGAGGGCTCTGAAAAAGGCAGACGACACAGGGTGGGTTAATAGAAATAATTTAACCGGTCTGTAGCCGGTCAAGCGCTCTACTCGCTGTGCCACTTCACTGTAGGCGGTCAAGTGGCACAGCGAGTAGAGCGCTCACTTTGACATCCGTGCACAGCTTGCTAACGCAGGTTTGAATCCCGGCACGGCCAAACTCAGCCTTTCATCCTTCCGTGGTCAATAAATGAGCACCACACACCGTGGGTAATAATAAGCAGCGCTGAGATACCTGATGGTTCTTAGCGCTATATAAATGCGAAAATATTATTATTTTATTATTAACATACTCTGTTGCACTATCTTCGCTAGCAAATAGTTTCACGCCCTAATAAATAAAATGAATATATTTAATAAAGATCGGCTGGTCAGACTAATTTATGTTTTTTAAAACAGGTATGTTGCCCCATTTTGCCAATGTCATGATTTTCAGACTCCAGCGGATGGATTTTTCAACTGCCAGGTCCAGCTCCATGTAAGCAACTGCATGACCCTCACCATTTTATGGGACCATCTCCAAGGACCAATATGCCCTTACGCAGTACTAGCGGCTATAAGCAACATACCAACCATTATGGTGGTCTAATGCCTCGTTGTTGGAGCAACCTTCCGATTATCAGTGCGACCATTTACTGCTTTTAACATAAACCAACAGCCTATCTACCGCAAAGGAACAGCGCGTGGCTCAAAATAAACTTTTGCTGATCAACAGCAGAGACAATTGCAAATCGCTGAATATTCACTAAACATTTCATGTGAAATAAATGTACTTTACAAAATGTACAATCTTGCTGTTTACTTTTAAACCACAGTTTCATATTCCAAATTGTGGCGCACTGTGTTCTAAGCTGATCTAACACCCTCTGTACCGCAAAGGAACATCGCGTGGCTCAACATGAACTTTTGTGTATCGACAACAAAGACAAATGCAAATCGCTGAATATTCACTAAACATTTCATGTCAAATAAATGTACTTTACAAAATGTACAATCTTGCTGTTTGCTTTTAAATCACAGTTTCATATTCCGAATTGTGGTGCGCTGTGCTGTGACATAATGTGTGTTGTCTTCCAGGTTCTGTGTAAAGTCGCGTAAGACTGGAGACGACTGGGAGCGTTTTATGACGCACCCTGTAACGTCACGGAGAGAGGCGGGGAATATGAATGCTTTCATAATGTCAGGTTTAGGGGCGGGAGATATGATTTAGTGTTGCAAAAGCAAGTCAGCCAGGTCAATAGCGCCAGTCATAGGATTATCACATTATGTCGGCGCATACCAGCCTGGTTTATCGTTTATTTAGTGGATAAAAAGTCGGGTGAGGCCCATAGGAAATTTTACTATCAGCGGACAAAAGGAGGGTTCGTAGAACACTTTCAACCTGACAATGAACAATACAAACAACGTTCTCAGAACACCCCCATGTTGTGTAATTGCAACCATTTCGGGACACCGCAAGTGTTCTTAGAACACATTCAACTTGACAGATAACAATATGGACAGCGTCCTCAGGACACCCCCAGTTTGTGTATTTATGAACATTTAAATACACCGCGAGTGTTTTTAGCTCAATTTTACCTTCCTTGCGAACAAAAAGGACACATACTCCGTCCTTTGAACACCCCACCATTTAGTTTATTTACAAAATATCAGAACAGCCGTGTTCTCCGCGGACAAATCAAACACAACAAAAGCGTATAGCACAAAAAAAAAAAAACATTGAACCTATCTCATACTCCCCCACCCTCCCAAAACACTCTTACACACCAACACACTCCACTAAATACAATTTTTAATCCAAGTTTCACCGCGCTCGATGGCGAATACAAGATGGCGGGCGCCACAGAAAATCTGACGTGCTCCGCGCCCCACGCCGTCCAATCAGCGAACACGTCGCATGTCCGCGGACATGACGCAAGCCCATGGGCCAATCGGGGCGCTGTCCGCGGAGCGAACAGGGAAGTCCGTCCGCGAAGCGAACACAGATATCACTAATTTTTTTGCCTTACATTTTGGTCATTTTTTAAAAAAACTACTGGACGGATTTACACCAAATTTGCAAAAGCACACTTTCAGGACCAAGACGCCGCTCCTGCCGCAAATTTGGTGTAAATCTATCCAGCGGTTCGGGCTGTAGCCGTGCGCAAAGTTTTTTCCCATTATGTCTATAGGAAAAAATAAAAGTTTTGGGACCCCCCCTATAACCTTGCCCCCCCTGGACCAAACGTCTCCAAACTTTGCAAAAATATTCAGACTGGGCCATATGCAAAGTTTGGTGAGGATTCGTCCAGAGGGAGCAAAGTTATAAGCCACCCAAAAAGTGTTCTTCCTATGGAAACACCAACTTAACCATAACTACATGGACGCTACTGCGTCCATGTAATAACATTGAATTATTCAAGTTTTAGGTTAAGGGTCTTGACCGCTATAATACACTGGTTGAAGTTAAGGTCCGTACACATATGAATCTCTGGTATGTGGCATTTGTTAATGGTAGGCAACGATATACTGCAGCAGGGGTCTACTGTGAGTTGGGGATCTGCTGGGTGGGCATCATGGCATGGTCAGTGGTCTGGCACATGAAAGGAATATCTTGCAGGGACACAGGGCCACAATGGCAGTAAGTTTCCACTGGCAAGGGTGCCGCAGGGGCAACAACACATTTGTGGAGATGGATGAGCTATGTGCTTAGCTCATGCTGGTTCACATGCAGGACAGTGATCTCAGAGGAAGAGCGATGTGTTACATTTATTATGTGTTGCAAGCATCTCCGGCTTCAGCGTGAGAATGGACCCGCAATGTTTTCCAGTCAGAGTGAGAACGGGGGTAGGGGCCCTGCGCCCTGCGCGCCTGGCCGTGCTGCTGTGAGAAAAGGGAAGAGAAGCGTTTTTGTACTATCGCAGTGAGTCCTAGTAACAAGATGGAGTCGAAGGGGGTACAAAAATGGATGTCCCGTGACCTGCTCAGTGGTCCCATCTACACGAAAGTCAACCAAAGTTAACATTGCATAAGGGCAAGGGGCGAACCCACTACTGGAGGCATTTAGTCCGAGTTTTGTACTGAAAAGTAGCGGACGCAAGCGGCCTAATGATAATAGTAGATGTAAGAGTCAATTTCATCTTATTCAGATGCTGGCTGCACATCATACTAAAATGAGATACCTTCTAGTTAAACTGTATTAGTGCTAAACACCAAGTAAGTCTCTTGCACTTTTAAATCAAACACTTCTGACTGAAACTGTAGAATGTTTAGTTTCTTCAGTGCAAAGGATAAATATCATGCATTTAAAAGAGGATGGGCCTCATTACAATTGTGGCGGTCCAGAAATAAGGGTGCCGGTCACACCATACCGGCACACTTTCCAGACCACTACACTACAACTCTGTGGGCGTGTGCCGTGGCACCGGATGTGTGCAACAGCACCCGCCCATAGAGTTTCTATGGAAGCACCAGCACTGTAAGCAACAAAGCCAATGCTTCTGTGTGCCCATTCAGATGGACTCCTTTTGGGATCCATGGGAATGGGGACTAGAATTTTCCAGCGCTTGACTTCCTAATCCACTGGGAATTTTAATGGTGCATTGGCAAAGGAAAGTCAGGCGCAGCTAAAGTGTTAGGAGTCTGGCAGCAACCCGTAATGATGCCATATGTTTATGCAGATGAAACACTTAAAAGGATGTGGAATTGATGATCCTATGCTTTCAAAGGATCTGATTTTTCAACACTATAAAAAAATATTGCAATGTTTTAGATGTCTTCTACTGAAAGACCTCACATTGTACACATATTTTGTCAACACATTTCTTATATGTCTTACGTGCAAATAGTATACATTGAGGATAAAATTAAACACAGTCTAGAATATGTTTGGAAAGAACTTTGCAGATGAACGATTTGACAGAAGTGAGGCACATTATTTTTGTAGACACTGTGGTGGGTTTTATAATCAAACACGTATTTCTCCAAGAAGTTAAACATCATGGCAGTGCCTGATATCCCTGTTGTGCTTCAAAAATTGAACAAGTTTGAATCTATTGCATTGCAAACTGTTCATCTTTTCAAAGTTACTGTGAGATTGCAAACAAAGATGTCAAACATGCGAAATTATTGTTATTATTTGCTGTTTGTATTTGAATTTGTGACACATGAATTTACCAGTCTTTCCTTTGTCTTTTTCATTTGTTGTTTGCCAACCTTCTAACCTTTCCCATGATGCATTTACACTATCTATTGTGATTATTTCACCTACCTAACAAAGTCCTACCCATCTCTCCTCCTTAATCCCTGTCCACACTCTTTGTTTAATGCACTTTGTACATTTTTTGTTCTATTATGTTATGCATACTCCGGATACTAGTTCAGTGTATACAATTATTGCCTTATTTTGAGGAAGTCCCAGGAGAGCCGAAACACGTGTCAATATAGGGCACTCCTAAGGGAGTTATGATTTCTCACAAGTCTTATTTTGAATCAGCTCATTATTATAGTAATGCATTTATGTGGCGCCGTGAATGTGTGAAAACCCAGCAATAAGTAATCTAAAAACCTCAGAGCGGAGGTAGTGGCTCCTCCGTCCCTACTCTCACAGCAACATGACACTAGCAATTTGCTTTTTCCTCAAAGGGTGCAAGACCGAAGAAGTTGACCCCCAAAGCTACCTCAATCACCACTTTAAACCCCTAAATATTGAACATGATGTAGTTTGATCGTGTAGAGACACTCATTGGATTTCTCGGACCTCTGCATGTTTCATGCTTTTTACTGATACCTTTGTGAAGAAAGCATAATTTCCATTGTGTTCTGCATGTACAGTTAATATGTACAAATCACAAGGGTTGACTTTAGAAGCAGCACTTATTGACATTGGTCATACAGACATATGTATCTCTGTCACATGTGAACACTATTGCGTTTTTTTGTTTAATAAACATTGATGAAAAAAGTGACAGCTGACATTTCTTATATTAAGAATATAGTAGGTTACGTGTAGTGTATGCCCCTCACCTGAACTTTATACCTGTACCTGCTAAACACGTTGGGCCTCATTACGACCCAGGCGGTAAGTTACCGCCTGGGCCGTGACTTTACCACCATGGCGTAAACTACGTTTACGCCATGGTGGTTGGCGGACTTACCGCCCCATTCCGAGGTCGGCGGGGCGGTAAGTCCCCAATCCCCATTTACCCTTCCCCATTCCCATTTTTGCCCCATAGGGCATAATGGGAGTGGGGAAGGCGTTAATTACGCCACCGTAAATTACGGTGGCGTAATTAACTCCATGGTCCCTTAGCGCCATGGATTTTAACACCTGCTAAAAGCAGGTGTTAAAAGCGCCATGGCGCTAAGGGACCTCGTAGTTGGCGGTAAGGGGTCGGCGCAGCTAACGCTGGCGTTAACCCCTTACCGCCAGGGTCGTAATGAGGCCCGTAGTCAATAAAACTACCTTCTAATAAAATAATTCTCCTTAAGACTGCAAAACAACTAAATCTGCCAGAGTCGGAGAGTTGTTCAACTATGGCATACTCTTATTGCAGATTTAATAATGAAACAGGAGTCCAATGCTATTCTAATGCAGCTCTTCGTATGTTGTTTCAAATTACACAATTAATACAAGAAATAGCCTCCACAGCAGACAAGCAGTTATGTGTGGAATTTTCATTTTTTTAAAAAAAATACCTGTAGATGAAAAACCACACAGTACACATTTTGCAATAGCAATCTGAAATGTAGTAGCTGTTGCAAATGGAAATTAATAATATTCTCAAAATACACAGGAAGATGGTCAAGAATGTGTAGTGACTGCCTTTGATTTATTATTGCATGAAACTGTTAGTGTGGACAGATATGTAGATATTTGTTAGGAGTGCAATCATATGCATCCACAATATAAGAAAGATTACACTACTCAGGATACTTCTCAAAGATTTGTAAATGTTCCTATGCCTGATCAGAAAAGTGTATATTTTTCTGGTCTTCTAAGTAAAGGATTCCATGACAGTGCAGTGACTTTAGTTGTAATTTGAAATCAACACTGCAAAATCTTAATAAGTATGTATTGATTATGTTTCAAAGATACAGTGTAGATGGTAAGGAAATTAGGATGACAGTAATTAATTTTGTAAATAATCAGGTTTCTATTAGTGAAAACAAATGTTAGACATGTTCAATTATTTTTCATGAGCGGGCTTCAATTCACTGTGGACATTTCATAACATGGGTGAGTACAGAAGTAGATTGGCTTGTTTGTAATGACACTATAGTTGCACATCAAGCTATATTGTGAAAGGGTTGAAGAATGCTTATTTATTGTTGTTAGAACTAAAGTTTTAAAATGTATGTTTTATATTCCTTGTGAATATACACATGCAAAATAAAAGTTTGAAATGTAAGAATAGGGTAATACGTGTTCTATGTAAACTAGAAGATGTATTGTTGCTAAGATGTATTTACAAATTAGTACAAAATAAATGTAGCTATAATATTAGAAGAGAAAACAGTATTCTGCTATATTCTACTTCTGTTTTTTGTGTACAATAGTGTATATATTAATATGTGCAAGTGTTCCCTATAAGAGCTTGGTTACATAAATGGTTCCATGTACATTATCTTGAGTATTGGGGAGAGTAGAAGGTTATGACTGTTTCCATATGAAAGAAGTAAACAGTAGGTTTTACATACAAAAACAACAATGTACAATGCTTGTAAAATAAAAGCAATCTAATTACTAATAAGATTAATGCACACCTATTGGGAGCTACCAAAGGACAAACCGCTAAGTGCCAAACAATTCAGATCAACGCGGTAAGAATCATTAAAGGGAAATCGAAAAACAAACACATCAGCGAAGAAAGAAGAAGTAGGCATTGGTTGGTGTAGAAGACAGGGTCCTGTTTAAAGCTTTGACCCTAGCACACAGGTGCATTCATGGGAAGGCCCCAGAATACGTTAAGAATATAACTTGCAGCATCCCAAGCCACTCCCTTAGATCCAAAACACAAAGCCAAATAAAAATAGCAAGGTTTAAGAAAACAAATGGACTAGGTAGGGCTTTTCAAATAAAAGTAGCAAAAAATTGGAACAACCTCCCAACACTGCTAAGACTGGAACCGTCCTATACTATTTTCAGGAAGAAACTTAAAACTCACTTATTCAAATAAATTCCCAGATGCATGCAGGCTTATGGCGCGGTATAAACACATAATTAAATAAAACAAGCAAACAAACAAATAAATAAATAATAAGAGTTTTAGGGAAGTATTTAGATATACTGTGTTTACGTATTCCAATTCCAATAAAAAATGAAAATAGCTTAGTGCTAGTTTATACAGGTTAGTTAGGTTAGTGTTAGTTTATACAAAATTGTCATTTGCTTCTTAAGTGTATAGATGGCCAAAAAAAGACACATACCAAATTAAAAAAGAAGTATTGTAATGACAATGTAGACATCATTTTTATATTTTATAATGAAGTTTGATTTCGCAAAACATGTATTCCATACTGCACACAAATATGTTTGAAATGTCATTATTATCTTCTCATGTGTGTATGTGGCCAAACAAAGGAAGCACACCGATTTTACAAGAAGTATGTTAGGTAATTACACACAAACGTTTTTATTGTCTACCTATTTTTTGAAATATTGGTAGGACTATACTTTTAAAAGATGTATTATTGAAATAATATTACAATGTTGGCATGTCTTCATACATTTATTTGTAAAACTGAAGACATAGTTAGGATATATGTTTTGGTTTCTCGGTTAAAGTTGCATACATGTATCTGCAAATGTGTCATCATTTAATATTAAATAATGTTTGTGCAGTATTGTAGCATATCTTCCTCGTAGTGAAATGCCTTTGTAGGTGCACAAACTAATGACATTTTGGGCAATTCTATTTAGAATTTGCTGATACAAAACTACGTTTGTAGTTACCTAAATGGTTAGTGTAGTTGAGGTAATCATACAACATTTATTTTTTCCTTTCTACACTGTAGATACCCCTTCTCTTTGAACATATTAATCTTTTTTATTTTTTTTAACACAATATTTATTATATATGATAGTTCACATTTTTTATTTAACCTGTTATGTAGATATACTTGTAGAAAGTGAATATGGATTTCTTTTTTTCAACAATTTTTCTTTTTCTTCTGTAGCATGATTAATTAATACAAGCTTTCATTGGTTGTGTACTAGGAATACATTCAGTATTCACTTAGTACCATTATGAAAAAAACAATATTCTTGTATTTATTTTATGAAATACATTTCATTCTGTTTCATATTCAAGAAAGAAGACACCACATATAAAAGTATTGGGTAAGGCATTTGGTAAATATGATATATATATGTACAATGCACACTCAGATGTGTATGTTTTTCAAAATATATTTCTTTCTAGCCTTGGCTAAGGCATCAGCCAATGAGATGAAGGTATATGCAGGCACAGCAAAGGGGAGCAACAACTAGTGTGGTTCTATCTGTGGCTACATGCCCCTCCTGTTAACATTGTGTTCTCTGTTACAAGCAAACATTTTGGGGTATTTTAGACAATCAAACGGCATTAAATAAATTACAACAGATATTGTAATATATGTTTGCAGACTGTGTCCAATTTCATCTACATGTGTAACTTAAAGGGGGCCCTTAAAAGGGAATTAAAATAAAAAGGAACGTATATATTTGGGGTATTTTCTTTGTTTTTTATAAAAAAAATCAAAAAAGGGGAAAACAAAATCACCACTTAAAAAAAACCAAGTGGCGACAGTTGATCTGCTGTTGAGATATTTACTTCTCCCAACCCTTAGTTTTGGCCCCTCCCGCGGCTACCCATTCATGGCATCCTTCACACCGGACTCCCATCACTGAAGATTGGGAGCCAGTGACACTGCTGCAGAAGTTGAGGCTTCATTCAGTGTTGGTAATGTCCCACTGGTCAAAGCATTTGATGGCAGTGGTGCTGATTTCTGTGCACGTAATGCATTAGCCCCATGCATTTTTATTTTGTTTTGCTCGTGCGATTTCCAATACACATCATCCACATCATCCCAGTGGACACGCAACATATGATTTATCATGATTGATGTTCCCAGGTTTTATGACAGAACATTAGAAGGCCCACATCTTTGGGTTTTCTTGCACAAAGTATCACCAACTGTATGCAGTGATCTTCATTTCAGTTGTTTTCTTCCAGGGTGGCAAAGAATTGGGGTGTCAGTTGATATCGCCATAGCTACTGCTGCTATCATGGTTGGACATGTTAGAATGTCCAACGTGGGGATAAAATGTAAAACAACCAAAATGACAACACTAAAAAGACCAAGCCACAAAAAATGAAACGTTTTTAATAAGATGAAAAGAAAAGTTTTAAAAAAAATAGACAAACCGACCAAATCTCAACACAAGGCAAACGAGGATTAGGTGAAAAGTGGGTAAAAAGGAACAAGAATTAAAGAGTTAAAATGCCAAAAGTTGTAACAGTCACTTGATAACCTTTCTCTAACAAGCACAGATTGCAATGAGCAATATAAATTAAACAATGTTGGGTAGGGTGATTATTTGCGGCTTCACGCCTTGCTGTGCACCTTGATTGGACACTTTTGCACGTGTGGATGTCCTCATACGGCTTGGTCATAGTTCCTTCAATAGATCACAATGCATGATAGGAACATTTGGTGACACAGATATGAATCACATGCAGGCGTGGAGCATTAGCGGTTGATATGGTTGGCTAGCGCATTAGACATGAAGATACGCAGCGGCGTTGAATGAGCTTCACTTTCTATTGGTTCAATTCGCACATGTGGATATCATTAAAAGGCATGGGCTTTGCAGCGTCAAAACATTGCACTTGTGAATAGATGATTTATTAATGCAGATAGGAGTCATGTGTATGCACGTAGAAGCAGCACATGATATGATTGGATGGTGCATCAGGCGCAAAGATGCATCCCTTCCTTTCCTCTCCTTCCCCCAGAAGCTCACTGTCTCTAGAGCCCTAGTTCTCTCAAAGCTGGACTACTGTAACAGCCTCTATCTCAATCTGCCCGCCTCTACTCTCCGCCCTTTGTAACTCATCCAGAACAGGACTGCGAGACGTGTCCTTGGCCTCAAGCCCAGGGACCGTATCTCTTCAGGACTGAAATCACTGCACTGGCTCCCAGTGACTGCAAGGATCAAGTTCAAAACCCTATGCATTGTCCACAAGGCCGTCTGGGGCCTTGGGCCTAAATACCTTCAACTCTCTCTTCCTAAATATCTTCCTTCTCAAACTCTTCGCTCATCCGCCTCCAACTCCCTCAGGGTCAGCCGCTTCTCCAAACAATGAGTTGGGGGCAGATCTCTCTCCGCTGCAGGGGCCTCCCTCTGGAACAGCCTTCCTGCCTCCCTGAAACTTGAGGAGAACCATCTCCGGTTCCGGAAGCACCTCAAAACCTTCCTCTTTGCCTCTGCTTTCTCTCCCCCTCTCCCCTGCTAATACTACTGAAACTGCACAGAATCTGCAACTAGGCCACTCACCGTTCTCGGTCCTTGGCTCAGCCACTCTCCCCTGCACTGCCTCCATGGCATCCCCTGCACTACGGGACTGTGTCTGTATCCCTACAGCCCCCCTTCCCAGCACTTGTCTGCACTTACATCGCACTTGCCACCAGCTGGCCCTTGTTATTTATCCTGTTTGCTGTATGCTATTAACCTTGTACTGCACTTTCCCCTCTCACTTTCCCCCTTGCATTTTCCCTTTCCCTCTACCCTTTGCACTTGAGCGATCTGAATGACACCTGGCCTAGTAGGATCGTTGTCTGTCTCCCCTTGTTCCCCCCCTCCCTCGTTGCGCCTTGAAACACTTGTATATAGGCACGTTACAAATGCCATATCATATCATATCATATCATAGCTGTGTTGAAGAAGCTTGACATCCAATTGGGTAATTTTGCAGGCGCAGATTTCGACAAACGGCATGGGCGCACTCATGTCAATTCACTGCAATGTGTCATTGGCTTGTTTGTTGACGCAGCTAGAATTGTACCACCAACCATAATCTGATTGTCTGTTAAAAAACATGCATGAAACCGCATAGCTGCGTCAATGAAGATTCCATTGTTGCGGCTACTGACACATGCAGGCGCCACTCCTCATTGGGCGAAGTGATTGGTCAATATTTAGCAGTGAAGATGTCATTGCACTTGGGCTTTCCCTCGCTAACAGAAAGCACATTCCATTTGGCTATATCACGTAAAGGCAGTTATACCCCTCTCCCAAACATCATTTTCTTGTTTTCTGTCTTTTCTTTTCGTCTCTTGGTGGGTGAACTTTATTGTTAGCCTTCAGAAACTTTTAAAGGCAGTACCTTGATTTATCCATTCCTCTTTACCTTTCTTATTATACCTTTGTGCTTTGTCTTGTGCAGTGTAGTTTTTCAGTTTTTGTTATTTTAGCTTGTTATATGTTTTGTTTTTTAAAGTTTTTGGGTAGTACTTGCCAGAGTCCTTCTTGTGTTGTGTATTTTTACAGTTTGTATTTTTCCTCCACGTTCCTGCATTTCAAAATGACTACGACCAGCAGTGATAATGAGGTGGTGTGGGAGGCTTCAGCTTTACTACCACGGAAGAACCAGTGGGCACATAAAACATAGCTTACAGTTGGCAATATTTTCCGCCTGAAGGACCAACATAGCAAAAAGGAGATCTAGGAGGTGCTCCAATTGGGAAGATTTGCCCAACCCTGCTAATATGTCCTACAAAAGTTGTAGAATTGGCACTGGTGCATCAAAAAATAGGATAAGGCACCAGGACCAGACAGGGTCCCGATAGACTTTCATAGAAAATAGTCCTTGTGTGGGTACCCTACCTGTACAAATTATTTAATGCAGCATTGTGCAGGAAGCAGGTTCCTGTGTCCTGGACCACCGCAGTAATTGTCCCAATATATAAAAAGGGAGCCTGAGATGACCCCGCTAACTTTAGGCCGATTTCCTTATTGGATGCCCGGGGGAAAACAGTGGTCCTGGGATTACTGTTTCATCTGAATGAATGGGCCCTGAGCAACGGGATAATTGATCTCCAGCAGGCGGGGTTCTATGAGGGCTTGAGCACCATTGATCAAAGCCTTTGGCTCTGCCTGGTGTGTGAGAAATATGCTGTGCTGAGAAAGACAAATGTCTATGCAGTATTCGTTAACCTACAAACTGCATTTGACACTGTCCCAAGAACTCACCTTTGGGAGATGTTAGCGGAGCTTAGCATTCCAGGTGTGCTGCTTTCAGCTATCCAGAGCTTTTATACAGGGAAAACACTGGTGGTCCATTTGGGGGTCAACGGAAGCATTTGAACCATATTGACGTTAGGAAGGGGGTTTGCCAGGGATGTGTACTGGTGCCCAAATTGCTAATGTTAGACAATGTCTTTCTCCCACAGATCTACTCCCAAATTTTAATATAACCATTATTCTCCAATTCGTGCAGCAATGGCCTCTTTCCCTTTGGGTGTTGGATAATGCATTTGTACCAGTGCTGTGTTCAAAAAGTGCTAGTGTCAAGACCACTTTCCCTGTGTTATTTTGTCACCAAAAGTCATATGTTATCTCTCTCCCCTTCACTTCCCCTTTAATTCCCTTCCCCTCTTCTCTCTCCACTCCCTCTGTACCCTCTTCCTTTCCTTCAGTTCCCTTTTTATCCCTTCTCCACATTCCTTTTCCATGAGCTCCCTCTCTTTCTTCCTCCTCTTTTCTCTGCACCTTCATTTCCTGATCCCTCTCCCTTCTCTCTTCTTCCTCCATTTGTTCTGCCCATTCAAGCTTTTTGCGCTCCTTCTCCCACCTCTCTATTGCTGTGGTCACTCCTTCCACCTCCCCTGTTGTCTTCCTCTTAATTTCAAAAGTAGTTGTGCTGCTATCCATTCTCCTGTACCTATGCTTTCAACTCTGCTTTCATGCACTGCAGCCCTTCCTTGCTCGCTCCTGTGCTGCTAGTCAGTTGTTCTGCACCTTCCTGTTTGTTCTCTTTAGTGCAAGGTGGTAGTTTGAATGTGAGGTTTGAATATCCATCTGCTGCCTTCAGTTCTCTGATGGAACACATTCCTTGCTCATCATCTGTGTCACCAGATATTACACTCGCGGAGGTGCAGAAGGGTAAGACCCCTCTTCCCTCAGATCGTGCTTGTTCAACATCTGCTGATGACTTGCCACTTTCCTTTCTCCCATGCGCCACATTTCAACTATAGACAGGTGCTTTTTCAGCTTCTTTCCCGTGTAAGTGCTGTGTATGTGTGTCAGTAGCAATTGCTGCACGTCTCTGGAGAAACTGCCTGTGGGCGGTTATGATCTTATTCATTTGCCTTCAGTGCTTTTGAACCATTGTACACTGTGTTTGACTAACTTATATTTGCATGGAGGCTGTGTCCTGCATAACAGTTGAAGGGGTGTCATTTCCCCTTTATTCCTAAATGCATTAGGTAGCACCTTTTACCTCACCTCAAGTTGAGAATTTCGATAATCCACTGTTCGGGGAGCAAACGTTAGAACATAATTTAACACATATTTTTTTCCATTTCTGTGGGCCTTCTCAGCTCTTCACCTTAGCCAATGTACTCCACTTAAGCCCATCTTCACCAAACCATTGCCTTCTCCGGCACACCCCCACAATTTTGCATATGTGCCTTGTGCACACCGCCTTTGAGTCACCTCTTCGGCCTCTCCAAATTCACACCACCAGCTCCTCACCATCAAAACTCTGTGTCCTACGTACCAACTTAAGGGTGGCGTCACCAAACTAAAATCACAGTACAAATGAACAGACAAATGCACATACACAGAAGAATACCCTGTTGCTTTTAGTCCCACACAAAAACCCACAAAAAAATCAAAAAAGAAACACCCCCACAGCTGTCTGCCCACTCCCTAGGGTGGAGTAATCTCATCAACCTTTAATCATCTCTATGTGATTAAACTGCACCAGCCGCGTCGCCTGACGGGTGATACATCTCTCACCGCGGAGACTTAACCAGTTAAACACCTTCCGCAATCTAGAATAGCTCCAGCTAACCAATCACTACAGGAATATATCATCCATGATCCAGAATACAACGCCTTACTCACAGGAATACCTCCTCTTAGTTACACATTTTCTCCATCCAAGCCTTCTAAACCTGAATGCAGCCTAACACAGAAAACATGACTTCTACTTCCGCCCCAGTCCCTATTCAGACAGTACGACTTAACAGTTCTACAACATACTAATGAACAATACTTACTAATACTTAAACATGGGCCCATTGTTACCCCACAAAATTGTACCCTCCCTCAAGGCCCATGTTGCTGGTTGCTTGCACTTGTACTTCCTGTGCTACGCTGACACTTACTCTTCTACCGAACCCCTGTCAAGGCACTTCACCAGACCCCTTCTTCTGCAGGGCTCTCACCTGCCCTGAAGCAGGAAGATTTACAAGTGGGTCCGGATCCCTTTAGCCGGTCACATGTTTTTCCAGTGGTCTTCAGGTGCAGATGAGGGTCCCACAGTTTCCTTGAGTTATCTGCAAGGGGGGGCAGGTTAATGCAGAGCTTGCACAGGCAGTGCCCATGCTCCACCAAGGGCTTCAAAGTGAGCAAGGGGCCTCACAGAGGGCACCAACTTTTTGGGTAGAAGTAGACCACCCCCACCCAGGGCGTCTGGGTGTCCCGGGGTAGAGGAGGCTCAACACCTCCCTTTTGCCACAAGGAATGCAGCAGTGTCCAGACAAGCAGCATGTTTCAAACTGTGTCTTATTGGCCAAAAACATGCAGGGATTTGCGCAGGGAAAGAAATCCAAGCACCTCTCAGAAGGACATCACAAACAGCATCATACTGACATCACAAAAAATTGGGCTGGCTCCCAGAAACCTATCTCAGCCTGAGATTGGTTGCTGAGTGATTGACCACATATAGTTCCCTTATAGAAACCCTGTTAATTGGTCCTTCATTGTCAGGGGGCTGGCCTGGCTATTTTCCCAATTACCTAATTTTTAAAATGTTGCATTTTGAAAGCCTTCCCATAGGTTTAGCTGAGCAAGGCTCTCCGCCCATGGGGCCTTGAGTGGTGATTGGTCAGAGTAAGGGTCTCCAGGCATGCGACAAAATCTGCTCCTAGGCCGCAATGTGTGTTTCCCCCATACAAGTAACTGTCTCTTGTGCGTCATAAATATGTGTAAATCACCACTGCCTTTGCTTTTAAATGCAACATGCAGGCATTGTTGTTACACATTGTTGCAAATCATGTCTGGCTTTTGCGAGCTTGTCTTTTCGTTCTCATAAAAAAGCCACAGAGTCACGTGTCTTGCTTCCACACTCTGGGTCGAATTAGCTGTATTTAATGAGAATTATTGAAACTGTCTGCGCTTGGTTCAGAAGAAAAGAATTTCATTTTGTTACAAGAAAAGAGCTTATCTTGTTACACAACCTTGGCTGAGATGGGCTTGCAAGATGCAGTCCTGTGGCCTTCACAAACACTGCAGAGACAAGTGTACTTTACTGTGATTTTCCCAAGCCAGTCATGGCTTCCACTGTGCCATGTTACAGTGCATGAAATGTAGCACTGTTAGGTGGCTCAATGGTTTCGCTTTTCCATGCGGTTGATTCATGTGAGCATCTGCAAGCCTTTAAATAGGAACTCTCGTGTTTTGTAGATTCTACATGGTGGTATTGCTGCATTGAGACTAATGTAGCATGTTGTCTTAGTGCTTTTAATCAATACTGTAATTTAAAGTGTCTCTGCTGGACCCAGGAGCTCATCATCCACTCTGGGCAAGGTTTGTGTTACCTTTAGGTTGCAGTGTTGGTGAAGTGGGTATCTTGATATGATATGATATGATAGGTTATTTATAATGCTCTTAATACCCAGAGGTTTCTAAGCGCAGACCCAGGGATCGAACCTGCATGTTCCGTGTCCTCTTGCTTCCAAGGCAAGAATGTTGCAGCTGAGCTATCCTCCCCAGACTCAGCATATTTGTCACCCATGTGCGCACTCTCGACTGGTGCAAAATAGTGAGTGTGCTCCTTATTCTGCCTGCTGTTCTTTACAGTTCATGAATCTGGTGAGGGGACCGGGGGGGCAGGAGTAGATTTTCCACTTCAAGCTATAATGGTCTTGTATACCGGGAACACAGAGGTGGTCCATTGGGGGGGTTGACGGAAGCATTTCAAACAATATTGACGTTAGGAAGGGGGTTCAGCAGGGATGTGTACTGGCACCCAAATTGTTTTGTATCTTCATGAATAAGGTTTTGAAGAGGCTCTTGAGAGCGCAGACCAATGCCCATTCTCTAGCGGGCGATAAGTCCCCAGCCTTGTTGTTTGCAAATGATGCGGTACTCCTGTCCCTTACTCCTGTGGTTGTCCGCAAGCAGTTGGAGATTTTTCTTGATTTTAGTCAATGGAACGGGCTCTCCTTGAACATCAGTAAAATTAAGTTTATGATTTGTAATGCTAATGTGAGGAAGAAACTGAAGGCTTTAGACTTACCCTGGAGGATTGAGCAATTGAGCCGGTCGTCTCATGCGATTATTTGGGGGTGAGGGTTATGGCATCTTGCGGATGGACACTGCAGATCCAGGAGGCTAAAACTACATTGGAAAGGTATTGTGGAGCCCTTGCTAGGTTCACAAACAAGCATGGGAATGGGGTGGTGCATGTCTCACTGGGGGCGTACAAAGCACAGGCACACCAGGCAACGCTGTATGGGGCCATACTCTGGGGGCTCATGGCCATTGAGCCCCTCGCATAGTTGGAGAGTACATTTTTGAAAAATATCCTTTGATTGCCCCTTAGTGCACTGAATATCTCAGTATTGTTTGAGACTGGCCTGCAAGGGTTTGATTCAATGTGTAAACTATGACTGGTGCTTTACTAGGCCCCTCTATGGTCAAGTAATGATCTCTGTAAATATAAAGAAGCAGTTTTAGATGTTATTTCACAGCAAGGGATTACTTCTCTAAAATAGGTTTCCCATGTTAAAAAAAAAAAAAAAACATTGGGACAGCTGGGGCTTGGGTAGTACTGACTGGTCTAACCCTGCATTTCTAACATCTGCATTAAAGGAAGAGATAAATAATGCTGCATGGGGATAGGGTGGAGAGTGACACCCTGACAACATCCAGAGCCTCTGAGTCCCTGGCCAGGTACCTAGACTATGTCACCCCTAGGAGGGATAAGGTGGCCCACAGCTGCTCTCCTCCATAAATGGAATAATGGCCATTCCCCACCATGTTTTTTTTTTTTTTATGTGAGGACACTGTTGAAGATCTCTCATTATTTAATACTTTGCCCTGGGACAAAGCCTTGGAGGGAACTCTTCCTGAAGCCTTTATTTTTAAAACATGGCTGCAGGACTACTGGCGAAGCTATGGCTAAATGGCTGTACTCCACTGATGTTTTGGCAATCTTTGCCACTGGTAACTACTTGAGTGGGGCATGAAGAATCCATATGAAGAAGCTAAAGGAACCATCTTAGCTACTTTTAGTAACCCTTTTCTTTTTCAACAATATGATGCCAGCTAAAATGTTTACGTATTTTATTACTTTTTATTGTCTTACTGTTTTAATATGATTTATCTTTATTGATTGCAATTTATTGGTGTGCTAAGTGGCTATGATGAACTTATGTTGCGGTGCTTTTATGACTTTTATTGTTGAAATAAAGCATATATGTGTATGTAGTATTATCAAATACATAGGGAGTTCCCCTTATACATAAAGGAACACCAACATGTTCCTGAATAATTCACAGATATGGTTTTAAAAGTACAAGCCAGGAACAATCGCAATTCATGCAATTAATTGTGCTCAAATATGCATTGGAAAATATAGAGTTGCAGTAAGGGATGCACAGGCTTTAGTGGAAAGGTTTGCATGTGTGTATTGTATTTTTAACTTGACATTAGCAGAAACTAAGACCATCTCAGGAAACATAACGTGGCTGGTCTACATGAAACAAAACATTCTGTTCTGTTAATATTGGCCTGATTCACAAAGTGATTTTCAGTTGGATTTTCACATTGAAAAATGTTTTGTGAATCAGGTCTTGTTTGTTTTGTTGTTTTGGCCCTTGGACATCAAGTGGCAATAGTTAAGTAGTCAAATGGAATCCATTGTACCCCACAAGGGCTTCAAAGCAAAAAAAAATAGAGCAATATGTTCCTAAAACATTTTTTAAAGTGCCTATTTTTTGATGTTTTTGTTGATTGCCCTAACCTGGTTTGATGGTTCACTTTCTGCTAGGTTTTTTGTGTATGTTCGTGCAGGTAGACTTGTGTATTTTACCATTGGAAAGGGTGTATAAATTAGCCTCCTAAATGCAGAACATAGTTCTCTGGAATTATTACATAACACTTATTGCTCATGTTGGCTCCGATTATAGGCACAGTTTTGGCAAATACAGGAAGTGAAGGTCTGGGAAATGTGATACATTGCCCAGGGTCAGACCAATCTCCATCAAGTAAGAATGCTGGGAACTTTGTCAACATCCAGCAACTTCACTATTGCACCACGCAACATCCTTATATTGTTTACCTACAAGTCACAGGCTCTTATTCTAACACGTGCATTCCATCTTTCATCATTCTATGAGAGTGAGTGCACCCTAACGCCATTGCCATATTTGCCAGCTGGGTTCATTGCAAGTCCATGCTAATAATTGCTTAGCTTCCATAATTGTTCTATATTGTGCCTTTCATGATGAGCTACAAGTGGCAATCGTTATGCTTTTAGAAAAGTGGGCAATGCTGACAAACACCTGTGCTATAAGAACAGTTTTTAGAAAACTGTAAGACATGTTCTTTTTCAACCACTGGTGCGTAATACGTTGTAAGAGCAAAAACAGAGGTAGACACTTATTAGAAAATGCCAGTCTAGTTTGGACGTTTGCAGGGTAATGAGTACGAGCAGACTGAAAACAGCAAGCAATTAACTGAAATGTATAAATAATGGGACACGTGTGTTGGACCTGTTCTCATTGTATTCAATGCACATTTGATTGTTGAGCATTAACTGCCACTTTAAGAGATTGCTACACATTGATGTAAGCTGCATTGCCCCAATGCCCAGGGAAGATGTCCGGAGCACGGTCACCACTGGAATATCTGCTCTTGATGCATGATGTGGCTAGTATTATATTGCAATATGCATCAATACCTTTAATGTCTAGTACAACATGTGAAATGCCATGGTCGGTGTCGCAGCGTTATTTGCAGGTGCTCTCTGGTGCATTTCATGTCCACTGAAAGAGCAATGTGAGGGGACATGTGCTAACATGTGCATCCTGGCCTTGTTGTTCTCGTTGAAAGGATCCTGACACATAACTTTGAACTGCTCATTTGCATGCCCAGGTGCATTAGTTGCCTACTGCCTACAGGCCCCGACAAGATTAACGTGAACATGTCTTGAATTCTCACCACCGCACATTACTTGTGGATTGTATGGTAAATCAACTACCAGGTGCAGTGTAATCAATGGGAGACGGGGCACGAGGTGGGGAGATTGCTATAAAATTATGACACCGGTGAGCACGAAAACAGGTTTAAATGTACTCTGTTCCAACAGTTCAAGCTAAATGAAGGTGTTTAAAGTTACGGAAGACTGAGAAACATCGATGTGGGGAACGGTAGCATTAATGAGGAAAACGCTTTGTCACTGTCCCACTTCATTAATTCGAAGAGTCACTTTGCCATTCTGAATGTTCGGGTGAACTAACCCACAAACTGAACACCCATAATTCTGGAAAGAAACAGGGCGTTGAGGTACAGCAGGAGTGAACGTATTTCTACTGGGCAACGCATGGGGAAACACGTTCAAGAAACACGTGCAGAGCAGAACTAAAGTGTTGGCCTGACAGCTTTGTGGGCATTTGGCAAATTGACTGGAATAAAGAAGAAACATGAAGAAGCTGAAGAGACCCTGTCTTGCTGCAGCCCAGGCTATCCCGCAGCAGTAAGACTCACACCACTTCTTGGAAATGACTCTATGAGCCTTTATGAAACATCCACCAACTGCAAGCTCAGAAAGGGCAGTGAAAATGCTTTGATAGGAGGGGGCGCACAGGCGATGGCTGCCTGAAGACGTGGCTCCCGCTGAAAGTGGGCCGTGTTGAGGGAACGGGAGGACGCCTCAGGCAGCGGCGACTCGAGCCACGGACCCGGACCCGCCAAAGGAGAGGCAGCTCGCTTAACCCGAGCTCCCAAACACGGAGTCGAGCAACAGGGGCGCTGAGACCCCGTCCAGCGGACCCTGGCAAGGGCCATCAGAGCGGTGCACAGCGGACAACAGCGGGACATAGCTGGTGAGAGACTTATACAGGTGGTGGCCCCTGGGCTCCTTCCCAGGGGGCAAGTGCCCGCCTGGAGACGAACTCTGAAGAAAACATGGCCGATAGTACCTAACCAGCACGCTGTAGGCGCTGCCCCCCCTTCCATGGGGGCCTAGCCTGGACCCTCATCCGATCACAATTTGATACACGTCGTCGCTACCTCCCCACCACGGGGACAGATGACCACAAGCAGCAGGAAAAGGGCATGTAGAGAGTGTGAGGCCCCCGCCAGAGGCCGGTGGGGCGTGTGCCCGCTCAAAGATATCTCCCCATGGAGCGGTTTTGCCCGAAGGAGAAGGAGAGAGGGCAGTCTCCCAGCAGGGTCATTGCTCCTGGCCCCCAAGGACCACCGGCCGGAGGGAGAGAAAGGGAGATCGGATGAGCTGGCGCCAAACCCTCCAGGAGTACCGCTACCAGGACGCCAGAAGGGAGATTAGCGGCCTGGAATGGATGACTAGAATGTCCCAGCCCGAGACCTCACCCCCGCCCACCCTTACAATGGAAAAGGGCTTTGCCTCGGTCCTGCAGGAGATCAGAGACATGCAGGCAGACATTGCCCAGAAAATGGAGAACATGGACCGTAGGGTGGACAAGGTGGAGGACAGACTATTGCAGCTGGAGACCAACCAGTCCTCAGCAACGACCCAAGAGATGGACATGTCCCTGAGAATAGCTGCTCTAGATTAAAGAGACGAGGAGAGGGCCAGACAAATGGACGACTTCGAAAATAGGGAACGGAGGAACAACCGCAGAATCTTTTTTGGGTGCCGGAGTCGGAGGGAGAAACGTAAAGAGAATTGAACCGGGTGGTGAGGGACATCATCACCCTCCTTTTCTCGGACGAGATGACGACAGAACCAATGTTTGATCGGGTCCATAGAGCGGGGGCAGAGCTGGGGGCCCCCGGTCAATTCTGGTCCGCTTTCATTACTACACCGAGAAAGCAAAGGTTCTGGAGGAGGCCAGAAAGACACGGGAGATAACCTATAACAATGCACAAGTATCCATTTTCCAGGACCTCTCTTCATATACGCTGGCCAAACGCAGGATGTGCGGCACCCTAACACAAATGCTAAAAGAGAAGGGGGTGCACTATAGATGGGGGTACCCCTTCTCCCTCTCGTTCGAGTACGAGGGCCAACGGTCGACACTGATTACAGAGGAGGACATAAGGGGAGCCATCCAAGAGTATGTGTCGGACCCGTCCCCGCGGAGAGAACCCACGGGAATTGCAGCAGAAGGAGCTAGGGAACGCAGGCTACAAGGAGAAAGGAGAAAGAAGACGGGTCCACGGAAATTTAAGAAACTGAACCCGCCATCCCCGATGACGGACAGGGAGGAGGCCGACCCCGGACATGGAGGAACAGGCCGGACGGGCCTGGGGTAGTCTGGTAGCTGAAACACCAATCTGGAAGTGAAAAAGGGTACGGGGAAACCGGGCAAAGAACTTAGTTCACGATCACAAAGTCCGGTCTGGCTCAAAGACGAGTTGACTTCCAGGACCACGGGGTCCAAGGACGTAAGGGGCCTCCCAGAACAGCAAGTATGTCGATTACCTGGGGGAGGGGGCTTGGTGGGGGGGTGGTGGGGGGGTCAAAGGGGTGCTCAAGGAGGAGTGATTTCCGAGATTAGCCCACCCGGAGGCGGTAGGCTGGTGGTCCGGCCAATTACCAGCAATGGTGGAACTATTTGGCTGGACGCCGGGGTGGGGTTTGGGGGTTGAAGGAATAGTTGGGGTTGTTCAGTTCGGAGGGGGGACCAGGGGGCAGTTGGGGACAGGTTTAAGGCCCACCTGGGGAGCGGGGGGAGGGGGCAAGGGAGATCAGGTTATAACACAAAAGGAGCTGGAAAGGAAAAGTGCCATGAGTCAGCTATCCAGTAAGATGTTGATCCTAGACAATGGCTGAGGATCTGCCGGCCCTGGGCGTGGGTTCCCTTAACGTGAGGGGGTTGAACACCCCAACAAAGAGATCCTTAGTCTGCAGGGAATTCAGGAGGGCAAAGCTTGACCTGCTCTTTCTTCAGGAAACACACTGGGCTCGGGGGAAAGAACCGAAATTGCGAGGATGTGGGATCGGGGAGGTCCTCAGCGCATCCCACAGAACCAAGAAAAGGGGGGTAGCCATACTGCTAGCAAGGGATGTTGGCTTTGAAGTGGAAGCGACGGTGATGGAACCAGAGGGCCGATACCTGCTGGCAAAGGGCTCTTTGCGGGGCTCCCCTCTTGACTCTGGCAGTTGTGTATGGCCTCAATGAAGGCCAGGCGCAATTCTGGGAGGGAGTGAAGGACAGATTGAAATTGTTTGTCCACAGTATGTTGGTGGTGGGGGGGATTTCAATATGGTCCTAGACCCAACCGCAGATAGAAAATGCTTGGAGCCCCAGGACACTAGGGCTGCAGATGAAACCAGGGCCCATACATTCCAGAGGGTCAACGCGGAGCTGGGCCTGGTGGACACCATTCCGACTCCCAGGACAGGGCTCCCCTCCTTCACATACTACTCAGCAATCCACACATCACACTCCCGTATAGACTACATCCTGGTAGACGAACCCCTTCTTCCACATGTCTCTGGCCACAGGGTTGACCCGGTCCCTTGGTACGACCACGACTTGGTCCATGCCACCATAGTAGGGGGATGGCGGAGTGGCAGCAGAGGGCGATGGAAATGTAATGACTCCCTGCTGGCAGACGTAGTTCTAGCACAGGAAGTGCAGGACGCCATCTCGGAGTACTTTGAAATGAACAACAATGGCGAGGTGGGCACACACGTGCTGTGGGACGCCTTCAAGGCGACCTTACGGGGTGTCCTCATTAGATTGGGAGCCCAGAAAAAGAGGGAGAGGGAGGCCCAGGAAAAGTCCCTGAGGGAAAAGATAGCCCAACTCCAACCGGGTGACCTCCCAGAGGCTCCCCTGGAAAGGGATTAGATTGCCTCCCTAGAAAACTACAAACTCCAGTTGAAAGACCTCCTGTTACATAAGACTGAGTGGAGCTTCCAACTAGTGAAACAGAAATATTATGAGAAGGGGGACAGAGCTGACAAAATCCTGGCCTGGAAACTCAGAGAGATTCAAAGGAACAGAACGATGAAGGCAGTGAAGAATGGTCGGGGATCATTAGATCACGACACCCCAAACATTGGAGCAGCCTTTCGCCGTTATTATGAAAAGTTATACTCGTCAGAATATGACGGGGATGACACTCAGATTGAGGGTTTCCTGGACTCCATCCAGATCCCGTCCTTGACAGGTGAAATGGCGGAGGGACTAGAGGGCCGGGTGACGGAAGAGGAGGTGGAGCACGCGATCAGTAGGATGAAGGTGGGAACATCCCCGGGGGAAGACGGCTTCTCTGTGTTCTTCTACAAGAGGTTTTGGGCTATCCTAGCCCCACACCTGGTGAGGGTGTTTAACGGGGTGTTAGAGGGGGGCTCTGTGCCGGATACCATGATGAGGGCCATAATCATGGTTCTGCCCAAAGAGGGCAAAGACCCCACTGATTGCTCCTCATATCGCCCGATTTCCCTCCTCAATATAGATGTTAAGATCCTGGCCAAGGTGATAGGCAAACGGATGGAGGGGATAATGCCAAAGCTGGTTCACGGGGATCAAGTGGGATTCATAGGGGGAAGGCAAGGCTCTGATAACATCAGGAAGACGATAGGCCTAATCCACCATGCCCAAGAATCAGACCTCGAAGCAAGTCTGCTTTCCCTGGACTCTGAGAAAGCTTTTGACAGGGTGGAGTGGAGGTACATGCGACTCCTCCTCCGTCGAATGGGCTTCGGGGCTCACATCAGGAACTGGGTTTCCACCCTATACGGGGCCCCAACGGCAAGAGTACAGGTGAATGGAGAACTTTCCGACTCATTCCCTCTCACTCGGGGGACGCGGAAGGGATGCCCATTCTCCCCTTTAATATATGTCCTGACGATGGAGCCCCTGGCCATAGCGGTCCGTGCTCACCCCAACATTAAAGGGATTAAAAGGGGAGAGGTTGAGTTCAAGCTCTCCCTGTTTGCTGACGATATTCTAGCATACCTGGTGGAGCCCAGCTCCTCGCTTCCCCCCCTCCTGTCCCTGATGACGACCTTTGGGCAATTCTCGGGGCTAAAAATAAACGCATCAAAATCAGTGTTACTCCCCATGAGGGCTCAGGACCCGGGGCTGGACCACCGGGATAGGTGTGCAGGGATTGTGGTGGGGAGGGACTCCATTAGGTACTTGGGTGTGCTCCTCACGAGAGATCTCTCAAAACTGGCTTCGGCGGATTATGGGCCCATTATGGCGGAGATTAAATCAGATCTGAGGAGGTGGTTAGGTATGATCCTATCCTGGTACAGGCGCATGACAGCGGTGAATATGAACATCCTCCCAAGACTGCTGTATCTTTTGATGGCACTCCCAACGGGGGTCCCGACCAGATGTTTCGAGACCTACAGAGGGCAGTCCGAGAGTTTGTTTGGCAAGGGCGGATCCCGAGGATAGGGAAGGCCATTCTAACGTTACCTAGGGAGGAGGGTGGCTTCGGGCTGCCGGACTTCCTTCTCTACCACCGGGCCGCCCAGCTAAGGGTCCTGTTGGAGCATATGAAAGAGGGGATGGGCACCTATTGGTCTTATCTGGAGGACATGGATGCCCACCCTCTGAAAGTACGTGACCTTTTGTGGTTGCCGCGTAAACACATCCCAAATAGACTGCAGACCCACCCAACCCTGGGAATACTTTGGTCAATCTGGAAAGAAGGACCCACAACTGCACACCTCACTTCATGGCCCTCCTCGATGTCCTCGCTCTGGGGCCACCCGCTCAAACTAGGTAGCAGGGGATTCAGGAATGCCCAGTCCTGGTTGGATGGGGGCTGGAATGGGTGGGGCAACTGTTCAAGGAGGGCGAGTTCATTGAATACGAGGAGCTGCAAGATGCGCTTGGGTGGGGGTCTCTTTCAGTCTTTGAATATTTGCACCTGAAGGGCATCCTCTGTGACCAGACTTGGGGCCTGAATCTCCAGAGACAGTTGACCCCCTTTGAAAAGTTACTAGACACGGCCACAACAAGGAAGGGGTAGTATCCAAAATGTACCAAATATTGAACTCTGTTAACTTGGAAGGGAGGAGAGGGTTTCGTGTGTTCTGGAATGACTTGGCCGGAGAGGCTCTCTCGGAGGACGCATGGTCCAGGGTATTTAAAATAGCTTTCCATGGGAACCTGTTCACGTCGGACTTGGAGCACAACTTTAAGATCTTACAGGGATGGCATAGAGACCCATTGAAGTTATCCAAGATGTTCTTGGGGGTGTCCCGCAGATGCCCAAGAGGACGTGGCCAAGTGGGGACGAGGGGTCACATGTGGTGGTACTGCCCTAAGGTACAGAGGTCTGGGAGAAGGTACGGGGATGGATGGCAGAGGTCACCGAGGAACTACTCCCACTCAATCCATTGACGATGCTGTTGGGCCTCCCACCTGAGGAGGCGGAAATATATAGGTACCCAAGAATGTGGGAGACCATGTTGCGAGCAGGAAGAGTGGCCCTAGCGCAAAGGTGGAAAAGCCTGGAGACCCCCTCTAAGGAAGACTGGCTAAAAAAACTTAAGAACATGTTCTTCATGGACAAACTGACGGCCATGGTAAACAATGAATCAAGCACCTTCCAGACAAATTGGTATGGGGTTTATCAGGCATGGGGGTGGGATGCTCACTGACATTATGTGGGCAACATGGGGCGTGAGGGCGATGGAGCCCAGAGAGTACCACTCAGGGACAATGGTGTAACCCACGGCCCAGGTGACAGCTGATCGTCTAGGCCAGCATTTACGGGGACGCATAGCACAGCTCCAAGGCACTGAACTGCGAGTACTGATGACGACTCCTGCGATTGGTTTTTCGATGGGACACTGATCTGGGGGAGGGGTGTAGTTGGGGAGGGGGAAGAGGGGGAAGGGAGGGGAAGGAGACCACAGGGGTTTGATGATGATGTTAAATGTGATATTCATATTGCTCCCGGTGTTGTCATTGTTTCTTTTTCTGAAAATTCACCAATAAAATCAAAGTTTAAAAAAAAAAGAAAATGCTTTGATAGGATTAGAAAGACAGTTTTTAAAACAAGATGTGATTGTGTATGGTTACCGGAAATGTCCTTTGAACACACCTGGAATCGGCCATAACGATCTTCAAATGGATTTTAATTACTGCATCCAGAAAAAAAGAAAACTGAGACTATGTGATTAAGGCATGTGTGAAGAGATGAATGTTCACTGTTCTGTATTTTAATACCAACTCTAGAGATTACTATAAGGCATGCATACTTGTAGCAGGGACGTCATTTAGGGGTCGCCAGGGGTAGCAACTGCGACCCCTGAGGTCTCCCATGCTACCCCTAAAAAAACAAAAAGTTATTTTTTTAATGCAAGGTCCTGGGCTGTGGCCAGCACCATGTGGCTCTTTGCTTCTGGAGTGGCTGGCTTTCTTGTTCATGCCTCTTAACAAAACTGAGAGGTTGCACATGTTGTCCCAGGATGATACATGCACTTTGTTATGTATATTTAGACAGTCAAGTACTGGTCAAGTCTTTTCTTTGGGTGAGTAGTGTGCACAGGTAGCACTCTGAAGAGTTAGAACACATGGGATGCTTCATACACAGTCAGACATAGCAGTTTGATTGTGCATTATCCCTGGGACAACCTGTTGCGCTATTCGGTGCTATGCCAAGATTATCCGTATACACTTCTTTGCCTAAAACAAAGCTTGTTTTGGAACAATTGATGTTGGTGCGGTAGGTAGGAGTGTTTTGGTGGATGTTCCCAAGAGCTGTGATGGCCAGGTAGGAGTGTTTTGGTGGATGTTCCCAAGAGCTGTGATGGCCACCACCTTGCTCTGCAGCTGGATAAGGGTTCAAGGTACTGCAAGGTTGAACCACTAGCTTTTAAGCATCGTAAAGTAATTTATTTGGGAAATCGGGACATGCAATGCATGATGTCGCCATTTGGCAGAAGGGTGACTTGCTCCCTACCTTTGCTGACGTGGCACATTTCAGGGCAGGCTTTTAAAGCTTGCCAGTGCTCATTGGAAATAATGATTCATAATATTACAATGAATTGTACTCGTGTTTTTGATGTTTTGCTAGATCTGCTTGTTGCAGGATGAAACAAGGAAACAACAGACCTTAAAAATATACCAATCATACAGCTTGCCTTGAAATCTGTCCATTAGGAATGGGATTACAATCATTAAACTGTCAGAATGTTCTCTGCCTTTACATTAAGACCTCTGGGAAATCAGTGACTGTCATAATAGTGGTTTATAATAGTCGTTCAGGATGACAGGGCCATGATAACTTGTATCAGAAATATGTAAATGTACGGACAAATTCCTAAAAATACAGCATAACATTTTCTTTCAAACTCGCAAACTTTTCATTTTTCAGTATCTCATACTGTATTTGAAAGCATTGTTCTGACATATCGCTTCTTTTCGGGCTCATCTCAGCCAGGCAAGATGAACGAGAACAATGCTGCCCGTTATCAGCCACAGAATTGCCTCTCTGTGCCCCCCATCAAGGTAGCATCCCCCCTAATGCCGAGCGTCGGGCACTCAGAACACAGTTTAGCTCAATTTCAAGTCTCTGTGTAATTACACATTAGTGACCTGTTAGGTTTGCACATTAGCATATACATGACCCCTCTGTGTGATTGTGTAAAAGGTGAGTGTAAAAAGAAGGTGTACACGCTTGTTTGCCGCCCTTTTGCACTAAGCCGTTTTGCACGTTCTCAATGTCACTGGGCCTAGTAAGATCGTTGTTGTGTTCTCCCCTCTGACTCCTCCCTCGACTTGTAACTCTCTGAAACACCTGTGTACGAGCGTGTTACAAATAAAATATCATTGTCATTATCATACACATGGCAGACAGCGTTTACAATGGATTCCTACGGAGTCTGGTCCTATGTTTGCTGGTGCAAAAAGCCTGCAGACTCCATAGGATACTTGAATGCACCGAAGCACCAGGGTCTGACCATGATTCATCAATCACCTCTTCTGCCTCCACACCTTTTCCAGTCTAACAGTGTCGGCTAACCACAATGATGGAGAAGTCGGACCATATAGTGAATGCACAGGGGGAGTGGTAAGTAGATGCCCCCACCATGCTTATGACCAGGGGGCTTCATTTGGCTGCCAAAATTCCTCTGAACATGTATTCCCGAGGCACTGTTAAAAATGATAAAAAATAAACTGAGGATATTATCCTGGAATAGTGGTGGGCATGCCCATTTGTTCTCTGTTATCCAGCAGGGAGTTTTTGTCCAACAATACCCCATTATTTGTCTGCAGTAGGCAAGGTTGACGAAGGCTCCTGTGGTGGACAGTTTTTAAATAGCTTTTCAGGCCGCTAAGAAGGGGGAGTCGGGGCGTCGATCTGGAGGATTACTCATATTGGTCAAGGACGATTGGGGGCTAGAGATGGAGCCCATATATTTAAATTCTAGGAATATGGTGGCAATTCAATCATCTATCATGGCTTGCCAGAGGAAGAGGAGTCTCTTAATGCTGAATATCTACTGGCACAAAGCTGTGTGTGACCTTCAGACCCTGCTTGACGTATTGATGGACTGCATTACGAATTGGTATGTCTAGATTATCATACTTGTGCAATACGCACACACGTGCTGCTTCAGGGGTATGCCATACACTGTACTAGGAGAAGCATGCATATATGTGTTGTAATGCATTATACAGCACACTTTCTGAGAAAAATTGGCTAAAAAGCAAGCGCGTTTGCAATTGTTTTGTAGGGTAACACCAATCCAAAAATACAATGCATGCAAGACACCAACAGTGCACAGGACAATTAATGTTTTTATTAATGTAATGCTTTTCTGATAAAAATGTCATGCCACAATGAAAACATGTCCAACTGGCTACACATTATAGACCCAGTCTAGACACATAATAACAGATTGCAATAAAGCATGCTAGGCCACATTTAGACATACCTAGACAGCTTGCACCAACATGCCAGTCGAAGCAATAACCTTTATCATGGTTGTTTTTTCACAGGTGCCCAGAAAAATGTACAATGCCAAAATAAGAATTGGCTAGACTGGCAGCACCCAAATGCTAGCCAGGTAATTACACGTAGAAGGACTGCTTTATCAGGGATGCCCGGTTAAAAAAAGTCAAGCCAAACTAAGAAATTACTAGACTGGCTACACCAAAATGCCTCTCTAGCCACTAATACCACATATAATGCCTGCTTAGCCTGGAGATGGATTACCATCACGATTTATGATATGATATGATGATATGATAAGGCATTTATAACGTGCCTATACACAAGTGTTTCAAGGTGCGACGAGGCAAGGCAGGGGGAACAGAGGGAAGACAGACAACGATCATACTAGGCCAGGTGTCATTCAGATCGCGCAAGTGAATGTCAAGGGGGAAATGGGAAAGTGTAGGGGGAAAGAGGGAGGGGACAGTGCAGTACATGGGATAATAGAATAAACAAGCAATACATAGTAATACGGCCAGCAGGTGGCAAGTGCAATCAAACAATCCCTGCCCCCACACATACCCCCTCCCTGCAATCCCCTACCACAGTCCCCAAAATCAGCACATCGGCCCAGAATTACCTCCACATCGCTCTTCCTTGTCCCAGTGCTGACGTATGTGTCACCTTGCCTCATAGGTAGGTGCTGGGATGATGAAAAGTGGGGTTAGGAGTAATGAAGATTACAGGTAACTAAGCCAGGCATTACGACTATGTCCTGCTACCTCATCCCATTACTTGTCTATGAGGCAAAATGCCACATACACAAGTAATGGGACGTGGAAGAATGGGGCTATGAGTAATGAAGATTACCAATAAGTAAGGGTGCCTTTAAACACAAGCAGTGGCACAACACAATTGATCTGACAGGGCCTCAGTCCTCTCCCCCAACCCCTGAAATTTTGGGCTATGTTGACTTGACCTGGCTGACCTACAAAGCCATTGCCGGACAGAACAGGAAACAGATGTTAAAGGGCACCTGTGTTTCACTTTTAACAAAGGACAAGCAATTACTAACATAATGCATATCACTGTTAGTTTTTTAGGCAGTTGAAATCATGATGTGGGTTTAGTATTTTCATGCTAGGGGAGTGATTGGAAGGATAAAGAGGGGACAGGAAACTGCTCATTGTCACAGCAGTCCATAAATAGGTGCTTTCAGATTTAAAGGAGACAGTTAACTGCTTGTAACATTGAAGCTGCACTAGAATAGTCTCCTTAGAATGCGTAAAGAACTGAGATGCTCCCCGAAATGTAGGTTTTGTTGAGCACCTGAACACAAGCACACACACCATTCACCATACATATACACGCACACCCAGGAACCCATACCTTTAAGTGTGCAATCTTTCCCCATACAGGCACACCCAGGCAGCCACCCATACATTTAAGTGTGCACCTTTGCACAATACACTCACACACCCACACCAAGCCACCCATACCTTTCAGTGTGCACCCTTTCACCACACACTCACACTGGCATATCCAGGCTGCATCATGCACTGAATCATTAATGCACATTACATCATATACATATGCACACACTTATATGCATGCACACACATTTAAAGAAAATACATTTTTGTGCCTTTAATCTGTTAGTCCAGCGAACAAGGTCTTCAGCTCCCTGCAGCAGCCAGGAATGCTTGTTCCTGTCATCTGCAGACAATCGGGAGGCCTCCGTGTCATGAGGTGGAGGGGAGCCCCATTACTTTGCAAATAGTTTCTGTTTGAAGTCACTCAGTAGTTAGTTGAGAGGTGCTGTTGTTTCAGGAGACAGAGAATTGGCAAGGTGCTAGGTAGGATTTAATCTAGGCAAGGGATTGATCACAGATCCCAAGAAGAGAGTATTGATGAGATCAGAGTGTCCACTAGTGTAAAAGGCAGCACACAGGTAAAGGAGAATTAGGATAGAGGATAGGTTGTGGTGCTTAGCAGAGGCAATGAGGTTGGATACGTTCATGAGAGATGTTTCTGTGAAGTGACAGGATCAGAAACCTGCTTGTAATGGGTCTTGCAAGCTGTGGGTGCCAAAGTAATTCCTAAAATAGTTGGACCCAACCCTTTCGAGCACTTTAGAGTAGTGCAGAAAGAGATACACAGGGCAAAAGTTAGTCAGTAGTTTTGTGTCAGATGCTTTCTTTTTTAGGAGATGGATGACCATGGCTGTTTTGAAAACAGAGGTAAAGCAAGCTAAGTCGAAGGACAGGTTGAAGATTTCAGTGAGGTGAGAGTCCACTAAAAGGGCAATAGGCATGAATCGGTGAGGAACAAAAGGTTCTGATGGGGCACATAAGGGGTTAGCCGTCATCAGTAGCGATATGACGTTGTCAGTAGTAGTTGGACTAAAGTGGGAAATATAGGCAGATGATGATGGTAGAGTAGGCAGAGCGTAAAATGTAGGATGCAGTGTGAGAAAGGTCAGGAGAGAGTCTCTAATTTTGGAAATATTTAACTAGTTCATAAGCTGTGAGAGCCGATTTGATTATCATAGACTTAGGAGGAGTGAGGAGGGAGATTAGGGAGCCCTGTAGCCAGCAAGGATGGTTGGCTTGACAGTCAGTGAGAGTTAGGTAGAATTCCCTTTTTGCTCTATCAAGAGTGGACCTGAGCGAGTTCAGGGCCTAGAGTTGAGGTGCAGGTCCTCATGCGAGTAGGTATGCATCCAATTTCTCAGCAGCTGACATATTTTTGTTCACAGATAGCATATGAATTGGGTGACCCATGGTTGAGGATACTGATACTTAGGGGTCAAAGTAGGCAGTGGTAAGTGAGAGGACAATGAGTCATATAGAAAGGATTGGAAGCTCGAGAAGGCAGTGTTGGTGGAAGGGGCATCGTATGTAGAGGAGAGTGTGAACTGTAGCTAAGAGGGAAAGGGGGAATGGCAGAAGGTTTAAATTTCATTTTAGTAATAGGTGAAGCAAGTGGCGAGGAAAGGGCAGAGGGTAGAAAGGAGATGGTGGTGGAAAGTAATGAGTGATCAGATATGGATGGTGTGATGGATGTATTAGTGAATGAGAGAGAGTTGGGGATGATATGGAAATCTAAATAGTTACCCCCTGTGTGGATAGGTAGGCTATCGATAGAGTGGAGAGTGTGGTTACTGTTTGTGCCCTCCCCGTCTTTCTCATTCAAATGAATAAAACTGAAACACCCCAGATGGGGAATGAGGCTGCGAGAGCAGGCTGCGAGAGTTCAAGACAAGGTTTACTTAAGTAAATGACCAAAATGAATGTTACAATACATTTTATAGGGCAAATGATGCAACTAACATAGGATACTACACTGCTCGCAGATTGGACAGTCCATATGGTGCCCATGGTGTGGGTGGCATCTCTTCCTCCGGGTTGGCTGCTTGGTTGGCGGGAGGATGGACGTCAGGCATCTGTGCTCCGAATAGGTGAAGGTCAGGTTGCTGTGAAGCAGGGTGGTCACTAGCTAAGCTAACATAATATAGTCTCAAAATGCATGCACTAATTAATAATGGTTCAAAGTCTTTGAATAACTAATCATGTCTCTATAAATGTCACATGTGCATCTATACTATCAGTTACATTGGATTATAAAGGCCTTAGGTTAAGGGCCTTGACCACCATAATACACCGGTTGAAGTGAGGGTCTGTGTTCATAAGAATCTCTGGTATGTGACATTTGTTAGTGGTAGACAACGATATACTGCAGCAGGGGTCTAATGTTAGTTGGGGATCTGTTGGGTGGGCATCATGGTGTGGTCAGCGGTCTGGCACATGAACGGAATACCTTGCAGGGGCACAGGGTCACAATGGCAGTACGATTCCACTGGCCAGGGTGCGGGGGCAAGGACACGTTTGTGGAGTTCAACAAGCTATGTGCTTAGCTCATGCTGGTTCACATGCAGGACAGTGATCTCAGAGGAAGAGTGATGTGTTACATTTATTATTTGTTGCAGGTTCCTCCGGCTTCATCGTGAGAATGGAGCTGCAGATATTTTCAGTCAAAGTGGGACAGTTGGTGGGGGCCATGTGCCCTGCGTGTCCGGCTGCTGCGAGAAAGGGAAGCAAAGCGTTTTGTACTATCACAGTGAGGCCTAGTCACCAAGATGGAGTCGAAAGTGGCGTACAAAAATGGATGCCCTGTGTCCTGCTCAGTGGTCCCATCTACGCGAAAGTTAACCAAAGTCGACATCGCATAAGGGCAAGGGGCAAACCCACTACTGGAGGCACTTGGTCCGAATTTTGTACTGAGAAGTAAAGGATGTGAGGGGCATGCTGGCCCCTCGCTCCCACACCTTCCCCCCTTTCGTTATATCTAAAGTAACAAAATTTGACACTTGTTTTCTTTCATTCTCCCTTCAGTAGTACTCAGCTTCAGCAACTGCTTCTTCCCAGGCTGGGGTACCTTTTATTGGCATCCATGCTCTGCATACACTTCTCAAGCTATTACCTCTTCTTGCATATTCGTCTGGAGTGCATGTTAGGTATATCCCACCATCCCCATCCAGGTTTACCCATACCTCTTTATACCATTGCAATTCTCTTGGTTCCTTGATGGTGGTGTGGTATAAATGATCAACCCAGTCCCCATATTGCCTATAAATGGCAGTCATCCAGTATTTAGGAGTGCTATGTTCCCCTTTGTATTTGTGCATCTATCATAGTTGCTACCGTTGTCGGTTGGCCCATTGTTACCATCATCATAGTTGAGGTAGGCATACTTATTGCACAACACCGGAGTCCTAATTGGCACACGCAGAAGAATAGCAACACAAAGACGATGACAGGAACGAGCATTTTCATCATCATATTTACCCATGATGGTATCCAGCTGAACATGTTGTCAAACCATATGCTTTCTTCTGTCCGCCCTCTGTTCTCATCCTCTCTCCTAAGTTGTGAACTGCTGTTATCACATGTGAAAGTGTCCTGTTATCTGCATCTTCAGATGGCACGAATGTGCAAAACACCCCCCGATCTTTTGGCAAACACCACGGTCCATCACCGTGAGGAGATCTAGAACATATCGGTTTTGCATTGTCATTAGGCGCAAGGCACAGAGCTCAATTTATATAACGTTGAATCCTTCTTCATTGTCGTTGGCCAGTTGGCCAGTTGGATTAGCTGCCAGCGCACTATTTGTAACCATTTGGCATTTGCTCATGCTGGAGCCCTGGAGCTAGGAGCGATGCAAAAAATGTCTTTGTGGATGAGAAGAGCGTGTACTTTTGTGGGATCTCAGCAAGGAGTTTTGATGATTCAGACAAAATATAGTTGGATGATCTTTTACTTTGTGATAACTTGTTTTCAACTTGTGTTCTGACAACAGTTCATAAGATGGAGGTTCTGTTTTTACTTGTTGGGGCGCTTTCAATGGGTCAGCCGATTGCCCTGCTCCCAATCTGCCAGCCGATTCTCCTGCTGCTGATCTCCCAGCTGATTCCCCTGCTGCTCCTTGGATATGGCTTTCGGGTATTACCATCAGGGCCCTATGGAGGGTGGCTAAGGCGCAAGTACCTTTCCAGGATGCAGGTAGATGCAGGTAGGCTTGTTTTGCCGCAAATCCAGTACATGTCCATGAGTGCTGCGGTGCCTTTCTTCATATCAGGTATTATTACTGTATTGTTGCATTTCCTTGCCTCCCCCATGTTCACTTTCCCTTCCCCATAGAAGCATAGTTCATGCGGTACCTCTGCTGTGATCCATGTTAGCTTAGTGACGTGTTGCGACAAAATAGGGGCACACACTTCCTTTATCCATTGGAATGTGTCCTCAGATAGTCCCCGGAGTGCTTCTGCTTTGCACTCGATGGGTTCATCGTGCCATTTGTTCTCTGCATACCTCTTTCCTTTTATGACAAGAAATGGCTCTCTGATGCAAATTACTCCTTGACACCGGCTCGTGCATGTTCTCTCATTTTCCAGCCTCCCTATAGTGACGGTGTGCCTGGAAGGTGCTTTTTATCCTACACAGAACTAAGTGAATCAAACATTGAGTCTCCGACAAGGGCACTTCCTGTGGTACCAACATTTTGGGTGTCCCTGATGCATGCGTTATGAGTGAACAAACATCGCAGCTTTCATTTGTTGCTTGCTTTGCCATAGCACTCATGTATGAATACCATTTGTTAGACTGATCCGGGTGGCGGGGGTCTTCTATTTCATCTAACCCCAGGTCATGATAAATGTTGTATCTTTTCCTTCCCACCCCCCCTTTTTTCTCTCCTTTTCCCTTCCTTCTTATAGCTTCTCACTTTTTGTGTATGTATTGGGAACATTCCAGCCCAGGCAGTATCATTGCTGTTCAATATGGCATGTGTATACTCATTAGTAGAAGCAGCGTAATATGAGGTAGGTTATATGGTTGTCTGTGCATGCATATTTGTGTTGGCTGTTACTCAGCCAATAATAGTCGCCATCATATTCATTTGATTCATAATCATTACTCATATTTATGCCCGGATGTGACAAGGAGACAATTGTTGGATCAGCAGGAGCGTGCTCTGAAGTTTGTGTCACATTTGTATCGTTAATACCAATGATATTTGTTTCTCCCCATATTGTCTTTACTCCAGTCCATATTAGGCTTGACCCTTCTCGAATCAGCTTAGCCCTGCTCTCCCCTTTATGCATGTCATTAACCAGAGATAAGAGAGTGTAATACCAGGCCATGAAGAACAACATCACAGAAAGCAAAACAGCAGCGCATTTCAAAACACATTCAACATTGCTAAACTTATTAGCCCTAATGGCATCCTTATTGCTATATAACATTAACGTGTTCTCTGCGTGTGCACTTCGTTGGGCCAGTTTGTCACCTGGAGGCATGATACAAATGTGTTGAGTCACCAGAATATGTACTATATATATATATATATATATATATATATATATATATATATATATATATATATATATATATATATATTACACATCATGTTTACTCATTGTTTTCGTTTATGGTTGCTGTACTTATTATTATACATTTTTCTGTTATTCGCTTCACTTATATACTCTTTTTTACTGTGCATTTTTATAGCAGGAGGAATATATAGTGATGAAAAGAGAGTGAAAGGGAGAAAGATAGAGAAGTAGGGCAAGGCAAATCAGAAGGCACATCATTGTTTTTGCTCCTTACAAGTTCCTTGTTTCATTTGATCAGGATGTCATTGCTTCCCAACCTCACTTGTAGTACCACTTGCACATTTCTGTTCACTCTGAGGGAGTGTACTATAGCGTGCCCTCCTCACATCTGAGAGGTGCACCCAATATTTCAGTCCCTTTACCTTCACTGAAGTGGACGTACTGTAAATCACTTCATATGGGCCATGAAACCTTGCTGAATTCCATCTCCAGACAAAACTCCTCATATACCTGTGCTCCTGGCATCAGTGGGCAGTTGGGCTATCTGTAGCTGGCGTGGTAGTATCAGTTGCCACATTTTCAGTAAAAGACGGTGCTATTTGTCGCGCTATGCTGCATACTGTGCGCGTCAGCTGAGTCAAGTATTCCTTAAATTCTTCCCCCAGCACTGTGGCAGCCCTGTGTGCATATGATGCTCTCCTATTCGGGGAGAGTGGTGTGTGTATTCGCCTCACAGTCACAATTTCATGGGGGCTCAAATGGTGGTCCTTGCATGGTTGCGTTATGAGTTGGAACAATGCTAGGGGCAAGCAATACACCCAGTTTTTCTTTAGTGTATTACACAATTTCAATAGTTTACTCTTGAGCAGACCGTTGATCTTTTCCACTACTCCATTAGCCATCGGATGATAAATGGAACACAGTTTGAGCTTCACGCTTAAGAGTGACGTTACTTCTTTGAAGAAGTAATTCACAAAGTGCGTGCCATTGTCCGACCATATCACATCACATATTCCCCACCGGGAAAACACTTCTCTCACCAGAAACTTTGCCGCACAGTTCGCGTCTGGGTGGGGGCATTGACCCGCCTCCACCCACCTTGAGAAAGGACATACTACCTACTACCACAATTAGATATCTTGCCCCATTACATCTCTCTCCCATATCTGCATAATCGATGTGGAGCTCTCTGAAGGGCCCTGCCGGTCGTGGCAAAGTACCTCGCAATGTCCTCAATGTCATCCCTGAATTGTATGTTTGACATGTTGTACAGACTATGATGCAGTTTGACAAATGTTCCTGTAAATTGGGGACAAACCAATGTTCCCGAATGTCTGCGGCGATGTGTTGTTTCGCTACATGGGCTGGAAATTGCAGCGGTTGGAATGCTAGCTCTGGTAATTTTACCGGCATCACTACATTCCCCGTTGTCTCCTGCCTCCAAATGAGGTCTATGGCCGATTGTTTACATACCCACTTGCTCCATAATTCTTGTTCCTCTAACGGTGCTCTCCTCTATAACTCTATTAGCTGTGTTATGGGCGTGTTACTATAGGCTTCTTCTAGTGGTTCTACGGCGGTGGCTTTAACAATGCACTCAGGTGTTATATTGAAATACGAGGCCTCCTTTGCTGCTGCTTCGGCTGCCACGTTTCCCAATGAGATCGCATCTGTGTTGTTGGTATGGGCTTGACATTTCACCACTGGCACTACCGATGGCTCTGCCAACGCCTCTATTAATTCATTCAATAGTGTGGCGTGCTGCACTGGTGAGCCATCTGCTCATCTGAACCCTCTTCTACGCCAGTGTGATAGTCCTGAATGGACAGTGGTAGTTGCATATGCTGAATCTGAGTATATAGTCACTGTGCATCCTTTGGCTGTACGCAATTCTTCAATTAATGCAGTTAGTTCAGCCACTTGTGCGGAGTAATGGAATGGGAGACACTTTTGGACGATTGTTTCATAGCTATCTTCCTCCATTCGTACTACTGCCATCCCTGCATGCTTCTCTCCTGTTTCTGGGTTTATTGATGCTGAACCATCTATGAAGTATATTTCTCCTTCCTTCAGGGCGTTTTCACTCGCCTTGGGAATATCATCACCCATCCCCTCAAAGGTTGCACAGTCGTGTTCCTGCATATCCTCCATAGTACATGGTTCTGTAATGAATGTTGCTGGGTTTACTGTTTTACACCTGAGCACATGCACGTTGGGGCTTGAAATTATTATCTCATATGCGGTTGCCCTCTGTGTTGTCAGTGACCGCTCAAGAATCGCAAATAATGAATGCTCTGCATACAATGTTACTGAACATCCCATTACAATTGTGGCACTTTTTTCAATGGCGAAGTCCGCGGCTGCGAGGGCCTGTTCGCACGTGAAGTGACCCTGCATCACTGCATCCAGTGTTCCGCTGTAGTAAGCTAGCGGTTTGTGCCCTAATGATGTTCTCTGTGTCAACACTGCCGTCATCAGTGTTCCATTGCAGTGTGAGAACAAGAAAAATTCCCTCTCATAATCTGGGTTCCCGAGGACTGGGGCCTCAGCGATAAGGTCTTTCAGTCTGAAGTACTGAGCCATCATGTCATGTGTCCATTTTATTGGGGCTCTACTTTTTTGCGCTTCTTTTAATGCTTGCCATAATGGGCGTGTGTATGCTGCATAATCAAGGATCCATGCTCAGCAATAGTTACATATGGCAAGACATTTTTGCATGTCCTTCACTGTCTTTGGTATTATTACGTTACGTATAGCAGCTGCCCTGTCAGGGAGCATTCGTTTTCCATCTTTCGATATTAACTGTCCGAGATATACAACTTCGCAAAGGCAATATTGTAGTTTCCCTTTATCAACCTTGTATCCTTTGGTAGCTAACATGTTTAACAGTGTTATAGAGTCTTCTCTACACTTTTCTTCTGTTTTGCTACAGACGAGTAAATCGTCCACGTATTGTATAATAGTGCTCTCTTCATCTATATTTCCAATGTCCTCTCGTAATACTCTGTTAAAAATACTTGGGCTTTCGCAATATCCCTGTGAGAGTCTGCAATGCTCATATCTGTTATTTCCCAGTGTGAATGATGTGAGGTACTGCGATCCTGGGTCAAGTGGTATGGAGAAGAAGGCATTCTTCAAGTCAACCACAGTAAAACATGTAGATTCTTTGGGTATACTGCACAGTATTGATGCCGGGTTAGGCACTAGCGGGAATTCTTTTTGAATGATGTCATTAAGTGGGCAGAGATCTTGGATCATCCTCCACGCCCCTCCTTTTGCTTTTTTAATCGGAAAGATGGCTATGTTACACAGGGAGTTTGATGGTACTATTATACCTTGGTTCAGGAGTGCATTTATTGTCTCCCTAATCCCTTCCTCTGCTTCTCTGGATATTGGGTATTGTTTCACTCTTGGCGGTATGGCACCTGGTTTGAGTTTTATTTTTATTGGTGTTACTTCATGTAATAACCCTACATCATGGGGGCATGTAGTCCAAATTTCTGGTGCTACTTTTGCCATGTTTTCCTCAAATATTGTTGGTGGGGCATTAACACTAGCCATAAGTGGGTTGTGTACCTCTCTGTACTGGATCATGATATCACATGGTATGCTTATTTCCATTATTATCTCTCCATCATCTTCATTGTCAGTGAATAGTTCTTCGTCAGTTAGATCTCTTAGCATTATGTTTGGATCTATGCATAACACAGTTCTTCACTCGCATCCATGCGTGTCCAAGCCTATGACCACAATATGTTTACTCAATACCTGAACTGCCTCGATGTCTATGGACATTATAGTGCCTGGAACGACGTCTGTATTCACAATTGGGCTGAATATAAAGCCTGATGGTGTCCCCCATTCTTTTTTCGTTATCTCAGGTAATACTCGGGCTAACACTTTGATGCCATAGATAAAGATGTCTATGTCAATGGGTATCCCTCGCACCACAACTTCATTCATCATCGTGCTAATCATTAACATTGCTCGCACTGGGCATACTCTTGGGGTGGAACACACTATTTCCCACTCGGTAAACGAAATGGTCATGTTCAATTTACTAAGCAAATCTCTACCCAGCAAGTTCATTGGCACAGTAAGGGTGTGCGCACTGTTTTTCCCCCCACCGTTATATCAAGATATTTGCTGTAAGGAACTTTTAAAATAGCCCCAACCGCCTTTCCATAAGACATGATTTTTCTGCTCCTGAGTCTACCATAAAGATAAACTGCTTATTTCCTATCTCTGCCCCCACTAGTGGTTCCTCTTCTGCACGTAGGGTGGTGGAAAGGACTGGACACACAAGTGCTCCCTGTGGGCAGTCCTAATCTGCATACCTTTCTTGTCCGGGCACTGAGAAAACATTATCTCCAACTACAGTTGCGCCACGGAACGGTGCAGGTGCACCATGTGCAGTTGTATGCAAAACTGTTGCTGCTGGCATTTCCTACAGTGTTTTGTATTGTCATGGGCTGTGATGCACTGTGATGTGGTTGTGAGGGTGGTTGCCTTTGCTGCATTTGGGGTTCGTTATAACACTGGTCCTGTGGTCTTCCCCCTCCCATTGGTAATCCATAGGGGCTACCTGGGTGTGGGCATCCCCAAACCTGTTCATTGTCCACGGGTGGTTGCCCTTGGAAATACCCTGAGGGCCACATTCTGCAATCTCTTGAACAGTGTCCCCAGCTCCCACAGTCCAACATGACCCTTGCTCTCCTCCTCTCATCCCTTGGCCACCGAATCCTCTATTCCCCATGCCACCAAAGCCCCCTCTCTGGCCACCGTACCCGCCTCGTCCTCTTGCCGGCCTTTCTTGCCACTGTGGTCCTCTGTGTTGCTCCTCTCCGTTCCACGGTCTTTGTTCTCCTGCTGCCCACAGCGCTGCTATTCCGACTGGCCTGCTTCCTTCACTTTCATCCCCCTCGTTCTCTCTATCTGTTGTTACGCTGGCATTTATGGCGGTGACCTTCACTAATTTATTCTGTACCAGTTTTGCTTCGTCAGCCAGCCTTTTTTGTGCTATCTCCTTTTCTCTCTCTTTGATCCTCCTACAGTGGTGCACAAGTATGCTCTGAATTTCAGGCCAACCCTTGGCTTCTATCCCATCTATCTTGTCCAAGGCCTTCTGTACCTCCTTCGGGAGTCCTTTCTTGATCATAAAATAAAACAAGGTGGTGGATTGGTTCCATTCCATACCAGTTTCGCTTCTCAACAGTAGTATGAATTGCGTAGGATCCTCAGTCTCCTCCATTGTACATTGCATTACCAAATGTAAATCTTGAATATCTGGAAACGTGCGCCGCAATGTGTCCCATACTTGTGCTCGAACATTGTTGAAGGGTGATCCATCGTGGCGGTCAAAACTCATTGTTACTCCTGGGAACCCTGCCTTTTCCCACACAGCGTCTGCTTGATCACCGACGGCGGACACTAACAAACTCTTTACATCACCTATCGCTGATGGTACTCCTGCTGTGTTCTTCTTGAACGCATGTATCCATTTCCCTGCTCCTCCCGCAAGTGGGGGGAGGAGTTTCAACAGGTTGTTTTTGTCCATCTGGGCCCACGGAATATAGTGTGGCCTACCTGCTCCCTTATGTATCAATGGCATCTGCAACTTAGCAACGTATGCTTCTTTCCTGTTTTACTTAACGTCCCTTTCTTTGTCTTACTTACCAGCATATTCCCTACTCTCTGCCTTAATCTACCCTGCCATTGTGGGGGTGATCATGGATCTAAGTCATCGAAATGATGTGGCATTGGGGATCCTACCGCTGCCACTCCTTCCTCGTATTCGTCTAGATCACTCCACACCTCTTCTATTTCTTCTTCTTGCTCGCCATTCTCCTCTTGTTCTTACCCTCGCTGGCTTTCTGGGGTGGCTGGGCATATGATTCTCACTGGTTCATCATTCAGATGGAACAGGAATTCTCCCGATCGCCATTCTTTCTCTCACCCCTGTGATGTGGGTGTTCACTGAGACAATATGGACTGCGCTGGCTCTGGCGTTGCTGGGGCTAACTCCCCTGTTGCACTTAGCAGGTGTGTGAGATCTGCTACAGACAATGGTGGTACTTCTCCTCCCCCGTTAGCATTTGTCCCCTGTCACACAGCGCTCTACGTCGTGTTATTTCCATTTGTGCATGCGCTAACTGTCGGTCTAACTCTCCGGTTAGTCGCGCTAAATGTACAGGGGGCGCACTTGTCGGGCCATAAAGGCCACCTTTATCATATGGTGGTGGCGCCGTGGCTACCGCTCCATTTGAGGGAGTGGGGGTGGGGCACGCTGGTATACACAGAGGCTCACTGTATCCTACTGCTGGTCTTGTCATTAAGGGGTATATTTTGGTTGTATCATTCTCAGCTGTGGTCGTTGTGCATTCACCCTTTGGTGTTCCGCTTACCTCTTCCGGTGTTTTCTGTTTTTCCATTGTTTTTTCTGTATTTATCTCTGCTGTAGGGGTAACTTCCTCGAACATTCGCCACAGGTCCAATACCTCTCTTCTGTTCTGCAACTGTTTTCCCTTATATTTTGCCAATAAATGTGTGGATATTAAATCTAACACCCTTTTGTCAAACGACCCTCCCTCTGTCCAAATTGGTGTCACGCTGTCCCCTTTTATCTCCGTCACCCATTGATCGTGGTATTTCTGTATCCTGTCACTATATAGTGGGAGATGTTGGCAAATGTGAGCTAATGGTGTTATTCCCCCCATGACGATGTTTCTCCCTTCGCTTTGTGTGCGCGCTTGCACTTGATCCTCCCTCTATTCACACCCTTCAACCACCGTTCTTTTTTATAGGTCAAAAATATATTAAGCGTTTCTCAATTACTGACAGTTATTGTGCATCAATATTCAACGTTACCTTTGTAATCATTTCATTTCCAATTTCAAAAGTTTACTTTCGCATATATAACCCCTTACCAACAAATCACTTACAACATTTTGACATACGCGACAATAATGGACAAAAAAGACATATAACACATAACATGCACTACCTGCACGCTTTTATCCCCCCCTTGTTAGCGTTACTGAACACTTTTTATCCTCCCCCGCTGGCTACTCTTCTCATTCACTCCCCACCTCTTACACCCTCTTACTCTTTCCCAAGAATTCTTGCTCACGCGGAAAACGAATATTCTAAATAACTACTCTGAGTCTACTCAATATACGAGACCCCTACTATTTTCTCTTTATCTTCACTTATTTATCTGCACTGGATGAGACAATGCTACGCGGCGCCACCTTCTACCCCGTTCAGGCTAGGATACCTCTTCTCTTCTTCTTACTTCTCACAAAACCTAATGGCCATATAAAGGATAGATCAGAAAAGCCTCAACATCACTCACACAGCCCCTACTCTTGGCTTTAACCAACTACCACCTGTTCCCCTGTTCTATTATTTTCCCCCTTACCTTTCCTTGGGAACTTTCGCAACTGTCACTCACGTGTTCAGTCAGGTAATCCGAGGGTCACCGTTCACGGTCTGACCCCAGTCAGGTATGCAACCCAACCAAGCCGTGGCCCGCCTCGGCGAGCAGCTTTTTCAGTTGGGTATTCATCAACCGGGAACCCATGACCCTTACTTGTAGTGCGCACATGCTGGTCAGCTGCAGAGGTGATGGTTTTGCTGGGGGCGTCCCGGATCTCGCCGCACGGTGCGGGCCTCGAGGCGCCTCTCCAAATCACATCGCAGGGGGTCACCAAATGTTTGTGCCCTCCCCGTCTTTCTCATGCAAAAGAATAAAACTGACACACCCCAGACGGGGAATGAGGCAAAGGGAGCAGGCTGCGAGAGTTCAAGGCAAGGTTTATATAAGTAAATGGCATTCAAAGATCTCTGTTGCCTCTGAGAGCGCTCTGACCAAAATTAATGTTATAATACATTTTATATGGCAATTGACGCAACTAATATAGGATACTACGTTGGTCCCGGATTGGACAGTCCATATGGTGCCCATGGTGTGGGTGGCATGTCTTCCTCCGGGTTGGCTGCTTGGTTGGCGGGAGGATGGACGTCAGGCATCTGTGCTCCGAATGGGTGAAGGTCAGGTCGCTGTGAAGCAGGGTGGTCACTAGCTAAGCTAACATAATATATTCTCAAAATGCATGCACTAATTAATAATCGTTCGAAGTCTTTGAATAACTAATCATGTATCTATAAAGGTCACATATTCATCTATACTATCCGTTACATTGGATTATAAAGGCCTTAGCTTAAGGGCCATGACCACCATAATACACCGGTTGAAGTGAGGGTCTGTGTTCATAAGAATCTCTGGTATGTGACATTTTTTAGTGGTAGACAACTATATGCTGCAGCAGGGGTCTAATGTTAGTTGGGGATCTGTTGGGTGGGCATCATGGCATGTACAGCGGTCTGGCACATGAAAGGAATATCTTGCAGGGGCACAGGGTCACAATGGAAGTATGTTTCCACTGGCGAGGGTGAGGGGGCAAGGACAAGTTTGTGGAAATGAACTAGCTATGTGCTTAGCTCATGCTGGTTCACATGCAGAACAGTGATCTCAGAGGAAGAGTGATGTGTTACATTTATTATTTGTTGCAAGTACCTCCGGCTTCATCGTGAGAATGGAGCTGCAGAGTTTTTCAGTCAAAGTGGGAAAGTGCCCTGCGCATCCGGCCGCTGCGAGAAAGGGAAGCAAAGCATTTTGTACTATCGCAGTGCGGCCTAGTCACCAAGATGGAGTCGAAAGGGGGTACAAAAATGGATGCCCTGTGTCCTGCTCAGTGGTCCCATCTACGCGAATGTTAACCAAAGTTGACATTGCATAAGGGCAAGGGGCGAACCCACTACTGGAGGCACTTGGTCCGAGTTTTGTACTGAGAAGTAAAGGATGCGAGGGGCCTGCTGGCCGCTCGCTCCCACACATCACTGAGAAAAGACTGAAGTTCAGTTTTCTGAGAAGTGGCTAGAGAGTGAAGGAACAAGTCACCTAAGAGGATGAGGTGGTGTTTAGTGTAATGAGAATCAAGGAATTGCCCAAGATTGTCAAGGAATGGTCCAGTACGACTAGGAGGGCAACAGATGCAGATGATGTGCACTGAGTGATGCAGAGGAATAGCAGACATGGTGTATTCAAAAGAGGTATGAGATGACGTTGCATTCAAGATTTCTGAGGCATTAAGGCAGGAAGAGAATAGATGTCTGACACCTCCACCTCTGCCAGTCAGATGAGGAGAGTGAACAAAGGATAGTTTGCAGTCTTATAGGGCTGCCAGGGTGGCAGTGTCAGATTGAGAAATCCAGGTTTCTGTGATAGCCAGAAAAGGCTAGTGGAGAAGAGCTGGAGTGAAAGTAGTCAGTGAAAAAGGATGTTTTGTTGCATACAGCCTGAGCATTCCAGAGTTCAATGTTCAGTTGATGAGGTAAGGAAGAGTTGAAAAGTTGAGTCAAAGAGGAAGAGAGGCAAGGTGGATCGGTTTTAGAGGAGGAATGGATAGCTCTTCGGCTTTGTTTGTTGGAAGGAGGTAGAAGAGTGTGGAGTACTGGGAGTTTTGAGTTGTGAGTTTTATAATGGGGATAGGAAAGGAGGAAGTTGTAGTGTGATTGGAGAAAACATAGGGAGAGGTGAGTAGGAGGATCAGCAGGAGGAGCAGGAGCGAATGCATTGGAGGTGATTAGCACAGAGTGGAGAAACAGTACACGAATTAGAAAGCTGGGAGTACTCACAGATGGAACAGGTAGAAAGGCAAAAGCACATACTCATAGGCTGAGAGGCAAAGAGGCTGTGCAAAGGTTTTTGTGATCAAAAGAGCATTGTTTTGCCCTGTATCTAAATAAATACATAAGATGTATGATATTGAGTGTCATGACTTACCATTCTACATTGTATCAAGATCCTGTCCTGCTTTATAATGAAGTAATTGTAATTCTGTATTTATAACTGTGATGCTGGAAATGCATCAGAGGGACAGGGCCTCTGAATCCTTGTCCTTTTCTGCCTTTTATCGTGTGTTCTGTTATGTTTTCTGCCCAGGAGTCCATTTGCGACTCCTGGCAGTGCAGCTCTCTCTTTTGGTTTGGTGAACAGACCCATGGGATACCCTTATGGCACCCCTGGGTAGGGGTACAACCCTGTGCCCCTAGTGTATGTTTTTGGGCACCTGTGGGTGGCCCACAGAGCAGGGTATGGGCTGGTGGCAGCTCCATGCTGAATTGGACAGGTGCTCTGGGTGTCCTCCATTTTGGGATACCCAGGCCCTGCCATTGGGATCAGTTGATTCCTGATAGAAAACAAGATGGCCCCTGTGGCCTCTTGCTTTCTATGGCTTGTTGTCTTGTTTTTCCCAAAGTCCTGGGAAGCCCTGACTCTGTCCCTTCCCCCTGACTGGCTGTTGGGTGGAAGTTCCATATATGGTGTTGTTGTGAAGGCCCAGCTAGACTGACTGGAGCCTTCCCTTTGACTGTATGTTGTGGGTACCTCCTGTGGGTGGGACCTGGGTGAATGGAGTGTGTGACCAATATACACTTCTTGTTGTGGTTGTCTGGTTTCTGGCATGTGAGACAAAGACTTAGACAGCCCTGCCCGAAACTGGCCTGAATGCAGTGTGTAGTGTTGAATGGCTGGGTACTTGTCCCAATCCACATTCCTTGTTGTGAGTGTCTGAAAGGGAGGAGTGTGGCCTGAATGCACTGTGTGCCTGATTGGCTGCTGTGTGTGTGCCAGCAGTGTGGATGAGAGACAGAATAGTATATCTGGGGACCTCTCACCACTGGAAATTGTTCAGAAGCATTCAGAAGCTGAGTCTCCACTCAAGAGTAACTGGATTTGCTGATCCTCGACGTCCAGCTGGAAGAAGAAGACTTGCTGTGGCATTTGCTTCGACAGAAACTGAAGGTTGTCGAAATCGTCGAGGACTGACCCGAGAGAGGACCTGGCTAGGCGCCCTCTTCCCGTGCTCCGAGGGACCATCGAGCACCGCTGAATCTTCGCCGAAGCGCCCTGGAAGTCAGACCCTCGAAAGGCTGCCGACCCGAGACGGGACCGCCGAGGAGATCGAAGTGAAGCACCCGGACATCGACGCTGTCGAAGTCCATTGCCGTCGACCAGGGTTCGCAGGTCTGTGTAACCGCTGGAGGCCCGTCGAAGTTGTGTTGCCCAGCCGTGGGAACCACTTGACGCCGTGCCGCCGACGACCGGAGCCGTCCGCTCCTTGCCTAAGAACATTTCAATCGAAGGACTCCCTCGACCGCATCGTCGACCGCTTATCCTGCCGGAGAAAGTCGAGGACGACCAACGCGCCGAGGAGAAACCTGCCGGTGGGTTTCCCGCCACCCAATGACCTCAAAGACTCGGACGACCCGACGCCCTTGCTGGGCTTCCGTCTCCACAATCTTTGCGGTCCAGAACTATTGTCATCGAGGTGCCCCGCACACCTCCGCCTTGCAGGACGCCGACGCCCCGACGCCGACGAGCACCGCTCGGACGAAGCTGCCGCCTCTTTGACATCGTTCTACCTCGTTTGTCGACGGACGTTCGACGCCCCGTGCCTCCCGCTTGAAAGGGAAGGCATTCAAGAAGGGCCGTCGATTCCCCGTCGCCGAACCCCGAGGTCTTCGACGTTTCTCGACGCCTCTCGACGATCCGTGACTCCCGCTTGAAAGGGGGGGTCATTCAAGAAGGATCTGTCGACGCCTCTTCGAAGAACTCGACTCCACCAGGTACATTGGGGGGGTAAAAACATTGCAGGAGAGAATAAGACTATTGAACAATATATGGACTGGGCTTGTGTTATATCTCTTTATTTTACAGGTTGCCCAGGTGGGGGGATCTCCACACAGAACTGTGTCCAGTAGCTAGGGCCAGTATTCTGCCTATTGTTTCAACCATCTTTTATCTCTCCTCTCTCTATTGCTGGTTTCCTTCTTATTGATCTGTGTGCCATTTCTACAGTATTGTGAATGCACTTTAATGAGGTCTAATATTAGTGGTACCACTTTAGAATTGTAGATATTTACCATTATTGATTTTCCTGAGCACAAAGTGCGTTATTGTGATAAGTGTACATAACCCTTGAATATTAATTATATAAAGACTGTGTTTTCAGTAATACAGTGTGTGGACATTCCTTTGTGGGGGCTTGGGGATACACTGTACTTAAGAACCAGCCTGCATCACCTCCTGAGAAGCTAGGCCTTGATTGCTCGTCCATTGCTACCGTAATAGAGAATCTTGGCTGGGGTCTTCTGTGCCTCCCTTCTACCATATAGGGAGCAGAGGTACAGATACCCCCTACCGGTCTTTACAAGCTGGTGGCAGCGGTGGGATGCTTATGGTTTTAAGACTCAGTGTATAACCGTGCCACTCACAAAATATCCGCACTTTATTAGATTAAGGTTTGGGTGTGTACCAAATAACTGCATTACAGGCAATGGAGCCCATTGCAAATGGTAAATTGACTCGGATGAGCTTAGAGGCTCTCCAGAGTGCTTGTGAAGCCAGGGAGTTAGACTTTGTGGATAAGTCTAGGGCTGAGCTGATAGCTGCCCTGGTGGACTACCAGACTGATGGTGAAACCCTTGATGAAGGGGGGGATGCAACCAGTGAGGACTCTGCCCCTGGGGTTGTCACTGAATCTGTTTCTGGGAATGCCACCATTCCTGCTGCCTCTGTTCCAAACCCCAGCAATTCCATGGAACTTGAGTTATTGAGGATGAAGTTAGCCTTTGAATATCGCAAGTTGGAAATAGAAGCTGAGCTTAAGAAAGAGGAGCTGGCACAGCAAGTGGAACTCAAGAATAGGGATCTTGAACTCAGAAATAAGGACCTTGAACTCAAAAGCCAGGACACTGAATGTCAGAGAATCCAGCTAGAGAAAGCTAGAGTGGAGACTTCAGCTAGATCCAGTGAGAGTGTCAGGTCCCCAGCCACCAAGTTTATGAAAGATTTGGTTGGTGTGTTTGTGGAGGGTTCAGATATCCTCCAATGGATTGAAGCGTTTGAAATGGCTTGTGCAATTCATGATGTAGATAAAAGAGATTGGGCTAAGTGTTTGTTAAGCAGAGTGCCTCAAACTGGATATGACTGTATTCTGAAGCTGGGTGTGGAAGAAAGGGGTCAGTATGAGTGTATGAAGTCTGCTTTGATTGCCAAGTTTGGCAAGACACCTACCCAATACCTTAAAAGGTTCAGGGAATTTAAGAAAAGAGAGAATGTGTCTTGGGTTGACTGGGTGAGTACTGCGCACATGAACATGATGGGGTGGATTGATGGATACAAGGTGAAAACTTTTGTTGAGTTGTCCCACCTCTTGTTTTTTGAGCATTTTTCTGAAGCCTGTTCACCAGAGCTGCGTCAGTATGTGGCTGACCAGAACATTTTGGACCCCTTTAAGCTGGCTAGGTTGGCTGACAAGTGGGTCTCCCACCGGGTGTCCCCTAAGGACTCCAGTGGGAAGGACAAGGACAAAGAAAAGGGGGCCTCTCAGAAAGCTGAGGAGTCCCAAAAGCAGTCACAGTCGGGTAAACCAAAACCTTCCTCTCCTAAGACCCAAAAATCTAGTGGGGATAAGTCCTCTGTGGGTGGGAATAAGAGTAGTGGTCCACCTGCTGCAAAGCAGGTTCCCAGTGGTTCCAGTACCGTACCCCGCACTCCTGGCACTTGTTGGGATTGTGGGGCTCTGGATCACAAAAGGGGTGACCCCAAGTGTAAAGGTAAGGCACTTGGAGTACAGGCTGTCAGCCTGACCTACCCTTACCCCGTGTCTGAGGTGGAGGCCACTGTCCTCCCCTCCTCTACAGGAATCACATTTGGTGCTCCGGTAGAGATTTCCTTAGTGTCCCTTGGGGCCTGGGACCAGTACGCAGAAGTACTGGCAACTATCCCGCAGAACACCCGTAGGTTTTTGAGAAGTGTCCTCTTGAATGGCCAGCCTTCTACTGGTTTGAGAGACACTGGGGCAAGCATGACAGTGGTGGACAGGACCCTGCTCAAGCCAGAGGACTATGTAGGTGCTCCTCTGAGAACCACCAGGTTAGCTGGTGGGCCTCCCAAATTATCGCCTGTAGCCCTAGTCACACTCATGATTGGAGACAAGACAGCAAAGCTTCCTGTCCTGGTTCAGGACAATGTCCCTGCTAACATTCTGTTAGGAAATGATCTAGTAGAGTTGGGGTTGATCTCGGATGGTCTTCCCATGACTGCTGCTGCAGTCACTAGGTCACAGGTGACACCGGGTCTGGCTGTGAGTCCGGTACCCGAGCCAAAGGCGAGGCCTAAGGCAAGAAGAAGGAAGACCAAGAAGGCCACCTCTGTGGAGGGAACACCATCTCTTCCTGCTGTTCCGACAGCACCCATTGGGATCCATGCTCCGGACGGGCTGGGTCCAGTGGAAAACCCAAACTCAACTCCTGTGGGAGAAGATACAGAAGACTCTCCTGTGGGAGAGGTTCTCAACCCGGAGGATCATCCCGACCTTCAATGCTTGTTAGCTGAAGGGGGACCCTCCCGGGCAGACTTCTGTAAGGGACAGAGAGAGTGCCACTCTCTCGAGGGACTGAGGAAACAGGCCCTGTCCCAGGCACAAGGAGAAGTGCCTAAGACATTCCGGATTTATTGGGAGGGTGAGCTCCTTGTTAGTGAGCCCACTAAGCCTGAACCTGGTGCCCGCAAGAGGTTGGTGGTACCCCAGGTTTACAGGCCCTTCCTACTGCAGTTGGCGCATGAGGTGCCCTTGGCTGGTCATCTTGGGACTAAGAAGACTAAGCAGAGGCTCTCTGCCCATTTCTACTGGCCACGGATGGGAGTAGAGGTGGAGTCCCACTGCAGGACCTGCCCCACTTGTCAGTTGTCTGGCAAGACTGGAGGCAGGGTCATTGCCCCACTGCAGCCATTACCAGTGGTTGGCACACCATTTGAGAGGGTGGGCATCGACATCGTCGGTCCCCTTGACCCTCCCACTTCAGGTGGACATCGGTTCATCCTGGTCTTGGTAGATCATGCCACCAGGTACCCTGAGGCAATACCCCTTCGGACTGTTACTGCCAAGGTGGTTGCCAGGGCTCTCCTGGGCATTTTCACCCGTGTTGGATTCCCCAAGGAGGTTGTCTCTGACAGAGGGTCCAACTTCATGTCTAGCTACATGAAAACCATGTGGAAAGAGTGCGGGGTAACCTACAAGTTCTCCACCTCTTACCACCCCCAGACCAATGGTCTGGTTGAGAGATTTAATAAAACTCTCAAGGGCATGCTAGGGGCTTTGGAAGAACCCCTAAGGAGGAAATGGGATCTCCTCCTGCCATGCCTGCTGTTTGCTTACAGAGAGGTACCTCAAGAGGGTGTTGGTTTCAGCCCCTTTGAGTTACTCTTTGGACATCCCGTGAGGGGGCCCCTCGCCTTGATCCGAGAAGGCTTGGAAGCCACCCCTCCAGGTCCCGCCAAGCAAGTGGGGGACTATGTGTTAGGCCTCAGGCGGAGGATGACACAAATGATGGGTCAGGCAACAGCAAATCTCAAGGCCAGCCAGGAATTGAATAAGTACTGGCATGACCTGAAAGCTTCGCAAGTGGATTGGACTCCGGGACAGGAAATCCTTGTGATGGAGCCTACCAAGCCTAGAGCTTTGGCAGACAAGTGGACTGGACCCTTCAGGATCATCTCCAAGATGGGCGAAGTCAATTATCTGGTTGACATGGGAGCCTCTGGGGTAGCCCCCCAGGTATTCCATGTCAACAGGCTCAAGCCTTTCCACAGGCGAGCAGAGGTCTCATGTCTCTTGCTAGCTTCAGGGCAAGAAGAGGATGAGAGTGAGCCCCTTCCTGATTTGCTGCATAGCAACCCTCAGGATGGCTCAGTGGAGGGAGTACAACTCTCTCCCGATTTGACAACAGAGCAGCAGAGGGCCTGCAGGGCTTTGCTCCAGCAGTATGCCTCTCTGTTTTCACTGACACCGGGCCTTACACCGTGGTGTAAGCACGAAATTGACACTGGTGACAGCGTGCCTGTCAAGAGCAGGAGCTATCGTATGTCGGATACCGTCAAAAACCACATCCAGGCTGAGGTCGCCAAGATGTTGGATCTGGGTGTTATTGAACCCTCAACCAGTCCCTGGTCCAGTCCAGTGGTCCTTGTCCCCAAGGCAAGTTCCCAGGCGGGTACCAAAGATTGGAGGTTCTGTGTGGACTACCGAGGAGTCAATGCCGTCACCAAAACTGACGCGCACCCATTGCCCAGGGCTGATGAGCTCGTGGACACCATAGGTGCTGCCAAGTTTGTGAGCACCTTTGACCTTACCTCAGGCTATTGGCAAATAGCTCTGACGGACCATGCCAAGGAAAAGACGGCTTTCTCAACACCTGAGGGACTCTACCAGTTTAGGGTCATGCCTTTTGGGTTGAAGAATGCCCCTGCCACCTTCCAGAGATTGGTCAACCATGCGCTCAGTGGGCTGGAAGCCTTTTGTGTGGCTTACTTAGACGACATTGCCGTCTACAGTTCCACCTGGGAAGAGCATTTGACACATCTGGATAAGGTGTTGCAGGCCTTGAAAAGGGCTAACCTCACTATCAAGGCCACCAAGTGCCAGATAGCTCAGGGGAAAGTTACCTATCTTGGTCATGAGGTAGGAGGGGGTCAAATCCAACCTCTCTCCAGTAAAGTACAGGATGTACAGAACTGGGAGACTCCCACTACTCAAACCCAGGTGAGAGCCTTTTTGGGCCTCACTGGGTACTATCGCAATTTCATGGCAGACTATGGAACCATAGCTGCACCCCTGACAGCTCTAACTTCACCCAAACAGCCTAGGAAGGTTAATTGGACCGAAGACTGTCAGAGGGCCTTTGATGGCTTGAAAGAAAGTCTGTGTAGGGCACCTGTGTTGTGTGCGCCTGACTACAGCCGACCCTTTATCGTCCAGACGGATGCCTGCGACACCGGAATTGGAGCTGTCTTGTCCCAGTTAGATGACAAAGGGAGAGAACATCCTATCATATTCATCAGTAGACAACTCAAGGGTAGAGAACTTAGGTGGGCTACTGTTGAAAAGGAGTGTTTTAGCATAGTTTGGAGCCTTAGGCGTTTTAGGCCCTACCTTACGGGGTCTACCTTCAAGGTCCAAACAGATCATAAGCCCCTGAAGTGGCTTATGCAGATGAAGGGTGAGAATCCGAAATTGCTCAGGTGGTCCATTAGCCTGCAAGGGCTAGACTTCACCATAGAGCACAGACCAGGGAAGAGTCACGATAATGCAGATGGCCTTTCCAGAAGGTATGTTGACCGTCTGGATGAGGGTGTCTATCCCGTGGGAGATTAGACACCCTCCACCTCAGTCTGGGGGGGGCGACTGTGATGCTGGAAATGCATCAGAGGGACAGGGCCTCTGAATCCTTGTCCTTTTCTGCCTTTTATCGTGTGTTCTGTTATGTTTTCTGCCCAGGAGTCCATTTGCGACTCCTGGCAGTGCAGCTCTCTCTTTTGGTTTGGTGAACAGACCCATGGGATACCCTTATGGCACCCCTGGGTAGGGGTACAACCCTGTGCCCCTAGTGTATGTTTTTGGGCACCTGTGGGTGGCCCACAGAGCAGGGTATGGGCTGGTGGCAGCTCCATGCTGAATTGGACAGGTGCTCTGGGTGTCCTCCATTTTGGGATACCCAGGCCCTGCCATTGGGATCAGTTGATTCCTGATAGAAAACAAGATGGCCCCTGTGGCCTCTTGCTTTCTATGGCTTGTTGTCTTGTTTTTCCCAAAGTCCTGGGAAGCCCTGACTCTGTCCCTTCCCCCTGACTGGCTGTTGGGTGGAAGTTCCATATATGGTGTTGTTGTGAAGGCCCAGCTAGACTGACTGGAGCCTTCCCTTTGACTGTATGTTGTGGGTACCTCCTGTGGGTGGGACCTGGGTGAATGGAGTGTGTGACCAATATACACTTCTTGTTGTGGTTGTCTGGTTTCTGGCATGTGAGACAAAGACTGAGACAGCCCTGCCCGAAACTGGCCTGAATGCAGTGTGTAGTGTTGAATGGCTGGGTACTTGTCCCAATCCACATTCCTTGTTGTGAGTGTCTGAAAGGGAGGAGTGTGGCCTGAATGCACTGTGTGCCTGATTGGCTGCTGTGTGTGTGCCAGCAGTGTGGATGAGAGACAGAATAGTATATCTGGGGACCTCTCACCACTGGAAATTGTTCAGAAGCATTCAGAAGCTGAGTCTCCACTCAAGAGTAACTGGATTTGCTGATCCTCGACGTCCAGCTGGAAGAAGAAGACTTGCTGTGGCATTTGCTTCGACAGAAACTGAAGGTTGTCGAAATCGTCGAGGACTGACCCGAGAGAGGACCTGGCTAGGCGCCCTCTTCCCGTGCTCCGAGGGACCATCGAGCACCGCTGAATCTTCGCCGAAGCGCCCTGGAAGTCAGACCCTCGAAAGGCTGCCGACCCGAGACGGGACCGCCGAGGAGATCGAAGTGAAGCACCCGGACATCGACGCTGTCGAAGTCCATTGCCGTCGACCAGGGTTCGCAGGTCTGTGTAACCGCTGGAGGCCCGTCGAAGTTGTGTTGCCCAGCCGTGGGAACCACTTGACGCCGTGCCGCCGACGACCGGAGCCGTCCGCTCCTTGCCTAAGAACATTTCAATCGAAGGACTCCCTCGACCGCATCGTCGACCGCTTATCCTGCCGGAGAAAGTCGAGGACGACCAACGCGCCGAGGAGAAACCTGCCGGTGGGTTTCCCGCCACCCAACGACCTCAAAGACTCGGATGACCCGACGCCCTTGCTGGGCTTCCGTCTCCACAATCTTTGCGGTCCAGAACTATTGTCATCGAGGTGCCCCGCACACCTCCGCCTTGCAGGACGCCGACGCCCCGACGCCGACGAGCACCGCTCGGACGAAGCTGCCGCCTCTTTGACATCGTTCTACCTCGTTTGTCGACGGACGTTCGACGCCCCGTGCCTCCCGCTTGAAAGGGAAGGCATTCAAGAAGGGCCGTCGATTCCCCGTCGCCGAACCCCGAGGTCTTCGACGTTTCTCGACGCCTCTCGACGATCCGTGACTCCCGCTTGAAAGGGGGGGTCATTCAAGAAGGATCTGTCGACGCCTCTTCGAAGAACTCGACTCCACCAGGTACATTGGGGGGGTAAAAACATTGCAGGAGAGAATAAGACTATTGAACAATATATGGACTGGGCTTGTATTATATCTCTTTATTTTACAGGTTGCCCAGGTGGGGGGATCTCCACACAGAACTGTGTCCAGTAGCTAGGGCCAGTATTCTGCCTATTGTTTCAACCATCTTTTATCTCTCCTCTCTCTATTGCTGGTTTCCTTCTTATTGATCTGTGTGCCATTTCTACAGTATTGTGAATGCACTTTAATGAGGTCTAATATTAGTGGTACCACTTTAGAATTGTAGATATTTACCATTATTGATTTTCCTGAGCACAAAGTGCGTTATTGTGATAAGTGTACATAACCCTTGAATATTAATTATATAAAGACTGTGTTTTCAGTAATACAGTGTGTGGACATTCCTTTGTGGGGGCTTGGGGATACACTGTACTTAAGAACCAGCCTGCATCACCTCCTGAGAAGCTAGGCCTTGATTGCTCGTCCATTGCTACCGTAATAGAGAATCTTGGCTGGGGTCTTCTGTGCCTCCCTTCTACCATATAGGGAGCAGAGGTACAGATACCCCCTACCGGTCTTTACAATAACGTGCATAAAACCCAGAGGTTTCTAAGAGTGGACCCGGGGATTGAACCTTAGTTGATCCAAGTCTTGCTTCCAAGGCGAGCATGTTGCCCCTGAGCTATCCTCCTTGCCCGAATGGCCTAATTGCATTTGATTGATGGGTGTGACTAGATTTAGTTGCCATGTGTGGATACATTGTAATCTGAATTACCGTTGTTGTTGGGGGGGGGGAAGCATACTCTATCTGCAGAGGCATAGCCAGGATTGTGTAACAAGTAGTGCCTGATGCTAATGTAGTTGGGCAAACCGCAGTGACCTTAACATCTGTAAATGCCCACACAGCGCTGCTTAATGAGCAATTACAGATATTGGGTGGGCCTTGCCCACTCAGGCCCTACCCTGTCTACGCCTCTGACTATCTGTAACCTTATGGCATACCAGTGTCCTCTGTTCCTGTAAAGGTCGTCTATTGCCAGAGTGGGTGTAAGATCCATACTGATCCCTCAAACCTCACCCCTTTAATTTCTCTGTGTTTGTATATCACTATTACCAGGCAGAGGGTTTTTCCTGAAAATAACCTCTGCATCAGCCATTGGAATAAAGGGAACTCTACTCATGTATGGTATTTTCCTACTCTTCTTCCGACAAAGCTGCATGATGGCCCCTGGACCGGCCATTTTTCGAGTGCATATCTGCTGAAATATGCTGAGGTTTTCTACTGTGTTGAGTGTTATAGGTGTGATATTTGTCAAATATCTTCGGTTCCTGATCTTTTTTATTTGGAGAAAATGATCTTGGACATATTTTACAGTCAATAATTTGCTCATATTTTGCGAATACTTTTAGCACCATATTTGCCTAATTGTGCAGTCACTCCCCTTTCGCATGCATAATTTGTGGGAGAAACATATTTTCACATCACTTTGTGCACATTTTGCCCTCATGTTGTGCTTAGTATGGTTTGTTTGATTATCAAGTAGTAGCACATTTCTGTGAATCATAAGCATATTTGTGGTATTTATTAATCGTGCATGTATTCTGCATCACAGGTGTTTAACAAAAACAAGTGGTGGTAATCTGCCCATTTTTGTTAAGTTTATCTGAAAAAAACATTTTAGACATGTAGTGAAAACATGTTGGTAATATATGCACTCACATTGGCAGCGCACAAACATTTCCAAGTTATGTTTCCTAAAGTGAATGTCACTTGGCCCCTGTATGAACTGTTCTTGACACCACACATGTCATTGCAAAGGAAATGACATAAGTAAGAAAAAAGAGGTGATGGAAATCACTCGCACACCGTTTTGGTCATACTTCATTCAATTTGCGGGCGTACTCAACAATGGGTTCGGCCAGGCGTGTTGCTAGGTCTGGAAAAGACCCAGGCTACGCTAATATCGGAACTGTTGGGACTCGGGGCTAGCTAGTCTTTTGGTTGTAGCTCCTGAGATTCTATCCGGGGCTACAACCAAAAGACCAGGGGCTACAGCCCCTTAGCCCCCCATAGCAACGACTCTGGGTTTGGCTAGGAAACCACTTCACAAAGTCCATTAAAAATGATTAACATTGGACTGGATAATGTACTCCTTCGTGAACACGCAATGTCACACTGAAGGCTTAAGCAAAGTGAATTAAGCACTGAGGGCCACAGTGTGTATAGAAGGTATAGTTGAAAACTGGGAGATTATTGATAGTATCAGAGTACACACACTTGTGCTGGGATAGGCATGTGTGCCTATGAATGCTTGTACAAAAAAAAAAATGAGAAGGCGGGTAAATCAGAAGGAGGATAACAGATACCAGTTAGGGGTTGGAGACAGAAAATTAGAATGCCGCCACCTGCTGGTAAACGGATAGTTACTATAGCGTGTTGCTAGAATATTCAAAAGATAGTTCCTATATTGCCAAAGTGTCCAAACAGAAGATTTCTACTACAACTTTCAATAACAGTAAACATTATATTCGCCAATCCCACTAGCTATTCTGCAGGTGTTCCCCGCCGTCCATTGTGCGGGATATTTGCCCCACTGTAGAGAGCACACGAAGTCTCATTACAGCGGCCTTGTTCCAAGATGCACCATTGCTAGATGACCCACAGGGTGGCACCAGATTACATAATCCAAATGCATGCATGTATAGCCATTGCCTGCTCCTTTTATTCATTATTAAAAGCCCTAAATCCTACGTTTCATCTCCTAATACACATGCTGACTAAGCACACACATGGCAATTCAAATCCCCCCATTAACGCAGAATACATCTATCCTTCATAAATCAACGTATCCCCAACCAACGTCTATAACCGCGTTTTAACCAATAGAGCCTCTCAATAGCTTAGCAAAACATCCCACTAGCAACATATTCCTGAAGGCCTCTTGGTATAACCCACCAAGAAACACATGCATACAGAGCCCTCCTGACCTGTACACACCAAGACAACAGCAAAGCAATGCTGCATTTTACACCTGTCCCCCTCCAACATGCCTGTTTTTATAAGTAAAGTTGTGCCAATAAACAATTCAAATAGCTGTCAAGCATGGTGAAAACTAAACACGATACAAAGACATAACACAACATCCTCTGTTATATCCATTGCCTCTGCTGCATTTTCTACATATTTGTGAATAATAATGGAATGTCAGCAGTGTATAAATTGTTTAGCAGTTGAATGTGTTCTGGTATGACATTATCCTTTATTCTTTTATTTAAGCAATGTAAGGCAACACATTTAAAAAAAAATGTAAAAAATAAATCTTGAATTGATAAAGTCTAATACTCTCATTATACGTTTGGTGGTAATTTTAAACCTGTTTTTACCACCCACCAAATCCAAAGTAACAAACATTAGCGTAATTTGGTTTTCTTTGGAAATAATACGTGTTGTAGGTAGAACCCAATTATGAGGTAAACATCCTCCTAAAAATCTTCTAATATTTAACTCCATATAAAACATGAAGCTAAGTATTGCAAAACCCCTCAGTGTAGAAAAATAAATTAAAAAAATACTTTGTGGGACTAATGCGAGCTTCTACGATGCATATACGATGATTTTAAATGACTTATTATCAAAAGATGTGTGGCGTCAGAAACATGGGTCAGAATGCTGCTACTCTTATTATTCCAGTGTACATGGGTCATTTTACCAGATTGATTATGCCTTCATGGGTGAAGAAGAGAACTTGCATGGTCTTGAAGGAAGAGATTTTGGACAGGACCTTGTCGCACCACACCCCTCTCCTGGTAATATTTGCGGGGAGTAGTAGGGCGAACCCCATCGTTACGTGGCAGTTTCAGAATAATATGCTGTTGGATGGTGCTCTTGCGCTGATTCTCAGGGAAGTGCTTGTACATTTCTTGGGTTGCAGTTGGGGTTTGATGGCGAGTAGGTCCACGGAATGGGAGTCATTTTTCATTTTTTTTTACAATGTTACCACCAAGGTGTCGAACTTTTGGTGTTTGAACCTTTGGTTGTAGCTGGTTCATGCGAACCATTAGAGTCGGTCAAAATGACCAATACCGGTGTTTCACAGAGACTTCTGTATTTCTGCTAAGGTGGGGGTGCGTAGGGCGTTAAGTGAGTTTTGGGAGTAGTAATTAGAGTGCCAGTAGTCCTCGGGTGAAAACTCTTTATAGGGAGGTGGGGGTTCCTGCAAAAGAGTGGAAAATGTAAGGAAATCCTAACCCACAATGACCTCCTTGGGTAGCCCAGTAATGATGGCTGACAATATGAAACATGACTCGCCCCTGATGTTAAGGTACACAGTTATATTGGAGTGTATCTCACTGTCCCCGTGTGCACAGGTAACTCTAGGGTAGCGTTCTCAAAGTCCATTGTTGTGACAAGTTCAGCACTTACGAGGTATGCTTGCTACCAGTCAATTAACGCCTTCACTTGCATCCCATTTACCCAACCTTTTTCATATGTGAAGTCAGCAGAAGACTGACATAAACATATGCTGAAGGTCTCTAGATCTTCTACAGGTTCTTCCCACTCTTCCCCTTTAAACAGCTTATCTCCGTAGATTCTTCTTTTAAATTTTGCGGCCACTGCCTGGCCAATTGCCCAGTTTTTCTACATGAAAAGCAGATAAAAGGAGGTGGTCTTGCATTAGGTTTCTCCCTCTTACTTTGTTTTTTACTTCTAGGGTCAGATATTTTGGCTTCTTTTCTTTCCTTCGATATCCATTCCTTATTTTTATATGTCCCACCTTGTTTGTCTAATCCCTGAGGTTGGGGTCATTGGGTAGGTTTATAATCTTTCCGTTCCTCACCTCAATGTATCGAGTGGAAGTGTTTGGCTGCATCCGAGTGTTTTTGTGCAGTTTCAATGGCTATGGCTAGGGTAGGTCGATTTAATTGTAATACAGCCTTTTGCAGAAAAGGGGATAAGGAATTGGTGAACTGTTTTAATGTAATCATTTATGTGATTTCTTCCAGGGATTTGAGATTGATCTAGAGGGCTATGGTATTTTTGATACATTCACCAATTTCAAGGGGGGTTTCTCCAGGATTTAATCTATGGCCCTCACTTTTTGACGATAGAAATTACAAGTTTGGCCCTCTCTCTTCAATAACCCTTCTTTTATGGATACAAAGGTGACTCCCTGGGCAAGATTGAGTAGTTAGGTTGGCTATTTCTTCCAGTGGGGTAAGGGTTCATTCAGTGTTTTTTTATCGGAAAAAAACACGTTTTGACTTCTTTGTATAAAGTTTCAAAGTTGCCTGATCCTTCTGGGACTGATTGTGCAGAAGGGAGTGGTTTTGGTAGGTTTGTCTCTAACCCTGATGGACCGCGCAACTGCTGGTAATTGGTTACAAACCAAACACAAGGTTTGGGAGCGGGGGTTTTAGGGAACTAGGTCTAATGACGGTAAAGGCTGGTCAGATTTTCAATAGTATTCAATACCACTGTTGGATATGACGGTGAGAGGGTGGGAGGGTATCTAATAGTATTCGAGTTTTGAAAAACACTGTCTTGTTGACTAGTTGGGATATGTAGCTGAGAGAGCAAAACCTCTTTAAGAGTTTATACACAATCAGAGTCAATGAGTTCAATTATTCTATTTTCCCCTTCTGATGGTATGACAATTAACATTATGGATTCTCAATTTTTATCAATTGAATCCCACTCTGACACCATATGTGAGACAGGCATGGCATTAATAGTAAGACAGACACAAGTGACCACAGTTTAAGTGTGTTTATTGAAAATCCTACATCTACAGATGGGAGCAAGTTATGACCATCAAATAATAATAATGCAGTCCTGGTGGAGTCTGGTCAAAATAAAAAAAAGCCTTTTCTAAAGAAAAATATTGCCAATCCTTACCTCTAAATACAAATACTGTTGGGTTTAGTTCATGAAAAAGAAAGAAATATTCACAAAATGATATGTCGAATGTTCAGGCCGTTGGCCTCCCTTCCCCACATTTTCAGCATGAGACAAGGCGATTCACTTGACCATAGCACACTCTTGGGCTTCTTCGGCAAGGACACAGTTCCTTTACTAGTATCAGGGCCTTCTGTGCCCAAGTCTCTTGAGTTATCAAAGTCTCTTGAGTCAGAGGTCCTGATGTACCAAAACAAATGAAAATGTCCTTTCCTCTTACAAGTACTCCAGTTAGGTGATTCACTCTTCACCCTGGATCCCCCTCAGCCAGGCTCAGATTCCTTTTTATACCACAATAGTTACTTTGGATGCCCCTCTTCCGGGCTCAGATCACCTTCTCCAATGTTCAGAGAATATTTTTTGGTAACTCACAGTTCACACCGGATTAGCCTCTGCTGGGCTCAGATCCTTCATTTCACACAATTAGTCCCCCTCAGCCAGGCTTGGACCAATTGCAGTTCGTATTAGCTGTTAAAGGCTTTTGAATGTGCACAGGGTTTACCTTGACCCATTGGAGGACCACTTTGACTTCACAATTTACATTTTCCACCTCTCAGTTGGATACCTAACAGAGAGCTTTGAATGAGCACCCATGTGATGCTGGACCACTCTGTATATGGTATCTATCTTGGCTACAAAAATGCAGTCACTCCTGGGGTGATCCATTATTTTCCAGTCGCTCGTCACATACGCTTCACACACTGTTCTCTTCCAATTTATTCATAAAATGTTGCCACTTGCAAGCTTGGTTCTAACACAGACTGGTTTTACCAGATGTCCTTAGAGGGACCCCCAAGCAGACCTCGTAATGAGGCGGTAGAGGGTTAACGGCACTGGCAGCTGTACCGGCGCCGTTAACCCTCTACCGCCTTCCTCGTAATGAGGCCCAGTGTCATTTAAGTAGACATTAAGGATGGTCTTAGAGGAGTGGAAACAGGCCAGGAAGGTCTCCCACCAGGTGCCACCATTAATAGGAGAAGAGAAAAAAGGAGAGAGAACAGAGACCATATGGGGCGTCCATTGGCCTGGAGAGGGAACGAAAACGAGTATGTCGGTAAGGGTCTGTCTTGAGGATGCACTGGTGTAGGTATCAGTCATAGGGAGGCCTGGGTTGGAGACCAGGATGTCCCTTTTGAGCTTCTTCCTGACATACTTAGCGAGAGGAGTAGGGTAGTCGATACAAAAGCAGTTAGAGAAGATAGGTGAGACAGAGAGCACCATAGGGGTGCAGGGAGTAGAGAGGGGGGGAGGACAGGGGAGTCCAGGCAGGGGAGGAGTGGGCTGCACAGGTGGGGCAGACGAGAGGTAGGTCTAAGGGAGGGACATGAAAGGGAGGGGAGCACATCAAAGAACAGAGCACAACAGGGAACCTAGAGGTAAGAAAGCAGATGCAATATAGAACCACAAGCAAAGCAAAGAGCTCAACAGGGAACTGAGAAGTGAAGAATGCAGGCAATGCAATGTGATGCCACAAACCGTTGAGAACAGCACAATATCAAAGTCATAGAGAACAACACAAAGTCAATAGCATCTACATGGCACAGAACACAATAGGAACCTGGAAAAAAAGAATGCAGGCAATGCAATGTAATGCCAGAACCGTGGAGCACAACACAGTGTCACAAATAGAACACAATAGATTGAAGAACAGAAGGGCTAAGGTGTGAGAGGAAGGATGGAATACAGAGGGGGAACAGTACAGCATGCGGGCCCTACAATGAGAGGATGTGTATGCGGCTAGAGAAGCAAGGGGGATCATGTGCCAAGTTGTGAGGGAGCGAACGTACACAAACAGGATGCAGGGACCTACGACCCAAGGGAGCACATAAGGCTAGAGAAGCAAGGGAGCATACGCAGCCAAGTTGTGAGGGTGTGCACGTACGCAAACAGGATGCAGGGACATACAGCGCGAGGGAGCGCATGCGGTCCAGTGTGAGGAGCATACGTTGCCTGAACTTATAGGCAAGCGCACATGAACTAAGTTGCGTGAGGGAGCGCACGTAAGAAGGGTAGACGTGAGTGCGAGGACTAGGTGGGGGTGTGAGGATCGATTTCAGGAGGAACAATTCATATGTAAGAGGTAGAAGGGGCACAAAGTCAGAGCGGTTGTGTGGGGTGTAGGAAAGCTAACTCTCCCCGCACCTTCTTACCTTGCAGCAACAGACTGGCGGGTGAGGTCATCCGCGCTCACAATCTGCGCCACTATCCCACCACCGCCAAACACCTGCGTTGCTCAACACAGCTGCCTTGTCCTGTGAGGGCTTTGCCACAGAGGGTCCGAACCTTGGTTCTTATAGGCATTGAAGCGTGGACGTTGAATGGCAAATGGGATGTAGGCTCATTGTGTGTGCTCCACAGGGGAAGGTTTTCATGTGAGGTATGCTTGCACCAGCTGGGTGTGCGCAGCCTCGCCATGTGCCCTTCAGCCAACCAGGGGCAAGGATGGTGCCTGTGGGTGCGGGTGGTGTCCCCTGTGCATTCTCACTGGTACGCCAAACCGTGTAGCAAGATTGTGCAGTACACATGCTGCCACTATGATTTTACATGCTACTGGTGGTGCAAATAGCAACACTTAACCAGAGTGGTCAAGGTAGTAGAAACGTGAATTCAGCACCCTGAATGTGCTAGTCATTCCATGTGCTGTATTGTATCTCACCTGAGCTGGTATTGCAGGATTCCAGATTGGTGCCATCATGAATGTTGACAGCAGATAGGCGCTGTTCCCTGAAAATGTTTATATGGTTGTTATTGGCATTTATTGTCAGGGTCTGTTGTTCAGTGTGTCATGTGCATGTATGTGCATGGCAGTTGAAACTCACCCATGAACCATGCATTGCCATGTGTTCCAGATGCCATGGCCTGATGCAGTGGTGACTGGCGGAAGATGTAGCTATCCTGTGTCTGCCCTGGAAAATTGGCATACACTTACATGATAATTTTGTTAGCATCACACACTACCTGCATGTTAATAGAGTACCAGTGTTTTCGACTCTGGTAGATGTGTTCTATCAATCAGGCAGGGGATGTAGCACTACATGTGTGCAGTCAATTTCACCTACTAGATGGGGAAAGTGTGCCACTGCATAGAATTCCTGGATCACTGTCTGACTTTCAGCCAATATTTGGGGCATATATATGTGCCTGCGTACACATGGATGTGCCGTTATGCATGACAATACCTGGTGCATACAGCAGGAATGTGTGGCTTGCGATATCCCAACAACCATTGCCATGGTTTGCTGGAAGGACCCAGTTGCAAAGAAATGGAGTGCAGTCAGCACTTTTTCTAGGGGATAAGTGCCTGAGAGCAGATGGTGTGTGATTGTAAGTCATCTTCTCACTCCATGGTGAGGTCTAGGATTACATGGGGGAACCTGTACCTAGCATATACCTGGTCATCAGGCATCGCAAACAGCGTGTTGCATTGTGTGAAGATCTGGGTCCTGGGCATCCTCCTCCTCCGTTGTCCGTGCACGATAGCTCCTTGTAATGCTGGGTTCATTGTGGCGGTAGATATTTGTTTGGTGTGTATTCCAGGCTTTATGCACATTGGATCCTAAGCGCATTACATTTTATGCCTGCTATCATGTGGCGGATGGATCACAGGGATTGCATGTACCTTTTCCTGATGTGAGATTGCGCGTTGTAATCCATGAATACGTTTGGGGGTGTGAGGGAAGGGGCGTGCGTTTGCTTAGATGTGGACTGTCCCTCAACATGTCCGCAGTTTGCCTTGTTCTTCCTCATTTTGCATGCCCCCCCCCCCAGTTTGGACTCTGCGTAGGCCCAAACCTCACTTGGCAAGGAGTCTCGCGCAAGGCACTCAACTGCTCTCAGAGGCATGCCAGATCTGCACAAATTCCATACAAGTCCCAGAAAAGTACCACGCAGTCGATTACATGAATCGACTAAAAGGGTTTTGCACGCAGAAGGGAATGCAAAGTCCCGATTTTCGGGACAGATAATTTCATGAATCAGGGCCTATTTCACAGTCATTAATGCAGCTATCCATTTCCCAACTACATTCACCACGGAAACATCCCAGGCCAACTTTTTAGATTCTGACATGAACTGGATATCTTATCATTATCATAATACAAGCTGGTGTTGTGACCATGTGTAGCTGTCATTCCACAATCAGGTGACTGTTCATTTTTTGTAAATGTCACTTGTTCAAAATAAAGCTCTGCAAGTCTCCTGTGGTTACAGAGAATAGCCCCAGCACCACTATAAAACACCTTTTGGATGCAAAATGTTTGTGGGGATGGCATATTAGCAATTATGCATCATCCTGCAGAGGTTACGCTGGCCAGAAGAACCACCTGGTGTACTCATACAGTAAAGGGACATCATTCTCTTTCAGAGGCAAACTAGTCTGTAGATAGGCATCAAGCATATGTGGGGTTTATGGTCTGCTATCTGTTCCTGTTGATGACCTCTGTGTACTCAAGAGGCTTGAGTCACTGAGGAGAGCCTCTCTCTGAGTCTCCTCCCCTAGGATGCAGGCTCACTGCACAGAAAGCTTTCAACATGTGTTAGAGATGTACTGTCCATTGATGTCATCACTCAAGAGCTTGACATGCCTGGTACACTTGGGGTGGTTGGGGTGGTTCTTGCTCCTTCCTTTGGTCTTTCTCAAATTGAGATTGCAAGTTCAGCAGCAAAGAATCATTGCATATTTGCACAGCGTCTCCTACTTATGATTCTTGCTGTGAGCTTAACCAGCCCAGAAATATACAGATGGAAAGCATTGAATTTACTTTGAATTCCACAAAGGAAAATAGCAGGCCCTCGATGATATCATTGTATCCAACTATCCATGCAGGGTTGAAGGCAGGTCCCGCAGCAGCTGTGCCACATCGGCATCACCGGACAAAGAATTAGCTATTGCCCTGAGCCCTTGTTGTTTGTTGAATTGTAAGGAATGTTTTGAATCGCATCAAACCAACTTGTCCCAATTGACCTCAGCTCAACTCATTCGAAACCACCCTGAAGCCTGGCTCGACACTGTCAAGCTCTTGAAAAAAGGCATTCAGGTACATAGTGGTTCTTTCTCTCTGGCCTTTTTTCTTTGGGTAGTAGTTACATTTAAGACTTCACTCCTTACCTTAAAAGATGTTGGCCTCATTACGAGTTGAGAGGTATTCTGGTGGTAAATCCACTGGAATATTTCCCAACACAATTACTTTTACTGCCACTTCGTCTGAGAGATTTTCCGCCGGATTACCAGTGATGATAGCTGTGTTAGTCCCCATTAATTTGGAGTCCATAGGACTCCAGTGGAGATTTCGGAGGAATTACTGCTGCAAAAATCCACTGATTGTGCTGATTTTTCAGTGGAGGGTGGGGGGAATTAGCTCCAGCATCATGCTGGAGGTAAACTCCCTACTCCAAGGCCTACTATGGTGGAGCACGAATAGCAGCAGTAATTCCATTACCACCACCGTCATACTCATAATGAGGCCCTATTCCTGAACTTGAACATACTAAATATACTTTGCCTGCATACACATGCTCATTATACCTAGAGGGTCACTTTTCTACAGCAATCTGCATTATGTGTGTATTCCATTGAGGGGTGAGTTTCTCTATTGTGTTTACTTTTTTGTCCTTTTAAAGTAATTAACATTTTACTGTTGTATATAAACCTGATAGGACTTTGTTTTGTTACCACATTTCAATTGTTGTTTTGGATGTTTTCATGCTGGCTTTTGCTAACAGGAATTCATGTTATGCCGGTTTCAACTTTGACATCAAGATCACTGCTGGTTTAGTATTGTGAGCCTGAGTAGGAATTTAGAAATCACCACTCATGCCTGTGCTTCTGCAGAGCAGTAGTTATTTCTTCATAAGAATATGAAAATGATGGAAGATTAATCAGGAGCAGTACAGATGTGATACAGACAAGAGAAATTTGGTTATGTACAGAGTAACTTTGAAATGGATAAATCAATAATGTACTTTAGGATGGGCAAGTAATGCAGAGTAGATAGAGGGTGCTCATTCCCGGTTCAATAGATGGAGTTTGGGAGAGGATTTGAAGGAGTGAATTCTGACTGTGCTTTTGGTATTAGGAGGCAAGTAATTCCCTGAAAAAGGGGGAGGCGGGAGAACTAGCGGAAGTGAGAGGAGGTGCTGAGAGGGCATGGCTCATTGAGATTAGTAAAAGTGATAGATCAGAGGGCACATAAGTTAGACTAACTGGACATTGTGGCTGCTAGGTAGGGGGATGCAAAGGCAGGCTGTGATGAGGACACATGTAGAAGGAATTTAAAGATGTACCACTTCTTAAAACAATCAAATAAACTCTGGCATTGAGGTGGGGTTCAGGGGTGGGGTAGGAGGAGGGCAGTTTCTAGCCAACTTGGTGCCCAGGGCGAAACATCAGAATGCTCCCCCCTGCACCGACTGTCTCACATCACTCCCAAACTACACCTCTGTCATGCGACAAAACCCCTCCTCAATATCAATAAATAATTGCTATATAGATGAAGATAGTTTCATTACATTGTAATTCAAGTACTTCACAGAAGAAATGTGAAAACACAGCTGTTGCTGCCCAAGTACATGGTTTTTCTGTCACCTGTCTTCGGGAAGGCCTTGCCTGAATGCAGTTTGAAACGGTTCGTACTAGCACACTGTGGTGCAATCAGCATACCGCGGTCTGAGGGCTCACTGACCACTGGCCCTGTCTTGCAGGTGTTCTGTTCGTACAACCTCACATGTATTTCGGAAGGGGCAATACTAGACTAACCATATGAATTATTTTCTGATAGAAGGTTTTCATTCCAAGATGGACAGTCTGGTACACTCTTATTGTACTCTTTCAAAATACCCCCCTGAGAGTGGGAAAAAGGACAAATAGCACAAATGAGGATCCCTTTATGCTGTGCATTAAATCACAGAGCATTTCAGGACTATAACAGTGATCAAAGATCTATACATTTGATATACACAAGTCTGTGATAAAAGGATTGTATGTGTGAAACTCTAAATGCTTAACCGATGCATGGCTTGGTGCTCACATCCCGGTTCACAATACTCACCCTAACATTAACATTGTTGTAATCACGAACCGTACGTGCTCATTTGGACAGGTTACATTTTTGGATGTGAGTATTAAATAGCTGCAACATCAGCCACTCAAATGGGGTACAAGGGCTCTTTTACTTCGTGTTTTTGAAGGATTTTAGTTTAGGAAGGGCTGGGTCTCACTGTGGGCATGCCCAACCCCAATACAGAAACATCTTTAGGGAATTATATCTACAGACAGGACAGAATACTGTTCAAGAGACACCCAATAAACAATGCACAGAAAGGCTACACAGAAAGGATTGTACCTCTTACAAACTTGAGTCTGACCAGTAATAAATTCATGAAGCGTTTTAAACAAAACCGGCTTCTAATGCATGGTAAAGGGTCCACATACCTCAGCCACTACCTCCTCACTATTACTCAGGGCTCAGGGGTTATTTCAGCAAAAAAAGAGCAGGCCCATGCTTTATCTAACAGAGCTGGCATTAGCATCTCTCATTAGTGCTGGCCATGTAGCAGTGTAGTGTGGCAGTGTAGAAAGGGTGTTTGGCCTAATGGATGTAATTTGAGGCAACTTCTTTGATTCCTTTATGTGCTCAAGTGCGGGCACAGTATGTCATGCTCGTCAGAGCCACATACACACAACATCCCAGGGTGCTCTTGGATGGACATTGGGCACATCAGACAACAACAGGTATATGTTCTGTTATATAAGGGAGCACCACAAGACACCATTAACCATCAGGGTGGCGACTTGTGTAGCGCACAAATAATTGCTGCAAACGTATCAGAGCATTGATTTTCCATGGTCTATCGTCTGCACAGTGACATAATAAACCCTGATTTCCTGATCAAGGTGCTAAGTGACATTGCGGTGCCATCTGGCATGCACACTAGGCAGTGGCTTGTTGAGGAAATTCAAAGACCTTTGATGCTGAGCGGATGCATTTAGTCCATGTCCCAAAGCAGCCACCAGAATACTTTAGCAGGAAAATTACATACAGTTAACCTTCCCAGGGATGTGCCATATGTAACTAAAAAGTAATATTTAAAAAAAAATAGTTTTATTGTGTCAAATAAAGAGACATGAAAATAAAGACATAGTTTTTAAAATGTTCCTGTGTGGCATTTTAATTCTCTTTGAAGAATGCATAGGTTTGGTCTGCTAACTGATACTTGTGCAGGCCTGGTGAATAAAAAATGCCCCATGTTCAGTTCTTAACACTGAAATGTTTATCGCCCACTGTGTAAAAACAATTGCTTGTTAAGCGAGCCATCACTTATACATTTCCCCACTTGAAAGGCTGTCAGCACAAAGAATGAAGGGCGCCGGGTGTGTGACTCCAGAGCATCTCACAAGCTGCGTTTGAAATATGCATTCCTTTGCTTGCATATTCCAATGCATCACAGTCGGTAGAGAGCAGCCAGCAGCACATCACACAGGAGCACACACTGGCACAGCAGGCTGCTTCATCTGTTTTCCGGCAAGGTCGGAAACACGTTTTTGGGTGGGATCTTTACTGCGCCACCCTCCTGAGCTCTTTAGCTCTGTACCCCAGGTCGTCGCCCACTCGGCTCGGGCCTAGAAACGGGGCTGGGTAGGAGTTGGGCAGATTCTTTAACGTATTGGAGTCCAAGATCAGTTCTTTGTCAAGTGGCGAGAAGGAGAAGAGAGGGAAGATTTGAAAGAGGCTGGCACAGCAGTTAATGCTGCTCATTATTAGGATAGAATATGATTTGTATTCAATTGTATGTTAGGAGGGGGGCACATTTACCTGATATCCAACAAGTGAAACCTAGCCACTGTTGGGCTAGAAGTGATAAAGTGCTGAAGAACATAAGTTCTGTCAAAAAGGACCCTAAGATTGTTTGCCTTGGGTCAGTGGGAGAGTAAGTCGGATGGGAATAATACATAGGATGACAGGCAAGGATGGCCATTGGAGTCAGGAAGATAGATCACGTCAGGCTAAAAGCATTACATGACAAAGTGCTAACTAATGGGCGGTAGCCAGTAGGCAGTCATTTATGTGGGCAGAGAGTTTAGGAAGAAACATAGGGAAAGCAAATATTTGCAAATATGTGATATTGGAATCCAAAGAACGTGATAAGTTGTTCAAGGAGGGAGATGCAAAGGGTGAAAAAGGGACAGAAAGAAGATCCAATGGATGCTTACCCACAGAGAGCTAGGAGCAGAGGCAGGGCTTTATGTGGGTCGGGGCTTGCCAGGGCCGAGCCTGCGCAGTCTCTGAAATATCATTCTGAGGCAAGGCACTTTTGGGGCTCACTAATGTCCCCTGGGCACCCCAGCTGCTAGAGGACAATGCTTTTTGACTAAAATGTGAAGCTCTCACTCATGTGTGAGAGCTTCAGGCTTCAGAAAAATATTCCTTTAATCCATAATGGTGGAACCGGATCCTGTAAGGCATTCCTTCAATCAAGAGATGCCTGTGGGCTGGAGCCACCATTATCGAAGAAAAGGTGTGGCCGCTGGAAGCCAAGGGCTTTTTTTCTAAAGCCTGAAACTCACACAAATGTGCGGAAAAAAGGCTTTGGCTTCCAGCGGCCTCACTTTTTCAGCCTTAATGGTGTTGGTGTCCCTCGCCAGGCATGATGCCTGGTGAGGGGCAGTGCCACCATTAAGGCTGAAAAGGCAAAGCGATGTCCCCTGCCAAGAAAGCTGTTAGTAAATAAATGCAGAGTTCGGCACCCTCGCCCCCATGTATGACAGGGGGCTGGTTTCTACATAGGGCTGACCGGCAGGGGTGAGTGTAGCCCATTAAACCAGGCCTCATCAAGGGGGCATGGCCTAATGAGCCAGCAAACCCACATCATTAGGCCATGCCCCCTTGATGAGCCCTGCCTCATTTTCCAGTGTCACTTAAGGCACTGATCAGAGGTGTCAACATTCAATGAAATAGAGAAGGATTTGTGGGAGAGATGGGTGAAGAGTGAATCTCTGGATGGCAAGGCTGGCATTGGTCTGAAAGAAGTGGAATGGTAAACTGTGTACTAGGCAGCTGAGAGGGCAAGGCATATAAGTGGAGGTGTGAAGGATTTTCATCTGCTATTGGGAATCTCCTTGCTTTTTGAAAATTCAAGAGCTCATGAAATGGATTCTGCCATGAAAGGTAGATCTGCTAAACAGTTTCACTTTCAGGCAGTGTTCTATGTTTTAGAAATTGTAGTCTGTGGGTTTCTTCCACCAACTCCATCACCTGTGTCCATTGGGGGTATGCACAGGAGTGTGGAAGCACACTAATTAGAACAAGCAGGTATCGGATACACTGTTCTATTTAATTCCATCCACTCAGCAGGGTATACGACCACGTTTTAACTCACTGCACCATTCACAGAGGAGAACTACCCATTTGCATAGCAGTCTTTTTGCCATCTACCAGGGCAGTCTAACACGGAAATGCTAGGCAATTCTCTTCTGAATATCAGTACCATCAGCAACCCCAGATACTTGTTTCGGCCTAGTGGTGCCTCATCAGTGAGGTGACACTGTGCCTCTCTAAGCACAGTGAGCAAGGGGTCTTTGCCTAGATTACCCTGGGTTACTTACGGTGAAACCCCAGGTTTTGTGAAGGGTGCAGTGAGCTAAAATGTGGTGGTAGACCCGCTGAGTGGAAGACATTCAATAGAACAGGGTAGTTGACCCATGTTGGTTGTCAGTAGAGGGGTTCCCACGCTCCCTTTCCATTGGGGCTATAGTTGAACAAACCAACAGCCATATATAAACCAACTCATGCATAATTTATGATCTGCATCAGTAATCGGTGTGCCATCAACTGCAAGGCAACACAGCATCTAATATAAATGTCTACACAGCAGCAAATGAGAAAATGCTGGAGCTGAGTAGCAACCCTTTATGCTTTTTTTTCCTTTTTGAAAGAACACTTGGTGCCAAGGAGACATTCTTCTATCATACAGATGTCTATTAACATATCTCACCTTAACAATCAAGTTTAATAGGCCAAAGCAAGCTATGGCATGAAATTACAGTCAACTGAAACTAAATTAATCTTTAGCAACAATGGGGTTATGCGTTTAAAAAGTGCCTCAGACGAAAATTAACTTATAAAGTGGAAAACTCTTTTTGTTTGGTAAACCTGGCACAAAAGATCTAGCCGTCTACACATTGGAAGCAACATTTCCAACCATGTCAGGAAAGTGTCCTCCAAATGATTTATTGCTAAAATGCATACAGCGGATGTCAGATTATGTATTGTTTTTGACCAACTGTTTGTGTTTTTAGTGAAGCATCTATATATTATAAAAGCCTTGTGTGGATATGCCTTTTTATTTTACATTACTGTAATCTTATTGTTTGGTTATTTCTGTACCAATTCCCCACCCTACACCCCCACATATTATTGCCTGTCCTCGGCCAATGCTATCAAAAGAGGTAAAGGAGGTATACATTTTATGTGTACCTCCTTGAAACATAATTTACTTGACAAATGCACATAAATGAATAAATAAATAAAAAAAATGAGAATGCCTGTTCCAAGTGTATGCCCAGATCTATGCTACAGGAGCGAAAAGCTCATGAGCAGCACACCTCTCCATGCCTGTTTGGGTGCTGACAGGTTGTTTCAAACGTGTCCATATGCGTGTCAAGCAACTCCCCAAATATCTGTGCTCTATCCCTGGAAAATCAGGCACGTGTGCCACTCCCAAAAGCAGCTGTCAGGGTTTCCCCTGTTCAACACACTCCTCCTCCCAGATGTCACACAATGGCATTTCTACTTCACTCAACCCAAGTGATGGAAAATGAATGATGTACCATCCACATCTCTGTATCTCTGCTGCTCCCTCCCAGAATAATGAGGCAAGCATGCCTACCCCATAAGCTTATCTCCAGGGATTTGTGGTTCCACATGCTTCTCCAACCAGGGTTCTCCCAATGGCACGTGTTGCCCTCACTTCTAGAGAGGGACCATTGAACGGTATGTCACCCATCTCTGAAATTGCTGTTGCCCCCTCCCAGCAGAATCATTCAATTGTGCCTCTCCCACAACCTGTCCTTCTGAATTTGATATGATATGACATTTATAATGCACCTATGCACAAGTGGCTCTTCCCACTCCTCCTCCCAGGTGTCTTTCTTGTATACACATTTCAGGAGATGGACACTGTTTTGTGTCTCAGCCACATCTCCAAATCTCTGTTGCTCCCTCTGAGCAATTTCAGACCAGCATGGCTCACACACAAGATACACTCAAGGGTTCATGGCTCCTCCCTGTCCTCCTCCCAGTGTCACCAGATGGCACACATCTCTTCTCTACTCACTACACAGGACGAGCAATATATAGGTGCATGGCCTGCCTCCCAAATCTCTGGTGATGGCATCTGTGTGGTTCACCATCCCCATATCACTGTATGCATCACATAGCGTTTGGTAAGCAAACCCAACCCTAGTTGTCCCTACCCTTCTTCCTGACACTACTCTATAGTACACTCTAGTTTATTAACCCTTCGTGAAATAGCCTAACCCGGCCATCACCAAAGCCCTCCTGTGAATCTGGAAGCTGCATGACACTGAATGGGTGGTTCAAACACGTATCCTACTTTAAGCCATGTGATTCAACATCAGATGAACTTTTGTTCATACACACCTAGCCCTTGCTGACAGAGAGTGATCTGGTGACCACAAGTGTGATCGAAAACAGGAAAACAGTTCTCCTTTAGGAATGAGATTTACAAGTGAGTTAAATGCTCCCAACATACAAACGGAAGCAAAAGTGCAGTTTGTTCTCATGTCTTTGATCCTCTGTTAATAGTCTGTGATCAAATAGTTCAGATTCACAGATGATCAAGGAATGGTTTCAATAGTCTGTTCTTTATTTTCATAAATAGGTTGAATTAATCTTGTATGTAAATCTCAAATTCGAATTTGGTGGACAGGGACTCGTTCTTTCTTTATATCACATTGTGAAAAGAGTTGCAGTCGTGACATGTGTCAATGTGTCTCGTGTGTGTTTACTTTTGGGAACAAAGGCACTGATGTGGGATGTGAGCTGCTGCTGATCGTTAGTTGAAGAAATGTGCAGGCACCACCTTTTGATTTAATTCCCTGGACTGACCGTCTAGAAAGTGTATTTTAGCAATGATGTTCTTGTTTTAACCCTTTGTGTTAGTACGGTTTCTAGAGAAATATGAGACCACAGCAGGAACGGGACAGCAATGGGTGGTCAAAGTATAACTAAAAGGAATTCCAGCTTCAAGCTGTACAGATGCGCTGTTCTCCCACGTTTCCAAGCGCCACTTTTGTAGGCTATATATTGGCGTGTTGGGCATGTCATTACCTGACCTCTAGGAGGAATGGTTTGATGTCCCTGCAGTCTGTAGTTTTTCCTCTTAAAATAATTCAAATATGAGTTATCTTTTTTGGTTGCACGCCCACCTGCGGGGTTTCCTTTGTGCAATGGGAATGGCTGTGCTCTGAAAGAGGGAGAGAACAAGCCTCTGCATGCGCTCAGCTTCAGCAAAAAGCAGGCATTAAAATGAAAGCCGTATTACAGAGTCTAGCTGCGCGGCAGGCGTTTTAGGCATCACCACCTAATGTGTCTTTGGTGCTTAGCAACCTTCATTAGTTCTTCCTGGGCAGACGAATTAGGTAGAAAGTAGACATGCTTTGTGTGATGTTGTATTGTACTTAATGGTGCATGAGATGGGGGCTGTTCTGCTTTTTCAGGGTTTGGGAATTGTTTTCCTAATTCCCTGGTAAATGCCTCATATCATTTCTTGCAGATTGATATTTTGGGGGCTAAAGTCCAGCGACTTAACAACCAGTGGACTGAGCTCCTCTTGCATTGCTCTGGTAGACCATGCAGCAACAGCTGGCGAGCACCAAGGAACGGTCACCCACTTCAAGTGCCAAGGACGAGTATGCACGTCCTTTTTGCATAGACTTCCAGGGATAACATCGCAATAACACCTATTGTGCAAAGCTGTACATTGCTGAAAATCACAACTTGTACTGAAATCAGGGTGATGTAAAGGTGCTTCAAGGATGAGACCTCATGGGACCTCTACCAGAATGGTAGGTTAGCACTGCCTTTATCTACTGAGCAGCACATTGGCAGGTTGTTTTGCCTTATGACTATAACAGGGTGATTGCTCTCTGTAAAACTGTAAAAGCAAAGCACCCCAGCATCTGCTTTACCTTAACATCCCAACTAAACACTGATGGATAGTTAAATGAAGCATCACAGCTTCCTTCCATATATCACACCTGCCTCATCAAAATCAGCGCCGACTGTAATCTGTAGTGTATATGTACTATAATATTAATTGACAAGCTAAAGATAATCGTTGTGTCTTCATGTATATGCCATCAAATCCTAACTAAGCATACCAATGTTTATAATTAGATATGCAATATTTGATGAAAATAGACACCGTATGTTATGCAGCATAATTGTGATACTCGAGGCTTCTTTTTCTTCTAAAGAAAGCGATTTTGGAGACTCTCTTACTGCATTAATTCAGTTCAACTAACAAACTGTGGCCCTGCTGCAAACTGAATGTTATAAAGGTACTTCCATGTAGGACCAGTTAGTGTGACAGATCAAAAAGATTAGTTTTTCAACATTATGGATTAGGGATGCGCGACGTTTCCCAAAATGCACCTGGGACACTTGTGGGACACTGATCCAATGGTTTTGATGACCTAAACATTGTTGCTGGTAACTTTTTGGGTGCATCCAGCCTACAGCACATTGCTCCCCATGTGCAAGAGCCTGCCAAACCCCAGAAGTTCAGTGGGACATCTAATATGGGACAGTGGGGATCGGCACTAGTCTTTCGTCCCTCACCGGACCCTGCTCTCTACCCTGGTGACTTCAACATACCAGAAAATGTTAAAAGGTTCACCAGAGGCAAACCACCAAAAACCGGGTGGTTAGAGATCTGTTTCTCCCACCTCTAATTTAAATGCTTGGCATTTTTATGGGTGCTACTAGAGAATTTACATATAGGCAAGCTAGATGAAGTTGAAACAGTCTGCCTGCCTTTCAACCAGCAGCATGTCTGCTGGATCCGGATAACAAACTGTGGGATGACTAGGATTCGAGGTATACGAATTGAGGTTTTGAAAATACTTTCAATTGATGCATTTTGATGTATAAATAACCATATTTAAGGTTTTAAGTGCGGTGACAGCGAGTGCAATTTCAGTGAGATTGAGAGCCAAGGTATTGTTTCAGCAAACTGTGCCTGGCTTAGTGAGATTGAGGTTTGGGCAAAGAAATGTGACGCAGTGGGTGATAGCATACCCAAGTTTTGAGATGGTGTTGCATCCGAATAATACATGCTTGTCCACTTAGCATACTCAAGATTTGAGATGGTGCAGAGTCTTAATAGTACAGGGTTGTCGACAGGAAAGTAATCATGGAGATCATCTCGGTGGTGGGTTTCAGAAGGTTAGGGTAGTGATTGGATGTCCTCACCATTAAACTGATTTCACCATTAAAGATTATATTAAAGCAGAGAATTACTAAAAGGGGACATTATTCATTGTGTGGTTGTTTCCCTAAATATACTGCTTACAGTCTATTTGGTTCATACTCATAATCATGATAATCTTAAAAACTGTTGATTTCATGAATATTCCCTGGTTTTAACTCATAATGGATCCCTTTACTTGTCGAGGTCCATCTGTTGACATTAACTGAAAGAAATATCAAAGATTGTCTTATGCAGTTGAAGATATGTGTATCATTCCCTTGGGCTGCCAGATACAAACAGCATCCATATTGTTCCCAGAAGATGAAGATTATAAAGTAGCTTTTTCTCAAATAGCCACACAATACAGTACAGACCACATGCTCCACAAAATAAATACTGCCACGAGATTAGCTGAAACAATTAAACAAGAGCTGGAATTATATAACTAGGTGTTTGCCACCAAAGCCTTGGTTGCAGATGCGAGAAACACATTGAATTTAATCAACAAGGAGATTGAGTAATTTAGGAACTTTGACTTGCAAAAAAGGTTAAGCAAACTTAAGAAAGACATCTCTAATTTCTCTAAAGAAATGGTGTATCCCTAACTTCATGTTGATTATAAAACGCCTGTTGTGTTTTATTGCTAACCACAAAGATCACAAGATGTGAGGAACGGGAAGTGGGTGACCTTCTTGGATACCAGTAGTTCTTCCAATGCAGAAACAGACAATGGTAGTGATCCGGCACAACCAGAAGTGGGAAATAGGCCGTTTTAGGCAGGGGCCAATCACAAGGTCGTCGACCACTGATACAAGAGAATTATCAGACCCAGGGACAACAGGGGACATTCAGTACCCGGCAGAAATACTTGAAACAGTACCCGGCAGAAAAACTACACAAGGTAAATTTGCCTATCTTTAATCCATCGTCTGAAGTTTTGTCAGAAAAACAAATTAGTGTTCTCTCTAAGGAATTACATTTTGTCCCTTTCCAGGAAATTAATATCGACATAGTAGAAGTGTAACTCAAAATATTCTTTAGGAACATTAGTTTGAAAGTTGACTTTGATGGTAAAGAGGAGGACAAAGAGGGGGCACACACCCTTTTTAGGCCACCATCTATGTTTTTCGCCCCAACAATCAGGATATGCCACCGGAGATCCTCTCTTTTGAGAAAATGGTCTTGTGGAATTACCAAAGGTGTTGAAACATGACTCAACTAATTGCTCTAATAATTTCACCACACAAGAATAAAAAAATCTCTTAAACAACTCCAGGTCACACATCTTTTGTGATTAAATCACCGACAAAGGTGGGTGGGATTGTCATTATGGATACACCACATTATGCACAAATGGTCAGAACCCTCTTAGATAACTCTAATCATTTTATGAAAATCTTCCAAGATCCAACAGAGGATCTGATGTTTCAACTTTATGAACTTTGCATAATGGCAGTTGAATCAGGTTTTCTGACCCAAAAAAAAGCTCTGTATCTTACTCCTTGAGATGTTAGAAACCAGGTGATTAATGCTTTACCTAAAATCCACAAGAATAGCAGGGACCCACAAGATTGATTGTCCTATTGTCTCCTTGTGTGGTTCCTTATTAGAACCCAGTGATACATATATAGACCCCTTTTTACATCCCTTGTATTGGAAACAAGATCATTCTTAAAAGGCACCATGGCAGCCATCATCCATTTTGAAGGGGTGGACTATTGCAGCAAGAACAAACTCTTGGTTACTTGTGATATCACAACTCTATACACTAACATCCCCCATTCTGATGTATTAAAGGTAGTCGCAGACAAAATGAAAATCTGGCAACCCCCTCAGTAGTTTGCATCTGATGTTATCATAGATTTACTAAAACTAGTGCTATACAATATCTAGTTTGCATTTGGCAATGAGCTATTTTTGCAAAAGGAAGGTGCTGCCATGGGGGCATCGTTTACACCTAGTTTGGCCAATATTTTCATTGCAGATTTTGAAGACAGACAACAAACCATATTTGGACAAGTTTCAGTGTTGGAAATCTTACATCGATGATATGTTTTCATTTGGAATGGGGCAAAACATAAGTTACATGAGTTTATCATATGGGTGAATACATGGAATGCCAATTTTCAATTCATACATCATAGTGACCCTGACGATGTGCCGTTTTTAGATCTGATGATCAGATACAACCAAGGGAAAACGTATGCAACCTTACATTGACAGGAAACACACCGTAATCACATGATCCTCTTCAGTAGCCAGAACCCCAAGGCATTGAGGGAAAATCTGCCCAATTGCCAATTTTTTGAATTAGGCGTGATTGTTCATTTAAATATGACTATGTGGTGCATGCCAATGCACTTATAGAGAGACAATCAGAGAGGTTCTATCCGTGTACACTTCTCAAACGCTCAGCAAAGGGAGCTCGATTTACTGATGGAGACCCTCCTAACTCATAAACAGAAAACTGCACCAGACCTGAGTTTACTCTGTGTCGCATTTCTTTCCAAAAATACCACACAGGTTAAGAAACTAGTCAAGAAGTACTGAAATCTGGTTAAAAGCACTGGCTGTGTGACACAATATCCACTATTTGCATTGAAAAGAGGCAGACATATCCGTCATAGTTTAGTACATTGACGGTTTGTGCAAAAAGACGCTACCTTCAATATGCTTGTAGAGCACTGTAACATACAGCGTAGCCCAGCTGTATGGCGTTTTCCATGTGGAATTTGTAGTGTGTGAGATTTCACGATTAAGAGCACTGTGTGTCCATAATGAAATCCATTGGACACAGAACAACCACATGAACTGTAACACCATGAAAGCAATATACATTATGTGTTGCACTTGATTAAAGGTTTACATAGGAATTACTAAAAGGAAAGTTACCACTAGAATCTGTGAACATAGATCGAGGATTCAGAATCAAACCAATACAGTCCCCTTGTTGCAACATTATTTCAAACACAATCACTCTGATCAACCTGAAATGAAAGATTATTTATATGATGAAACCAGACAGACATTATTTGTCCACCTTTAATCGGTTACTTGGATTGGAACAACAATGGATGAATCAACTTAAAACATATGAGACAGACCTTAATGAGGAAATACAGTGGACAACACTAATACGTGGATCTAACATCAGTTTCCTACACTAAGAGAAGGTTGAGCCATTGGCGTATTCACTGCGCCTTGAGACTAAGGTAACAACATTGGTCTTTTTGGATCAGACTGATAGCAGGTTTTAGATCAATCACAACCTCAATGTGAGGGAAAGAGGTTGATTGCGGTCTAAAATTGCCTGAGGACTACATTTGCGGGCTGAGATGGCCCAAGCACAACAATTCCCTTGAAGACATGTATTTCAGTGTACCGGCGCATGAGCACGCTCGTGCATGCTACTTAAACCCCTCCCCGGCCCATGCTGCTTGTTGGTGATTGTCGGCATTGCAGGCATGGGCCGGGGAGAGCAGGTTACAGAGTTCAGGAACCCGGGCACCAGTGGTGAGGTGGTGGCAGGACACGGCTAGCGAGTTTATGTGCGCTCCAAGGAGACACTGTCCCTCATGGAGGAACGGACCTGACTAATGGCTATGTGACCGCACAATGCTGCATTAGCATTGCCTGGATAGATGCCGTTGGTCCCCTCAGGTGACAGTTAAGTGCACACACGGTTCCAGGGAGGGTGTGTCAGTAACTCTTGTTTGCAACCTTCCCACGCTTTTCAATTACAAGTGCGAATTACCAGCATGCCACTGAGCGCTGAGACACAGAGTGCTTGTTTGCAGCTATGTGCACTCAGTTGCAGCTTATCACATGAACTCAATCTGTGAACGCCGCAGAAGGTGGAATTTAGGTTTCTTGGATGTTCCCTGTCTGTGAACTAAGGAGTGGAGAAGCCATATGTTATTTGTTGCTAATCGCTTGTCAACTCCTACAGAGTGTTCAATGCATGTTACTAGTGCTAAGAGCATCCTATGGAAAAAGCCTCCACCAGGTGGTAAGGCAAGGGGTATTTGGAGGACCAGTAAGGGTGCTATTACTACAGCTATAGCTGTTATCAGGAGGTTATTCTGATAACACATCATGTGCATATGTTAGTCGCTGGACTATGAATGAAAGGTGTGTGATAATTAAGAAGGTTGTTGAGCTGATGTCAGGACTAGGTTCAGGAGGTATTTTCACGGTTCATGACTGTGTGTTATGCCGGAGCAAAAACAAAGAGGTGATGGCTGGAAGGTTTAGACTGAATCTTAACCACTGGTGTTGCTCTGGGCAACCTTCCAGGCCATCGTTCTTCGCCTGCCAAGCCATTACAGAAGGGGAAAAACCATATGCAAATCAGGCTTGGTCCCACACTAAAGGGGGCAGTCCAGCCCGAACTGCTAGGTCACATGTAATGATATGGCATTTGTAACGCGCCTATACACAAGTGTTTCAAGGCGCGAGACCACAAGCATCCCCAAACATGTTTTGGCCTTGTTGGGCCTCATCAGTGAGGAGTAGCTTGGGTCTCTAGGCCCAGCAGGCACGGGACCCATGTCTGGGCATACCCGTCCCACTATCCCCTTTATTACCCATACCTATCCAATTCAAGAACCCTAAACCTCTTTTCCGGTTACCCTAAACACCCCCTACCTATCCACAACTTCTCCCTAACACTCATCCCCCCATTGGCTGCCTCAAGGTTATCTGTGGATACTGGATTCAGGAGCCTGTGCCAACCAAGGTGGAGGGGTCAACTGCATTTGCCTCCAGTGGCTAGGAAGGAGTTGTGAGATACTCTCGGGGTATTACACTGAACATAACAGATGTTTCTTGAGGACTACAACTGCTGTCGCACATATTGTCTGAGAACTTTGGAACTGTAATGCTTGTGATATGTTCCACAGCACGTTAGGACATGGAGGTCAGATATACCCATTATGACGCACAAGATGGCTGCAACTTTGTCTCTATTTCAGTAGCAGTAACGCTCGGGCGGTACTATTCCCTCTTTGAGCATATTAGGAATTCTAAGATGGCCATGATGTAGCCATCGCAGCTATCACATTGAGTGACACACCAACTTGCAAGTTACACGCACAAAAGGCATCTCTAGTATTACTGCAATTAGTGGCATTGGATACAGATGGATGGTGTGAGATGACACCAACAAATACATGATTCACCAGGCGAGCCCAGCAAAACCATATAGGATTCAAACAATTGCCCAGATACAGATGGGATAGCATATAGGCATCCTGATAAGAGTATGAAAATAGGCTCAGCAAAAGCAACCTTATGTAACACCAGTTTACCTTATTTCTCTACTTGGAGCACTGTATGATTACATACAGGCGGGACCTGGCCAGTAATGTCGGGATGACGTTCCCCTGTGAGAAGGTGGGGATGGGTTCAGCTGGTTAGCTGGTTATCAATTTAACATCCTAATCTTGTGTATTTGTCATTTGAATAGTGTTGAGTATTTAGGAGAGCCAGCTTCATCTGGTTATTCTCCTTTCAGGAGTGGCTGGTTTTGATTTGACTTCTTAAATATTACTGGTTGAAATTGCCAACCGAATTGAAAATAAACAGGTGTGTTTTCAACATTGTGAATTGATCTTTTCAAAAAGAGGAGCCTTTCATTTTTTCCTATGGATATATGAGTATCTTTGATGGTAAATGTATGCATAGTGGGACTCACCTTCACACATTACATTTTTGTAGATAATCCTGTGGACATGTTCATAAATTCCTCCTCCAATGAAATTTGATATGCACTGAAAAAGGCAGACTGAAAGAGCAAATATGCCCACCCATCTGAAACTCAAGTTGACACCCAAATAAAAGATATACAACCATCAAGAGAAAGATATACAACCATGTTCAATATATTATGGGATATATGTGTATTTAGTGTTCTGTCTGTAGCTTTCTAAAACAAGCATGATACAGGAAATATTTAAATGTGTTGGGACTACCTTTACATGTAGTTCTGAACAACTTCTTTTTGGGTGTCTATGTTGATGCTTTAGTATACTAGAAACTGTTGTTCTGTGTGTTTTTTATACATGATGGCTAAATTGCTAAACATACACTACTGTATGTTGGTATTTTATGTTTTGTTTGGAAGATGGGGTGTTTTTCATGATGGTCGCTATGAGACTTTAGTGCTCCTCTATTCTTATATCTATGTGATTTTGAGATTGTATGTATGTAAATTATGTCACATGATTTTCTTCTATATGAAAATGAAATATTTTACAGAATGAAATATGTATTAATCTAATGAAAGTCCTCCAAAAAAAGCTTTTGAATGAGCTTAATCGGAATATGTTGCAGACTATTTGTTTTGTGGAAGATAATTGTGACAATATCTGTGAACATATATAAATATTTAGAACCTTGAGTGTGCTCATTTGGATATTTAACTTTCATACGTGTTCCTTCTTTGAATGGTGTGATTTGTTTTCCTGATTAAGATGGCGTAGAAGCCTTTACAAGGTTTCTTAAAACAGAGTTCAGCGAGGAGAACATTGAGTTTTGGCTGGCCTGTGAGGAGTACAAGGAAAGCAAGACGACTCAACAACTTTCATCCACGGCGAAGACGATCTTTGAGAAATTCATTCAGAAGGAGGCTCCAAAAGAGGTATGGAGAATATCAACCAACATAGACTGTGCATGCATCCACTCATTTCACCATAGAGTCATCATTCAGAACTTGATTGTGCCATGTAGAAAAGAATACCCCAAATCATACTGCGCTGGAGTGAGGTCTGGGTCTTGTGAGCTGGAATATGCATCAGTTGTGCTTTGTGTCCATTCATGAACAATAAGGCAATGGAATACTTGCTAGGTGTTGATTGGGCTTGTTTTTTCCATCCAAATATTTACTTCTGGGGTTCTTGGACATTTCAATTCCTACAGCAAATATTTATAAGGAATAAAGTAAGGAGGGGGGCCATATATTCCATCCCTAGCAGCTTTGACCCCTTATTAACATGGATTCTCCATCAGATGGATAGCTCACAGGTTACATCTGTCCACTGGCATGTTGCAAGGTTTCAATACCAATATTTGAATCCAGCAGAATCCATTAAGCAATTCATCCTTATTAGTTTGATCAATTGAGTGTTAGCACAGGCTAATTTTATAGTCCAGTAGGATGGAACTGCCAGTGTGCACCATCGACAACACTGATTTTCCCTCCATTTATCCAGTGAAGGCACAGTTAAACTGAGGAAGATTCTCTTCGTTCTTGCTTTGTTGACTGAAAAAGACGTTTTAAGCTCAATGATTGTTAGGAGAGGGACAGATGTTCGAAACAGGCAGTTGTGAGACATAGTGATCTACAATTGTTAAAAACCTAAATGCATACTTACATAACATTATAGACTAAACATATGCAAGATCAGACATGTTGTGTCCCTTTTAAGTGGCAGCATTTCAGGGTTGGTTGTGTCTACAAGCACCACTACATTGGATATCTGCAGCACTTACAGTGTAGAGAAAGAAGTGACTTCCTAAATTTGTCACTGGCTATAACCACACAAAACTCAAAGAATAGCACCATGCTGCTACTGTATCACCTAGTTACAATGCCTCACTCACCAACACCCACCCCTTCTAAACAGGCTCTCCCACGCAGCTCAGACACCTCGCTTCCCTCTGTGCACCAAAATACTTGGTCGTCCTAGGTCTCCAATGGCAGTGCCTTCTTCTATTCATACTGCCTCAATCCTCTTGAGCAAGTACAACTCTTTTCAGCCATAGATCCTGCTAAGATTACATTACCATGCACCAAAGGACCCAGAGTCATACGGCTCAAACTGTAAAAGTAGATGGTCAAGCACAGCAATAACAGATAGACAAACAGATGTGGATGGGCAGCACATCCGCCAACCATCTCAGCTCACATGCATCTACCATAAACAGATTGTCAGCTTCTTTTTAAACAGGTCAAGTGATTTTATTTCTCTCAGATTCGGCAGAATAGCATTCCACGATCTAGGTGCCGCTGCAAAGAAGACACCTTGGTGACCTGGGTGAGGCTTAGATCTTGGCACCACCAGCAAGTTGGTGTCATTGGATTAAGTGCTTTCATCCCCAGTTTTTTCCTTAGTGGTTCAGCTAGGTTCTGTGGGCTAATCCCTACCAGTCATTTGTATGTTATTAGCAGTAGGTAATACTCTATTCTGGAATCAATAGGGATTGATCTGCTATATGATATCTTCTTTTCAGACCTGCTATCACCCTCACTGGGCTATTTTGAATTACTTGTAGTCTCGCACAGTTGCCTTTGCATATGCCGACCAGGAGACTACTGCAATAAAAGAATCGATTTTATGTCCTGGCTACTGTCTAACAACTTTTTTTTCACAAGATACAGTCGTATCTGTAAAAGTACCTCAACATAGTACACCGATGCAGAAGCAAGGCTCTTCACTTGGGCTCGCATATTTAGATTTTGGTTGCGGTATATCCCGAAAGTTTTAACTTTCTGTTGCGTAGCAATCCTTCAGCCTGCCACCTGAAAATGCATATACTCTGGACGAAACTTCTGTATTTTGTTTTCTGTGTCCACCACCATCTGCTCAGTTTTTTCACCATTTAAGGTTAAGCTGCTTTTGACCATGTGTTAGGCAGAATAATATGCAGTACCCTTGGGGAACACCACACACAATTAAGACTACAAGTGACAGTACAAATTCACCTTTGGTACAAGCCTGTACTACACAGTAAAGTGGCAGCGATGGATGAGCGGCCAGACTTAACTCAAGAGTAAAGTGAGCAGTATAAATAGTTACACAAAGGACAGCAAATACTATGGTTCAAAACAACACTGACTCAAGGTTTCTATGTAAAAGAATATTCATTTATTTACACATCAGTTATAAAACATTTCACTATTATCAAGCAGTTGACAAATCACAATCTTAATACACTACACCACACCCAATAGATTCTGGACAAGTTAAGCTCAAAATGAAGTGTGAGCAAAATGGCACTCCAGCAATTAAAAAGGCATGGAAAGACAAAGTTAGACAATAGTTGAGCAGCACCAACAAGTAACTAAGCAGGGCAATCTAGAAAAAGTAACTACAGTGAGGAAATCATATCAAGAGGCCAGGGCCAAAGTCAATGGACCAAAATATTTGCAGAGGATCACACAGCTCAGGGTAGTTTGTGGTTAAGTCTTTGCCAAGAGTTCAGAACGAAGTTGGTCGGACTAAAAGTTACTTGAAAGAATAGAGAAGGACAAGCCCTCAGATTGAGAAAATATTTCACACCCTTTTACCGCGGTTGGACGGAACGAGGGACCGGATTTGAACAGTACCTTAAATGGAGAAGATGGCTGTAGCTGAGACAGACGGCCCTGGCAGTTCTTGCAGGCTCACGGTTCCTGAGGTGACTGTCAGACTAGCACGAAGTGGGAAGACTGGAGGGTCCTGCACTGCCCAGGGAAGAAACCAGCAGCAGAGCAAATCAACAAATAAAAGTTGTGCTCCTTAAAACCCAAGCAGGGTCCGATCCTCCTGGCTATCCGATTCACTGTAGCTGTGCACAGCAAATTCGACCAGAGGAGGGAGGCCTGGCTTGCAGTTTGGCAAACTGGTTGTTCCCACCAGCTCAAAGGGAGAAGATTCCTTGCAGATCTTCCCTGTCATCGAAGTTTGAAGATTCAGACCCGCAGCAGGGCATCACCGGGAGGTTCAGTCGTGGTAGAGATCCTCTTCTTTCAGCTTCTCTTCGGTTCTCTCGATCCAGTGGCGACTCTGCCTTCTCAGTACCATAGACATGCTTTTTATGCAGTTTTCCCCTATTCACACAGCCTAGCTGTCAATCACACAGCAAAGTGGCTGTCCCACTCGGACGGTCACATCAGCTAATCATACCAGAGTGCGACATGGGTCTTCAAGGAGACCCTGTGCAGGGAGTCTCAACCCCCTCCCTCACATCCTGTCCCCCTAAAACATTCAGGCGCCTAAGGAGGGCTTCTGTGCAAAAGACCGCAAAAGGACGGCGAACAAAGGAACCAAGCCGGGTTTGGCATGCAGAGTAAAACACGAGAAAGACTTTTATACAAATAAATGACAAATAAAAGTAAATATGGTCCAGCGGGTTTAATTTCGAGGCTACTAAGATAGCCTAAAACAATACCAAGGCTATTTAAAATGACCACGGTAAGAAAAATAGGGTATATACGACTGCCACCAGCCACATCTTAATGAAAAGGGAACAAAATAATGTTCCATGAGAAACAGACAAAAAGGGATATCTATTAACCCTTTCCAGAACTCTATGTAAGATAGTTTGTACTGGGTCTGTGATTTTAAAAGAGACAAATAAATCCAATGGCAACTTTACATGTTCTGGGAGACAGTAGTCAGTCCCAGAAAATGGAGTTTAAAGTGGGAAATCTGAAAAAGACAACCCTGTTTCACTGCACTGAAGGTGCTGTGTAACACACAGAAAAAAGATGATGCCTATGGAGTAGGTAACGCTCCACAGTCTAGGAACACAACAAAGCTGCTGAGGTACTCAGTAGGTAAGGGCAATTAGCCATTCTGGAGAATTCTCCCTAACACCATCCAGGCTTGGCACATCCCATACACTTTGTTAATGGTGCTTGCATCCTCTGACTAGATTTCCGATAACGAAATAACACATTGCCTATCATCCACATTATTGCTAACGTGTATTCCCCTATCTTGACACATCGGAAAAAAGGGGAAAGTAAAGATATTATACAAAGACAGTGAGAGGCACACACCCTGTGGATCTCCATATTGCAAATAAGCTGGAGTTGCTTCTGCCCTGGTGCTACAGACCGTTATCAATCTGTTGTCTAGAAAAGACGGTATCCTTTATGCTGCACTGTCAGAAAATGCTGTCAATTCCTTCATTCTCCTAATTAATAGCAAGTGGGCTACCTAATCGAAGGCGGCAGACAAGTTGAGCAGCAAGAGGAGTACCATGTGCACTTTATCTATTGCTTGCCACATGCTGGATTTTAAATCCAGCAAAGGTGTTTCTGTATCGTATCAAGTTTAAAACCTGTTTGCCTTTTATTCAGAATGGTATGATTCATCAAGTGTTCTAGGATTTGCTTATAGGCCACACAATCTAGTATTTTAAGAAAGAACATTGTATTAGTGATGGGTCGATAGTTGGATGGCACCAGAGGGTTGAGTTCTGTTTGTTTTTAAAGTGGTGTAATCCATGCATTCTTTAATTCGTCTGCCAAGTGATTTTCGTTAAAGGATGCATGCACACACTTTGTCAAGATCGCTATCAGGAACTGTGTGCCGGTTTTGACTGTAATGGCAGGACAGATGTCTCCTTTGGGATTGGTCGGTTTAGGTTTACTGATAATATATGTCAGCTGTGCTCCTGTAACAGATCTGAAGCTGAATTGAATACCTACATCTCCCTGCACGGATTCACTTATCTCATGCATGCTGTTTTCAACTTCTCCTAAATCCAGTATATCCCTCTTAGAGTTTAGGCTTTGTTTGATCTTGTCCTGCTTGAACAGCTTGTCCAGAATTGCCTCTTGAATAGATGTGCAACAGGCATCATCTTTTGTTGGGCCTTCCTGTTTATTGGGGCAGGGATTTTCCAACTTTTTCAAAATCTTGAATAGTTCTTGTGAGTCATGCTCAGCGTTGGCTATCCTGGTATCATACATCATCTGATTTGCTTCCATAGTGGCTCATTCATATCCCTTTGCTCCAACACTGTATGCTTCCTTATCTTTGTTAGTTCCTGCATGTTTCCAGGTATAAAAACACTTGATTTTAGATACCTTAAGTTTTGTAACTCAGGTGAGAACGATGTGTTCATTTTTTTACAGTGCAGCACCCGTGTCTTTAATGGAGCAATAGCATTGGTTGCTTTAGAGATTGTTTCTTGATATGCCTTTGCTATCGCATCTGCAGTCTCCAGATAATCCTGCATCTCTTATTATAAGTGCAATCCGTACTTCTATTGCTTGAGGCAAAGGTTTACATACATTCCTAGAAGTAATCCAGGTTTTTTTTTGCGCAAAATGTTCTTCATCCTATTTGAAAATTACATATCAAGGTGGACAAACAAATGGTCCAAACAGGGGCATGGGGATATTATGGGCTCACTAGAAGTAATGTTGTAAGTAGCCACCCAATCCAGGGTATTACCATTTACATGTGTTGCCGTATTAATCTGTTGACTAAGGCCATTATTCTTAAGCAAGTCCTCCAATCCCTTGGCTAAGTGATCAGTTTCTTCAACAAGCTATAAATTGAAGCCACCCAAAAGCACAACTTTGCCTGTCAATTTTAATAGGGGTAACAACATATTTCCCAATTGAGTGGCAATTTCTGGCATTGGTGTTGGGGGTCGATAAATCATAATAAAAGTGATTGTTGTATTAGCATATGTGTACATGAAGTGTTTCACAACCCTCTGCACCCATTATGTCCACATCCCATACTGTTAAGTCTAAGTCCATTCTATATATGACAGTGACTCCTCCCCCTTTCCCATTCTGTCTATCCATACGTGACATACTGTAGCCTGTGGGAATGGCCATTGATATAGAGGGGACGGCTGCCTTTACATCCACGTTTCAGTCAGGCACAAACATCCAAGTCCTGTTCTGATACGTAACTAGCAGCATCTGTGGCATGTTTAACCAAAGATCTAGTATTCAGCAACAAGACATTCAGTTTTGTTGTTATTGCATTCTGTTTGTCACCTTCTGTATGCAACTTTGCTTTCCAATTCTGGGGGTATGTGTTTCCTTTATTATGTAATACATTATGTGCCTTTTTCCTAATGCTTGAGCCACTTTCTGGGACAGAGACAATGAAATCAGTATGTGCTTCCAACTCAAACTGTTGTCTCCTGATCTTCCCCCTCAGATGCTTGATATCAGCGCGTGTAGAAATTCAAACATCGGAACCTTCCGCTAAGCTATTGTCCTCCTGTGCAACCTTCAGGTTGCTAACTCTGTCAATCATCACATATTCGTGTGGTACATTTAGCACACAATTCTTCGTGGTATTAGAGCCTGCTGAGTGAAATACTTCTGCAGTCAGGTGGCGTGCCACAATCTCTGACCCAACAGCATGCAGCAGATGAAGGCAGCAGATTGTGGTTAATGGTATTCAAGGCTAATTTCGATTGTGCAATTTGAATAGCTTCTGATGGTTGCATTACAGCACACCTCATTGGGGAAAGGGGTGCTTAGAAGATAACAGATCAACTGGTACCTGGTGAAAGAGCAAGGCAACGGGTCAACAGACGACAAGTCTCTGGAGGACAACTCAGCGGCAATGTGCTTGCCTTGGAAGCAAGACGGCACAGAGCAACACAAGTTCAATACCCGGGGCCACGCTTAGAAACCTCTGGGTATCAAGTGCGTTATAAATAACCTATCATATCATAATATCAAGGACCGGCAGACACCAGACAGGAACATAGTGAAACTACCTGGGATACATAAGCATTCTCTGTCCTGGGGAATCTGACTGAATTTCTCGTCTCTTGTAAACAGCTTTTCAAAACTAAGTTAGTAGTATCGTTATGGAAGAGGTCAACAACTATACAAAGGTGTGTGCTAGAATGTATGACTGCTCTGAATATGTAGAATTGGATTATCATATCCGGTGTTTTCTTATTTTGCATTATGTTAAGCGATGTACAACTAATTCCACATCACATAGGTATGGTCTCTGTCAAGGTGAAAACTACAGATGCTGAAGGCTCTATCAATCGCCTTCCTTCAGGAATGAAAAGTATTGATGCACATTTCCTTTGCGATCCAACATATTCTACTGACACATTTGAAAGAAGTAAGATGATTTAGATCCATATGTATATGAATTGTGGATGGGTCAGATTCTGATTGTAACATACATAAGTATATAAGGAGAACAGAACCCTGAGGGCCCAGCAAACCTGAAGGGTCGCAGAAACACAGTATGCATTTCCACCACTTTTAGATTTCCTATGTTACGGAGAATCACATGATATAAGGGAATGGCATTCGTCATAGATCCGCAGTCACGAGACATATAGGTAAGATCTAATCCGCTTTATCCAAAGAACCTGTTCATTTATAAAGTCTCACAGGTGAAGAAACTGGTTTATATCAGCATGAAAGTCCCACTCTCACATCGTGGGCTCTCCACAAAATAGAGGGTCAATAACTAGAGAAAAGGGGACCTTGATACCAGTACTGCCTGCGTGCCTGGCTATAAGGATATTAGAATATTGTGTTTGGATGGGGAAGGATGTTCTGATGAAGAGAAACACACTCGGCCACTATCCCACATGGCATCAAACACCAATGGATCTCTCTGTGACTTCCAGGAACCTCCGCATGCAGAGCCAGGTCTGAATCCCAGACACTGAGGCAGCCATTCATGAGCAGTTCTGTCGTCACTGTCCTTCTGTTAAAGGAGGTGCCGAGGGTGGAGAAAGCATAAAGAAAGCATCAGTGACAGCTCCCCAGCATATGGCAAACTCGGAGGCCTGAGCTGAAGGAATAGAAAAGAAGAATGCATTCCCTCCAACGTTTGAATTTCCGTTCAGACTCTAACGTCTGCCATGCACATCTGTAAAAACGTCCACCTTGCACATCTGTTCACAGCTTTATTTACATTTCTTTGCTACTCAATTGTAATCAGAAGAGTCCCAAATTGGAAATTGCAGTTTTATTACAGAAGTACACATTTTCTAGGTATGGGTATTGGTATTGGGTCTTTTATATAGTGCCTGAGCCCTTGGGCATACAGGCACTCATGTTGTGAAGGGTGGAATCTTGTCGGAAGATTTAGAACAAGTAGGTTTTTAGTGCAGATCTAAATTTAAGATCTTTGGCCTCATAGCGAGGATGGTTGAAGATGAAGTTCCAGACTGTGGCAGCAGTTACAGCCAAAGAGCACCGTCCCCACATAGACAATTTAGGTCTAGGAATGGCCAAGTGTTTCTGTGAGCTAGATTGCAGGGTGAGATTGGATGGAGGGTGGTAAAGACCGAAAGTAGTTAAGTTGGGAGTAACTCATAGAAACTATAATGTGCAAAGGTAAGTATCTTGAAAGTAATGCAGTCCTTAAGTGTGGTTTGGCATGACCTTATCATGACCTACCCATGACACATTTTGCAATTGTGTTCTGTAGAATCTTGTTTGTGATCTCTGAGAAGAGTCTATTGTAATAGTCTATCGTTACCCCACAATGGCCCTGGCTGGCTATGATGGCAAGGTGTTGTTGGCCAAGGAAGGGCCTGATTTTCTGGAAGAGTATAATTTAATCAGTACAAGATGATGTAATTTGGTTGATCTGAGCATTGCATGTCAAGAAATTTTACTTTGGGAAGTAAGATGACCAGGATGTTATTGATGTTGAATAAAAGAGGATGAGGATAGTTTGGGACATCGATGTATGGTTCCCACGAGCATAGATCTGTTTTTTGCCTGGTTGAGGGTCAGCCAGTTGTGGTCCATCCAATCGTGAATGGTATCAAGAATTACGAAAGTTTGGCATGGTTGGGGTTTTTGTCCAATGATAGTTTCATGTGGAGTTGAGAGTCATCGGTGTAGCAGTGGAAGCCAATGTCAAGACTATCGAGTAGGTCATGAAGTGGCTTGGTGTAGAAGTGGTAAATGAGAAAATGAGAGGGGGCAGCCAGAGCCTTACGGGACCCCATAGTTGGCAGGAAGCAGGGAGTGAAGGGGCCTAGTTGAATTTTTGTAGAACGGTTTCCTAGAAATTATACAAACCATGGTCCGACAATCCAGCCACCCCCCGAAGGGAGGAAAGGATGGTGTTGTTGTCTAGTGTTGAACACTACTGATAGGTCCATCATAATTACCATGATTACTGCTTGTTGGTCTATATTCCATATACACCCTTCCTTGATGTTGAAGGTGGTCATTCCCCAAAACACAACTCCCAACTCAGAATAAACGGACACACCCCAGTAGGGTGTGGGACAAGGAGAAAGTTTGCAAGTTAAGTGAAGTTTATAAGGTAAATGATGCACACAGAAGACTCTGCTGCTCTGAGAGTGCCCTGCCAATAATACAGAAACAAGATATCTTTATACACAAATCTTGTTATCGGTGACGAACAGTATAGGGGATACATAGTGCGAGCCGATTGGTGTACTACAGTGTTGCAGTATGTGCCATACTGGGGTGGTGCAGTTAGATTGGTTATGCAGATCTGTTGCTTTCCGCAGCACGTGGGTCAGCTGGGTTCATCTGAGTGGGGTGAAGGTCAGGCTGAATCTGCAAGGTGTGATTGTTCTGACTTATCTAAACTACACATGTAACACATAAAACGTATACCAGAATGCAGAGTCACCTATAAATTGTGAACAAACCTATACACATTGTTAACATGGGCCTTTGTGGGGTAGGGGTGCATTGGTCCTTTTTGCCATTTAGCTTATCTGAGGGTTTCGATCTGAGATTTATTTGCCCATGTGCCTCATGGTTCAAAGGAATAGATTGATAGGTGTTAGTCCATGAGGAATGTATGATCACGCAGGATTAGTTATATTGGGGGCAATCAAGGGTGGTCCATGGGGAAGAGTCTCACCAACTGCTACTTTAAAGGAGAATGGAGGAGTGAAAAGTTGTGCAGGCAGTCATTTCTAATGGTGGGGGGCGAAGGAGCAGGAGCAGGTTTGCGGAGATGGATGAATACACAAGTCAAGATTTGCCACAGTCACACACAGGGCAGTGAGCTCAGAGGAAGAGAAAGAATACAGATTTCAGTTTGCAACAATTTGCTCTTGGGCTTCTGTGAGAACTGGGCTGGTGTGGCGCAGACAAGGGAGGAAGTGGTGGGGGCTGTTGGAGCTGGCTGTGCGTGGCACTGGGTGAGGGGAGAGGAGGCCTTTTAGAGATCATTGTGCGGCCTAGTACTAAAAATGGAGTCTGATGTGGCACAAAATTGAGTCTTAGTGTATCGTCCCATGGCTTCTTCCCACTGTCATCAGTGACAGACAAGGAGGACATCACCCAACAATGGGATGTGCAAATAGACTTATTTCATGCAGAATGTATAGGTGGGCATACGGGCCCTTCCTCCCTTACATTCCCCCCTTTCGTTGCTCCTAAAGTAACAAATAGCTTTGGTTGTTAGTGCACCGACGTTCTTCTGCCTCCATCACTGCTTCATCCCAAGCTGGTGCTCCCTTTATTGGCATCCATGCCCTGCACACTGATCTCAGGCTTTCACCCCTTCTTGCGTATGCATCAGGGGGACAGGTCATATAGATGCACCCACCATTTCCAGCTATCTGCACCCACACCTCATTATACCATTCTAGTTCACCAGGCTCTTTAATAGTTGTGTGCCACAAATTATCCACTCTGTCCCCTGTGTTGTAAACTGCTGTCATGTGATACTTAGGCTCTTGGTTGTCCCCTTTTTGCACTTGCACGTCTTTTACATCATGATGCACCTTTGTTGGGCTGCCCATAGTCGCAATCATCATTGCACTACTAGGCATTGACTTTGCACAGCATCGAACCCCTACCTGGCACAGACAAATTAGCAAAAAAAATATGATGACGGGTACCAGTAGCTTCATTGCAGTCGCAAACCAGGATGGTACCCAGTCAAAAACCGTGTCGAACAACCTTCTTTCTTCATCCTTTCTCCGAGGTTGTGTACTGCAGTTATCATGTGTGATAGTGTCCCATTGTCATCGTCGGCAGAAGGAACAAATGTGCAAAATGCACTCCCGATTTTCCAGCAAACACTGCCATCCATTGCTGTGAGGTGGTCTAGCACATATCTATTCTGCATGGTCATCAACCGCAGGGCTCTCAGTTCCACCTTGATGACGTTGAACTCTTCTTCAGTGTCATTGGCTAGCTGGATCAGCTCCCAGTGCACGGTCTGCAACAACTTGGCATTTGCTCTTGCCTGGATGCTTGTTATGAGCGATGCAAAAAATGTCTCTGATGAATTAAAGAGCTTGAACTGGTCTAGTATATGTGTCAAAAGTTCAGATGAGTCTTTAGAAATGTAATTTGATGCCCTTCTTTTATGTGACACTCTGTCTTGCAGCGTATCCTCCCACAGCACATAATTTGTGGGGGGGTTCTTTGGTGTTTAACTGGGGTGCTGGAGACATTCTGGTGGGCACCCTCTCTCCCTCCCCGGACATGATTCTCTAGGATTAGCATCAGGATTACCATCAGGGCTGAATACAGCATGGCCAGGGCACAGGTACCTCTCCATGATGGTGGGAGGTGCAAGTACGCCTGTTTGCCGCATACCCAGTAATTGTCCATTAAAGCAGCTATTCCTTTCTTCATGTCAGGGAGGATAAGTGTTTTGTTGTAATGTTTGTTTGCCACTATGCGCACCGTTTCTTCTCTTTGGAAACAAAGTTCATATTGTACTTCACGTTGGATCTTTATTGGCTTTTCAAGAGCTGTTACCCATGTTAGCTCGGCAATGTTCGGAGACTCGACCTGAGTGCATGTTTTCTTGACCCATTGGAACTTTTCATCCGACAGTCCTCGCAGTGCTTCTGCCTTGCACATCACTGTTTCCTCTTGCCATTTGTTTTCTGCAAACATTGTCCCTTTTATAACAAAAAATGGTTCCTTCATGCACAGGACTCCTTGAGGCTTGCTGCAACAGTTTTTCTCATTTTAGATCAGTTGTAGTGTTACTGTGTGTGCTTGGAAGGTACTTTGATTTCTACAAAGTGCAAGAAGAATGATACACTGGGCATCCGCTACGGGGTTTTCCTGGGGTATTAAAACCTTAGGTGTTCCTGAGCGTGAGGTATCAGGGAACACACATTTCATTAGTTGCTTGTTTGCCCATGGTGCTCATGTCAGAGTACCACTTGTTAGACTGATCTGGGCGGCAGGGATCTTCCACTGCATCCAAGCCAGGCCATTATGTAGCTTCATTAATATTAGATAACGGATGGGAAAAATGTCTAAGTTAATTTTCTCATTTCGACCATACTCATATTGTCCATGTTGTGTGGTAAGGTGGGTGCGTGACTTGGGTCTTTGAGGACTAAAGTGTATGTAATCACTGCGTGAGGTAGGTTTAATGGTCGTTTGTGAGTTAGCATATGGCAGCATTAGTACATCAGCAATTAGATTGTCGTCATTGTAATCATTAAATACATTTGCATCAGTATCCATCATTGATAGTTCATTCAGTGGGGCTTTCATTGTATTGTTTTTATGTAAAGAGGTAAGATTTGTGGACACATTGTGGGCCTAAATTAATTTCAGCCCATCCCATACTAAGTGTGTCCCCACTTGTACGAGTTTTGCCCCCTCGCCCCTTCTTTTATACCCTCTAAAATAAGTGAAATCAACCAATACATTCCTAGACACAATAATATAGTTGAGAAACTATGGCCACAAAATACAGGCCACATTCCTAAGAATAAGCTCTAGTAGCGCTAACATTTCTCCTATTGCTATATACATTTGTAGTGTTGTCATTGAGGGCCCATTTTTCTGCCATGTTTGTACCTACAGAGTGAAATACAAGGGGTTAAGTGCACTGTTAAATTATAAAAAACATACATTTCTTTTTTTATTAAGAGGTAGAGCGATAGGTAGAGGTTGGTGAGTGCACAGAAAAGAGATAGAGAGAGAGAGAGAGAGAGAGAGAGATAGAGAGATAGAGAGAGAGAGAGAGAGAGAGAGAGAGAGAGAGAGACAGATATGCATGCCTGTATATATGCATATAAACAATCAATGTTCTATTTCATGTATGCTTTAATCATTTGGCTATACATTCATTTTACATATTGCGGACAATTTCAAATATATTTCTTTTCTCATCATTCAATTTTATCAAAGCACAGCCGCCTCTTGCCCATTTGGCTGTCCTCCTTCTGGTGTCACGCTGTTATATGATTTCCTAACATCGAAGAGGTGTATCCAATATTTCAGGCCCTTAACCTTCACTGCAGAAGGGGTGCAATATGTCACTTCAGAAGGGCCATGACATCTTGGAGAGTTCCATCACCTTAAAAAGCTCTGCACGTACACCCACTCCCCGGGCATTAACTGTGAAATGGGACAATCTGTTGCTGCAATGTTTGTATCAGTTTCTTTTTCCCTTGTGAGGGTAGGGCAATTGGCGTAGCTATACTCCTTACCGCTCGTATAAGCTGTGTCAGATATTCTCTGAATTTCTCCCCCTAAATTGTGTCAGTTCTATGAGTGTCTGATGCTCTCCTTATTGGGGATATTGGCGTTTGCATGTGTCTGCCTGTTACTATTTTGTGTGGTGACAAGTGGTGGTCTTTGCTAGGTTGTGTTCGTAATTGAAACAATGCTAAGGGCAAACAATACACCCAATTATTTTTGAGTTTGTGGAATAACTTTGACAATCTGCTTTTAAGGAGGCTGTTTATGTTCTCGACCAATTCCGTTCGCTTGAGGTGGTAAATGGAACATAACTTGTGTTTAATTCCTAACTGGGATGTTACTTCTTTAAAAATGCCATTGAAGAAGTGAGTTCCGTTGTCGGAACATATGACATCACAAATGCCCCGAAGTGGAAACACTTCTCTAACCAAAAATGTTGCCGTGCATTATGCGTCTGGGTGGGCACATGGTCCTGCTTGTACCCAACATGAAAAGGGGCTGACCACCACAGTTAAGTATCATGCTCCATTGCACCTTTCTCCCGTATCTGCATATATGCAGCTCATGGAAAGGTCTGATGAGGCGGTGTAGCATCCCTCATAGCTGAGTGTCATTCCGGAATTGTTTCTTTGAAACATTACACATTCAACTGCCATTTTGGCCAGATGTTCCTGTTATTTTGGGAAAAAACAATCTTCCTGGATGTCTGCGGCTATGTGTTGCTTTGCTGTGTGTGCCAGAAAATGTAACTCTTGGAATGCAAGTTGCAATAATTCTACACTACCTTTCCTGTACATTATTGGCACCAAAGTAGATCAGTGGGTCGCTGTGCGCAACCTCTCTTCTACCACATTTTTTGTTCCTCAAGTGGGGCCCTTTTTTGCAGGTCAATTATTTGAGTTATGGGCAGTTAGTTCTATCCCACTTCCTTTTCCTCTTGGGCATTACCTTTTAGCACATATTCTGCTGCTTGGGGCTTTTGAAAATAAGCTGCCTGTTTTGCAGCAGGCAGCATACGATGCTGCATTTCCTAATGAAATGATGTCACTGTTATTGGTATGGGCTTGGCATTTCACCAAAAGCTGCTACTGATGGTTCTGCTAGTGCTTCTTTTAGCTAATTTAAAAGTTCTGCATGCTGTACTGGGGACCCGTCGGCCCTTCTGAAACTTCTCCTCCTCCACCTGGACAACCCGGCATGTACCATCGTGGTTACGTATGCCGAGTCTGAATAAATCGTTACTGTGCATTCCTTTGCCGCGTGCAATGCTTCAATCAATGCAACAAGTTCTACAGTCTGCACTGAATAGTGCATAGGTAATCTTTTTTACACAAGGATCTCATACTCCCCTTCCTCCAATCTTACCACTGGTGCACCCACATGCTTCTCCCCTGTGTCTAGGCAAATAGATGCTGACCCATCCACAAAGTACACTTCACCTTCCTCTACAGCATTTTCATTTGCTTTGGGAATGTTGGCACCCTCCCCCTCATATGTGGCACAATTGTGGTTTTGTATGTCTTCTACTGGTCATGGTTCCGTGATGAATGTGGCTGGATTTACTGTCTAGCAGTGCACTATGTGGATGTTGGAACTTGACAGTATTATTCCATAAGCAGTTGCCCTTTGTGTGGTAAGTGTGGATTTGGATCGTTCGAGAATTGCAAAGAGAGAGTTTTCAACAAACAGTGTTACCAGGCATCCCATCACTATGATGGTGCTTTTTTCAATTGCAAAGGCGGTGGCAGTGAGAGCTGGTTCAGATGCAAAGTGTCACTAATGGATTGTGCCTTAACAATGCTTATTGTGTTAGGATGGCTGTCATGAGTGTTCCGTTGCAGTGTGAGAACAAGTATAATTCTCAATAGTAATCTGGGGTCGCTAGAACTGGTGCTGTGCAAATATGTTCTTTCAGGGTGTTGAAAGCAGTATGTATCTCTTGTGTCCAAGTGATAGCTGTGTTTTCTTTATGCGCTTCTTTTAGTGCCTGCAATAGGGGACTTGTGTATGCTGCATAATCAAGTATCCATGCTAGTTACATATACCCAGGAATTTGTGCATGTCTTTCACTGTGTGGGGCCTAATTGTTGCATGCACAGCTGCTGCCCTGTCTGGGAGTATTCTTTTGCCATCCTTTGATATCAGTTGTTCCAGATATACTACTTCTGCTTGGCAGTACTGCAACTTCCCTCTGTCTATTTTGTACCCCTTCTGTGACAACAAATTTAGTAATGTGATAGAGTCAGCTCTACACTGCTCCGCAATTTCACCACAAATCAATAGATAATCTACGTATTGTATCACTGTGCTTTTAACATCAATGTTTCCAAGATCTTCATGCAATATCCTGTTAAAACTACTCAGGCTCTCACAGTATCCTTGGGGTAACCTGCGTTTTCAAATCTACAACTGTGAAGCATGTAGCACATTCTGGGATGCTGCACAAAATGGATGCAGAATTTGGAACAAGGGGAAACTCCTTCTGTTTGATGGCATTAAGTGGGAGTAAGTCCTGCATCATCCTCCAAGCACTGCCCTTTGCTTTCATAATTGGATAAATCGCTGTATTACATGGCGAATTTGATGGCACAATGATACCCGGTTGAAGTAGTGCATGTATGGTCTCTTTTATTCCCTTGACAGGGGATATTGTTTTACGTGGGGCAGCACCGCACCAGGCTTCAGTTTGATCTTAACTGCTGTCACCTCTTGCAGGGGCCCTACATAATAGGGGTAAATTATCCATAGTTTTATGGATACCTTTTGAATGTCTACGTTGAAAAATGACAGAGGTGCATTGAGAATGGCCATAAGGGGGTTTGCCACTCATCTGTTTTGGACCATTATGTCACAGTGTCAGTCTAGAAATACAGATACCTCTTCTTTGAGACCGGAAACACATTTTGGTGTCCGTGGGCCAACCGTCTCATGCACGATATGACAAAATATAGGTTTTCGAGTTTGCCAATGAACGACCATTTTGATGTAACAAGAATCGCCATTTTGTTTTCTAACCATTGCTCATTGCTTTCTGTTCCTATTGCTTCGCAGTATATTTTCCACTTACACTGCTCGACTGTGAAACATTGTTGTCTGTATGTGAAAAGGACAAGGCCGCAGGGCCGTGAGGATAACAAGAGTTCGCTGAAACACAAACGTAGGCATCGCCAGGAAGAATGCCCAGCTCCGAATGTAGCCTTGAAGCAGAGCTGCAGGGCATCTAATCATTGCACAGCTGCCAGCCAGTCTTGGTATATGGTAGAATATGTTAGAATAATACAGCTAAAGGCTTGAATTATGCTTTTCTTACGCCCCCCCTTTGCTGAGCCCGCTAGAGCATGTCGGCTCCCAGGACACGAATAGCACCTGATAGATAGCAAGGTCCGGAATGCAACCCCCCTGTATGTAGTTCACTTCCAAGAACAGAAGCACTGTGTTCTATTCAACAACTGAAAGATGCCTTCGCACTCACAAAATGCAAATTGTTACTAGAATAGATGTTTGAAGGTATCATAGTGGTCGGAGATGTCCATCATCACACCAAGTTTAAAGAAACCCAATAAAGGGGGGTGTTAAACATGTCATAGCTGATTGTTTGATATGCATTTTGTATATATATAACTGATGTACGTAATTCACTCCCTTGCGTCCCTCTAGGTCTAGAGATACACGTCGCAGGGCATGAGACCAAGTTGGCCAACTGAGACTTTTGCTTTGCAATAAACCCTAGCTTTGGGAATACAACCTCATGTCTGGCGTATCTATTGTGTGTGGTGACTCGCCTTGTTTCCATAGACGTCAGGGTCCCCTAGGGGCCCCTTTCAACAGGGAATGCATATTTCCATTATTATCAACCCATCAGTATCATTGTCAGTGAACAGCTCCTCATCGGTCAGATCGCGAAGAGCCATATTTAGATCAATGCATAAAACGCGTGCCACTCGCATCCTTGCGTGAACAGTCCTATTACCACAATACGGTTAGCTGACACTTGTACTCCCTGTAAATCTAGGGAGGGGATGGTACATAGTAGTATTTCTGGGGCAGCCACAGGGCAGAAGATAAAATCAGAAGGTACTGTCCATTCTGTTCATGTTATCTCAGGCACCACACCTGCCAAGACCTGTCTCCAATATACAAACATGTCTGCGTTAATGGGCACCCCACCGTTATTTCATTTGCTATTGTGTTCATTAACAGCATCGCCCGGAGTGGGTATATTCCAGGGGTGGAGCACACTATGCCTCTTTCAGTGATACAGTAGGGGTGCCCGCATGGTTTTCCCCCACCCCACCATTATATCCAAATCCTTAGTGTATGTAACCATGACTACTGTCCCAAGAATCTCTGTGTTTCCAAATGTTTTCCTGACAACGGATACCGGCCTTCCATTAGGCACGGTTTTCCCACTCCCATGTCTACCATGAAGATGAACTGTGTTTCCTATCTCCACCCCCACCAGTGGTTCCTCATCTGGACGTAGGGTAGTCAATAGGTCTGGACAAGCAAGTGTTTGCTGAGGGCTGTCCGAGTCTGGATGTGTTTTTGTCCTTGGGAAAGAGAAGACATTTTCCCCAACCATGGCTGTTCCCTTGAATGCTGCTGGTGTGCCATTGGCTGTGGTGGTGAAAGGGTTACTGTGCATGTTCCCCATCTGATTTCAGTGTGTGTTTTGTTGCTGTGTTCCTGTGGTAGTACTCTGTGCTCCTGTGTTTTTGCGAGTGTCAACCTGTTCCCCTTGTCTGTATCCTTCCATAGGAACTGTTGGGGTGGGGGTGGCCGTACTGTTGCTCATTATTCAACCTTTGTGTGTTCTGGTAATATGCCATGGGACGGTTGCAACATTGCCTCACAAAGTGGCCCCACCTTCCGCATAACCGACACAATCCCTGTCCCCCTCCTCGGAGTCCTTGTCCACCGTATCCACCTCTCTGTTCCCGGTACCCAACTCTTGCTCTCCCAGGTCTTGCTTGCCACTGTGGCCCTCCGTACTGTTCCTCTCTGGCCCATTGTTCTTGCCCGTTTGCTGCCCAGGTGGCTGCCATCCTAGCCTGTATTGCTATTTTCCTCCCCTCCACGTCTCCCTGCCTGTCTGCAGGGATGGCTGCTGCTACTGCTGCGACCTTCACCAACTTATTTTATACAAGCTTTGCTTCGTCTGCCAAACTGTTCTGTGCAATTTCTTTCTCCCTCTCTTTGATCCTCCTACAATGGTGCACTATAATGCTTTGTATTTCTGGCCAACCCTTGGCTTCAATCCCAGCAAAATTATGTAATGCCTTCTGTATCTCCTTCGAGAGGCCTCTCTTGATTATGAAGTGAAAGAGGGTGTTTGACTGGACCCAGGCCATGCCCGTCTCCACCCTCTACATATCCTGCACCCGGAGAATGAACTGCACAGCATCTTCATTATTCCCCATTGTGCATTGCATCACCGTGTGTAAATCGGGGGTGTCACGGAAGTTTCTCTGCAGTGCATCCCACACCTGTGCCCTCACGTTGTTAAATGATGCCCCATCGTGCCCATCACAGTCCATTGTTACTCCCGGGAAACCCGCTTTCACCCACACCCGGTCTGCTTGATCACCCACTGCAGATACTAGCAGGATTTGACATCCCCTATGGCCAAGAGAACCCCTGCGATGTGTTTCTCGAAGGCATATATTAATTTTCCTGCCTCTCCCGAAAGTGGGTGGTAGTGATTTCAATAAATTTGTCTTGTCCATCAATGCCCAGGGCGCATAATGCGGCATTCCTGCCCCCTTGTGGATGAGTGGCATCTGCAGATTTGTCTTTTCCTTGCCTTTAACTACCTTTGTTCCTTTCCTTTTTGCCAACACCATTCTTCCCATCCTGTTACTCAATCTTCCCTGCCACCTCTTCTCTTCCCCTCCCACTTGTGGTGTCATATACTGTACTTGTAGGCCTCCTTCTGTTGCTCTTTCCTTGTACACATCGATATCACTCCAACATTCCTCTTCCCTTTCTGATTTCACACTACCTTGTCCTACACTTACCTGATCACCTTCCTGCCCTACTCGCACTATCTTTACTGGGGTACTATCAATGCAGAAGAGAAAGTCCCCGGACTTCCATTCATCCTCAGCAATAATGGAAGGTGTTTTTGGCAGTGGTGGTGGTGGTGTCTGTCTGCCCCCCATCAATGGCAGCCTGTCGACGCACCGGGACGCTAGTCCGGCCAATTCTGTTTGGGTATTGATAATATGGTCTTCTATTTTTCGGGTGATTTGATCTATATCTGCTGGGGATGTGCTTGTTGGGCCATATGGGCTTTTAGGGTCATACAGGGGAGGGGGTGGTGTTGCTGGTGTAATTGGTGCACTAGGCTGGGGCAAATATAATGGGTCACAATATCCTTCAGCAGGCCTAGCCAATAATGGGTACAACTTTTTTGTCTCCTCTCCATCCTTCACTCCCCCTTCTCCCTCCTGCATTGTGGCCGCTACATACAGCATCTCCTTTTCTTGGTTACTTATGGGAGGCATTTATTCAAACATCCTCCAGAGATCCAGTACCTTCCTTCTGTTTTGAAGCTGTTTTCCTTTATAATTGGACATTGAGTATGTTGCTAGTCGGTCCAACACCCTCTTACAAACAACCCTCCTTCTGGCCATATCTGAGATGATCCTTCCCCCTTAATCTCAGTTAGCCATTGATCATGATGCTTTTTTATTTTCTCACTGTATAAGGGGACATGTTGACAAATATGCAGAAAAGGTATGTCCGCACCCATGATTTCTTTCCACTGTCTGGTTGCGTGTGTGCGTGTATGTGTCAGTTATCACTGTCAGTACTTCAATAACTTTCAATATTCTAGCATGAATATTTTCAAAGTTGTATTTCAAAACATTTCATTTCCCCCTTATTTTGCCTTGACCAGGTTATAGATGAAACAAAAACCATAGAAACATGAACCACTGAACAAACAGATCAGACACACTGACACACCGTTACTAGAGAACATGGAACATATATTTTTAGTCTAGCTTTTTTAGGCCTCACTCCCTTTTTGACAATACTAAGCTCTCCCCTTCATTCACTCCTCACAGTCACTCCACCCTGGTCTCTTCTGGGCCGACCTCTGAAGAGTATTTATCAATACTAAAGAAAAAAAAACAACAAATTACTAGTGTTCTCTGAGACCTACTCAATATACAGGACTCCTACTTATTCCTTTCTCTTCATTCATTAATCTGCACTGGTTGAGACAGTGCTATGCGGCACTGCCTTCCACCCCCTTTCAGAGCTAGGTTCCCGTATCTCCTCTTATTTAATCACCTTATAAAAAACCTAATGGCTAAATAAAGAAGAAAAGCAATTTCGTCAACAGTCGGGCACTCTTACTCACACCCAAACCTACCCACAGGCCGTTCCCCTGCTGTTTTAATCGGACCCTTTTCCCGTTACTCTTCCCTCCTATAGTTCTCCTGCAATCAATACTCATGTTTTCGTGGTGATTCGACAGCCTCCGTTTATGGTCTATCCACAATCCCCAACCAAGCCATCGCCTGCTCCGGCAAGCAGTTGGGTATTTGCAAAGCTGTTACCTGCAGAAGCTGCTCAGGAGCGTACGTGTTTTAAATACCAGTCGGTGGTAGGTGGGTTGGTCTTGATGGGGTTCCCAGAATCTCACTGCAAGGCACAGGGGTCTTCTTAGAGCAATCAATTTGTCTTTGTCACCAAGTGAAGGTGGTCATTCCCCAAAATACAACTCCCAAATCAGAATAAACATACATCGCTCTAGGGAATGAGACCAGGAGAAAGATTGCAAGTTAAGTAAAGTTTATAAGGTAAATGATGCACGCAGAGGACTCTGCTGCTCTGTGAGTGCTCTGCCAATAACACAGAAACAACATAACACAGAAACAACATATCTTTATACAAAATCTCATCATCAGTGACAAACAGTATAGGGGATGCATAGTGCGAGCCCATTGGTGTACTACAGTGTTGCAGTATGTGTCATACTGGGTGGTGCAGCTTGACTGGTTAGTGCAGAGCTGTTGCTTCTCGCGGCACATGGGTCAGCTGGGCTCATCTGGGTGGGGTGGAGGTCAGGCTGAATCCACAAGGTGTGATTGTTCTGACTAATCTAAACTACACAGTAATATTTGACATGCTAGGAATAATGTAATACATACAATTTATACCAGAATGCAGGGTCACCTATACATTGTGAACTAACCTATAAAGATTCTTAACCTGGGCCTTTGTGGGGCAGTGGTCCTTTTTGCCATGTGGTGTATCTGAGGGTTTCGATCTGAGATTTATTTGCCCTGGTGCCTCATGGTTCAAACCAATATATTGATAGGTGTTTGTCCAAGAGGAATGTATGATTACCCAGGATTAGTTATATTGGGGCCAATCAAGGGTGGTCCGTGGGGAAGGGTCTCACCAACTGCTACCTGAAAGGAGAATAGAGGGGCAAAAGGTTGTGCAGGCAATCATTTCTAAAGGTGTCGGCGAAGGAGCAGGGGCAGGTTTGTGGAGACGGATGAATACGCAAGTCAAAATTTGCCCCTGTCACGCAGGGCAGTGAGCTCAGAGGAAGAGAAATAATACAGTTTTCGGTTTGCAACAATTCGCGCCTGGGCTTCCGTGATAACTGGGCTGGTGTGGTGCAGACAAAGGAGAAGGTGGTGGGGGCTGTTGGAGTTGGCTGTGCGCAGTGCTGGCTGAGGGGAGTGAAAGCCTTTTAGAGATCATTGTGCGGCCTAGTACAAGCCACCAGATGATTCTCGCAACTCGGAGCGCGAGCGTGCCGTTTTTCTGCAATTCGAGGCGGATTATTGATTAATATATCCGCGCCGCTCCTGATTGCCCAGGGGACCACATCCACGTAGGTCTTGCCCCATTACTGCACTTGGAGTGCATCTAGCCACCATTGGGAGACACGAGGTCTGCCCCACTTCAAGATGGCCGACCGTCACTGCCACAACACTCCACTCGGCCCCACAGCCCTACAAGCATCGTGATTGGCTCCTCTCCCCTACTTGGGAGCCAACCACAAGCCGGCAGGCTTGGAGCCGGCCCACCACGAAGGCACCCACAAAGGCACTGTGCCTGTCTTCAGCCTGTTCGTGTGCTGAGCCTGGAGGAGCAGGAGCTCCCTCCTTCTACTGCTGGAGCAGTAGGCAGCCCTGCACTGATGCCCTGGAGCCCTGCCTAACTCCAGGTATGCTACAAGCCACCAGATGATTCTCGCAACTCGGAGCGCGAGCGTGCCGTTTTTCTGCAATTCGAGGCGGATTATTGATTAATATATCCGCGCCGCTCCTGATTGCCCAGGGGACCACATCCACGTAGGTCTTGCCCCATTACTGCACTTGGAGTGCATCTAGCCACCATTGGGAGACACGAGGTCTGCCCCACTTCAAGATGGCCGACCGTCACTGCCACAACACTCCACTCGGCCCCACAGCCCTACAAGCATCGTGATTGGCTCCTCTCCCCTACTTGGGAGCCAACCACAAGCCGGCAGGCTTGGAGCCGGCCCACCACGAAGGCACCCACAAAGGCACTGTGCCTGTCTTCAGCCTGTTCGTGTGCTGAGCCTGGAGGAGCAGGAGCTCCCTCCTTCTACTGCTGGAGCAGTAGGCAGCCCTGCACTGATGCCCTGGAGCCCTGCCTAACTCCAGGTATGCTACAAGCCACCAGATGATTCTCGCAACTCGGAGCGCGAGCGTGCCGTTTTTCTGCAATTCGAGGCGGATTATTGATTAATATATCTGCGCCGCTCCTGATTGCCCAGGGGACCACATCCACGTAGGTCTTGCCCCATTACTGCACTTGGAGTGCATCTAGCCACCATTGGGAGACACGAGGTCTGCCCCACTTCAAGATGGCCGACCGTCACTGCCACAACACTCCACTCGGCCCCACAGCCCTACAAGCATCGTGATTGGCTCCTCTCCCCTACTTGGGAGCCAACCACAAGCCGGCAGGCTTGGAGCCGGCCCACCACGAAGGCACCCACAAAGGCACTGTGCCTGTCTTCAGCCTGTTCGTGTGCTGAGCCTGGAGGAGCAGGAGCTCCCTCCTTCTACTGCTGGAGCAGTAGGCAGCCCTGCACTGATGCCCTGGAGCCCTGCCTAACTCCAGGTATGCTACAAGCCACCAGATGATTCTCGCAACTCGGAGCGCGAGCGTGCCGTTTTTCTGCAATTCGAGGCGGATTATTGATTAATATATCCGCGCCGCTCCTGATTGCCCAGGGGACCACATCCACGTAGGTCTTGCCCCATTACTGCACTTGGAGTGCATCTAGCCACCATTGGGAGACACGAGGTCTGCCCCACTTCAAGATGGCCGACCGTCACTGCCACAACACTCCACTCGGCCCCACAGCCCTACAAGCATCGTGATTGGCTCCTCTCCCCTACTTGGGAGCCAACCACAAGCCGGCAGGCTTGGAGCCGGCCCACCACGAAGGCACTGTGCCTGTCTTCAGCCTGTCTACACCGTCGAGCCTAGAGCCAGGACCCCTTGCCGTCCACCTACAGGGTAAGCATACTGCCCCCCTCCTCCACAATCCACTCCCAACCTTCGAGCTAGAGCCCTGATCTAGCACCTCCCAACATTGCTACGTCCAAGGTCCCACATGCACCGTTGTGCTCTTGAACTGCAACAAAAAAAAAAAAAAAATATTCCAATGCACAATCCATAGCCAACCAACCATGCTCTTGCCCTGCTTTGCAATATGCTGTCATCTGATAATAGCACCGACACCACGGTCACCTAGCGACCATTGTATTACTGTGAAGTGCCTTATGGTCACCCAGAGACCACTGTGATATTGTGTAGTGCCTTATGGTCACCCAGAGACCACTGTGATACTGTGTAGTGCCTTATGGTCACCCAGAGACCACTGTGATACTGTGTAGTGCCTTATGGTCACCCAGAGACCACTGTGATACTGTGTAGTGCCCTATGGTCGCCCAGAGACCACTGTAGTGCCTTATGGTCACCCAGAGACCACTGTGATACTGTATAGTGCCTTATGGTCACCCAGAGACCACTGTGACATTGTGTAGTGCCCTATGGTCGCCCAGAGACCATTGTATTACTGTGTAGTGCCTTATGGTCACCCAGAGACTACTGTGATATTGCGTAGTGCCCTATGGTCGCCCAGAGACCACTGTGATATTGTGTAGTGCCTTATGGTCGCCTAGAGACCATTGTATTACTGTGTAGTGCCTTATGGTCACCCAGAGACTACTGTGATATTGTGTAGTGCCTTATGGTCGCCCAGAGACTACTGTGATATTGTGTAGTGCCTTATGGTCGCCCAGAGACCATTGTATTGTAAACCACTTACCCACCAAACTAAGTACTAGTTACGCACAATGTCCAGCCTACTAAGCTTCTACTGCATCATGGCTATTGCTACACTTCCTGCTACTAGCAAGCTGGGCAGCTACACAGAGACCCTACTATATTCACATGCACCTCTATCACATATATCACCAGATATTATTACTAACACTCATGCATACACTGACTCTAAACACCAAGCTCTGTCAGAACCTCTAGCTTACACTTCCAAGCCTAGCTCCACCCACGATAGAAATAGCAAACTACGCGCTAGACTTAACAAACTCCATGAGACACCCAGACGACTCCTCCTTCCCACAAAATCTGTAATGAAACATCAAATTGGCAATACAGGCTACGCTTCCAACCACACCCGAGCTTCAACGCTCACCCAAATATCTATGCCCAAGACAAAATCCAGCGCTAAAAACACTCCTAATCCTACACATACCAAAGAGGAAACTAAGGATCATTCCTATAAAGGAGCACTTCTCAATGCCAGGTCACTAGTTGCACATGCCCTTGAGATAGCTGATCTAATCACTGAGAATAACCTGGACTTCATTGCTATAACTGAAACTTGGCTACACCAGGCAGCAGGCCCTTCACTCATGTTAGCCATACCTGACGGCTACACTATATGTAGACAAGACCGAGAGGGCACCCGCGGAGGCGGAATTGCCATTATCTCTAAATCAAGCCTCTCACTAAGACTAGCCCCTGCACTAACGCTACAATCCTGTGAAGCCCTCACTGCTAAACTCCTTATAAATAATAATCAATCCCTAACCATTCACCTAATCTATAGACCTCCAGGCCCGCTTGGGACCTTCGAAGAGGATCTACACAAGTTACTAACCCTCAATGCTAAAACCACCTCTCAATTGCTGGTATTAGGGGATTTTAACTTAGGATTTAATGACAAAACAGATGTGCATGCCGCGACCATCGCCCAAGCTATTAACTCCCTCGGCTTCTCCCAAAAAGTTAACAACCCTACCCATACGAAAGGTAGAATATTAGACTGGGTCGCTGACTCTAACTGTACTACAGTCATCTCCTCTATCTCGGCTTTATCATGGTCTGACCACTCATTAGTGTCCTTTGACCTCCTAACCTCCCAACCATCCTCTACAGTCGTCCCCATGGCACTCTCATGCCCCACAAGAAACAAAAAGAATATGACAATAGATAATGTCATACCCGCTATTCTTCCAACCTTAAACGCCTTGCCTGACAATTTAGACCCCGGCACTTTAGTTCACGAGTATAACAAAATTATGACTGATACTTTGGACAAAATTGCCCCACTTAAATTGCGCACAAGTAAACCTAAAGCCCATCTAAATAAATGGTTCACGCCAGAACTCAAGGCTTTACGCCTCATCAAGAGAAAATATGAATCCAACTGGAAAATATGTGCAACTGCTGAGAACAAGGCTAACCTAATATCTATCTCCCGTCAATACAAAAACGCAGTCTGTCTGGCTAAGAAAAACTCATACAACGATCGTATCGCTAACTCCAAATCAAGTATGAAGGAACTCTTCTCCATCCTAAAGGAACTTGAGTCACCTATTGCCATACCAGAGACTTGCACTAAAGATCAGACCTGGTGTTCTGACATCCAATATGCTCTAACCAATAAAATTACTACCCTCCAAAACAAAATTCAACTGAAAAAAGACCCGCTTAAACTCCCTACACTGTCACCACCTAAGGCGATCCACATGCCTCAACATACCAAATTTTCCTTCACTAAAACTTCCACACTTGAGATTGAAAAAATCATCCTCACCCTCAAACCATCCAACTGCAAAGGTGACATCTGCCCAGCACAGCTAATAAAAGACGATGCCAGAGACCTATCACCATTTATCTCCAAACTTGTCAATGCATCCTTCTCCACAGGCATCATCCCAGCTAACCTAAAACAATCCTGGGTGCTCCCGTTGCTTAAAAAGCAAACTTTAGATCCTCTCATCCCCACCAATTACCGCCCAATCACCACAGTTCCGTTTCTGCTAAAGATCCTGGACAAAGTGGCCTATATACAGATTCAAAACTACCTTGAACAGCACAAACTACTAGGATCTAGACAATCTGGCTTCCGCCCACTACACGGAACGGAAACAGCCCTGATTGACTTAAAGGCCCAAATAGACGAACTGAGAGATCAGGGTAAGACAGCCCTCCTCCTCCTACTAGATCTCTCAGCTGCGTTTGATCTTGTGGACCACAAAGTCCTCTGCAAACACCTGGACGTTGCCGCTCACTTCTCCACCCAAGCTATCAGTTGGATAGAATCCTTTCTGAGTGAGAGAACTATGAGAGTCTTTTCCCCTTCGGCAGCAGCTGACCCTATACCCATTACTTGTGGAGTCCCTCAGGGATCCTGCGTCTCTCCGACCCTTTACAATATATTCACCAAACCTCTGTTCGATGATCTGGACAATCTCGGTATCACCTACACTAACTATGCAGATGATACACAGATTCTCTTCCCACTTTCTGGGGATCACAGCGAGGATGAGGAGTTGGTGAATAGAGTGTATCTCATCATTCAGGCATGGATGGCCACTCACGGTCTTTGCCTGAATGATGATAAGACAGAGTTGATCATTCTGGGCACACAAGCCAATATTAACAAATTGGGCCCGGATTACTCAGCCTTCAGCATAGACGGAAATGCCATTAAAGTCTCGAGGGAAGTAAAAACACTTGGTTTTTATCTCGACTCTACCCTGTCCTTCACTAAACAGGTAAACTCCCTAGCCGCCACCACTGCTTACACCTGTAAATTGATCAGAGCAGGCAAGCCCTTCCTGTCCAATACCAGCTGCCTAATCCTGGCTAGAGCCTTAATTCTTTCCCGACTCGACTACTGTAATGCCCTATACAGTAGCGCCAATAAAGCTACTACCCTAAGACTTCAAACTCTACAAAATAATGCTCTCAGAGCTGCATTAGGAATAAAAAAGAGGGAGCATATCTCCTCGACTAGGCGGCAACATAAATGGCTCTCTACTGAGAATAAAATCCAGCTAAAAATGATCTCATTAACCCATAAGGCCTTAAATAATGCTGCTCCCAGCTACTTGATGGACAAAATAAAAAGAAAAACTTCTAATAGACCCATGAGACTCGCCAACTCCAATTGTTTGGCAGTACCTAGATTCAGACTTGCCAAAATTGGTGGCGTCTGCTTCCCTGTGAAAGCTGCTAACCTGTGGAACGCCCTGCCACCTAACCTAAGAGCTGACCAACCCTTCCCCCATTTCAGAAGGAACCTTATCAAACACATTATCGCCAACAACGACTTAACACCCGAACACTCACAAGTGTAGTCCTACCTAATGCACCCTGACGTGACATCAACCATTATGTTTATTACTGCTAATCCTGTATATTGTTAACTGTACATTCATGTAAATACGGCAACTCTTTATCTGTACATTCTTGTAATTTGTGTAATATGGTGTAATATTGTAAATTCATTTATATAACATTGTAACATTGTAAGCTTCGCATATACTTGTTGCTGCGCCCGGTAACCTAAGGGTCTGGTGCGCAATATAAATAAAATAAACAAACAAACAAACAAACAAACAAACAAACAATGGAGTCTGAAGTGGCACAAAATGGAGTCTTAGCGTATCGTCCCATGGCTTCTTCCCACTGTCATCAGTGAAAGACAAGGAAGACGTCTCCCCATGATGAGATAAGCAAATAAATGTATTATATGGAATATAGAGGGGTGACATACAGACCCTTCCTCCCTTACAATGTCCAAGAAGGCATTCCCTGGCCTGGACGAAAACCAGTTTCTCATCCCTAGAAGCTTGACTTTGTCTACATGTGCTTGTAGCTGTTTGATGACCACGTTTTTGAGGAATTGTAAAAGAACTGAGGCATTGGCAATAGGCCTGTAGTTGGTTGATTGATCAGGGTCTACGGTGAGGACCGTGATTCATGACAGTTTTAAATTGTCAGGGATGAGCCCAGGCCGGAAATGTGGAATTTACTATATCCTTGATGATTGCGGCCAAAGTGTGGATGTTTTCAATAACCAGGGATGAAGGCCAGAGGGTACTTGGGGCAAGAGGTGGGGTTCATTCCATAGACAATGTCAGTAACTTCCTGGACTGTGATTTCTTGTAGCTCAAATGTGTGGGTGTCTGGCTTAGGGTGAGCTTTGCTTGTTGATAGGTGGGGTAGGTGTGTGGTCATCTCTGATCGTTGGTATGTCTAAGTTTTTTGACTGTTGTAGAAAAAGTTTATTCTCTAGCTCTCAAAGGGATTGTAAAGATTTCTCTTAGGGAGTTGGTTGCTGCTAGTATTTTAAATGTGAAAGCTTCTTTTTTAGCTTTTTAAATTGCAAGTCTGTATTTTTTTCATTCAGTATCAAGTTCCTTTTGAGGGGTGTTATTCTGCAAATTGATCCACTTCCCCATACGCTTGTGAACCTTGATTTGGTGTGATTTCACATCCGTTATAAACCATGCATGTCTAGCAGATGGATGGCAGTTTCTTTTTCAATTGAAATGGTACTAGGAGGCTGATTGCATTAGTGAGGGAAATGTGGTATAATTATGTGAGTATAGTTTGGTTGTTCTTTACCAAGGTGTTGTAGTTATGTTTGTACAGCAGGAACCAGGATCTCTGGTGCTAGGCATCTTTTGTTCCTAATTTAGATGGTTTTAGGGCTGAATTGCATGACTTGTTTTTTTTGTGTGGGAGTGTGAACGAAAGTATGTTGTTGTCTGTCCAGTCAACGGGAGTTTTGAGTCAGTCGGTGGGGGTGAGGTTTGCATGAATGAACTAATCCAATGTGCTGCCCTTGTCATGGGTGGGACCAGTGTGGAGGGGGTTCAGATTTAAGCCCAGGAGATTAGTGAAGAAGAGGTGACTACAGGGTGTAAGGTATTGTTGGCTTGTAGGTTTAGGTCACCCCAGACAATATGTTTGTCTGTGTGGGGAATGAGTTCTGAAAGTAACTCTGATATTTGTGTTAAGAACAAGGGTGTGTTAGATTCAAGGGGGCGGTAAAAAGTTGCTAATAAGATGGAAGAGTTAAGCATCAGGATGTATTTTACTTATTTTACTTACCAGGGGCCTCATCACGTGTTGGGTGGTATCGCCGGTGGTATTACCGCCAGCGCTGATAGCTCTACTGCCAAACCCCCCCGGCGTAATTAGCGCCAGATCATGGGTTTGGCAGAACAGTTAGTGCCCATTCCCCATTGGGCCCATTTGGGAATTCCTCATTCCCCACTGGGCCCAATGGGGAATTTTCACGCTCTGAATATCGGCAAATTTCAGAGCTGGGGGGAAATCAGCCAAGGCCATGATTTGGCGAACCCTTAAATGCAGTGTTAATAGCGTTACCGCCACATTTAAGGGTTACCGCCAAACTCGTGATGAGGCCCTAGGCATTGAAAGGAGTGAAATAATTAGTTTTTTCTCCAGATGTGGGATTTTACTTGTTATTTGGCCAGTAGAGCCAGGCCGTCACCTCTGCCTGTGGGGCAGTCGTGTCTAATGAGAGAAAACTCTAGAGGTGTTAGTAAAAGAGTATTTGGGCCAGATAATTCCTCCAACCCAGTTTCTGATGAGGTGCAAATATCATGTTGTTCTCATTAATGTGCAGGGCAATGTCGTAGGCATGTGCGTTAGCCGAATGTGCATTCATAACAGTGAGGTGGAGGTATTGGGGGAATAATAGGATTTGTGCATGGTGTCTTATCTGGGGCGTGTAGACTAGTAGGCTAGGATGGAATTGACGTGCTACCTGTAATAGAAATCAGTGAGCAGGCCAGGCTGGTGTTAGCAATAGAAGATTGGGCATAGATGTATGGTTTAAGCAGGGTCATTTTTATTTTCCTATTCAAAAAAGAAGACAGGTGAAAACAGAAGAGAGGCGTGGCGGAGAAAAGAAGGTTAAGAGGGGAGTGCCTCTAGATTGAAATGTGCAACGTCTCTGACCTCCTGCTCTGAATAGGCTTCACGTAGGCCTTTGTGTAGGTGCTTCATGCTTACAAAGGCCTTTTGTGCCTACAGGTCATGTGTAGATGATGCTCAAGTGGTGTGCCAAGCCGGGCTTTTGGGAGTTGTAGTCCCACCATGGGTCGATATGACACAGCTAAACAGGAGAGGCAGTTCTCTGTTAGATGCTTGTCAGCCTTACCTACACAAGTTAAATACCAACCAGAGCTCAAGTCGAGGGTACACGCGGGTGGACGCAGTCCACCCACTTTATTCAGAGGGTGGACTCAGCACCCCCCCCAGCTAAACTGAGAAACTTTGAATGTCCTCCTTGAATGTATGAATTAAAGTCGACCTCGGGGAGCAAAGCACAGTCGTCAGGTTTGTAGGCCGGACACTTCACCACTGCACTATATAACCTGAAGCTAAATAACAAACAACTAAAGGTGAAATGTCTCATTTCGGTACTGCAAGTCCCAGGGAAAAACATGTATATTGGTTCTTGGAGTAAATGCACACCTTTTAACGTTTTCAAAAACACTATTGGAAGAAAATATCCTCTCTTGGTTGTGTTTATGTGTTGATTTTATGAAAGGCAAATGCACAATTTGCTTGGTTATGCAATTTAATTAAATGTGCAGATTTCACCTTGATATGCTAATTTCTGGTGATGTCACATCCCATTGCATTTGTTGATGAGTCCCCCCACTTGAATTTTTAGGACTTGACCCCTGATGCCAACAATATCAGTCAATGCAATTTGTGTGTATTGACACTATAATCTGTGAATTGAATGCACTACGTTGTCAAGTTTCAGCACTGAGCTGGTGATTTATGAGCATGTACAAACAGTGTGTGAAAAACGCAGAGATTATGTTTCCTGTTTAATTTTCAACGCGCTGGCTGTAGTTGTATTTCAATGTCAGAAAGCATGTTAAATATCCCACTATAGAGTATTTTGATTGCTGCACACAGCATTCAGGTACGATAAGTCATGCAGTTTACAAAGTGAAAACAAAATGATACAGATCCACACGTAATATGTTTACCTTGCATTTATATTGTCACCCTGGGAAAAGTGGGCTACGTGGTGCCCTCAATGCAGGGGCACCCACTCTCTGGTGTCTATATTTCTCTTTACACACTCTTTTTGCGTCCAGTATAATTAGCACAATTATGTTATCAAATAGAAAGCATCCATGCTGCCATCTTTGCATATTAGACTAGGTGAGTTGAAAAAAAAATAACCACACATGGCTGTTTGATGTTGAGCATTCATTGTAGATTATCGTTGAATTGGCGTTTGAATGCAGTGGCTACCACTAGCAATAGAGATTTAGAATGTTCATGATGACAGGAAATATAGTTATCTTGCCTTCAATGCGGAGTGGCTCATGAAGCTAAGCAATGCTTTTTTGGACACATTTTTAGGTCTGAGTGAGGGATGCTTTTACTAAAAGCCAGAGGCAGTGCATCTGATGAACTCTAGAGTGTGAAAACACAGTATTACAATGACGAGTCCATTGATTTTTTAGTTCAATTTAAGATGCAAAGTTAAACAAATTAATATTTCTCTGTAGGCGAACATACTTTCCCCCATATTTTGGGACAGACATGTTTCAAGGTGCCACAAAGCAAAGTGGGGTGGGAGAGCAAGGGGAGTAAGTAACAATGACAAAAAACAGTAAATATACTATTATGGTCCTACTAGGCCGTGTGGCATTCAGACGTGCAAGTGCAGTGAAGAGAAGTTCAGGAGATAATGGGGGTGGGGGGTGGTGGGCAGGGAATGGGCAACTGCTGGTTGGGGCCCGGGACAGAAGTGCCTGGGTGGCAGTGGGGTAGATGCTATGGTGGAGAAAACCCAAGGGTGGGATGCACAGCCACCAGGCAGGGAACCCGCAAAGGCAGTGCTGAGGGTGGTCTACAAAGCCAGTGCTGAGGGGGAGGGTAAGGTGCTGGTATCGACTGGGTAGAGGGCCTGGTAACCTGTGGAATACATGGAAGGCAAGGCTGTCAATCTCTGCGGCAGTGGGGGGATTAGCCAGGATGGCGAAGAGAGAAAAATAGTTGGAGAAGAGCAAAGTTTTAAGGAGTTTCCGGAACTTAAGGAGATCTGGCTGAAGTCTGAAAGGGGCAGGGAGGCTGTTCCAAAGAAAGGCACCAGTCGAAGAGAGAGACCTGCCCCCCTCTCTCTGCTTGCAAAAGCATTTGACCAGGAGAGAGTTGGAATTAGAGGAGCGGAGGGCTCTAGCAGAAGAGTATTTAGGGAGAGAAATTTGTAGATAACCTGGCCACAGCCTCCAGAAGGCATCGTGGATGATGCAGAGGGTCTTGAATTTGATCATCGCCGCAACCGAGAGCCAGTGGGGAGATTTTAGGGCTGGAGAGATGCAGTCTGTGGGCTTGATGCCAAGAATAAGCCTTGTAGCCCTATTCTGGACTAGCTGAAGGGGACGTAGAGAGGAAAGGGAGAGGTTGAGGAAGACAATGTTGCAGTAGTCCAGCCTAGAGAGGACCAGAACACTGGAGACGTTGAGTTTCTGCGGTGAGGAAAGGGAGAATACCTCTAAGGAAGTGAGCTTTCGTGGCAAGGTCCAAGATGTGAGCGGGGAAGGAGAGAGAGGAGTCGATGATGACCCCAAGGCTTTTTGTCTCACAAGATGGTGAGGGTAGAGGGCCCAAAGAGGGGTAGGAGGGAAACATGGTGTAGGTGTCCCGATAAGAAGTCTATCCGTCTAGCTCATTAGCAGCATGCCATGCTTGGATAGCAGTCAGGCAATCAGGGATGAGAGAGGAGGAAGAGGAGGTAGTAGAGGGAAGATGGAAGGAGAGCTGTCTGTCATCAGCATAACACTGGAAATGAGGTGAGAAGGAGGAGATTAGGCAAGTTAGAGGCGGGAGATAGGTGCTGAAGAGCCAATGCAATAAGATAGGGCCCTGAGAGATGCCGCAGGTAGAGAGTGAAGTGGTCGAGGAGAAATGGCCCATTTGCAGCTGGGAAGGGCGGTTAGTGAGGAAAGAGGTCAGCCAGTCCAGTGGCGGTCTGTGATGCTGAGGGTATCATAGAGCCGTATTAATAGGATAGAGTGGTTGAAAGTGTCAAAGGGAGAGGAGAGATCAAGGAGAATAAGAACAGCAGGAGAGTTAGAGTCAGAGGAGTAAGTCAATGTGATAGCGATATATATTTCCATATGACCCAGGGTGAATTCAATTTGTTCCATAGTAACATGTCTAATGTTACACTAAGTGGGCATAAAGGAATCCATGAAACCAATACTAAACCCTGATGACCTCAGCAACTACCGGACATCACCAATCTTCCCTTCTTAGGTAATATCCTTGAGAAAGTAGCCACACACCTAAACACATTGAAGCAAACAACCTCCTTGTGGCCTACCAATCTGACATCAGACCCAGATCCAGCACTGAAATGGCTAAAATCTTTTTTAAAAAAAGGTTTTATTATGAGTGTGTTATAGTTGAATCTAATCAATTTTTTACACATACACATAAATATAAGAGAACAAGTACATACAGAAAAACGTATTACACAACACAATGTACATAGATACAACTATTTTAGGAAAAAAAACAATAAAAATCCAGAGTTAATAATTCATATTCCATGATTCCCAACTCCGACAAGGTCCTGGTCAAAGTTTTGTCTATGTGTTCCCAGACTCGAACAACTGATAGGGCTGGAGACACTCTTTCACCAGCCAAACAGTTCTACCAACTTTTCTTATGTTTAATTTCCCTCAGATCATTCACCAAAGACCTGTAGTTTTTAACATACACTACTCGCAATGCTGGACAATCCGTTAGGAAGTGTCTTAGTGTCTCTAATATGCTTTTCCTTTTGCAGAAGTGACTGGATCTCTCGTCCAGCTGTGTTCTTCTTCAAGTCGCAGTTACCGCTAACACTTTCAATTGGTTAAAGCACATTATCATATAGACATGCCTACCATTTGGAATTGGAAATTGGGATATGTATTTTTGTGGCTATAGCATCTTCGTGGGGAGTCGAATGTATATTTCAAAAGTTTTCAGTTTTGCTAAATGTTCATGGCTTTTAGCCCAGTCATAAATGTTCACTTGTTTCTTTAGTACCATTAGCAAAACTGTTGGTCCATATTCCCAGTGTGGCGGCCTCCATACTATTTCTTCGAAAAAACATTTCATTCATTAATTTGAAACGTTCGAAAAGGTGGGTTAATGTCCCCCAACATTGCTTGTTTTAGGATATTCAGTATCAAGTTTTCCCCTTATGTTATTATTTTAATGCAAACATTCCCTATTTTCAAGTTGACTCTCAAAAACAGTAATGAGGGACCCAAATCTGTTCTTATTGCTACAAGAGTTGTAGCACTTGTACCAGCAATTACTCCAGGTATCCTTCTCCAAATAATACCCTCTATTTATGTGAGCCATAAGTAATGTTTCACATTACTTACTTCCATGCCATAGACAACACTGGGCTCCAGTTTCAGCTGGTGTGTCTGTTTTACACCCAGCAGGCTTAGGCCAGATAGTTTGTGTGGTAATTATTTTTTCATTAACATCATAGTAGCCATGGCCATTTTTCTTACCTGCATCACCAAATCAATCCCACTATGGTTTTCCAATTATTGGGACACCCAGATAAGTGTTTACATTGACCTTTTCAATCTCCCCAAACTCGTTTATATACTCTCAACCTTATTTGTGTTATTCCTAATGACATGTACTTAGTTTTGTACATATTTATGTACATGTTGTTTTCCCTTGCTTCAAAACTACGCTTTAGGCCCACCGACATGTGATCAAATATGGCCACATTGTTGGCGTAGTCCAAACACGGCTGGCAGGTAGTAATTTCCGATCTGAGGAGGATAATATTTCTCGCTCTCCATAGCCACCCCAAAGTCTGCAAGGTAGAGATTGAAGAGCATGGGGGCATACTTGCACCCCTGCTTTACTCCCCTTTCAATTGCGATTGGTCTGGAAAAAAGCGCCCATGATATTCAACCTCACTTTTGATTTGGCATAGAGTGCAGGTGGACCAGTATGTGGACGAGCTTTTTTGGGTTTCCTAGCTTACTTAATTTAGCCCAGAGCTTTTCCCAATATACCAGGTTGAACACTGAAGCAACATCTATAAATTTCATATACAGCCGTGAGTTGTCAATGATTCTTGCATATTCAATCATTAGATTCAGATTTAAGATGTTTAATTGCATGGAAAGACCTGGTCTAAAACCTGTTTGGAGTGGACTCAGTATAGCAAACTGGTTCACCCAGCAATGTATCTCATTCATGAGCAATACCAAGAATACTTTATGTTATGTTCTATGTTTATGCTGTTTTAAATGGATCACTCTGGAGTCCGTAGGTGAGTATAGAGTCTTTATTTAGACCTGCTCAGGTCGTAATAATAAGGTCAAATAGGTTACAGGGGGTGAATATAAATGTCTCCAGGAAGACATCCACCGGTCCACCCTTCAGGAGCAATCTGCTCAACTGACAAGCTTAGAATGCAGCTGCTGCCTCACACATAAGCATTCTTAAGCAACATTCCACTTCACTTGTGAACACATGTACACTTCCATTATGTATGGACACCAGTGTCCATACATAATAAGTGCATAACCTAACATATCTCTCTCCTTACTAACAAAAGGCAGACCAATGAATTGAACACACCTATCCAACCCAATCAACCACAACCTTAAGCATAATATAGCTTTTAATAACTGATAAGACATCAACACATCCACTTATACCCAACAAAAGTTGTCATCTCACTGATACAATCCTTCAGTGGCAGGCCATTACCACGCTAACTGCTAAACCAGGAACCAGCCCCCCAACTAAATCCTTGCGTTTGCACTTGCTGTCTCACTCACCCCTCAATTCCACAACCCAACACATTAGTGGCTTATGAACAAAATAACAACACTTTTATGACTCTATAGCGAGTCACGAACAGTAAGGAAGTAGTGTTCTTCCCAATAACATGTGTTTAAATCCCCAATATCATTAACCAAACCATTGTTTTCTCAAAGGAATAAGAACAACAAATAAGGCATTAAACATGGAAGTAATAACGATAAAATATAAAGGATTCCAGTGTTCAAGCCGGCAGAGTCGCCCTAGATTTATACCTGTAAAAAATGTAGGTTGGGTTAGAATAAAAGAGGTGAATTAATTATTGAAAATTTATTTTGTTATAACTTCCTGCTTAATGGATAACGTGTCATCTATAAATATGGCACACACCCAAATCAATAAGCAACCTGTGGTGTCGTGCATGCAGCGCTGTTTCTGCGACATGGTGCGGTCCTCTGTGATGGGAACACTGGAACGCAACTACGGGAGGGCCTGCTGGGCGCGCACACCACCCACAGCCCTGATGGACCCTCTCCACGGCCCAAAATTCGTCCAGCCATGTATAACTCTCCCCACAGTACCTTATGTGCTACTCCTTACCAGCTTGAGCTGGCCGCTTCAAACGCCTACATTTTCTTATTAATTTTCTCACCGCCACATCGTGCTCTCTGCATTTGGTGCTGCCCATCTTCTCGTTTACATGCCAGCATCAACAGCTTCTTCTGGCTGCCTGCAAGGATGTTCTGCGCCAGTTCCTTGTGCCCTGCAGGACTTTCACTGCTCCAAGTCCTCCCTAGACTTCCAGGTAGCATGGACCCATCGGCACTCCACATGCTACGGCCTCCGCTTTAACTTCTATGGACCCTGCTTTTCACCTGGTCCGACATCACCCCTGAGGCCTCCCTTCTCCTTCTCTCTGGATCTCTTTCTCCAATATTCAACTGCTCCCAATGTCCTTCACGTTCTTTTGCTCCTCGTCGCCAGTGTTATGTTCTATGTTTATGCTGTTTTAAATGGATCACTCTGGAGTCCGTAGGTGAGTATAGAGTTATTATTTAGACTTGCTCAGGTTGTAATAATAAGGTCAAATAGGTTACAGGCGGTGAGTATAAATGTCTCCAGGAAGACATCCACCGGTCCACCCTTCAGTAGCAATATGCTCAACTGACAGGCTTAGAATGCAGCTGCTGCCTCACACATAAACATTCTTAAGCAACATTCCACTTGTGAATACATGTACACTTCTATTATGTATGGAAACCAGTGTATTATAAGTGCATAACCTAACACTTTACTCACCATGTCAAGCAGCAAGATCAACCTGTAGTTGTCACATTCTTTCTTGTTGCCTTTTTTATGGATGGGTATAAGGTGAGAAGTCTTGCAGGAATCTGGTATTATACCTATCTCAACCACCTTATTGTATAAACAAGACAGGATTTTTGCCCAAACCTCTGGTTGTTATTTCAAAACAATGTTGGCTATCCTATCAGGACACAGTGCTCTTGAAACCTTAAATCCCTTTATGATGGCAAGTACATATTTGTAAGAAATGTCTAGTCTGAAGGATAGTCCTTCATGAATCAATACTCTCACACACATAAATATCTTGAGGATGTACTCATATCAACACTCCTCCACCACATTAACCAGTCCCCCTTTGATTACTATTTGGGATGTTTGATAATACACGTTATCATTTTTATTATCCCCTTTTTTCAGAATGTTACAAATAGATTGCCCCACCTTAACCTTGTGCAAACATTTGTGGATCTTTACCAATTTACTTTAGGTGTTTTTGATTTTTCTTATGTTGGAATGCTGTAAATCTTGGGCATCCCGTAGGTGTCTTACTCTACAGATGTCCTGCCTCATTTGTCTCTTATGGTTGACTAAAGCTTTATAGTAACGGGTGGGTCCAACTTACCATCTTTTCAGATCTTTAATTCCCCAATAGGCAAAAAGTAATCTTCAATACTTTTAAATCAGTCTGTTATTTCCTTAGGGGACCAGCATTTGTGTAGGTCGGTCAAATCAGTACAGCCAATTTTCCCTATAAAGACTGTTATTGCTTTTAGGTTCTTATCCATCCAGCCAATTTGGTTTCCCACATTATTGGCTACTATTCCTCCCAACCTTTTCCGGCTTAGGCTCTCTGTCTGCTCAAATCGCGGACAGAACCTCATGGTCACTGAAGTTATTAAATGTAACCCTCATTTTAACTGCATTATTTTTTGCCCACTCATTCAAGAATAAGTAATCCAAAAGGGAATCCTTCTGACAGCCCTCCATGTGTTATTAGCCAGGTTATCTCCCTTTATCATACCTTTCACCATTATTCAGGCTGGATCTTCACTGAATGTCATCCAAATCTTCCCTTGTTTATTTTGTTTTACTGCTCCCCCACCTGGCCCGATAAGTCGCTCATCCATGCCCCTTTCAATACAGTGTGTTGAAATCTCCAACCAAGACACCCAAAGCCCCCGCATCTCTTGATTGATTTGCAGCATAATCACATAAAAAAATAATTGAATGCATTCTGTCAACATGCCACCCGGGGGATCATATACGTTTATACAACAGATCACTTTATTACATCCACTGTGACAACTATACTCAGTAGATTCAAATCCCCTTTCCCACAAAGAAAACTTCTTTGGTCAATACACATTTCCACAAGCAGTGATAAGTCCACCGAAAGGCCACCACTTCTTCCCTTTGCAGCTTTTTCAATGAATACCACAAAACCATCCATCAGAATAGAATCCTGTACCCAAGTTCCATGTAGCATGACTATGTCTGCTCCCTGTACAAGGTGACTTGACCCATTTCTGTTTCTTAAAAGATGTTAAGGGCCTTGGGGTTCCCCAGATGTAATATCAAGAGTTCACAGACGTTTGCTTGGGAGAAAGGAAGACAGCCAGGACCACATGCAGTCCCTTTTCCTGTTTTTTCACACCAATTGTAACGTTTAATTTGGGTGCTGCCACTGTGCCCATTCTTTCCCCATCCTTTATTCAAATTGTCATTTTCTACACTTTGTTATTCTTCTTAGTCATGCCCGTTTTGTTCCTGTTTTTCCCAATCGTGATCAATGTCATACCCAAGTTTTAGTAGAGGCAGGTCCGATGTTTAATTATTGCAACCATCTCATGTGAATAGCAGTGAACCCTATTCATTGGGTCCAATAAGACTCAAGTTGATCAACAAATTCAAAGTCACTGGAATTCAGGACCTGAAGTACTTGGATATGTTTCAGCAGTTCCAGCATCCTAGAACAGTTTAATAAATATGTAATGGTGAACACCATAGACTGCTCTCTATCCTGTGTTTCATGGCCTTCTTGAGTTTTAGGACTTCTAGGAGGAATGGGTACTATGGGCCCTGAATTGTGGAGAGGTCAGCATCAAGTTCTTCATCTTCTACCACTGTGTCTAAATTAGACATAGCATTCAACTCTACAGAGTCCGTGGTTGAATTCATCAGTTGGCTGCATCTTTGTGAAATCTTCTTTGATCAACCAACTCATCAATATGCCTGGTCCTTTAGTTTGGTTTTTCAATCTTACTCTTTTCCGTGATTTCTTTGTGTTCTTTCTCCTTTTAATCATTCTTGACGGTACCTTTTCCGGCGGGGCTGTCTCCACTTCTAATGATGTCTCTTGAGCTACTTTGTTCCGACATAACGGCCTCTTGCGCTGCAACCTCTCAGCGATTGGTGGTAGAGCTTATTCATAATGTGCCCTTTGGGATCCTGGTGGAAGAAAAAAAGAACAAAAAAATACCATCAAACTTTCTTTTAATGAACGTTTACTGGCATAGGGGGGTGGCAGACCTGGATGCTTTCCTGGGACGAATTGAAGAGTGCAACCTGACTTTCAAATTGTCAAACGAGGGTTGTCTTGTATTGGCAGCAGGGGACCTAAACTCTGATTGCCCGGACTCACTTCCATGTACCCCTTCCCATTTAATTTCAAAGCATCAGAATGGTTCAAATGGGTGGTGTCAATGATGTCTTTGAGTTTGCAAATGATAAATAAGTTTGATATAATAAGTTTGATGAGGTCAGCCACCCATATGAGAGGAAAAGGGAGTGTTTTGGAGTCCAAAAGTATTCAGAAATCCTTAAAATGTGTGCCCAGATGATCCTTACTCAGGGGAAAACACTAGGAAAGAAAGAGAACAATGCTCAAACCCATAAATATAATGACCCCTTGGTGACTGAGAGAAGGGCGTTGCGAAAAAGTTTGAGACAGATAGAGAAAAGCGAGGGCAATCAACTAGAGAAAAACAACAAAGCCTAAGTATTGAAACAAAGGTATAGAAACTTTTCTAAGCATTATAGAGCAACTCTAGAACAGAGACATGCCAAAGGCATTCTCAAAATTTGGATTAAGAAAGATACCTGCGCTTTCTGGCAACAGTAAACACAAAGAAACAAACTCAGTGCATTATCCAGCTGAATGCTGTGTCAGAGAGTGTGTGGATTAATCATTTAAAGTTACTTTATTCGCCTAGCTCAGCCAAATCAGAGAGCGTAAAGAATGATCAGACACAAGGCATACCGTCTATACAATCTTGAAGTGGATCCAGATTCAATAAGGACAATGATCAAGAAGTCAAAGGCTTCAGAGGCCCTTGGACCAGGTGGACTCATGAATGACCTCTTAACGAACAACCCCAACACATGTTCAGTGGTCCTTTCCTTCTTGTTCTCCAGCATAATAGACAGCGGCTTGTTCACAGAGTCCTGGAAATCCGCGTATTTTTATTTGTGCTGCCCTTGTATTATGACATCTCGAGGACTGTGCAGCGTCCATAGGGAGATTAGACATATTTCAAACGCATTCCCGGCGAGGCCTGTAGGAAGTTTTGGCTTTTGGGGCAAATTCTGGATTTGGCTTTATTTTCTTACTGTGGTATTGTGGCAGTATCTTGGCAGTATACTCGCCTTATCATTAGAGGTAGTTCAGTATTACCCTATTTTGGTTATAATATAGCATTAGCTTATATTGGCAGTAGTTTTTAGTGGTATTTTATTTTTGTGCTAGAGTGATGAGCATGCCATTTATACTACCACCTCATAACTACAAACTTCCCTTGCCATAATTGGGATTCCCCTTGGCTGACTATGAAGAACCCCTGGAAATAGCACAACTTCAGGGAACCCAATGAGTTTATTCAGAATGCAACTTATTGCATGTAGCTCATGTTGCTGACTTATTTAAATTCAGTAACCTATCTGGCTTGGGGCACCACCTTCTCTTCAGCATGCAGAGAACAGCGCATCCATACACACACTATCTGTCTCATCTGCATGTATTTACTCTTTTTACTAACATTGTCCCAGGTGGTAAATGAGATAACACATTTTCACCACAGTAGTATAACACTAGGATCAACCACTGACTTTCCCACTGAAAGAATGACCATCAGAGGCAAAATAAAACACAAAAACCAAGCCACAGCCTCGTTCTGTTTTCTTTTTTATGCTATGATGGTTTGATTACTACCATTATGTTGCACCAATAGAAAAAAAAAATAATACATCACATAATCTCAGAGTTACATGTTTCTTACCAACAGCGAGCCCAGCTCAGGCTCTCTGAGAGATAGAAAGACAACAACACATGGCAACATGGAAGAAATAAAAACAGTCTATGCAATTCTTCTGAAACAAATGCAGCAAGAAAGAGATCAAAATAAAACACATCGCAAAATGAACTTAGTGTGCATCACTTTCTTACCCAGTGCAGAAATGTAGAGAGAAACATGACACATTTCTTTTAAACCTAACTCACTACACTGTCTGCCAATAAGTACAAAGCATATCATACATTCTGACGCTCTTCATTTTTAAGACCTGACCCACCAAAATGTGTGAAGTCTGAATCTTTTGCTGCCGGAGCTTTATTTATGCGAACCTCCCTCACACAGCCCCCGGGTGCAGCCTTCTACTTCAATGCCAGCAGCCTGACACCCCTTCTGCATGGCCTGCCAGCTGTTTTCAAAACTGCATCCCGATCCCACGTCCAGAGAGGAACCGACAGCACTCAAATCTTTGGAAGGACTCCTTATTTCCCCCAGCTCAGCTGATTAAAAAAATTCTGTCTGTCTGTCAAACTCAGATCCGCCTTCTCTGACATCAGTGCTGCCACCTCTTGTTTTCTACCAATCATATTACAAGGGTTTCCATGTAACAAGTCATTTCCTGCTAGGACAATGGGAGTTCTCAGCCTGCACAAAAAAAACCTTGCACGAAACAAAAAGCCCTTCTTTTTTTTTCTTCCATTGTGCATCTACCCATGAAAGAAAAACACAAAATTAAATGACTTTCAAATTGTGCCTAATGAACTGCATTATAAAGTTAATTGGGACAGTTAATTGGTTAGTGTATTTTTAAATAGTTGTTAGTTGGTTACATATTTCCAATGCAGTTCAACACAGATATAAAAGCATTCAATTTGTAAATATGCACGTTTGTACATTTTAATGCTTTTGAAATGAAACCTCTTTTACTGGCTTGTTGCTAAGAAAAGCTGTCCCTTACACCCATTTCAAAATAGCTGTTTTCACATTCTGCAAATGAAACACCCATTTTTGCTTCCGTTGGAATCTGTACACATGTACTGTTGTTTACATTAATATTTGCATGAATATATCCCTACATACCCCTCCTTTTTCTCAAAATTATTATCAATAAATCTACAATTGGAAGAAACACACATCAAACTCTAAATCGTATGTGTCATAAAACAACTCTCCTTCTCCACTGTCACTAGGTGAATAATTGTAGAATTAATTACAACTCAATAAAATGAACATTTAAACATTTCACAATAAACAATTGCTTAACCGTATATCAAAAGTGAAGCAGAACCCAAATTGGGCCTACGAGTCCTAACATGCATGTGCATGTGTGATGAAACATCATATGCGCACACTTCCAACTGAAGCGTACATCTCTATGTGTCCATATGTCAGCACTCCATTAATAAATTCTTTTTAATTATAGTCTCTGTATATGAATGGAGTAAACATTTCTCATCAGTGATTATGCACAACAATAAAACAATAAAATAAAATAAAATAAAATAATGAAATAAAATAATTGATAAAATAATTAACTAACACAATTAAATTAAATAACAAAATGATGGATACAAATCAAAATAAACAATCTCCATTGTTCCCAGTTTAAATCTCAATTGGCAAAGCACAGCACAATACCATGCCCCACCAGCAACACTGTGGAATTAAGTTCAAACGGCCACTGTTCCATTGATGTCATTCACCATCTCCAGGACCACACCCTCGAGATGGGTCCGATCACCAGACTTCCATACTCACATACTTTTCAGTGGAATCCCTCTGGCCTGGTGCTCATGGGCTCTTCTACACCAAAATTATCTATTTTGGCATCTTAAACTGTTTATCTTCACCTCCATACTTCGGTCCGAGGCTTTCCTGGGTCTGTGGTCCTGCGGTCTCTGGTTCAGCGGTCTCCGGTCCAGTGGTCTCCGGTCCCTGTCAGGACAATATGTTATTGATATCTAAATTGAATAGAAAAGAAACTGATTAAGTACATAGCATAAAACGATTTTCTATCCCTTTTACTATTTAGCATAAAAGAAAAACGTGGCCCAACATATCATGACTCTTTAGACTTCTTACTTTTGGATACCTGCAATTAAACACACATTAGAGAGAAACAAGCAATATTTACACCTCACATTATTATACATCACAACAATTTTCATGCAAGACAATTTTACCACATTGGACCAGAATAAGTTAACCTGATTCAGCGCCTTCCATGAATGCATAGTACCACATTTTTTTCTTTTTTATCCACATGTGACATTTTGATCTGTTTTTGCTTCTGCACTAGATTACATCTTTGGTTTCCCATGGAGTGAACACACACCACCTTCTCATTAGATCACATGCATTATGAAATAGTCAGCAGTTATTTAACGCGCCCATCAACATACAAACCTACATGCCTACATCATTTATCTTATTGTCAGCTTTCTTTTCCATGTAATCAGTACACTTAAACCGTCTCTACGTGCTCAAGTCTCTTGATTTCATGCATTGGATGACAAGGCTTAATTTGGTTAACATGGACAAATTGCCCTGTTACAATTTTACCCTCTGTCTTTAATATTTTATACACTATAGGAGATATTTTATCTACAATCTCAAATGGCCCTTGCCATGCTGCAAGGAATTTTGAATGTTTATGTTTATTCTTACCAAAATTAAATTTGTATACCCAATCACCTACCTTGTATTCAATCACAGATGTCTTTTTAGCATAATAAGAATTTGCACTATCAGCAGCCCTTTCCAAATTGCGCTGTGCAAATGCAAATGCATGTTGTAAATGCTTCCTCAATTCTTCCTCCACATATTCGTGAACTGTAGATGCACTCACAAGTGTTTGTTCATGTGTCCTGTACAATAAATGTTGTGGCAGTACCATTTTTCTTCCTGTCAACACCTAATGAGAAATGATACCTGTTGCTTTAGCAGAAGTCAACCTAATGGCCATTAACACTAAAGGTAAAAATAAATCCCAACTGGAACCTTCCTCTGCTACAAACTTCTTTAGTATCTCCACGACATATCTTTTGCTTCTCTCTACATTCCCCGAAGAGCCGGGCCGATATGCAATATGCAATTTCCTTTTTACCCCCAGTATCTGCCACACCTTACTCATCAAGGTGCTCGTGAAATGACTTCCTCTGTCTTACTCTATTCTTTGGGGTAACCTGAATCATGAAAATATGTGATTTGTCAGCAATGTAGCTGCTGTTTTTGCACTACAAACAGGTGCAGGAATGCATTCCACCCATTTTGACATCATACATACGACCGTCAATAAATATTGGTTTCCCCTACCTGATCTCTTTATAGTCCCTACATAATCGATTTGTAAATCCGACCATGGAAGGGTTAAACCTCTGTTCATTAATTAAGCACTATGCATTAGTGAAGAAGGTTCAAATTGTGCACATACCAGACACCGCCTGGTATATAATTCCACATCCTGGGACATATGTGGCCAGTAAGCATAGTCTTTCATTATTTCTAAAGTTTTTTGTGAACCTCTGTGTCCTGCAGTTATTGCATTATGTGCATGGTGTAACATTAGCCCTCTGAATGAAAGAGGTACCACCCACTCTATCTGCCCTGTTACAGATTCCCTGATCATCAGACCATCCTATAGTTTAATTTGTTTTTTGTTCTTTAATAACACTCTCAGCTCTTCTTTTCCTGTACACTCATTTTCAGTTAAGGGATTTTGTTCGGTGTCTATCAAATGATTATGATAAACCCCCAATACTGGGTCTTCTTTTTGTGCCTTAATCAGATCCTGATTTGGCGTATTGTAACTCCATTGTACTTCTGGTTGTTCAACTTCTTTTGGAGCATGTAACTGCATCTACTTGTATTTCACCAATTAGGTGTTCAATGAGCAATCATTCTCCCATAACAACCCCAATCATGGCCAATTGATCTTCTCTATCATTTCCCTCCTTATCCTCTCCTGGTGTTTTCAAATGTCCACACATTTTTCTCCAGTGTATTGTTAAACCATTCTCTGACACTAATTTGTCTATATTTTGAATAATTTTCCCATGTTTAAGGGGCTTTTTGTTATATGTGAGCATGCCTCTTGCTTTCCAGCTAGGCAAATATTCTACAAAGCTATTTCATGCAAAATCAGAATCAGTCAACAGGACAATCCCTCTGAATTTGTTATCAACTGCAGTAGTAATTGCTTTATAAATTGCATATAACTCTGCTATCTGGCTACTCCTGGCCCCAATTCTCATTCCTATACTAGGAATGTATTCACACTTCAACCAGACATTTCCTATCCCTGACACTAGCTGTTTATTGCTGTCATTTTCAATGTGAAAAGTACACCCGTTGACATACACAACTGGCAAGTCTTTGCACATATTTTCTCAAACGCTTTGTGTGGTGATTGTTCAAATTCATGTGAACTGAACTCTACTTCTATCTAATCTGAGTCGCACTCAGATGCACAATCATGTAGAAATGCTATCCCTTGAGCAACTGGGCTCTTTTTATTCTTTCCATATCTCACTTCTACATGGAACCCCTGCAATGCTAATGTCCAGGAAGTAAATCTGGATTGCATTAGGTTGCCTGATCTAATCCTTTTACTTTGTAAATTTTTTGTATGATTGATGATTTGTTCCAAATATCACCTTTTCCCCTTGAATAAAGGGACGAAAATGTTGCAAAGCCCATGCAGGGGTCAGGGGAGCTTTTTCACATTCATTGAATTTAGTTTCAACTTGAGACAATGCCGTGCTTGCATATGTAATAGTTTTATGATTCAAATCATGTTTTTGGGATAATACAGCTGAAATACACTGATCAGTAAATTCTATTTCTACAAAGAAATCTTTATTCTTTATGGTATTGGCCAAGCATGGTGCCTTCATGAGACATTCCTTCACACATTTCCAGGGTATGTTCTGCTTCAAAGGTTTAGTCAATGGTTCAGTGATTTCAGCATCATTTTCAATAAACGTTCTGTTATATCCTGTCATTCCTAATAGACCTTTTAAACCTTTCATGTTTTTAGGATTTTTCAATTTCTGTATGGCCTCCACCTTTTTCTTTTGTGGACTTAACCTGTGTTCAGTTACTTCATGGCCTAAGAAATTTACTCTCTTTTTGCACCATTGTGCTTTCCGTAAAGATACGTTGGCACCCGCCTTCTGCAATTGGCCAAGTGCATGTCTGATTTCATTAAAATGACTCCTCAGATTCTCATTTTCTATCAGGACATCATCCACATAAACTATGGTCCCTCTTTCTGCCACATCTGGCATAGCTTTTCTCAAAAATATGCGAACTTCGCTCCCACTATTGACATACCCAAATGGTTTTTCTGGACCAAGCGTATTGCGTTTTATGAAATGAAAATGCAAACAAATTCTGAATGTCTTCTGCCAATGGCACACACCAGTAACCAGATGTCAGATCGAATATGGTAAACACCTTTGACCCATGCACCTGAGCAAGGCCTTGATCAATGAATGGCAGTGGCCATCTAGACACTGGCTCCCTTTTATTTAGTTCCCTCAGTCTGCACACATATGCCATTGACCATTTGGCTTTAATACACCCAAAATGGGAGTGTTGGAGGTGCTATGAATGGTTTGAATAATTCCTCTAGACTCTAAATTCTTAATTATCTCTGCCAATGAATCCAGGCATGCCAGTGGCAATCAATATTGATGCACAAATACTGGATTTCTACCGCAGCCCTCTGGTAATGTGGCGACATGTAAATCAGTTAGGCCGCGATCCTATGCATCCTTGGCAAACACCTCCTTACATTCCCTAAATATTTTTCTTAATTCATTCCTGTCCTCTTCACTATCACAGGCATCTGTTAACAGAATCTGCTCCTCTGCCCTTTTTGAACATTCTGGAAAATCCTCCAATGGAGGAACCTCTGTGCTTTCTTCTAACTGTGTCACTGTATCTCTTTGCAGATTTGCCACTTTTAAATATTTTGGAATATCAGCCTCCATTTCTTGGTGGCAACATACAGTCTCATTAGAATCATAAGGATACACAGACTGAATTTTGAACATCCCTTTGGGTTGAGAATCCAGAAACTCGGGCATCAGGCCTACATTTTTCAATGCACCAAAATAAGTGAGGCAGACATGTGATGTCATCAGTGATGTCATCAATGATATTTGTGATGTCATCTTTGATGTCCTGGGTGTTAGTCTTAGCAATGCACGTAGATGGTGGGAGTTATGGTTGCTTAGCTTACTATAATGGGGAATGTGCAGTGGTGTTTGGTTTCACTGTGAAGTATAACATTCCTTTAACAACGTTTTTTTACTGAATTTACATATATATTTATATATGGCAGGGAACGAAAACAAAGGGGCTAAACATGTGATGTCGTCAGCGATGTCATCAGTGACATTTGAGGTGACATCTTTCATGGTCTGGGTGTTAGTGCTAGCAGTGCACAGGGGTGGTGGCAGGTTTGGGGGCTTAATTTACCATAACTGTCAAATTTATGGGGGTTTTCGGTTTTAAGTTGAAGCATAAAGGGGAGGGTGATTTTATTTTTGTGACGTGCTAAGGTTTTTGGTAGGGCAACTTAACCATAATGTCCCCTCAACAAAGTTTTTTTTTGTAGTGAATTTTAAAGTTTTTTGGGATGGCAACTTAACCATAACGTCCCCTCAACAAAGTTTTTTTTTGTGGTGAATTTTACAGGTGTTTGGGATGGCAACTTAACCATAACGTCCCCTTAACACATTTTTGTAGTGAATTGTACAGGTTTTTGGAAGGGGAACTTAATCATGACATTGTGGCAATGAAGTAGTTGTGCAGAATATGCATTGTCATTATGTGATTTTGGTAGATATGTAGTGTAATCTACGTACTTGATATACATTTAACATAGAACATACAGAACCCCCTCCCTATTGATATTAGAAAGGGACGGACTGAACGCCTGTTTGCGGACGGGGGCGGACAGGATCAACATTACCCAAAGAGGCGGGGGGGTATCTGAAAATGTACTATTCTCTTACACAAAAGGTGTGCAACATAGAAGAAGTGCAAACAGGTATTATAAGTAGTAATAAGTAAATATGGAGCCTAAAGGTGTGAAAAGAAAAGGACACAATCAATAACCATGTGGATTGAAATGGATGGAACCATAACAAAAAAAAGGATGCCTCCATGGTAATCACTGCACAGAAACTCGGCAGCCTGGAACGACAGAGGACGGAAGCAGTAGGACGAAGGGAGATTGCAGGAAAAGGGTGAGTGGAGTTCATTTTGTTGTATGTGTGCATTTCTTTATATTGGTATGTGGTGCAGAAATATTAATTTCTTTATGTTGTTTTGACACAGAAATGGCTAGTACTTTGGAGTGGCTGGAGGAGAACTTTCCGCATGGGGAAATGTCTGAGGACAGCGACAATAATGGTAGACATTGATGTGCATATGCAAAATAATGACCAGTATTTTGTAGGCATTTGACATATGTGTCATTTTTTTGTACAGACCAGGAAAGAAAAGAAGAAAGGGTAACAAATGAGAGAGAAGAAGACTGGAATAAAAGGATTGAGGAGAAAATGGACATATTGAACGAAAATTTTAAAAGTTTATGGGAGTTTGTGGAGGACTGTGTGAGAGGGAAAGTTTGTTACCATTGTCCCACCTGTACCTGCCCCGCTTCTCCATTCCCTAGTGAACCCTCCCCAAACCTTCAAGGAGAAAAGAAATGCTTTGACGAAATATCCATCCCTTCTTCCCCTCACAAATCTTCTCCTGATAACCAGCCCATGTTGAATCCCAATTCCCCCATATGTGTTCCAGTGTCAGCTCACCCGCTATTTCTTTAGAGTGAAGGGTGTGTGTGTGTGTAATTTTTTTTTGTACAGTAGTTGTTGGTATAGAGTATGTTGGGATTTTTTCTTTTTTTAAAAAAGACATAAAATGTTCGTAAACAGCGCGACTGGCCTGTTCGACCTATCCATAAGGAATGGAATGTGGGTGCTGTAAAGGCAGTACATTTTCCCTTAGTAATGTGAAGTAGGATGGACTTGATGTTTACCGCACCATCTGGTGAAGTTGTGCGTACATAAACAGAAAGGGGCGTCCTAAGGACATTATACCTCGCTGTACCGCTTACAAAGTGGATGAAACATTTTCGTAGAACACACCAGATGTCTGGGATGGCTGTAAATGAACGAAATGGGAGTGTGTTGAGGACAGTATACCTGTCCGTATCGATCGCAGCCAAAATGACTGCCTCCGTAGAACAGGCGTGGTGGCCGGCAAGTTCGTAGGCAAACACATTGGAGTTGTCCTAAGGACACTGGAACTGTTCGTACAGTGAACATAGCATGCCTGCACATGTCCCTAACTCTCTGTCTCACTTGTGTCACTCTTTGAATTACTTTGAGAACCCGAACACTGTCTGCAGGACACTTGCGCGCATGCGCGCATTTGATTCTGTGCATTTGCTGTCCAGGGGACTTTCATTAGTGGCGCGGATGTGTTGAGGATATCATCATGTGACCGCACCCACGCCGAGCGTGGGGACTAATTTGCATGGTTGGTGTGCTACCACAACAGTGAAAAAGAACTTGTAGACACAAGGCAAAGTATTGTACAGTGTAAATATGTAGTTTGACATATCCCAGACAATAGCTGACCTCAGGACTTGCTGTGTACAATTTTTGTACCGCTTTGTAGGGATGAAGACGGTCATGAGGCACACCCCTCCACCCCTACAAATGGCCACACCCCCGAGCGCATCTTCATTGTCCTTCTAGCTATAGCAAATTGAGGTTTACTGCCTTTACTGCTGTAGTGACCAAAAGGAAACTAATCGTTATGGCTTCCATGGCTGCTGTTGGGTCATTAGCCTCGGCAGCACCCCCAAACCCGCCATCACCACCTCCCAAGGGCCTGCAGAGAGATATACGGGTGAGGATGTAGAGAGCGAGGAAGAAGAGGAGGAAGAGAATGAAGTGGAGGAACTCTGCACTAGGAGCACTCGCCGGGAGTTGTGGGTGTGGCGGTTGTTTTCCGTTTATGGGAACGTACCAAAAGCAAGTGCGAACCTGGTGAAGTGTAACCAGTGCGAGTAGTCGCGGGAGATTTGGTGCTTACAGTTATGGTACGACAACCATGAAGCGACACCTCACTTCTTCCACACTGCGGACGTTCGCAAGGTGGTGCCATGTGAAGAGCATATTCGATTGAGTTCCTCCACAGCATCCTCTGTGTCCGATCCTCCCACCACAAGAAACACTCCTGTGGGGGAGTGGCTCCCTCCAGCTGCCTCACAAACCATTCGAAATGATGTTGACCCTTACCTGTCAAAGGTGACTGTAGTGTGCACATATTGTGATGCAGTACTCTGCAGGGGGGAGAGTTTTCCAAGTGCTTTTGAGGCTGCAGTCACAGAGCACCAGAAGATGTGCTCCTTACCTAAGTAAAGCTCACCCTAAATCTTTCTCTGGTCACTTTCCCTTTCTTATCCCCATGGCTGGTGTCCCTTCCTTACCCTCCTTTGGCCTCTTCTCCTAGTGCGCTGTGTGCTGTTAAGCAAAAAATGTAAAAACAACAAAAATTACAGAAAAGGATCTTTTCAGAGCCGCCTTTCTCAGTATAACAATAGAACTATGAAATGACGGTCGGAGACCCCCGCAGAGTTCTGAAAAAGTTTGTGAAAAGTCGTAGGTGAAAAAAGGGAGGGTGCAGGCAGAGCAAACACAATGAAGTGTACGCTGGGAGTAAGTGGCGGCTCTGAAAAGAGCTTTCGGTGGTGTGTTCGGTGGTGTGTTGTGTGGGTCAAAAAGTGTGGCTTGGAGAAAACGGATTGTCAGATAGGTTAGTGTGATTGCAAAAGAGGTTGCAATGCATTTTGTACATATCGAAGAAAAATCTGATTGCCAGCATATGTGAGGAGGTGGACTCCATCTCTGCAGAAAATGAAAGTGCTGCGAAACAAAATGTTTTAATTGTGGAAAGAGAACATGCCAACATCTCTTAAAAAAGCACACACAGCCTTATTCACATTGCGTCTCGCTTGCTCCATTTGTGGACCAAACACAGTAGAACGTAGCCATATTTGCCTTTGTGCAATACGGCAAAAAAGTATGTGACAATTTGGAAACATGTCCATGAGCTTCGCAAGTCCTTCCTTCTTTGCAAATTGCAATGAAATTCCAGATACATGGCCTAAAATGTTTCCTCCGCCATGAATGATTTGTATATATGAAGGACGCTCTGTCAGTAAAGTAACACAGAGAGGTACCAAGTCCAGCCATCTCAGGCCACGCACGCCATGCCAGTGCACTTCCACATGAGGAAATCCGAGATTTGTAGATAAACTGCAGCTTTCTGCATGCACCTTCAACCAATGTATCCATGAGTCTCCCATCCAGATAATCTGTTTTCGAGCATGGAAAGCCATGGCTGTGTGGTCTCCTGTGAAGGAGAAGACGGTTTTACTAAAGTACGTCAGTCAGAACACACCTACTGAACTTTATGGATCAATCCCTATCACCGCTCATTCTCATTTACATGCGTCTCCACCCCTGAATCCCCGTTGGTGATATGTGCTGGCTGCAAACTACCGCCATGTTTGTGAACATGTACAGGATCAGAGCGTGACGACGGTACATTAAAGTACTATTCCCCTTCTTCCGCTTTAAGGTAGGCTCTGAAAAGAGCCATTTTTTTATTTATTTTTGGGCCAGATACCGTACAGACATCTGGTATTTTATTTATTTTTTTGTATTTTTTGTCCTTGATTCACTCTTGCAAACATTACAGAACCTATTCTAAAGCAAGCCTTACGTTCCAAAAGAACATCGCATTTCCCAAAGAAGATAGCGCTACACCATCTCCTTCAAAGTAATCCGCATTGCTTGAAGCAATGTTATCGTGGCTGAAAAAAAACATACCGGCTCATAGCATGAATGCACGCATGCCACGATTGATGATACACCTCCCGATGCTTTGATCTGGACAGAAAACAGAATTGTTGTTCCATTGTACTCCTGGGAGTAAAGCAGAAAAAATTACTTTTGTTGTTGGGAAGATGGTCATGAGTGCTTCAACCAACTGTGCCAAATTTACCAATAAAGTATGTGAAGTCACGTATCCCAAATGGCAAGCAATGTAGTGCAAAATTACAACATGAGGAATTGCTCATTGTACTCATGTCTCTACAAACTTGCAGAATTGGCATCAGTGTCAGCGCTCCACACCACCTCCACTCCTCTCACATTGAAATGGTGTGCCACATGCCTACTCTCGGCATAGTGTTGAAAACCTTGCACAAAATTGTCTCCAAGCATCAAAACCCTGACCCCCACCACCTCTGCCATCTTCTGTGTGCGCACCGTCTTTTGACACAAAAGAGTAACGTGAACATCTGATAGGCTGATGCCTACAGTCACCTTTCCATGCAGGATGTGCTGTACAAACCCGTATGTGACACGCCCTATCAGCGGACAAGCATTGTGTACGTGCGGCACGTAACTCTTACCCAGTCCTTCCACCCTTTCCACAGCTGTACCAAAGCGAGTCCCTCATTGGACACAACTAAGCAGTCGCACAATCAACACCAATCACATTGAACATCGCTAATTTTAACTCTGTCATCAACCTTGCGCACTTCAAAATTACTGTCGATGATTCTGAATGGAAGTCGCATATCATTGCAAAACAGCTACTTCACAAGCTACTGTGCAAGTATTGCGAATTTCTATGTACAGCTCCATGCATATGCACATGCATGAGTATAGAGTACAGGTATGTATATTTTAATCAGAGAACATGTGGAACCCTTATGATTTAATTTAGACAAAATAATGCGGCTAAATGTCCATAGGGAATGCATAACAACCCTCCCCCTTTAAAGTGCAAGATGTCTGATTTGTCATTCACAAATTGCACAACTGCTTACTGTCTTCCGCATAACCTGTACATACATTGCAAGCATGCCTATTTAGGGCAGAACTCAATTTTGTATGTGAAAATGTCGGAGTTATGTACTCTGTACGGCCTATAGTAATGCTACTTGCAATGTGATTGTATGAGAATAGTAAGCGCTCCCGATTGCGGTGGTGACATTTCCTTCTGAGGATCTCGCGATTTTTCGGCATTGTGCTTTTAATTTACAAGTAGAAAATGTTTCCCCATCTAATACTATGCCTTATCGCTTACAAACCTCTCTCCTATGCATAGTACACTTTGTAAACAACAAGGCATTTCCATACCCTTAAAAGTTTTAGCTATTTTGAAGGACTTTCAAGTACCATATTGCAGTACCATGCAAAGACTGCACAGAGTGAAGTGAAATGTACATGTGCACTGGGTTGAATTATAAAAGTTGAATGCTCTGACGAAAGAAGCACAATTAATGTGTGCATTATAATCACTGCTGCAAACACACAAAGTAATTGATTTTGTTTTTTTGAATCGCAGTGAACGCTACTTTCCTGAGAATCAACAGCATCTACACTGCAGACGACATATCCGAAGAAACCTGCTCATCTTGCACAAAAAAGTAAGTACAGTACAACCTTTATATTGTAACTACTCCTCAAAGAGGCTGCGTGGGTTATGTGTTTATTTTGGGCACTAAAGCATGCATTGATTTGTAAATGCTTGCTTTAGTGTATTTGTCCCGGGAGCATAGCTCAGCGGCAACGTGCTCACCTTGGAAGCAGGACGACACAGAGCATCACAGGTTTGATCCCCGGGTCCGTGCTTAGAAACCTCTGGGTATTAAGCGCGTTATAAATAACCTATCATATCATATCATAAACCATTCTACCTACAAATATCCATTTATTGAACAAAAAATAACAGGCAGAATGGCTGACAAATCCCTGTGTGTTTGGTACTCAAATAACATACGTAATCCTTAGAAGGTTAGATTGTGAAAAGAAGTTGCTGTAGCAAGTTATTGGCATTTTGCTTATTAATAATGGTTCTCATCACAAGTAGGCCACTTTGTAGTCTCAAGGTGGAAGATACAATGATAGACCCACTCAGATTGGGGCATCAGAATACCGCTCATTACGAATGTATTCGCAAGATCCCAGATTTACACAAAATGTGGAATACATATTCCACCTAATCTATGAAAGTGAATTAGCAACACTATGTTATGGTGTTGCACACATTCTTAAATCTGGAACCCACTTTCAAAATATGTCAGCTACACAGTTAATACAAAAAGGACAGGAAAAAGATGAGGTTTTACAATCAAGTATAACAAATTTGTTTGCAAACATGCGTGGTACAAAGGAATAGTGGTACAGACGGCACAGAGACATGCGTTGCATGATCAGAAACCTTGGACCACCGACTTGGTTTGTTACGCTAAGTTGTGCAGTGTATGCATGGGAAGATTTATATGAGTTCCTACGCATAGAAAACAGCAACAAAAGCAATGTAGATATATTAACACCTGGAGAACTGTGCTCTCTAGATCCAGTTAATGTCTCAAGATATTTCTTTCATCGTTTCATTGCCATGCTACACTTTATTTGCAATAAAACTGTTCCTCCCCTTGGTGAAGTGCAGCACTTCTTTCGGAGAAAAGAATATCAAGCGAGAGGAGCACCACATATTCACATGCTGTTATGGATCAAAGGTGCTTCGAAATTTGGGCTTGACAGTGATAGCACTGTTTTGCAGTTTATCCAAAAATATGTCACATGTGAAATCCCTTCACAACAGAGACACATAGTGAGCTGCATGGGCAGATTTTACAATTTCAAAGACACAAATGTGGCAAATATTGTCACCGCAAATACAAAAACAAAGGTAAATACTACACCAAATGCCGCTTTGGTTTCCCTAGACCAGTTACAGAAACAGGTGAAGTAAACAACTTCATGTCTTCAGTTTGACATAGTGTTAAAGGTATCACCTAAAAACACGTATTACTTAAAAAGAAGGGAAGAATCAAAATATATCAATGATTACAATCATTGCCCTCTTATGCCCTCTTATGGAATGCAAACATAGATGTGCAGTACATTGCAGACAATTCAACTGCTGTTGCACGATATGTTAGAGCCTACTTAACAAAAGCAGAAAAAACAGAGCTTCAAGACCTCTGGGATGACCTAGCATTAGACAAAACATTATCACAGAAATTGTACAGCCTAGGCATAAAAATGCTCTCTCATAGAGAATGTGGGGCCTATGAAACAGCAGATTGTTTAACCGGCACTGCTTTGTATGGAAAATCAGACAACATAGTATGGTTTAGTCTTGGTCCTGTTGATCGCAACAGCCAAGACATTCTAAAAAACAATTTACTGGACACATACTATCCGAACAGGAGTACCACTGTGGAAAGCATGTGTCTATACTACATAGCTCAAAACTTTACATGCAAAAATAATGTAAAACCCAATGAAAGCAAACGTAGATATAGAGTGACCGATTGTGAAGGGAGCTTAGTGAAACTTACCAAACAAAGCTTAATTAATCATGTACAATTGTCATTAAAAACTCCTCAACAGAAAGAACTATATTACATGTCTCTGTTACAACTTTTCAAACCATGGAGAAAAGAGGAAGACATACTCGATGATTATGACTGCTATGAAGATGCTTTCAAAGCAAATGAAAGCACTATCACCGATGTGAACTTTACGCAGTACAAAAAAATTTAACACAATGAGCAGCAACAGGAAGAAGAACTTCAGGCCCAACTAGATAAGGACTCTTCCGACAGAAGTCAACCTTCTGTAACAGGAAGTCAAGAACCACTAGGACAACCACTAATAGCAAATGAGGCTGAAGTAGCTATGGCAGAAGTAGAAACACCATGGCCCTCATTACGACCCTGGCGGAAATCGGAAAACGATGGCGGAGATGCAATACCGCCATCGAATAGCGCTCGGTGCGACTATGACCCGCCACCGCAAAGTACGAAGTCATTAGCGACACCGTAGTGAACGCCAACGCTAACTGCACCAAGTACGCGCGCGCGCGCCATGCCAAACCGTAAATACCACCATGGCGCAAGGGTACGCGAATTCCGACCCTAGCGGACATGTACCTAACGCCATCAAGCATGGCGGAAAGCACCATTCCGCCATGGTGAGAAGTACGGCATCGCGAATCAACCGTAAACGGCCCCACTGAGTGCCTGTACACCGCTCCCTGCCCACAAAGCACAACTCCTCGTAGGTGCAATGAAGTCACAATGCTACCAGTGAAATGTACAAGTCACCCATGCATGCCAACGAACAAAAGATCCACAAGAGGGGCCAATGGGAGCTGCAGGGCACAGATGGCACGAATACAGAAGCCATTCCAATGGACATGACCACATTCCCCCCCCGAAACGCACGCAAACACAGGCACCTGTGACCAGCAATATCACGAAACTCACAACATTCCACCAGTCCACCTGGCTGACCGTCGTCTGTTACACAAAACCCAATCCCCCGCCCCTGAGCATGACAACATCCAAACAGTCATATTGGCATCCCCCATCCCTGACCTCACTGTGCTCCGTAGGCAAACGCGCCCAGCACAGTACCACGCGACTATACTCCGAAACCGGAACCCAATGCAGATCTCCTCACAAAACATCGCTCCCCAAATAGGAATATGCCACATCACTCGCAAAGAAGAACGCTACACGGGCCATATCAGAATAGAAATTTAATGCACAACTAAATCACCAAGCCCATACAGCCATCAGTCCATGAACTCCAAAACACATATCACCATTGTGGGCTGCATCCGCAAGGAATGACCAGCTACTACTTGTGTGACGCCCTGTCCCATCATGGTACACAGAGCCACATTCACGTACGAAAAGGCAACATGGAAGCGCACAGAACCGCAGGCCCATCCCAATGGGGAGGCACTAGTCCAACTGAAAGGCCGAAATGTTGCTCCGAGCCACTAGTACTGCGTAAGGGCATGTGGCCCATTGGCGATCGTCCCATAAGATCGTAATGCTGCTCCACTGATTAACACGAAGCAGCAGGTGTCGTGAGTAAACGCCATCTGCAGGAGTGGCATACAGATGGCAGTGGCAAAAGGGCAGGAGATACCTGTCAACAAAAATAAAAGAAAAATAACAGAATGGCCATCAGAAGTACATTCGAACAACTCACTCCAATGACCACACTAAATCCACAGCCATATGCATGCTAGCCCACTCCAAAGGATCATCACCACCCCAAAACCACTTGCCACTCATAACTATCTATATCGAGGTGTAAACACCATCCCAAACGAGTGTACCTGTGCATGCGTCTGTCAAAACAGATTCCATCAGATGGGAATGTCAACGTGCATGGACACAAGTGTCTGAAGGCGCGTCGAGACAGGGAGGGCTCAACAAGGCCAGATAGACGATGGTGCCACTATGGCAGCCCTGCATCACATAGCGCAGGGGAGGCGGATAGATTCAAACAAGCCCTGTACATGGCAAACCCTGTATCAAATCAGCTGGCCATGCATCCATTCATCATTCCCTCATCCTGTTATAAATACACCGGAATATTTACTCACAAGACATTCGGGATTTCCATTGAGTCTGTGCGTTATGCAGCCTGCAAAATCCACAGTGTCCCAGCCCGTAATATCTGTGTTGTGAAGTTACATGATTTTGGGAACGTCCGGCCTCATCGCCCACGTCAATATAGCGCATCCCAAACTATTCATATCAATCATTGCTTCCTCGCCATGGCCTCTGTCTCAAGGACATCGAACAATAGAACATTATACTTGCAGTCAGACCTGTGGGCATCTCCTCTCAGCTAGGCGAAGACCGAAAGCGCCGGCCTTCGAATTCCTCATTTGCAACATCACGTCGAAAAGGCATCTGTGGCCGTTTGAAATCACAAATTAATCCAGCTAGTGCAGCTGTGTGTGAAAATGTCAACTGCCATCACCCACTAATGGGACGCCCCGCCCGTCGTTGCAACCCTGTACAGTGATGCATGAGGGCCCACCGTTACTCGAGTACTACGTTCCACTGACCCATCACAAGTCTGTTCGCGACTGCAAAGATTGTATGTAAAACAATGGGACCATAGCCGAATGTACATATCAACAAATGTCACACGGCCATCGGGTACAAATACATGATTGCAATAGCAAGATGCCGTTCCTCGATTAGCAGCGTTGTGTGCGGGACGTGCTCGCCCAAAGGGGAGAGCAGCTTGCACAGGTGGAATGATTCACCACAGGTAGAGGCCATACAGCCTGAAAACACATAAAGTGCACACCCAGTCTCCTCCCACAACCACACCCACTCCGAAATGCTACCGGCAGGACTCGCGATGTTGGCCCTGGGGGACCTGATAGCACTGCAAGTACTCCAACTCCAAGAAGAAGACGAACACCAACTACAACCGGCCGCACGGAGGAGACGCAGGAGGAGGAGGAGGCAAAGGCAGGGCCCGCAAGGGCCGCCAGCACAGCCACTACCACCACGCAGCCAGCCCGCAATCCCACGCCTCCGAGCACATCCGTTCAACCTCACTGATGAGCAGATCCACACCCTCTACCGTTTGGACCGGAACACCATAGCCGCAATAGTGGACATGACACAGGCTGACCTTGTCAGCATGATAGACAGCCCAACCGCCATCCCACCCCTACTGAAGGTGGTGTCTGTACTCCACTTCCTGGCCACAGGCACCTACCAGCACACAGTCGGACAGTTGCATGGCATATCACAGCCACTGTTCTCACGGACACTATTGCAAGTGCTCGATGCCCTCCTGAAGCACGCAGACGACTACATCTCTCTACCACGCTCGGAGCAGGACATTACCAACACTAAAGTGGGATTCCATGCACTTGCCGGCATACCGGGTTGCATTGGTGCCATCGACTGCACCCATGTGGAATTGGTCGTCCCACATGCCATGGAGGCCCAGTACCGCAACCGAAAACAATATCATTCCCTGAATGTACAGATGGTGTGTGACTCCAACAGGATCATTACACATTGTTGTGCCAGATTCCCTGGATCAACCCATGATTCTATGGTCTTGAGGAACTCTACTATACCACGCTACATGGAGCGACACGCAGGGAACAGATCCTGGCTACTCGGTGAGTCTCTTTTCATGCATGATGATGTGGGGTATGTGATGCGGCAATGACCTGGCAGGAATGGGGGGGGGTGTGCGTACGTATCAATGGCATTCCACATCATACGTTTATCGTCCACATACAGGTGATGCTGGGTATCCACTGAAGAGATGGCTCCTCACACCAGTCCGGAACCCACGGGACCAGCATGAGGAGGACTACAACCATGCCCACTCACGTACCCGTGTAGTCATTGAACAGGCATTCGGCCTACTGAAGACTCGTTTCCGCTGCCTCAGCAGGTCTGGCGGGGCACTCCTGTACCGCCATGAGAAGGTTGCAAAGATGGTGATGGCATGTGTCATGCTCCACAACATGTGCGTACGTAGAAATGTGCCCATGCCCCCAGACGCAGAACTGCAAGCACCTGATGATGGTCATGATGAGGGTGGGGATGTGGCAGCACCTCAAGGAGTCTGCGAGGCACCGGAGGGCCGTGACATTCGTCAGCATCTCATTGATGCATGCTTCTAGCACTCACGCCTGGTGGCTGATACATGGACACGGGACTCGTGGCACTGTGTGTGTCTGGTACATGCACAATATGCACTATACGCCTAGGATGGCCTAGTACATAATGATCATTGTCGACACATCTCATTGGTTGATCGTGCACTTGTTTATGGCATATGTGATATCATGGTGAACACCCTATCGACCCGCCACCCAAGTGAGCCCAACACACCCCCTCCACCCTCCTACCTCCCCCCCGAACACCAGTGTCCAAAGATGCTCATTGTCAGTGGGCTGTCGCTATTGCAAGCCCCCTCTGCGGGTATCAGGGGCACCCCTGCCTGTGGAGCGCAGGTTCCTCCCAGATCTACGTTGGGGGCTGCCCTGGACGGAACTTGCAACGGATGATGTGTCTGCCTGCTCACGTCCATGCATGTCCCTAAGGGTTTGTGAGAGCTCAGTGAGCACACGGCGCACTGCGGCAAGTTCGGCACATACGTCTTTGGACGTCGCATGCAGTTCCCCCCTCAGGCTCTCGGTGCTTCTCTCCATTTGGACTCTCAGGCTCTCGGTGCCACTCTCCATTTGTACTCTCAGGCTCTCGGTGCTACTCTCCATTTGTGCCCTTAGTGTCTCTGTACTTCTCTCCATTTCTGCCCTAAGTGTCTCAGTTGATGTTTCTATGTCTGCCTTAGTGCCCCCACATTCATCGGCATGGTCCTTGAGGAGCGTGGCCAGTTGCTGCTGTTGCCTGATTAACTTGTCGAGGGACTGTTGCCTCTGCTGGGCCATGGCCATTTGCGGGGGGGTCACAGAGGGGCTGTTGACCTCATGTTGCCTTGCCACAGGGCTTGGGGGGGATGGCCAGTCGTCGTCTTGTGGGTGCCCCTGCGTGGTATTCTCATGTTGTACGGGATGGGACAGACAGGGGGATTGGGACAGGTCATGGATGGATCTGACTTCGACATCTCCGTCTTCTGTGTCGGAGCATGCTGCCATCATTGGGGTGTCACCTATGGTGCTGCTGCCACCAGAGCCAGTGCCTTCTGTGGCATCCGTTGGGGGGACCTGTGGTGGTGGTGTAGTGGGCATGCTGGCTGCTGGGGTGCCTGTTGATGTTCCCTCCTCTGTGCTGCCACCTGATTTGTGCTGCTGGCGTGTCTTGATGCGTGCAGCTGAGGTGGAGGGTCTTTGGCCGTTGGTCTTGGCCCTCTTTGCAGGTGTGCTGGTAGGGGTGTCCTGATGCTCGTCGTTTGGATCGGACCCTGTGGTGGAGTAAAGGAGGGCGAGGGTTATTAATGGGTCTGTGGGTATTGGAATGGCATTGTATCACATGCATTGGGGTGGTACATGAGGGTGATTTGGGTCGGGGCCTTAGTGGTGCTTTCATTTGTGTGTGGGGTGAGGGTGCAGTTGTTTGGCAGCCTGCAGTTAAGGTGTGCCTGCTGGACGTGTGGTGGGTGTTTTAGGGGTTTTTAATTATTTATGTATTTATTGTGGTTTTAAGGTGCGCTATGAGGGCGATGTGTGTGGACGTTCTCCTGGACATGTGTTCCTGTTGCACTATGTGGACACATGTACTTCACATGATTGGACATTGTGGTTTTAGCATTATTTTATCTGGCCCACCTACCTGATTCTTCTGATGTCTGCACTCCTTTCTCCATCCCTCCGACTCCCTCAATGCTCTCCATTCCGATGGTGGAGGCACAGATTTCTTCCCAGGGGGTCAACTTGATGGGTGATTCAGGACCTCCCCCGGTGGCTGTGGCAATGTTGCGGTTGGCAGAGAGTATGCTGCGGACGCGTATCCGCAGGTCGTCCCACCGCTTTCGGCATTGTTGTGGTGTGCGGGGTGCGGTCCCCACCGCGCTTACCCGCTGTGCTACCAGAGCCCATATGGCCTTCTTGTTCGCAAGTGCCGTCCTGGTCATTTGCGTGGAGAAGACGACGGCACCATTCTCCTGGAGGGTCTCTGTTAGCACGGTGAGTTCCTCGCGGGAGAAGTGGACCTGCCGCTTGCGGTCGCACGCTTTCTTCGCTGCTTTTCCCATTTTACTTGGTTTCGCTAGGGTGGATGACGGGTTGGGGTGTGTCTCAGGGTTGTGTTTTTAGTGGTAGTGTGGTTTTAGTGGTTTTATAGGTGTACGGCGGGTTGTTTCCCGTTCCGGGCCCATGTTTTTACTTCCGTTTCCGTATATTTCCGGTCACCGTACTTTCCGGTAGGCGCACTCTGCGGTGTCCGCTGTGATGGGTGGCGGAATTGCACCTAGGGCGACGTACGGCGGCGGTGTGGGCCGTTTTGGGGCCATTTGCGCCATCGCGGACTTTGCACTTCCGCCATGGCGTGGTGCTCGTGCCCGATGGGTCGGAATGGACCGCTCTTTGCTCCTTCGTGCAATGGCGGAAACGCTATTTACGCTGTTGCGGTCCGGTCAGTCACTTTCCGCCAGGGTCGTAATGAGGCCCCATGTGTCAGTATCAAGACGATACAGAAGACTTAACTGTACAACAAGCAAAACTTAACAACGATCAGCGCACCATTTTTTGAACATGTAACAAAACAAATTGTACATGGTGTATAACACGAAAATAAAGAATGTACCTGCCAAAATTACAAACCTATACTGCTGTACGTCAGTGGTGAAGCTGGATCTGGGAAAACATTCTTAATCAAAAGCATCAGCAAGTTCCTTCAACAATTGACAAACAACAAACTGTCAGTTGTTGTAATGGCCCCCACAGGTTTAGCTGCCTACAACATAGGTGGTGTGACTTTACACCGATTACTACTGCTTCCAGTAGCGCATCAAAATAAATTAGACTACTACAAACTTTCGGCAGAAGCTGAAATGGAATTACGTAGAGTATGGAAACAAATGAAAATGCTACTAATAGATGAAGTGAGCATGGTCTCCAACCTAATGTTGGCTTTGATTCATCTCAGATAGCAAGAAGTACTTAAAAATAATAACGAAGAACTCATTGCAGGGAAACACATTATCATTTTCGGAGATCTTCTACAATTGACACCAGTGAAAGGTGAACCGATTTTTAAAACCTTAGGCCACAAACTCTGCCGGAAAACTGTTGGTAGCATAGGTAATGTTAACCTTTGGCAATATTTCTAATATAGAGAATTAACTGAGAACATGTGGCAATCTGCAGATCTCACTTATGCCAACATCTTAAAATGTATAAGAGTTGGTGTATTATCGCAAGAAGCACAAGTTGTATTGAAAAACCAGGATATACATGGACTTTATGGTGATAATGCATGTGCAACTGATGTTATGGAACAAATAGCGCACAAAAATGTCAATTGTATGGCCTTAATGCCAACTCTTGCAAGCTGTTTCAAATTCAATCAAACAATGTTAAATAGAAAAATGCAACCAATAATGGAAATTAGCGCCACAGACAAACTAGACGTACATGGTATGACACTACCCATGTGTGAGCAAGCCACAACAAGACTAAATAGTTTAGAAAATTCAATCTCCAACCCAGCTGGGTTGGAAAAAATAGTAAAATGATCCTTAAATTGTAGAGCAATGCTTAAACGTAACCTTGACATCGAGCAAGGGCTAGTTAATGGAGCACTGGGTACAGTTGTTGGCTTTCAATCATACCCATGTGACAGCAACATTCAGTTTGTCAATATTCGCTTTGATAACATTTCAGAAGTGAAAAGGATAGGGCGCTCAATTGCTCGATTTCTTCTATTCAAAGACATGTATGTACGTAGAGAACAATTTTCTCTAACTCTTGCAAATGCAGTTACCATTCATAAATCCCATGGATTTACCCTAGACAAAGCACTGATAGATATAGGAAACACAGTGTTTAAGGAAGGCATGAGCTACGTAGCATTATCACGCTTACGTACACTTGACTGTCTATTGCTAATAAACTTTGATTCAAGTAATGTCAAAGCTGATATTCCTTGCATTCTAGAATACAATAGATTGTGTTCACTGTACACCCCTCAGCTGAAACAATACCCTGCTCCAGATAAAGTGAAACGTGGTAAAAGAAAAGTAAATGAAACAAAAATGCAACAGAATTCAACAGCAAATTCCGCAAAGAAAAGAAAAGAAGCTAAAGTTTCATCAATTGCGGCAAACATAGAACAACCTATTAGGGAATGTAAACCAGGGACATCAGCAAAGAAGCAACAGAAAAACCAAAAAATGCACTCAGATACGGAACTTGCTGGGCCATTCAAATTTGCAAATGAAAGTGGGGTAAATTGTTATGCAAATGTAGCAATGAATATTCTATTTCAATTGTCACCAATTGTTAACAATATGTACCTGCACAGTACAGAACAAATGTGTTTGGAAATGTTAGTGCTGCATAGAAATGCAACATGCAATACTGACAACACATACAGTGTTCATGGAGTAAGGCAACAATTGGACGACTGTGCTGGAATGGTGAGATTCACTATGAACTCACAAGAAGATCCACAAACATTTCTAATGTACATACTATTAGTATTGGAAAACAAAAGCATACCTGTAAATGAAATCTTCTAAATTTCGTACATGTGGAAACATACATACACTCTCTGTAGCAAAGTGATACAGGAGGAAATCCCAAATGAGCGATTTGTGTATGTTTCCATACCAAATTGTGAGAGCATTCCATTTCAGCAACTTGTACAAAATGCAAACCATGGCAGATTATGTAGTATTTGCAATTCCGACAATCGCTCCACCTTACTGATACAATCACATAGTGCCTACATAATACTTATGCTTATACGTTATAATGCAGATGGCACCAAAAAAAACAGCAAACTGACTGGATTCACACACGGTCAAGTGTCACTTGGAAAGAAAACCTTTACAACAGTAGGAATAATCTACCATGCAGGATCAACAACCAATGCAGGTCACTACACTACATACATTAAAAAGAATTCTGGATGGTTTGAATGTAATGATAGCACCATTACTCTAAAGCAGAGATTGCCAGCTAACCTAACAAATGCGTATTTAATGTTCTTAAAGCCAACATTTTTGAAATAATGTGTACTTGAAGATTGTCAACAAATTATGTGAAAGACTACAAAAAGTTAGAATACGCCCACAGGTATCTAACTAGCCAACAGAATCGAAGAATGACACAAATAAATGATTATCACAGATCGTTGGAAACAAATACACAGGTAGAATACGCGTACAGGTATTTAACTGTTGTTAAAAATCGGCAGGAAGGCAACAAACAGAACAGTAATGGGAAAGATGAAGGAAACAGGATATAACAACGACACAAATGAATGAGTATCACAAATATGTAGGAACAAATGCATAGTTAGAATGCGCCTACAGGTATCTAACTGTTGTTAAAAATGAGCAGGAAGGCAACAAATATAACATTGATCAGAAAGATGAAGGAAACACTCAAAGGAAACAAGGAAGTAGTTAGTACCATAGGAAATGAAGGATTTTTTTTCCCCAGACCCGAGGATTAGAAAGGCAAACACAGAAACTGAGCGCATGCACAGTACACTGCTTTGTAAACTAAATATGAGGGTTAAAAAAAAGTGTTAACTGTCTATTATGCAATGTAGTAAATTTTCAAAAAATGCAAACACACCTTTTTCTTTCATCACAGAAATGGAAAAAGTGATACTTCCGCCAAGTACGATAGCCACTTAAAAAATGTATGTGGAATCTGAAAAACGTTAGGAGTAAGTATATTGGCAGTCATTTTCTACACATGCAAATGTACACGTCTAATCTATAGTACTAATGTGCTGCTGCAGTGCCTGTAGGCTGGCCCTTGCATCTTCGGTGAGTAACCTACCACCTATGCCTTACGACCAAGGTACAAGGAGTATATAGTTCCTATCCACAACCATCGCTGCATATCAAAACCATGGTTCTTGTAAATTACCTACTTATACATTTACTTTTCGGACCATTGTCTGCAGCCATGAAGCTAAGACACTAGGGCGTCAACACAACTAGCGCATTACACCACACCCATATTGACTTGTAACTCCACTGCTTATGACTTCAGGCTTGGGTGCATGGCCTTTGGCAATGCATCCAAGAGTGCAGGGTCTCTCCACAAACACCTCAGTGATGTGTGGTAGTGGCGGTTTTTCTATAGGTGTGATATCCTTCAGTGCTTCTGGCCAGAGGCTTCACTCCTAGCTGTATGTCCATAGATTTTAAATGGGATAGGTGTGCAGTGGCTTGCACGTGTAGTACTTATAACTTTGTTCCATGGTGCATGGACCCAAGACTGGACGTACTCCCCACAACTTGCCAATCAAAACACAATACTAAGGGTGTATGCATGGGTGGCACATGCTACAGGCTGTCAATTTCAATGTTCCCTAACACCACAAGTGTCCTTACAACAATAACAACTTAGGAAAAAGTATAGCAATTACGGCATGGTGTCAATTTCAAAATTCCCTTACAGCACACGTGTCCTTATACTCTAACAACTCCCCCCTGCACTGTACGGGCTAAAATACTGGCCTTATTAGACCCCTCATTTTCTGTGCGTACAAGAAGGACATAGAACATATGTCATTAAGAAGGTATAAGTGTATTATTGGGTGCATGGCCTTTGGCCATGCACCCAAGAGTGCAGGGTCTCCGCACAACCACCTCAGTGATGTGTGGTATTGGGGTTTATTCTATAGGTGTGTTATCCTCCAGTGCTTCTGCCCAGAGGCTTCACTCCTAGCTGTATGTCTGTAGATCTTACATGGGATGGGTATGCAGTGGCTTCCACGTCTAGTATTTATCACTTTGTTCTATCACCCAAGACTGCATGCACTCCCCACAACTTCCCAATCAAAAAGCAACACTACGGGTGTATGCATGGGTGGCACATGCGGCGGTGGTTGTGGCCAGGGCCTACAGTCTTGGAAGTAAGGCACTGCAGCCAAGACTCTAGGCCCTGGCCACAACCACTGTAGGATTTGAAACCCATGGCGGCGTACTAATGAATATAATAATAGCCATCAGAAAAAATAATGCGTTCACGGCATGTTGTCTATTTCAATGTTGCCTACCAATACGCGTGTGCTTTCAACAGTTAGAAGTTTCCTGTCCACTGCATGGATTGAAGTGCTATCGTTATTACACCCCACATTTACTGTGTGTACAAGGTGTCCATAAAAATTACATCATGAAGACCGACCCCCAGAAAAAATGCATTTGTCACCCATGTCTTACTGTCTGAACCTTTCCCAATGATCTGTGACACAGCAAAAGAGTTTCATGAATAGAGAATGTGTACGCTGGTTGTTGCACCGCTTTCGGTGGATTCAAGATGTCGGGCGCATCCAAACAATCTGATGCAGAACACGTCTCGCAGCAGCCAATGGGCAGAGATGTTGTGTGTCTGCGGTCATGATGCCAGCCCCTTAGCCAATCGGTATCTTGTTTGTGGACCGAACAGGGAAGTGTGACCGTGGAGTGGACATAGATATCAGTAACTTTTTCAGACCTACTTTTTGATGATTATAAAGAAAAATACTGCACAGATGGTCACCAAATTTACAAAAGCATGCTTTCTGGACCAAGCCCTTGTACCTGCCGCAGATTTCGTCCACATTCGTCCATCGGTTTGACCTGTAGCTGTGCGCAAAGTTTTTCCCTCATTCAGTCTATGGGAAAAAAGAGGTTTTGGGACCCCCCTATAACTTTTGACATTTGTGATGCCATCTTTCATGTCCTGGGTGGTAGTGTTAGCAATGCACAGTGGTGCAGGCAGTTATGGTTGCTTAGCTTACCATAACTGTCGAATTTCAGGGGTTTTTCGATTTTACTTTGAACCATAATGTCACGTTTATAACATTTTTTTAGTGAATTTCACAGGTTTTTAGTAGTGCAATTTAACCATAACGTCCCTCTAACAAAGTTTTGTTTGTGGATTTTATGGGTTTTTAGAAGGCGAACTTAACCATAACGTCCCTTTAACAAATTTCTTTTACTCAATTTTACAGGTTTTCATTAGAGCAACTTAACCATACCGTCCCTTTTGCCAAGTTTTTTTGCTAAAGATGATCGGTTTATATTAGTGGCACGTAACCAAAATGTAAAGCAACTTCTGACTTATTTAAACACCTTGCGGAGAATACCGCTTGACAATATGCTGGTGTAAAGCACGGTAAGGTGTTCCAGAATCCGTAAACACTTAACAGTAAGATGTTTGCCTCGTCGACAATGTGGAAACAGATTTTGTATTGATGTAGGAATGTCCACCTGCAACATTTGCCTTGAACAGTGCCAACACATATTGGTAGTCAGCCATTAACAATGTAGTACACATTACATACTTTTAGCAAAAGTTTTAGTTATCTGAAAATGACATTAGGTAAGGCCATCCCTCCTCTCCAAGAAACAGCAGCACTACTGTAATGAAGGAGCATGACAAACACTGCCCCAACCTTAGAAATAACAAACGCACAATATTTTTGCACCGGCCACTCCCCCCCCATATCACTGTTTAATGCGTCTTTCCTCATTTCCGTTCGCAAATGGCCTTATTAGCTGTCCTACCAAAAAAGAAAGCCATCCGTTAACAAAGTAAAGGTTGCGTTAAGAACCACCTTTCACAGTGTAAATATATATTTTTTAAAAAATTGCATACACTCCAGGTACTTTATATTTCTCAGTAAAGGACATAGACGCAATAAGATTTGTCAGTATAGATGTGCAAAGCATTAACGTGTGCTATGGAAAAATAGGATTTCTGGTTATAATTCGGCCCACCTACAGTGGGCCGGATTACAAAACAAACTCCTTTTTCAAGATGGCCACCATCGAAAGGTAAGGCGGTTGTTCCAACATGGCCCCTCTTCGCTTTCCATGGCAGCAAGCAAAAAGCAAAAGTATGTGCCGAGACGCAGAACCTGTACATAAACATACAGCGATTACAAAACAAAATCCTTTTTCAAGATGGCCACCATAGAAAGGGAAAGCGGTTGTTACATACATTGCCCCTCTTCGCCTTCTATGACAGCCTCCAAAAAGCAACAGTACGTGCCATGATGCAGAGCCTGCAAATAAACATACAGCGACGTACAACGTGGTACCTTACATTTCGAAAATGATACACACTATTTTAAAAGAAAACGTTAACATTTTAGAATTTGTAAAGTACTTTTATTTAACAACCAACTGTCAGAGACCAACGGACTAATCCCATTTCCAATTGAATTGTTACAATGGTTCTAAGGGCGACATTGAAAATGTTCATGGTGAGACACACGCAGTTATTTTCGCATACACAATGTATGCGTTGCTGTTAAAGCACCCTCTTTGTTTGCACAGGTATTTCCAAGACGGCACCATGACCGTTGGCTTACAACACCATAAATGATGATATGTCACTCCTAATGGCTAGTTCAGCATCGGGACAGAGGAGGCCTGGCCGGTCATCCCATAACATTCTAATGGACAGACAGCCGGTCACAAGCAGTTGCATCTGGCATTGAAAGAAGCCATCACTCTGCAACTGGAAACCATGGCACGCACATTACGGCAAGATGTAGCTAAGCGGAAAACATAAGAGAAAATCTGTGTCAATACCCAACCTTTAGGAAAAAAATCCAAAACAGACACAAAGATTGTGGAAAGTCGTGCACAAATAGAAGTGGACAAACAAGACATTTTAAAGAAATATTAGCGTTGACCATGGGTACATATAGTGACACCCTACAAACGCAGAGAAACAGCAGTTGCCGTAAGGGTTAAAAAATGGGCAACTACACAGTGAGTTGGTAATTCAGTTATGAAGGTAGCATGAATGGACAAGCAAAAAAAATTACATGTCTTGATGTTACACAAGACCAAAAGAATGTGCAAAGTGATACACAAAGCTATGTTGGGCAAGCATAACATTTGAAAGAAAAATAAATAACGGTGAACAAGGTTGACTGTAGCCATAGCCTGCAAACGTGAACAATGTGCACTCTCTGTTATTGGAGGAAAATTACAACTGCTCAAAAAGATAATACTTCAGTTATATTCTCAGTTATATTGTCACAATTAATGTTTGGAAATAAAAAATGAAAACGCAGGTCGGTGTAGAGTCGTCAAAATTAAACTTACATCATCTTGACAGCCTCCATTGTTTTTGGCAAAGTTAGACAGCAAAGTGTTTGCATCAAAGAATCTTCGTGAACTGATATTTCATGTTCCTCAGAAACGTTTTAAAACATAACCTTATCAAATGGTATTTTTTACAAGCTTTCATTCCTTGCATAGCTTTTGAAGTTTCCCTTTTGCGCAAGGTCAAAAAACAATAGCCCCTTATGGATTGACTTGGATGCGTGTGCCTACTCAGCTCGCAACCAAAAAAGCAAATCAACTGACCTTCACTTAGAAGGCAAATACATTCTCACTTTGCAACAACATATGAGCATCCAATCATGAGAACCGCTACTCCCATACGCCTCCAAAACCACTGTTTCCATCAAATACTCCAGGTGGCCGCCTCAGATTTGAAAACATAGGACGCCAGTCCAACTTCAATATTAATCTGAAAACATTACAACACAGACGCAGCCATTGGTCGCCGTACATTGAGCACTAACTCCCACTTTACCGTATGAATATGGTGGCAAGAAAACACCACTTTTTGAGTTTGCGCTGCCACATTGCATCCCAACCTAATTAAAGCTCACCTTTGGAAACAGTATTTCATAAGTATAACAAGTGCATTGATGTCTTGGTTTGTGTGTGTTACCGGTGATGTCCGTGTACACCAAAACATGAACAAAAGATGGTGGAGGCCGCAAAGAAATCTGACGCACTTCATGCTGCTCCATAACCAATCAGTGAAAGCGCCACATGTCCGCGGACATGACGCTCCAGATTAGCCAATCAATTTCTTGTCCGCGGAGCGAACAGGGAAGTGTGACCGCAGAGCGGACATAGATATCACACATTTTTGCAGACCTACTTTTTGACCGTTTTTAAGAAAACTACTGGACGGATGTTCGCCAAATTTACAAAAGCACTCTTTTGGGACCAAGCCGCTGCTCCTGCCACAAATTTAGTGAAAATTCATCCAGCGGTTTGGGCTGTAGGTGTGCGCAAAAATTTTCCCCCATTCAGCCTATGGGAAAAAAAGACGTTTTGGGACCCACCCTATCACTTTTTCCCCCCTGGACCAAACATCACCAAAACAATTCAGAGTGGCCCATATATCTTCTTTGCAAAGTTTGGTGAAGATTCGTCCAGGGGGAGTGAAGTTTTAAGCCACCCAAAAAGTGCTCTTACTATGGAAACAGCAACTTAACCATAACTACACAGCCACTATCGTGGCTGTGTAATATATATATTAACGCCTCAGCAAATTATTTGTCGCACTTGGGAGGACCCATGCATTTTGGTCGTCTGAATTTTAAAGGATTACCATGTGTTTGGTGAAGATTACAATTTTCCCTGTTAAAAAATAAAGGAAGGTTATTTTGGAAAACGAAGTGTGGACTTGGACGTAAACATTTTTTCCAATTTGGATTTGATTGGTGCCTTACCAACACTGTGGAGAGTGCAGCTCAAACTTTCTGGCATGAGAATGGCAGCATTTTGAACAATATATATATATATATATATATATATATATATACAGGCAACGGGTTGATATTACAGGTACTTATTACACATGTCTAAATGTCATCCTTGTTATGTACAAAAACATACATTTCATTACATATAAAACATTGAAAATACAAGCTCTGTTTATTCTAGAAGAGACCTCTATAAGGTTAGATATGCCAGGCTCAAAGGAGACCTAACTATAGGTCTGCGTCAAGATGTAAATTGGTAACAATAGTTTTTAGTGGCGACTGCTTGAACACACACTGGATGTGGTGTCCCCTGATGTTTCGGCTGGTTGGTGGAATAGCCTTCTTCTTGGGCCAGGACAAGGTCTCCCTTTGTTGTATTTCTATATCAAGGCTCCCTCTGGTGAAAGAAGCTACAAGGCTCTTATTGTCTCATCCACGGGGCTCACAACATGGGATATTTGTAAATAATTCTGGTCTTCATATGCACAGCACTTGTTCTCATGGCGGGGTAGTCCGGGTGGCATCTATTTGCTGTATAGCAGTATCTAAAGTGCTTCCATATGGATCGGAAACAGCAGTAGTTCAGGATGTTAGCAACTAATTGCTTTGTGGCAAAGTGTGCAGCGGCTCCCAGGAGTTGAGGCGCCCACAATTTGATCTGTATCTATAACCTATATGTCTCAGACATTGGGGCAGATCTTGAAGCAGCAGGTCTGACTCCCCCAAGCTGGGGGCTGTAAAAACTGTGTAGCTATCATACGCTGATGACTTCCTCCTCTTAGATATTTCTTTTGTTGGAATGAGGAGGTTGTTCAATGTCATTTCAAATACGCAAAAACCAATGGTCCGCAATAAACTCATCAAAAATAAAAATTCTGGAACTCTTGGAGGGTGGGAAGCGTAGTTTGGCCAAATGGAAGCTCATTGATCAACTAGTGGGAGGAGTTACAAGCTTAACTTTTTTGGTATTTCACTTCACCTCAAAACCGCAAATGAAGGAAATGCAAGCCCTTCTTGGTATGATGATGAAGAGTCTGACCAATCAATAATTACAAGTAGATAACAGATTTGGAAGATTTTCAATTAAAGCAGGAATCCTATTTTATGAAGGGAAGGTGGTCCCAAAGCTTACATAAGGTTTAGAGCTATGGAACGAAAAACTAAATTTATGGCTGGACCAAATTGAGGGTACAATGTGGAGATGGGGTTTGAGGGTCCCCAATTGTGTCCTGCTAGCTGCTATGAGATACAAGCTGGTCCTCCTCTCTTTAAAAGCCTGAGTGCAATGGCAAAGCCTGCCTCTTTATCAAAAAAACATAACATCTAACACTGATAACTTGTATATGGTCATGAGTATCACCTTAAAACTAAGAACGGATGAACTACATAACAGGGATACGTTTCTGGGAAAGCTAAGAGTCAATTGTGAATCTATGTTAAGCAGTGGTCGAAGTGTACGAAAAGAAGTAGTGGAACTATGTTCCCTACTAGCCTGCAACGCTCCCAACAGACACCATCGCCGCACCCCCATGTGCCTGCTCTTTAAGGAAATGTCCTGTGCACTGCACTAAAAGTGTAAGTTTCAACTTTTTCCTAGACTTTTATTTTAAAACGAAACCGTTCCGGAATGGTTTCTTTTTAAAATAAAAGTATAGGAACGGTAAAATGTAATTAAAAGAAGTAGAGGAGCACCGCTCCCGACTTCTCCCACTCACTTCGACCACTGATGTTAAGTGACATAGGCCTCAACAGGGGAGTGTTGATGGATAACCCATAGAAGGTCAAGAAAGGGCTGTATAAGTGGCATTGGATGAATACCAACAATTTGTTCTGTGGTTATTCTTCCCTTAATCATTTGTCCCATGAGCACATACTTAGAGGTGAGATCTGAGGTGAGATATGATATGATATGGCCTTTATAACGCGCCTATACATAAGTGTTTGAAGGCGTGACGAGGCAAGAGGGTGAACAGAGGGAAGATAGAGACAACGGTTTTACTAGTCCAGATTACAGAAACTTTGCACCGGTGCAAGTGCAAAGTTGCATGGTATTAGCACTAGGGCAAAGTTTGCCCTATTTTTTAAAACACTGGGAGATATTGGAAAACAATTGCAACTAGAAAAGTGCAATTTGGCATGGTGTGGGCATAGGGCAAAAATTGCTCTTGGGCAAAAAAGATAGATTTTCACTGCATTATTGCAACATGGCAAAGTTTGCCCTAGTGCTAATAAGGAATGGTATTAGCACTAGGGCAAACTTTGCCCTGGTGTAAAAACGCATCCAAAATATATCTTTATTGCACTAGGGCATTTTTTTCCCAGGTGCTTATACAATGTCAAGGTGCATTTGTCATAGTGCAATAGTTTTTTAATATGTCCTAGTGTTTTTAAAAATAGGGCAAACTTTGCCCTAGTGCTAATACCGTGCAACTTTGCCCTTGCACCGGTGCAAAGTTTCTGTAATCTGGCCCTGGTGTTATTCAGATCGTGCAAGTGCATGGGAACATATGCATAGCACCATATTTGAAGCTATTTCCAAACCACCATTTTCGCTCACTTATTATGTGGCTTCATTGTAATTTGTTTACCACCAGGGAGGTTTTGCTAAGGTGTGGACTAACAGATTCAGCACAAACATTGTGTAGACTCTGTAAAGGAAAAGGGTTAATGCAATCAATTGAGCATTTGTTTATGGAACGTGAGGCTTAGAGTGAGAAAGAAATTAATATTTTATGAAGGATTTGGAGTGCTTGAGGTGAAAGATGTGTGGAAAAGATTGTTTAATGCACTGAGAACCACATTAGCAGTGGCTGTGGGGCTCTCACGCAATCTTGGAATTTATTTAATATAGAGAATGAAAGTAAACAGAAAGATAGTAAGGTACCAAGCAAAGGGTAAAGAGAATGTTAAAAGATTGTAATAGCTGTAAATGTTTTATGTGTTTTATGTCACTCCAAGTTGTGAACCTGTTAGACGTTTTATTCAGTCAGGTTTTAAATATTTGTGTTTTTCGTTTTCTTGTGTTGATTTTTCTTTTCTGTGTTTTGTAAAGGTTTTCAATAAACCAACTGCAAATTAAAAAAAACATAAATAACACTTTCTTCTAAACTACCAATGCCACCTCAGAATACATTTGGATGTTTTCTATCAGCTTTGTGGATTCCAATCCCTCTTCATTAGGTTCACCTAACTGGACAGTCGGGTTGACCAACGCATGATCACTTGTTCACTCATTTTTTATTTACTTTGCACCTCCCACTCCTTTTTGTGCAAGCCAAGTATTGTGTTTTCAAGGTTTGCTAAAATATTTTTGTGGCTCTGTTCTTCCTCTTGTACTTTTGCCAGCATCTCTAGGATTATTTTTAGTGCAAACAATAGTGCATCCTGCGGACCCTCTGGACCCATCAGTTCAATCATCAAGGGAATGTCTCCCTCTGAGTCAGAACAAAACAAATTAGGTGTATTACTCAGTGCCCCTGATTGATTATTAGTGTATTCATGGATGGCACTAAACTCATTGTTTGGAGGGACCCCCCTATGAACTTAGCCTTGCAGCTTCGTATTGCAACAAATAATATAAATTGAGCAACAAGTTATTGTTGTCAATCATTATTTCAGAGGAAATGTTATTTGTTAAGTTATTGTTGGTTCTTTCTAGCTCACCCCTGTGATGGATCCAATGGAGTCATCATGGATTCCCCTGTGGTGACCTCCTCCCATGAGGCCACGGGACAGCAGCCACTACCTGATCCTGACCCTCAGGGTGGCTATCTGAGGGAGGATCACATGAGTGGAGACAACTGCCAGGGAGATTTCCTGGCTTCATTGGATGAGGTGTGGTATCCCTCGTTTACCCATGAGGAAGACCCCCTAATGCCCAAGCCCCTAATGACCTATTGCCATTTGTTTGTTCCCCCTTTAAAGGAACTACAGAAACCTCTTCCCAATATTATGTAGGTCAAACACATACCTATGACCTGAAAAATAAAAACTCCATCAAAACCTTTTTTGCTGCTGGCTCACCTTTTTGTTATTTAATGTAAAATCATTCAGAGAGACTATCCAAACACTTTATGCCCAATGACAGCAGTGGACTCCAACTCCCACAATCACTTAGGCACTGTTGTGATGAGGTTGAAGGAGTGCGTATGAAGTAACAGGAGCCTGGAGCTCAATGTATGTGCTAGTTGTTTAAGGAAACCATCTGTGTTCGGGACAATTAAAGATGACAACCAACTATGATGTGTGGTGGTTCAGGAGTAGACGTGCAATCTTTCACAGAGGCTTGCAAACGCTGCAGACATGAGTCAGTGTTGCAAAGCAATGGATTTCACAATTGCAAAGAAGGAGAAATGTAGTATGTGAGCAGTACATGCTGTGGAGACACCAGGGGCCGCAACAGAGTTCCTGGGCGCTCTGCAGCTCAAAGATACAGCGTTCTCCTTCTGGGTCCTGAAGGGAAACAGGCGTGTGGGTGCAGAGCCATGAAGGAAGCAGGACGAACATCTGAACAACCTAAAGTGTGGTGCGAGCAGCAGAGCCATGGCACAGAAGCGCAAACAAGACCGAACACACTGCAGAGAGCTGGTGAGTCCGACCAAAGCAAGTGGGGACCCGGGGACATTTCAGCAACTTCATCAAGGTCAATTTGAATGTTATGAGATTGCTAATACAGAAACAACAAGAAGATTGCTTAAAAGCAGAAAAGGCAAAGTGCAGATCCAAGCCCCAATAACATATGTATGCATGAAATGCAAGTATGGGGAAATGCTTGAATGAACATCGAAACAGACAGATATACCAAGCCAAAAGGGTATATGCAGTTTTGGTATTAAAGAAGAACTGTGAAACAGATAATAAATCCTGGAAAGAGAAAGATACCAGGCAGTTGAATCCACAAGAGAAGTCCTGGCATGGGAGCCAACTGGGCAGTTCCATTACAAGAGAAGTCCTGCCAGGAGAATACACCAGGCAATTGCAAGTGCATAAAGAGTCCTGGCAGGGGAGTATAGTAGACAATTTTCAAACCTACAAGGAATGATGAAAAAGGACAGTGTTTGTTAAACAAAAAAGAAACTTGTGTTAACGAGAGATTGCCTAACAGGAGTATTGTGAACCAAGAGGAGACACAACAGAACTGTTAGTAACGAGACATTGCCATCCCATTGAAGAATCCAGAGGAAGGGAACCATCCTCTGGATCCACGGTCTTTTTCACCTTGGAGAACATTTTACTTGTAGCCATTCTATGCTTTCAATTATGAACATGTTTTGCCAATACAAGGCTGAAAACATTTCCCTTCTCACTTTGTTATTTTGTTTATAGTGTGAGGGTCAGGCTAAGGTGTTTTGGAAACAAGAACATTTTTTTTGTTTCTGACATCCTGACACAGACAGATTCTTTATTTTTAGTTTTTAGGTAGGGACATTTCTCTTTAGAATATGGCCAGAGAGGCATTTTTCATACCCATTTTCAGTTGAATAAAAGACTTTAACCCAAAACATGACAACTTTTTGTTCGGCTTTCGTTTCTGACCCCTCATCCCCACCCCTCGTATAAGTGTGAATCTTCGTCTCATCCCTGAATGAGACATTGAGCCCTTTCCATGAGTTTTATGAGATCCGATATGCCCCGCAGCCACCCGGTGTGATTAAGGCATATTTAGCAGAGCTCCCACTTCCTAAACTCTTGCCTTCTGAGCAACAATCCTTAAACACTCTGATCACTGTCACAGATATTCTCCACTCCCTATGCCAAATGCCCTGGGCTCAGACAGCCTTAAGTTGGAATTCTATGAAGAATTTGCCATATTAGAATTGTGGAATGAAGCACTAGCATCAGGTACATTGTCTACTACTATGAGACAAGCAGTCATCAAAGTAATAGTATAGCCCAACAAAATTCCCACTGTGTGTGTGTCTTATAGACTGATCTCCCTGTTAAATATTGATACTAAAATATTTGCCAAAATATTGGTTGATAAATTAATGACCCAGATTGCCCAGACATATGCGGGTACTCTCAGCGAGATCAACTGCTTTGAATCTTTGAAGGCTCTCTGCAGGTATGGCCCAGCTGGATCCTGAAGTTCAGGCAGTAGGAGCATTGTTGGACGCTGAAAAATCATTTGATTCACTATCTTGGCAATTTCTATTTGTGACGCTTGAACCATTTGGAATAGACAGGGTATTTTTGCAAACCGTCGACTCCTCTACTCTGGCCAGGCGGCCAAAGTGGTGCTCATAAAAATGCAATCACATGAGCTTTTCCTGTGAAGGGGAACTAGACATGGCTGCCCCCTCTCCTCTTTGCCATAGCGGTTGAACCATTGACATCTCGTATTAGAAAGTTCCATATAGACTGAGGCCTGGCCTTCGCAGGCCAGATAAATGTTATTTTACTTTATGTATACTAATTCCCTTGTGATACATTTTAAATATTTCAGATACATTGGACTAAATCATTGCTTTTTCCTGTGACATCTGCAACAACAGAACTGGCTGCATTAGGTGATTATAAATGGGAACCACGCTCAGTAAACTATTTGATGTTCACTGTTATTAGATTGCATGAGGCTCTACTTAATGAGAACTTGGTGATCTCGACGACCTCTGGGATAAAGTTCTTAGATAGGCTCCCCTTCCGATCTCCTTATATGTTTGAATCTCTCTCACTAAGACCGTGATCCTACCCAAACATTTATACTATTTCTAAAATATCAAAGTTTGGCCATGGAGAAAACTCTTCGAAAAAATTGTGATCTCTCGTGATACTGTTGCAATGGCATCCAAATATCCCTAAGATAAAATGAGAAACCTTAGTACGACCATTCTCCCAAAGTGGGTTGCCCACCGCAGACATGGAACTTTATTATTTGGTAGCTCAATTCCAATTTGCGGTTCACTGGATGCAGAATTCACAGTTCTTCCCCATGACAGAATAGAGAGGAGACTGCTCTATCCATTTTCGCTTCAGTCCTTCCTACTTTCTCCTAAGCATCCAAACACATGTCTATTTGATACAGTATCCTGTATGATTACAACCATCAGTAGATTGCACGAAGGGTAGGGATCCCATTTAAATACACCCTGGAGATGCCCTTGTGGAGACTGAAACCTGTGACACTGGTGTCTGATCAGACTATAAAGCACATTGGGTGTGGCGATGGATACGATTTTTGGATGATATGTACCAGAATTAAATGTTTGTGTCGAAAGCCCAGTTTATTGATACAATTGGGGATGACTTCAATATTGTCTTTCAATATTACATAATATGTGCTGCGTTTAAGGCATGTTCTCCACATTTCCCAGGTGTACCGCCACACTCTCCAATCCTCAAATGTACTGTCTCAGCTCCCTGGACTCACTGTCATGTGTCGGCCCTATTGATGCAGCAAGAACTCCCCTCCACCCCCAAGAACCCAAAAAGCAAACTCAACAGGGAAATGATCTGCAGATATTGTTGGATGATAGTGAGTGGTTGTCTGTCTGTGAATACACATGATTGGTATCCCTTAATTCAAACTTGAAACATATCCATTATACAATCCTACACCAAGCTGATTTTTCCCCTGTGCATCTGAAACGATTCCATCCAATGCACAAAGGCCATTGCCCTAAGTGACACTAGGAGGATGCTGATTATTTTCTATCTGATCTGGCCATGTCCAAAGGGACATGTTGACATTCTGGGAAGGGAGTGTTTGCATTACTTCTATGATGTTGGAACCTCAGTAGAACCCCAGAAATGCCTCTTTGGGAGAATAACAAACATGCCCAAATTGAACCATAAGCATATGTCAATTTGCTTCAACGTCCCTCACCCTAGTGGAAACGGCACAACCTGTTATAATGCTGCTCTTTTTGCGTTTAAACTTGATATTTTATATGCATTGTATCACCTACTGTAACCAACCACTGTTTTTCTGTAATAGCCTGTGTCAGGCTTTGTAACTAAGTTTCGAGTCCTCTTGTACTGCTGCGCCCAGATGCCCACGGGCTCGGAGCGCATTACCAAATAAATAAACAAACAAACAAACAATTTGCTTCATGATTGCTCAAAGTTGTATTGTTAAAATGTGGATTAATCTTGATACTCCAAGTCCAGATTTGGCTGAGAAACCTGACCTGGGGTAATAGTATGGAATCAGCTTTCAGAGAGTTGACGACGGGTAATGCATGCATGACTGATTTTTTTGGAACCATTCAGATGGTACATGATGAGCCTTTCAGCATACTCCGATTGATTATGATGAGCCCTATATGGGGAGTGAGACTGCTGGCAGCAGAGAATTGCTTCAATAAGGTATGCTTTTTTCTGAGTTGTAACCTGCTTCGATGTCTTTGGTGTGTGTTGATCTGTTTGGAATCGGGGTAACCTATAGAGCTTTTTGTTTTTACAATTCTGGATGTATACATATGAACTGTGATAAATACATAATTTAAAAAAGATCCACGATGATAGCCACCAGACACTCACCGACAATCTACATCGCTGTATCAGTGAGATTTTCCTCAGCTGGATCAAACTGTAACTCGGTAATCGTCAGAAGCTTGTACAAATGTATTCCTCCAGATCACCAGCTCTACCTCTCTAGTCCTTCTAGGATCGATCATCTCACTGTGAGGTTCAATCGTTAAATGCAACCACTTGGAAGCACCTCGCTCCACACAGCTCTACCTCAAGTTATATTCCATCGAAGACCTCCATAGACTCACGGACTGCCTCTCCTTGATCTCCTTGATCTAGTCATGGATGTCTAGTGCTTACCTGAGGTTCAACTGCTCCAGCACCGAATTCCAATTCCTGTCCAGCGACACTGATCACCCTGAAATCTATTTATTTTGCATTTGTTATCCGCATTAAATCTGGAGACATCAAGGCCCTGGTTACATGTTAAAGTAGAGAGGAAGTTACATGCATATCGGGTCGAACTTGTGGCAAACAGTTGGATAATAGTAAAGTCATTTAACACAAGTCAAAGGAAATTAAGGTAATAAAATAGCTCAGACGAACAGCCAGTTAGAGGAGACAAGTAAGGTCTTAAGATGATTCCTAAAGGTCCAGTATGATTGTTCATATCACAGATGCAAAGGTAAGGCGTTCCCATTCTTGGAGGAAGTTACTGGAAAACTGGTCCCCCCAGATCTCGTTCTCTTTCTCCTGAATCTTGGGATGGTCAGCTGGTGAGAATACATGAAACAGGTGGGTCTGGTGGACTGGGATTTTGAGAATGTGTGTGAGAGATACCTTGCTGCTGTGTTATAGAGACATTTGAGCATGATGGCTAAGGATTTAAAGATGGTACACTTAGGTAGCCAGTGAGCACTTCTTCTTTCTGATGAGATATGCTTGTGCTTTGGGATGTTGAGGGCCACTCGGAGGGCATTATTCTGATCGATTTTCACTTCATTGATATTGCGCAGTGAGGTGCCTGCAAATAGGACATTGCAATAATCCAGTCTCAAACCTATGAGGGCTTTAGTAATGGTGATACAGATGTCAGAGTTCAAGGAGGGTCTGCACACATTAGTTTAGAGGTATCTACAATGGAAGAGGTGAACGCATTGACCTGCCTAGAAAGAGATAGAGTAGCATCCAGGTTGACACCCCAGGTCTTGACATTGCTGGAAGCCTGGACGTTTTTTTAAATTTATTTGTTGCATTTATAAAGTGCACAAGCAGCCCGGGGGGGGGGCATCGTTGCACTGTCACATAGATAACACTTAGTTACAGGGAGCTTACATAATGTGCTTGCATATTGAGACAATACATAATACCAGTACATAGTATCATTGCAGGCTATTCAACGTACAGATGTGTACACATATCCATGTGTTGATCACTTTTCAAAAGGAGAGGTGTGATGGTTCTGCTCTAAGGAAGAGCGGCAGGGAGTTCCATTGCCTCGCGTTTCACTTTGGGAACTGTAGGTCAGTTTGCTTAAGGTGTTCTAGTAGGTCTGGAGGCGAGGGAGCTGTTTACTCTCTGCGGGAGGTAGGGTGGGGCTGCGTGGTTGATGCAATTGTGGGTTAAGTCGAGTGTTTGAAATAGGACACATTCTCTGATGGGTAGCGAATGGGCTTGTGTCCTTGCAGTGGAGATGAGTTCCCTTTTGGGGATGCCTATTGCCACACGAAGAGCATTATTTTGGATGGTATGGAGTTTCTCTAAGTTTTTTACTGACGTACCTGTGAAGAGGACATTGCAGTAGACTAGTCTCGACCCAATTTTGGCTGTTGCTATAATCAGGCAGTTTTCGATGCTATGGAAGGGTCTGACTGTAGTTTTGTTTAGTAGGCTGCAGAGGATGCGATGGCACTAACTTGCCTGGACATGGAGAGGTTAGAGACTAGGTAGACCCTGAGTGTTTTTATGCCCTGAGGGACTGGGATTTGGGTCTTATCAATAGAGAAGGCTGAATATTGGTTATTGAGTTTTTTTAGTGCATCAGTGGGACAGTAATTCTGTCTTATCTCCGATCAGGCATAGCCAATTCTCCACCATCCAGGCATGGATGGTGGAGGTGGTGGAGTGAAGGGCCTTGGCATCTGTCTCATAGTCACGTGATAATGTGAGGGGGACTTGGGTATCATTGGCATAGTTGGTGTAGGCAATGCAGAGTGAATCTAGTATGTTGAATAGGGGTCTGATGAAAATGTTGTAGAGCGTGGGGGAAATGCAGGAACCATGCTGCACTCTGCATTGGATGATGGCTGAGTTGGCGCAAGCATGGTCAGAGAATACTCTCATGGCTCTACCTTTGATGAATGAGGTGATCAGGCAACTGCATTGGGAAGAAGTGCCCTGAAGATGAGAGGTTTTGGCAGAGTATTTTGTGGTCTATGAAGTCAAAAGCCACCAATAGGTCTAAGAGGAGGAGTAGGGCGGGTTTGCCTGTGTCCCTGATTTTTTAGGTCGAGCAGGACTGTTTCAGTTCCATGGCCAGGGCAGAAGCCAGACTGTCGAAGCCCAAGGAGGCTGTTGGATTCAAGGAGGCTGCTTTGTCCAGAATTTTTAGTAGGAAGGAGACTGTGGTTATTGGTCTATAGTTGTTGGGGGAGGTAGGTTCAAGTGATGATTTTTTTAGAAGAGGGCATACTCCCATTTCCTTGAGTCTAGCGGGGACAAGTCCCGAGGCAAAGCAAGCATTTATGAAAGCTGTGAGAAATGGTGCGAGTGTGCCTGCACAGTCTTTGATGAGTGGGGCAGGCATATGCAACCTTTACAGTTAGAGGGTTTGATGATCTTCATGAGGGTGATGACTTCCAGTTTGTTGATGTATTTGAATATGAAGAGTGGTTTGATGATGGCCCTGTGGTTATTGGCGGTTATCTGGGGCTGATTGGGTGGGTTCAGTGCATGCTGGTTGGCCTGGATTCTGTTATGAAGGGAGTCTAGCTTGGTGAGCATATCTGATTGTATGTCAGTGCACCAGGCTTCATCTTTGGTCCATGTCTGAGGGGGAGTAGAAGGAGTTTCCAGTTCCCTGAATATGTCAAAAATGTCTTTTGAGTCTGTTAAGCATTGGCGATCCTTGTGTTAAATGACATGACTTCGATGATTGCTTTTTTGTAGTCCTTTGTGAGTTTACGAAACTGGAGTTTGGTTGCGTCCAGGTGGTTTGACTGCCAGATGGAAAGAGCTGTCCATTTTTTAGAGTGGAGTTCTAGTATCTCAGGGGAGAACCAGGTGTTTGAGTGTTTTGTTGGCTTGCCTTTCCGGGCAATTAGTTGGGCCATGGCCTCCACTGCCTGTTTTAATGTGGTGTTGTAGGTTTGAGACAGTATCTTGGGGTCGTTAGAGAAAGGAGTCTCTAGGGCTGGGACTAGTAGGAGGGGTATGAGTCTCTCCTTTGTGAGCATGCAGGAGCTCCTGGCAAAAAAAGTTGGGAGGGTTCATTGGGCGGTTTCTTGTTCTTTAGGGTGGAGATGGAGAACCGGATAACATGGTGGTCTGTCCATGGGGAGGGTGAGTTTGCGCTAAAGACTGGTGGGACTACCCAGTCTAAGGTGCAGCCTTTAATGTGAGTAGGGTCAGTGATGGAGTGTTTGAAGTCTATGGTTTCAAGCGCTTTGGCAAGGGATTTAGCAGGTGGGTTTTTTGGGTCATTGATTTCAAGGTTAAGGTCACCTACAAGGATGTCTTCAGATTGTTGAGAGGATGTTTGTGAGGAAAGCCTGGAAGTCAGCTATGGGGCCGGGAGGATGGTAAACAATGTGGCACATAATGGTGCAATTAAGGGATGTGTTAAGTTTGAGGAGTAGGAAGTCGCTATTGCTTTTGACCGACTTTTCAACCTTTCTGATGGGAGGGACTCTTTCACTATAAGGGTCACCCCACCACCATTAGAGGGCAGGCGGCCTTGTCTAAAAATGGTGTAACCTGGGGGGAGAGCAAGAGCTATGGCAGGGCCAGAGTCTTTGTGTAGTCAAGTTTACGAGATGGCGAGAAGGTCAAGGTTGTGGACAGTGATCAGGTCATGTATGTCTAAGGCATGTGCCTAGAGGGAGCATGAATTGATGAAGGAGCAGCTGAATTTGGTGTGCGGGGTGTGGTCGGATGGGGCATTCAAATGTGTGGCCTCTGTTGGGGCAGCATCTAGGGAGGTGGTGGGAGAGGTGGCATGGGCTGCATTGGGGCTGGCACATTTGGAGGCCATGGGCAGAGGGCCTGGCTAGCCTAGGGCAGACTGCTACCAATTGGGTTTACTACTTACTCCTGTAGTCTTAATCTTCTGGCAGTGTTCCCCAAGGGAACTGCACAGGATTCTGCCTAACATGGTGGCAGAGAGGACAGTGTCAGTGTCCTTTCAGATGTGTCCAAGGAAAGAAGTAAATCACACCTATGATGGGTGAATAGAACAGAGCAGAACATTGAGTTGAGGTTAAATGGATTGCCATTGAGGAGATATCGGGTGCCAATATTTTAATTTGTTTAAAGAAGAGGGCTCAGAGAGGACTCAGGGCACTAGAGGAAGCCACCTAGTTACGTGTATATGAATGCGGCCAGTTTAAGGATGGTGTAACAAAAAGGGATAGCACTGCAGTGTGCAGCCATTTTGGGATTGGCAGAGTTTCGTACAGTGCTGCATAGGTTTCATCACAGGGGCATCTTCCTCACAGTACTTTTGAGAAAATCATATAAAGAAGTACAATGGCAAATGTACCTGGGCCACCGTTATTTTTAGCCTTACCTGGAAAGCCATGTATAAGGTGGCCAGACTGGAAGGAGTTTTTTTTTTTTTTTTTAAATATGTCCTGGTAGTCTTTTGCCCCAATTACTCGAATAAGAGGAAAGAGATTGCCCCAGCCAGTGGCTATAGGTGATTCAGGACCTTTATAAATGAGCCTTGTAAAGGTGGACAGACATTATGAGGTGATGGAAAACACAAATTCCTAGCACGGTATCACTTTGCCACTTGGCAGCAGAGAAGTGATGAGTCTATTGAAGAATTTTGAACAGCTTTGAGGGGCCTATCAATATAATGGGGGTCATTATGAGTTTGGAGGCAGCCATGGTGCTATTAGCACCATGGCTGCCTCTAAAGTCGTGTCCGAGTCCGGGTTCTCTGAATGGGGACTTTCCGGATCATTCCAACCTTGGAGGACCCGGTAAATCCCCATTCAAAAAACCCTTCCCCATTCCCATTCGAGCCCCTATAGGGCTCGATGAGAATGGGGAGGGAGCTAATAACATGCTCGTAAATTACATGCCCGTTATTAGCTCCCTGGTCCCTTAGTGGCTCCCGCTAAGGACGGCTGGTTTTTACCAGCCGGCCTTAGTGGGACCTGCTAAGGGTCTTCGGAATGCAGCGTTAAGGGGTTAAGGGCATCGGCATCCTTACCGGTGCCATTAACCCCCTACCGCCGCACTCGTAATGACCCCCAATGTCACTTTACACATTCTCAAGAGGAGCAAATAAAATATCAGCTGATGATAAAATGCTTCAATGACAAGATAAGAGAGGGATGCAAGGCAGTGATGGAAGAAGGTTTGGTGAATAAAACAGGGAAGCAAAACACTTCTTAACAGTGGTCCAGTGGAAAAAAGAATGAGCAAAGATGGAAGGAGAGCTCCATGGAGAACCCTACTTCTTCTTTCAAGAGGGAGAGCAGTGCATCTACATTCTGCAGTGGTAGGAATGAAGGTGCAGCACCACTTGTTTGGGGTGTGCCGCCGAGTTCGGGAGCAAGGAATTATGTTGGGAAAAGATGTTATCATTGTGAGTTAGAGAATGCATAGTGATACACATTATTTGTCATGACTGTGTACGAAAAGGACATCTTGTTCATTGCTGCAGAAATTTTGGAGAAGGCGCATCAAGGTAAAGCAGAAATGGGTAGAAAAATCGTATCATCAGTGCACGCTTTGCCGTCCAGGGTGAAGAGAAATAAGCCACATGCATGTTTTTCAGTGAATAACATTCAAGTGCCAGTGTTAATTGATACTGGCACATATTCCATGCTGATTAGTGTACAGCTATGAAAAAACAGCTGTTGTACTTTAATGTTAATCTTATTGTTAAAAGGATATTTGTACGGTGCACTATCACCACCGGAGTGGTTCCCTGGCACTCTGGCGGCTCTGAAAAAGGGAGAAGGGGGGCGAGTTAGTGGGAATGAGCTGGAGAAGTGCAAGTTAGCAGTGATGTGCTGTTGGCAGCCTCAGCCCGGTGGGTCCGTTGACTGGGCTTGGGGTGTTTTACAGTCGATAGTGGTTGTGTGCTGTTGTGCAAGTCTATGTGCAGTTTGTTTTGTTGCAGTGTAGTGAAGTTTGTGCAGTTTGCTGCGTTAAGGCTTGTGGTTTTGTTTGGTTCGAGTTTGAGAGGTGTATGCAGAGGAGTGGAGTTGTTAGTGGGTTGGTTATTGATTCATGATTGCACGCTAGGTCCAGGCTAGGCAGGAGAGTAATATATCAGTCATTGAATTGCCTCTATGTGTTTACATGCTAACATTTCCATTTCCATCCAGATGCAACGCAGACTAGGTTGAGGATTCCAACTAAGTAAGGCACATGCTAACATTCACAATTCCATCTATATGTGGTGCATGTTAGTCTAAATAATTCCCTATATGTGTGCACATGCTAACATTCACAATTCCATCTAGATATGGCACATGTTAGGCTAAAGCATTCCCTCTATGTGTGCACATGCAAACATTCACAATTCCATCTATATGTGATGCATGCTAGGCTAACAAATTCCCTCTATGTGTGCACATGCTAACATTCACAATTCCATCTAGATGTGGCGCATGCTAGGCTAAAGAATTCCCTCTACGTGTGCACATGCTAACATTTACAATTCTATCCAGATGCGACTCAGGCTAGGTTGAGGATTCCAACTAAGTGAGGGACATGCTAACATTCACAATTCCATCTAGATGTGGTGCATGCTAGGCTAACAAATTCCCTCTATGTGTGCACATGCAAACATTCACAATTCCATCTAGATGTGGTGCATGGTAGGCTTACAAATTCCCTCTATGTGTGCACATGCTAACATTCACAATTTCATCTAGATGTGGCACATGCTAGGCTAAAGAATTCCCTCTATGTGTGCACATGCTAACATTTACAATTCTATCCAGATGCGATGCAGGCTAGGTTGAGCATTCCAACTAAGTGAGACACATGCTAACATTCACAATTCCATCTAGATGTGGCGCATGTTAGGAAAAGAATTCCCTCTATGTGTGCACATGCTAACATTCACAATACTATCCAGATGCGACGCAGGCTAGGTTGAGGATTCCAACTAAGTGAGGGACATGCTAACATTCACAATTCCATCTATATGTGGTGCATGCTAGGCTAATGAATTCCCTCTATGTGTACACATGCCAACATTCACAATTTAATCTAGATGTGGCGCATGTTAGGCTAACAAATTCCCTCTATGTGTGCTCATGCTAACATTTACAATAGGATTAAAGCCAATGCTTACAGAGATGTTTCAACTGATATTTTTGTACAATCTGAAGCAGAGTTACGATTCAGAGGAAGCGGAGGGCACAATATATGTTGCAAGGAAATGGGGTGAACCGCTTTGCTGGGATGACAAAAGGGAACTGGCTATTAGACAGGATCCATGTAATACTGTACAGGTTTTGGAGACACATGAAGCAGCGGTTGATACAAGCATGCCAGTGGAGAATAACATGGATGTAGTTGCATGGTCTCCAGAGGTGTTTGCAAAGAAATTGGGTTGCATGAAAGGTTTTGTTCATAAGATTAAGTTGAGGAATAATGCTCTCCCAGTTTCAGCAAAAGGGCCGGTGCTACTGCTGGCATTAAGAAAAAAGGTGGAAGTAAAGTTGAAGAAGATGGAGGCTGAAGGTGTCAATGAGAATATATAGACTTCAGAATGGGTCAGCCCGATTGTTGTGGTGTGGAAGTCCAATGGATCTGGAAGATTATGCACTGGCCTCAGATGTCTTCGAATGTAGTGGCAGAGAGGTTTCAAATTCCAAGGATTGATGATTTATTGGCAAGAGTTTCAGGATCACAGATGTTTTCACTGTTGTCCTTGAGAGCACCATATCATCAGATTGAACTAACAACATTCATCACTCCTTTTGGTTTATTTAGAGGTAAAAGAATGCTGTTTGACTTAGTGTTTGTTTGTTTATTTATTTGTTTTGCGCACCAGACCCGGAAGTATCAGGGTGCAGAAGTTACAAGGAAGTTCACAGCTTAGGTTACAGAAAAAAATTACACATGGCAAGCAAATGTGGAACAAGTTAGGCAAAAGGTAGCAATTACTTGTCATCACAAACAGAGATAGGATCTCGAACAGGAAACATAGTGGCAGCATCTTAGATGACTATGTACCGTGTGGTGAGGGAGGCAGGCCTTAGTGGTCTGTTGTGCTGGTATGATTGATCCGCACGGAGTGAGGGCGGCAAGGAATTCCATAGTTGGGCCGCTTTAACAGGAAAGCTGCTGCCCCCAACCTTAAAAGGTTTAAACCTGGGAATAGTGAGGCAGTTGGAGTTGATTAGTCTAGAAGTTCTATTAGATGTCCTTCTGTGGAATCTCTCTGAGAGATGCTGGGTGCAGCGTTATTCAAAGATTTGTGAATAAGCGACACGGTTTTCAACTCAATTTTGTCATTAGTCGAAAGCCAATTGTTTTGTCGCCTGATCTCAGAGATATGATCTCTCCTGGCTATGTCGAGGGCCGCTCTGAGGGCATTATTTGGGAGTGTTTGGATTCTCTTGATGATATATTTGTTAGAACCAATGTAGAGGGCATTACAGTAATCCAGCCCGGACAGGATGAGGGCTCTGGCCTGGATGATGCAGCTGTTATTGGAGAGAAATGGTTTGGCAATTCTGATAAGTTTGCAAATGTATGTGGTAGCAGAGGCCAGGCATTCACTTGTTTAGTGAAGTTGAGAGTGGCGTCAAGGTAAAAATTTAGAGTTTTACCTCGTTGGCAACTTTGATAAGGTTGCCATCAATTATGTCAATTATGAAGGAGGTATATTCATAGCCTAGTTTTTTGGGGTTAGTGGGGGTACCCAGGATGATGAGCTCTATTTTGTCATCATTCAGGCATAGACCGTGAGTTGCCATTCATGCCTGGATGATGAGGTAAACTCTATTCACCAAGGTCAAATCCTTGTCGTAATCCCCAGAAAGTGGTAGGAGAATCTGAGTATCATCTGAATAGTTAGTGTAGGGGATAAAAGATGGTCCAGATCCTTGAAAAGGGGCTTACTGAATATGTTGTACAAAGTGGGAGAAACGCAGGATACCTGGGGAAGCCTGGAAGGTAAAAGGGATGGGGTCCGCGGCAGCTGAGGAAAAGAAGATCCTCATGGTCCTGTCACTTAAGAAATACTCTATCCAGACTGTAGCCTCCTTAGAAAAGTGTGCGGCTAAGTTATGGCTGCATAAAACCTTTTGGTCCACAAGGTCAAATGCAGCGGAGAGGTCGAGGAGGAGAAGGAAGGCTGATTTCCCCTTGTCCCTAAAATCATCAACTTGGGCCTTCAGGTCGAAGAGGGCAGTTTCTTTTCCGTGTTTGGGACGGAAACTTGATTGGCTCGCTCCTAAAAGGTGGTGAGATACCAAGTATTTCTGAATTTGTAAATACGCAACCTTATCCAGTATTTTTAAGAGAAAAGGTACTGTCGTGATAGGCCGGTAATTAGTTGGTATCGATGGGTCTAGGGTTTGTTTTTTCAGAAATGGGAGCACCCACGATTCTTTGAGGTTACTGGGGATGGTGCTAGATATGAATGAGGCATTGATGAGCTTTGATATGAAGGGAGCTAGATCCCTCGTTGCATCCTTGATAAACTGGGCTGGGCAGAAGTCACCCTGGCAATTGGAAGGTTTGAGAGATAGTATGACTTTTTCAACCTCAAGGATAGAGGTTTTAGAGAAGTTGAAGCACGTAGGTGGGGTGTCAGAGGACAAAGGGGTATTGTTGGAGGAGTGGAGGAGGTTAGGGATGCTTTTTTTTAGCAATTTTATTTTGGAGGGTGGTTACTTTTTTAGTAAGTACGTACTGGATGTCAGAGCACCAAGATTTGTCTTTATTGCCGGTGTCTGGCATGGGGGTAGGGGTCTCTTATTCTTTTAAGATTGTAAATAATTCCTTCATGCTGGAATTGGCTTGTGAGATATGGTTATTGTAAGATTCTCGTTTGGCCCGGCAGATTTCTTTTTTGTAGAGGGATAAGATCTTGGTGAGTTTGATTCTATTTTCTTCGGAGGGGAGTAGTCTCCAGGAAGCCGCACTACTTTTTGGCGTAGGTTTTTTAGATGTGTGGTGAACCACTTATTCAAAAGAGCTTTGGGCTTACTTTGTCTAAATTTGAGTGGGGCAATGGTGTCTAGCAAAGTTGTCATGATTTTATTGTACTCATCGATGAGCGTTCCTGGATCAGTGCTGTCTGGTGGAGAATTGAGGGTGGGGAGAATTAGAGGAATGAGTCTGCTGTAATATTCTTTTTGTTCCTAGTTAAGGTAGGTGGAGCAGTGGGAGTGAGTCCGGTGAGAGGTATGGTGGTGGTGAGTGTGAAAGACAAAAGTGAGCGGTCTGTCCAGACTTGCGGGGAGATGGAGGTGATATTGGCGTTGCAGTTATAATCTGCCACCCAATTGAGTATTCTTCCTTTATTGTGTGTGGGTGTGTTGATTCTTTGAGTAAGGCCTAATTCAGACATGATGTTGGCAGTTGTGATGGCATATCGAATAGGTCGTCAAAGCCCAGGTTTAGGTCGCCTAATAGGAGTACTTGTGACATATTTTTAAGGTTATTTGAGAGAATAGTGGAAATATCCTCCTCAAATGTCCCAATGGAGCCAGGGGGTCTGTAAATAAGATGAATGGTAAGGGTCTGGGATTTGGCTAGAGGTAATTTAGCTGTGAGAACTTCACAAGATTGGATGTCTTGGGAGGGGGCAAGTCTCATGTACAGGCTAGATTTAGAGATTATGACAATGCCTCCACCTCGTGCCTCGTGTCTATCCTGTCTTAGAATCGTATAGCTGTCGGGAACTGCTAGCATGAGAATAGGGCCTGCTGCAGCATGCAGCCAGGACTCAGTGATGGTGAGCAAGTCAAGGTTTTCTGCCAGAATCAGATCTGCGATCTCTGTGCCATGCACTACCACAGACCTACAATTTATTAGTGCCCCCTTGAGCATAGGGATAGGGAGATCTGAGGCAGATATGTGAGGCGTTAACGTGGTTGCACTCTTAGGTTGTTTAGCAGTATGGTACTTGAGAGTAGCCATGAAAGTTGAACAGTAGTTGGAAGGTTTGACACTTGTGGTGTTTTGGCTGAGGTGCAGTGATTTATTTTAAGATCTAAGATGGGCATAGATCTGGCAAGGGTTTCAAATCATTTGGTCAGTCTAGATCGACGTCTAGTATTCCTAACGTTTGTGTTGCAGGGATAATTAAGCAGCAGACCCTGGGTTGGGTTGCTGAATTGGGGTGAGCTCGGTACAGCGTCTGCAGTCATTATTGGGTTGGTCAAGCAAAGGGGATCATGAAAATTGGGGGGTGGAGGGTCTAGTAGAGCACATTAAAATATTAGTATAAGTGATATATCTAGGGCCCTGAAGTTGAGGACAGTGGTAAACATAGTGGGCTAAGGATCAAAAATGATCCTGCAGTGTCAGGGATCTAAATGTAATACAAAACTGTAAGCTTCAGGGCATAGGCAAAATATCAGAGGCTATGGTACATTCAATAGGGCACAGGGCTGATACTATGAAACGCTATGTGGTACACAGATAGTATGTCAGCCCCCAAATACTATCAGCAAGTTTGGGTACATTCAGTGGAACACTATGCTGCTAATATGCAAGACTATGCTATACAGAAGACTATAGGGCACTCAAATATCAACAGCGAGTTTAGGTACATTTGATGCAGCGCTGTACTGCTAATATTCAAAAAACTGTGCGATGTAAAGACCACAAGGTGCATGAATAGCGTCAGCAAATATATATGCAGGCAATGAAGTGCTAGCCTACTAAAATGCAGGGCTGTGCGATACATAGCAATGGGATATTGCATGGATATAGGTATGGGTACATTTGATGCAGCGCAGTATTGCTAATATACCAAGGCTATGCAATTCAGAAGATAAGGTATTCGGGTAACATCAACTAATATAGGTGCAAACCATGACACGCCAGTTTGATACAATGGAAGGCTGTGCAATACATAGATCATTAGGAGGCACTTCCGTGATATCAACAAATTGTGGCATTCCGTAGAGCACTAGGCTACTAGCACATTAAACTATGCGGTTTGGAGATCATTTGACAGCACTAGCTTAACAATCATTGACTTTAGTACATGCAGTGGAAAGCTGGGCAACTTAATATACAAGGCTATACACCTCAAAAGTCAAGCACTTCCAATTCGAGAGTCATTGGATGCGCACTGGATCAGGTACGTATACAAATAGAATTGGGTTTATGACAATTGTAACGTGGGGGTTATGTCCATAAATATAATGTTCAATGCAGTGTAGCTGGTCAGGAGAGCAGATGTGGTAGAAGTGGTCAGCGTCTATATTCAGTACAAATGTGCGACTCTCATAGGCTACAGTAGGCATCGCTGAGTGCTTGGGGTTGTTCGTAGGAGGTTAAAGATGGCCAGATATACCTGCGCCGAGTTATAACAGGTGGGCAGTTATAATGATGAATGTAGTAGTGGGGCGTGCCGGAGATCACTTCTCACGCCGTTTAGGAAGATAGTAGACTGTGCATGTGGTGAGGCCGTTATGGGAGTTGTACTCGTGTAAAACAATGAGAGTGATCAGGATGGTGTAGGGTGTTACCTGCAATATGCAGTGAGCTTGTGCAATAGTGGCCACGCTTGTGTTTTTCAGAAGACAATGCATAAGTTGTTGGGGGATGAGAGTGGAGTAATGTTTTATCAGGATGATGTGTTGGTGTGTGGTGCAACGGTGGAGGTACATGACGAAAGGTTGAGGAGAGTGCTGGAGATTCTCAAGGAGGCAGGTCTTACTATTAAATTCAGATTGGATAAAGTCATGTATTTGGGGCATGAGATTACCAAGAAGGGTATTAAACTAAAACATGATACTGTAGAGGCAATAAGGGAAATGCTGGAACCAAAAAGTAAGAATGAGGTGGCAGCATTCCTAATCACAGATGTTCAGGAGATCAGTTTCTGTGCTTCTGGCTACTCTGAAGCCAGACTGACGGTCATGGAGACAACCAACAGATTCGGTATGAATATTAAGCTGGGAGATGGCCAGCTTTTCCAGGAGTTTGCCCAGGAAAGGAGTGATGGATGTGGGCTCTCTTCTTGGTGCAGACAGAGTGCCAGTATTGCCTTTGGAGCAGGCAGCAGGCCAATTTGTCAGAGGATGCACAAGAAGCTAGCCATTTCCTCTCAGCCATCCTGCTCTTGGGTTTAAGGGTGACAAGGTCATAGTCATACCAGGAGTTGCACTTGGCTCTGGGCTTCAAGCTGATTCTCATGAAAGGGGCAAGAACATCAGGTGTATCAGAGATAAAAGAGTGGAGCATGGAAAGGGCTGTGTCAGGATGTGAGTCAGCCAGAGGAGGAGGGGGAGAGAAAGTGGCGGCAAAAGCCTCAATTGACACATGCTTCATGGGTTGGATGAACAAGAAGGTATTTGGCATTGCTGGAGTTGGCTTGGCCTGAGGGGAAGAGAGGGAGAAATGGGAGGAAAGGAGTAAGTGATCACCCCAGGAAAGTGGAGTGGTTAGATGGATAGAGAGGTGGTTTGAGGAGATCAACATCCAGAGTGTGCCCTGCAGAGTGAGTCTGGCCAGAGGGGAGAATTGAAAGAGAGAGAGAGTCGCAGAGGTCATGAAAGAGTCCAGAGGATGGACAGGAAGCATCCAGGTGGCTGTTAAAGTCTCCAGAAAGGAGGAGTTGAGTGGTTGAGGCCAGAAGGGAGGAGGAGAGGTCCACCCACTCAGTGAGGAAGGAGGTGATCTGGCCAGGTGGCCAATAGATAGTAGCCACGGTAATAGAGTGGCTAGGCTAGAGAGACAGACAAGGCATTTGAAAGAGGAGTAGGCTTGCATAGCAATTAAAGAGGCAGGAATCCACTCTGGGAAGATCAAGGCTACACCCCCTCCGAAACAGTTGAATCTGGGCAAGGAGAGGATCTTGTAGCCATCAGGGAGTACAGTGTCAAAGCTTGTGACAGAGCTGGCCATGAACCGTGTCTTGGTGAGACCAAGTCAAGTCAGATGTCAGAGGAGTGTTTGGCACCTGAGCGAGAGTTGAGAGTGGCAATATGGAGAAGGTTGCTAATTTCGGGAAAAGGATCCAGTAGATACAATTTTGAAGAAAGGGAATCAAGGAATTTTATTAGACCTGATCCATTGTTTTAAATATCAGAATTTTAATCATGATTTAATCATAGCACTCATAACAATTTTACATTGCAGGAAAAAGATTTAAGAACACATAATTTTACATACACAATTCATATCATTCATACACTTGCGTCCATTAGCCATTCATACATACACAACAGTGACAAATGTAAGCTAAAACTTTATCATAAAAGAATCATAACAATCAGTTACTTATTGTCTTCGTTAAAAAGAAAAGAAGTATTTAATCAATATTTAAGAGACCATAAAAGATTGCACAAGTGGTCATGGGTTGGGATGGGTCACATCGATATCCAAACTCAACCTCATCTCTGGTTTCTCAACCGGTTTCGACTTATATAACTTTAAGTTTGTTACGTCTTCATCAGGAGATAAGCAATTACACAATGAAAAGACAGGGAGACATACATACATGAGACTCCGTCTAAGAGTAACCAAGTGGGGAGAACCCTCAATTGTCAAACAATTAAGATATTTACTAAAAATAATTTAAAACAAGAAAGAAAAAAAGAATACCTGCCCCTACCCTTGTGCCTTAACTCCAAGGGGGGGCCTTTACATGGCAAAAAAGTGCTACCATTATAATTGGTGCCCCATAGTGCAAAAGAGAGCCCACTAGTCATGGTCGACGTAAAGACCTATTAAGTTTAATTTAGAGTGCTAGTGCTAGCGCATCTTATTCCCGTGAATTGAATGGAAGACAAAACCCAGAGAAAATGATCTGAGTTTAGACAGTATATTACCTAAGGTGAGCAGAAAAAGGGCCTGATTAGGTAACTAAACTTTAAAGTGAAGAAAAGCAACAGCTAGAAGTTCCTGAAATGAATAACAGAAAAAGCTGCTGCACCAATGTGCAGTGTCCCGAGGAAACTGAGCTGCATAGCCGTCAGCCAAATTATGGCAGTTATCCAATCTGTAACAAATGAGTACAACATTAGGAACCTACTTGATTGGATATTTTAATCTCTACCACCTATAGGTACTAGTACCTAACGAGCTCTATCGATCTTACTCTACAGAGTCTGATTCACTGCAGGAGATGGGAGATGTCAGTCCACCAGTACTTCTGTTCATGGGCACGATGGTCTTATGAAAGTCAAAAAGCAACCACAGCTCTCACGTTCTCTATATAAATAGAAAAAGGGGGGGCGGGAAAAGGATAAAAGATGGTCCATTAAGAAAATCCCAAATCACAAGAATCGGAGTGATAATTAAAAACCAGGCAGAACAAATGAAACCTAGGTTGGGTAGAGCAATTAGGACCTAAGTTAAAGTTACAGTGATGGAACACGAAGAGAACACCCACCACGGTAATAGTAATAAAATGGATTCCTTCACAGTAACGGCCAAGAAATGATCCTTCACAGTAACGGCACCTAAATAGAGACACAACAGGTTGTACTCCAGGCGGCTCACGGGTGAGAAATTACTAAAAACGCTCATGAGTGAAGAGAAAGCTGTATTTTCGGATTCCCATCAGGCTTGCTGTAAACACCCCACTCACCGTTCCAGGGGGAGCCGTCCTGCTTGGGCACAGCCGCTCGTAGAAAACCTGAGTCGGCGAGACGTCAGGAAAACTCGGGTGACATAGAAACTCTATCCACACTATGTTAAATAGCCGGCCAATATTGTCAGGTGACAGCAGAGAAAAGACACGTGACCGGGAGACCGATCATGTGACTATTATCCATTAAGCTAGAAAAAGGACTTGCGGCTTCATTATCGGCATTATATGGACAAGGTTGCCATCCTTGAAAGACTTCTAGGGAGGGGTACAAATCAGAGGTATGCCCTGCAGAGGTGTAGAAGGAGACTGAGGGGGGGCAGAAGAGGAAGGTGGAGAGGGCAAGGTGGTCAAGGAGGAGGCAGAGGGGGGGGGGCAAGGAAGCCGAGGAAGGGAGAGAAGGGACAGCGGGAGAAGAAAGGAAATTTATGAGGTGTGGGAAGCATCTATCAAAGAGGTGAAGGTCGGTCTGAGGGCTTTGGACCAAAGCTGTGCCATTTATGTAAACATTAATGATGACCTTAGCGGAGTGGAAAGGGGCCAGGAGGAAGCACTGGTATAGATATCAGCAATAGGGAGGCCTGGGTTGGAGACCAGGATGTCCCTCTTGAACTTCTTCCTATCAGATTTAGTAAGGAGGGCAGGAAAGTCGATAGAGAAGCAGTTATAAAAGATAGGAGAAACAGAGAGCACCATATAGTAGGTGGAGGAGAGGAGAGATGAAGACAGGGTGGAGGGGAAGGTAGAGGGGAGACACTACGGGAGGACACAAGGAGGAATGCAAGCAGACGAGACCTAGAGAGACCAGACACAAGTAGGAAATGTAACTAAGAAAACAAAAACTCAGATGTAAGAGCGACAGAAGCAAGGTAGTCCAGCAACAAATCAGGTTACCAGGGCATCAAGAACAGAGCTGTAGCTAAGAAGAGTAACATAGATGAGGGTGGAACACAGCAGAACACATGACAATATACAAAAAGAACTAGTAGTCGGCAAATGTAAACCTGGAGGAAGGAAGAATGCAGTGGAACACACAGCAATACAATGTAAAAAAGGGGCGTCAGTGAGGAAAGACACAAAATACAATGCAAAGAGCAGAGCAGTCAACAAATTATGACCTAGAGGAGGTAAGAATACAACAGAACACAAGGCTGTACAATGCAAAACAGGGCAGTCAGTGAGGAAAAACACAAAGCAATGAACACAGAGCAGAGCAGTCGGCAAATGATAACCTAGAGGAGGGATGAATACCGCAGAACACAGAACAACAGAGCAATACAATAAACAGGAAAGTCGGTGAGGAAGACCATAAGGGGACACAGGGGTGCAGGAGGAAGAAGGGGGCATGAGACAACATGGCCACAAGTTGCGAAGGACCAGAGGTCCTTGGGTTTGCAGAGGTTTACAGTAAGTTTGTGATATATCTGCCAGACACGGCCAAGAATATGTGACAATTGATGAGAAACAGAGTTGTGTTTTAGTGTAATGAGTTGTGTGAGAAAGAGTTTAAAGGTGTGTAGTGGAGTGTGGTGCAGGCTTCATTGTTGACTAGTTTTCTGGAGATGAGGGAGACTCTGGTGTACACAGATGCAAGTGATACAGGTTTGGATGCCATCCTAATGCAACAAGAAGGATGGGAGGGGTGCTTTTGCATCAAGCATTTTGAAAGAAGTGGCAAAGTGGTATTCAGTGGTGGAAGGTGAGGCACTTGCTTGAATGTGGGTGGTGAACAAGTTTAAGACGTACCTATGGGGAAGGGAGTTCAGAGTTAGGATAGGCCACAAACCACTAGTGTGCATTTTCAATAAAGGTGGATTGGTGGGATTATCTCTGAGGATAATGAAGTGGCTGAGCAGCATGCAGGGTACAAGGTAAGTTTTCACATGTACAGAGAAGGGACAATGTGGTTGTGATGCCCTAGCAAGAAATGATGTTGGTGATGAAAGAAGAAAGTGTGGACTATATGTATGTGGAAAGAATATTTGAAGTTCAGGAGTGTGTGGAACACAGAGAGTGGGATGAAGAATGTACTCATGTTGTTGTATATCAAACGGTTGTGCAATTGATGCAGAATATTTGGAGAGGGACATGTGAGATGATGAAAGTGAAGAGGTACCAGAAGGTTCATGATGAATTGAGTTTGCTGGATGGATATTTGTGCATTACTTGGTTGTTCCGGTTGAGATGAGGGAGATGGTGATGAATTTGGGACACAGAGGGCACTCGGATAGGCGAAGTGAAAGTTGAGATTCTCCGAAAAAATGGAGGTAGTTAAGGATCTGGGCATTTCCATATAGGTAAAAGGTGCAATCGTGCAATCGAAATGATGGCTGTGGTGAAGGAGGGGTGTGTTGGAAATGTTCACTGGAAGGAAGGGAGGTGTAAGGAGAGCATAAGATTATGTTCAAATTATGTTGCATAGTAAAACTGGGCTAAAGTAAGTGACATCACTGCTGGGTGGAGGATGGAATCTTTGGGTGGAATGTGGTGGTGCCTGAGATTAAGAGGGTCTGCCAAGAGGGAGGTCACTTATGAAACCTGTACTTGGAGTCTACGAAAGGGAAATCTGAACAGCAGATCACCCATTTGGAAATGGAATTAACCACATCATTTTATCTATTAATTAAAATAAAAAAAAAACAGGGTGTTGAACCCTTGGCAGATAACAACTGCTCACATTCCCACTCTGCACTTGGCTGATCAATGACAGTTGTCCATATAAACAGTCCATAAAAGCAATTTATCACACATGATGCATCTTGCCAAATCAAAGCTGTTTGTCTCTTCCACCATATCCAGTTCTTAACTTGATCAATGTTACTACAGTACTCCTAGAATGTTTTTGAGACACACTCAATTCTATTATTGCATTTTATTGGACAAAGTTCACCTCATCTATGAGCAAGCTAAACCATAGCAAATACAAACCACTTTCTTTAAGTGATTGACATAACTTCACCAAATCTATATGATCAATGTGCCTCCTTTAACTGCGCCAATTAAAATGTCAATGTCAATCACGGCGTGGCGCAGTGATCAGCTAGATCACTTCCCCCCAATAATCCAACTGCCAACCCCCATCCCACTTACCTTTACTGTGGTGCTATTCTGTGTGTGCCACCGACTCCCTTGTACCCCCGTGGTGTCAGTTCCTCCCACTTGGGTGGCGATGACGCTGCTGTGTCCTTTTTTAAATGTTGTTTTTTCTTTTTCCTGTTCCCCCGCATACTGTAATGGTAAGCAGGGGACAACCCTGTGATCACAATGATGCCTGGCCTATTAGGATTGCTGTCTGTCCTCCCTCTGTTTCTCCTCCCTTGCCTCATTGCGCTTTGAAACATTTGTGTATAGGCGCATTATAAATGCCATTTCATATCATAAAAGCCATATCATAACACTGCAACCCCTAACTCCCATTACTGCGACCAAGAAGAGTTGGGGACACCCCCCCGCCCCTGCTCCACTTAGGTGCAGTAACATGAGGCAACACTTTTTAAAATCACAACAGCACAGTAAAAGCGCAGTCAGCATTTTAGCGTTGCAGTAATAGTGTAATTCCATTTCACCCTGGGTGCTCTGCTTTCTTGCAGAAAATAGCTTTAACTCAGAGATACATGTTTTCAGTGCACTTTCATATTCACAGTCTAAAGTACCATGAAGAGTCCATGCTAGCAGGGTGCAAGACAATTCTTATGTTGATATAAGTCGGGTCCCCAGAATACAACTAATGACAGGCAATGCCTTCTGGACCTGAACAAAACATATGTCTGACAGCTTGTACCAGGGTTTATCAATACTGCAGCACCACAATCACATAGCAATTGCACATTTGCTTTAGCTAGCAGATCTGGAGATTAATCAGGTATGCACATCTGTATGCCTGTGTGGATGACATAAGGGCTTCAAACCGTTTTCTCAATGCTCTGCATTCTCACTAGGACAGCCAGCAGCACATATGACCACTTCAGGACAGTTTCAGAGTTGCATAGAGTTATGAGATTTTGCTGCACAGGAACCCATTTTCACTTTCCACTGCACCCAACCATTATGGGTGGAACAGGCAATGGAGCCGCTGCTGAATCTGCAGAACCCTTCAGAGCTCCCTTTTAATCTTCCCCATCAAATGTGCCCCATGATCACTATTAATACTTACTGGCATGCCAAAGTGGGACACAAGATCATTTCTTGTACTACTGTATGCATGTCATCTCCATGACACTGTATGTCTCACCCCTGATAGAAAACATGTCTACACAATTCCAGCATATACTCCCACCATGTAATATGTGATATTTAAATATAGACACACTGGATATTAATAAAAGATGCCCTCAGTGTTTAATGTGCTCCTTGGCTCTCATGAATGTTCTTACCCACATTGTATTTCTGGCATGCCAAACTTTGCTTACAGTGTTGTTCAGCTGCTATGAAAAAATGTGCTACAATTCATGTATGAAGAACTACAGACACCATCCTCCTTTTGCTAGCAGGTGCAATGCCATGATACACTACGGCAAAATATTTAAGGTGATATCAGGGTTCCACTATTTACCCAACAGCTGAGAACCATACATTATCTTATTGTACCTGCTTTACTCTGTGGGTTATTTTCAGCATCTAGGGCACTGTCCTGTATTCTCAAACGTTCATCAAGTGTAGTTTAGGAAGGTGGATGTACAAGGGCTTGGTTGAAAATGATCACATTGAAAGAACAAGTGTGAAGTGCAGTGTCCCTTGCTGCGTTTTCATCAAGATCATTCCCATTTGTGATATGTCTCTTGGGGTCTGATGGGCGACACATTTCACTACCACAAATTCAATAGGTAACACAAGGGCTTTGAGAATGTTGTTTATGTGTAAAGCATGTTAAACTGATGTACCAGCTGCATTGAGGTCCCCCTTTCTCACCATAAGAGACCATCATAATTTACCAAACCAAAGGCATAGCATATGTTGTTACTCTTTTACTTAGAGAAATACTTCTCGATCTTGCTAATGTGATTCTGAGGACTCTGAGTAGATTATACACCAGATGTTGGTTCACTTTTAACCACCTCATGTGCATTACAAATGAAATATCCTGCAACCACATCTCCCATTAATTTACAGAACAAGAATCATCCACAAAAATGTACAAGATCCACATTATGAAGTGGTACATCATGAAGTTCTTTTGAGGGCTTGTGAGGGTGTCAGTTATAGTAATACAGTCATAGGCTTCCCCCTCTGCTGGGCTCCGCAACATTAAAGTGGGTCTCAGAACTGGGTGTCTGATTCAAATTCATGTTATAAAATTCAACAAAATTATGGCAATCAAGCTAAATTTGGTATGTGTAATGATATGTTCCAATACTTAGACTGCTACCACAGATGCATAGACTGACTGTAAACAAGGTGTTTACTCCTGCTGCAACTTGATCCAATGCCACACTGCAAAAGGCTATTGAGAGGAGCTTGTCAATGTGCTTCCACATGGGCATAGCATGGGCATACCCATCTTTATCATGGCAAAACAAAGTTAAAAACTTCTTGTAATTTGAAACACTAAGGCCTGGAGCACATTTGCTTGCTTTACCTCAACACATAGCTGCTCCATTTCTAGAGAACAACTGAGTGATTGTAGGGGTGTTCCTATTGGTCATTACCTATACAGTGCTTACCATAGTAACATATCTCACTATTATTGTACCTAGGAAATATTGCATTGTGTGATTGTTGTGTGTATAAGTAGCTTCAAAATGGGTTCTACATGTGAATCAGTCAGGCTAAGTACACCTACACCTGTACTTTTTGTTCGGATGCTTTATGCCCTGTTCAGCTAATGTGTGCTTTGCCTTCATGCTTTATATGAAAGAGATGGAATTAGGAATTGACATACTGTGTAATGATTCACAAGTGAATGTAATGTCATCCAGGCCCATTTTATGATCTGTGAAAAAAGTGTAGGGATTACAGTATGTCCCTGTGGAAGCCCTGGTTGCGTACATTGCAAACCGGAATGTGTAACGACAAACCCATATGAACTTTATGTACTTGGATAGAAAAGTAAGCAGGACATAAATCAACAATAGCGAATCACATTGCTTTAGGGGGAATGCAGCAGTGGATAGTTGCCAGGTTTGATATAAGAAAAACAGGCAAAACCGCTGAATTTGCAGTTCACTGATCATGTTCAAAGAGATATGTGCCCCCTCCCAGTGTCTTAAGTGTCAGGATTGGTGTATTGCATTGACTGACAGTCAAGAAAAAAATACCCATCTTCTGACTCAGTTTCTACTGCAATTCATTTTTTCTGCATTGGGTTTCTGAGGGTACTGTGGCTTACTTGAAAGGTACTTTGAAAAGATCCACATTTATCTGAACAGTCTCTGCATTTTGAATTAATCATACTTTATTTGCATGCTGTGACCTGTAACTGAAGAGAGTGGCACATTAGGTACACCTTTGTATTGAATTTAAAGGAATGTTCTGCTATGAGTCCTAATAGAGCACATCCGTATGCCCAGGTTTGCAATTGACAAAATGACAATCTTGATCTACAGTATGATTGCTCATTCTGTGGCCCTATAGATGTTTTGATCTTCAATCCCATCAGCTCTAGCCAGCATAGTAAGCGGTAAAGGATTATGGGAGTTGTAGTGCAAAACATCTAGATGGCTACAGAACGAGTAACAATGAGCAATAGGTATACATGTTTGCATGACAATGCCACTTTTATCCAGGCTTTTCAACCATCAGTTCACTTTACCTGTAGTTGGACATTTTTAGCACACACTTTAAGAAATGGGGACCCTGTGGGGAACTAGGGCTCTGGCCTCCTGGGCCACTCAAACACGCAATGCCCCCTTTCACTTACAACAGTAGCAGCCAGTATTACTTGACACACGCCCATTTTGATAAGCTAGTACCTTCTGAGGATTGATGAGGCTCAGCTGTGTCATATCAGTATTTGCGGCTGTGGTGCTATTTTATTTGGGATTTTGGAAGAGCTGCACTCGGTACTCATAGATGAACATACACAATTTGCTCAGTATCCACACAGTCTACCCAATGAAAACCTCTGGCAGTCCAAATGGGCCAGGATTTGGGCTTTTGGGACATGAAAAAGGGGCACATGATGACAAAGTGACATACTTAAATAGGCTGTTCATTCAGGCAATTAAAAGGGTACATATTTCAATATTGTTACAGCAGGGGGGGGCAGAACGTCGAGCCCTAGTTGTTGCTGAACTTGAAAAAGTAAATTAATATATAGAGAGGGAAGGCAAATGGTAGAATGGCCACCTTGGAAGATTACATCTGAGAAAGTGAGTATGAAGTGTGGAGGGAGGTTGGAGAGCAGGAGCTCAGGTGCAAGGTGTTTTATTGATTAAGGTGCAAAGGATCGAGGGGGCATGGAGAGGGCTTGTTGAGCGTAGGAGCTTAGCGGAGAGAATTATGAAAGGAAAACCTAGTTGCAACTCGTTAGACAGACCAAAATGTCTGCACATTGAATGTTTATTGACACATTGATTTCTGATCATTGCCATTGGTGCGGGCAAAATGTTTAGCGTTGTTTGGCTTATAATAGCATACAAAGGCATTCATAAGTTGATATTAGGATCAGTCTTATTAGGCAGAGGCAGCAGCTTACAGCAACACAAGGGGATATGCCGTATATGAGGGAGATGAAGGCATCTAAGGAGTACAACATTAAAATCAGTTTTAATTAGGGGCCGTTACAACATTAAAATAGGATATGTTGAGGGACAGGTTCAACATAATTTAAAAATGGGATTTAGTGTACGAAGAGAGACAAAAGTGTATTAGTATAGGCCATATTTATATCACAACTACTGACTCTGCTACAATACGGCGACCACATTACTTGACATGAATGCATTTGACATGTGTTGGCAGTGGAAAGAGAATAGCTCAGAAATGTTTATATTCGGGTAGGCGATTAGATTACATGAAGTGGCATTAATTGACTTTGCCCTCTATCAGTGGCAGGCCTGAATACTAGGTGCAGAGAAAAAAAAACGTATATTTAATTGTAGGCAGAATGATATTATATTTGATAAGTGAATGGTATGTTTTTTGGTGCCGAGAATCAATGCTAGTTGCTGGAAAAATGCAGAACTATTCCAGGTATGCTGAACATTATTACATTTACTGACTATAATTTACAGCACAGCATTTTAACGTTATCCACACAGCCACTGGGAGCCAGTGCAGAGATTTCAGTTCTGGAGAGATACGATCCGTGGGCTTGAGGCCAAGGACAAGTCTTGCAGTCCTGTTCTGGATGAGTTGCAGAGGGCGGAGAGTAGAAGCAGGCACTTTTAGAAAGAGGCTGTTGCAGTAGTCCAGCTTAGACAGAACCAGAGCTCTGGAGACAGTGAGCCTCTGGGGGAAGGAGAGGGAAAGAAGAATACCTCTGAGGAGGTGCAGCTGGTAGTGTGACTTCTTAGAGACGTCAGAGATGTGAGGAAAGAAGGAGAGTGTGGAGTTGAAGATGACCCCAAGGTTTTTAGCCTCACAGGTGGGAGCAGGAAGAGGGCCAAGAGAGGCTGGCCAGAGACCGATAGGAACGTAGGGAACAGGTGTGCCGATGAGGAGAATCTCAGTCTTACTGGCATTAAGGCAGAGATCATTGGCAGCACAGCACTCCTGGATAGGAGACTGACAGTCATAAATGAGAGAAGGAGAAGAGGTGGCAGAAGGGAGCCTGAAAATGAGCTGATTAGATGTGCTGCAATGTGGTGGTAATGGAGTTACCACCCATTTTTACCACACCACAGTACTCAAAATGAACCCTAATGTGTTATAAATGCTGCTAGGAAGGGGGAGATTAAATTCAATGGCTGTAACCTTGTCCTCTTTTAGTGGCAACACCAAAAATATATTGTTTGTGAAGTTTCAAACTAGGAATCATAGATTTCAAGTGTGGAAGGCATCTGGAACACTGTGGCTGGCTTCCAGAGGAACATATGACTGTCTGTAGGTTTGTATTTCAATAACACCTTTCTTTGCCCGTGGCCACATCTTGCTTTGACAGAGGACCGTGTCCACATAACAAAGCTCCCTGATCCTGTAGCACCCAGTACACCTTCTTGTAAGTGGGGATGCCATCTAGAACACTGTGAGTGGCTTATAGAGGAACTTGTGAAGCACTGCCTCCCTTATATAGTCTCACCAGGGCTTCCGGCCTGTGGGTCTGCAGTCAAGTTCAAAAAGTATCAACCGGCAGCTCTATGTTTGGGAATGCTAGTGCTGGAAACGGTCTAGTCCTGAACCCGTGCTCAGGCCAAGACCACACCAACCTCAACATTGACCTTTCTTCCATGCATAGGGATCCTTCTGCCCATTGACTATCTAATCACTCCAGAGATTGCTATCTCAAGGAACATTACTGTTTACAGTTTGTTAACTGTCATGTGGTTACCTTTGGCCCCATTGTAGCCAACTCAGAATGTACATCTGCTTATTCCTAGTCAGGCATCCAGCAGTTCTCTTCCATGTATCCACCTACCCTCCCTCTCTCTTAGGATGCACCCCTTCTTCATTGTCTTGATTAGCTGATTTCTTTTACCATCACCTTCGTTTGGCTACATTCCTCAATTGACTCACTATTGCATGACCCTTCTTTCACAGCCTCAGCCTCAACTTGATGTACTTTCTGCATCAGTCTCTGGACCCCCAACCTCATCATTCCACCCTGCATGCAAACCTATCAAATGACACACTCCCTTGCTCCCAGGATCTCCAACCTCAACTATCCTACGGCACAACATCTGCTCATTTCCACAACCTCCTGTCACTCTTTCACTTGGCTTCTGGAATGACCAGTCCCTCTGCATCAAGTCTTCCTACATCACAGACCACTTTGACTCTTGTCACCCTCAACTTCAATGTCTTGCTATCAATGAAATCTGGATCGCCACGCATGACTCTGCTACACTAGCACCTCTACACACTGACTCTGCTACCTTCTCCAACTATTCGAGGTATGTTGGGAAGGGTGGGGTTCCTTATAAATAGGTCCCTCAAAATTGCCCCTCTATCCCACTCCAACATCAACTCTTCCTTTTTGATTATGCCACTATTAAACTCCTCCTTCCTACTCCTATGACTGTTCTGGCGCTCTATCGATCCCCTGGTTCTCTCAACTACTTCTTCCCTGCTCTGACCCTTCTCATAGAGTCACTTGCTACCGACATGCCCATTATCACCTTCCCAAGCCCTCTTTAGCCACATAACTTGAAGTTAAATCCCTCCTAATTGGCCACCCCTCTACTCCCTCCACAACTAGCTACTCTAGTGGGTATTCTCTTGACCATGTCCATGTAGTTCTCTCTAATTAACCTTCCTCTCCTGACCTCTCCATTTAGCAATCACTCACTGATCACTCCATTGTTCACTTTAAAATCTCGGCCCCTCCACCTTTTACTCCTCATCTCCCCTCTTTAATTCCTAATAACAAATGCAGGCAGGACTTTCTCTCCCCTTACCTTGATGATGTGAGGGCCTCTAGTCTCTTTCCCCTATTCATGCCTTTTCCAACAGCTGTGCTTTCTCTGTCTTTCACTATGCATGTGTGACTCCATTTGACCAACACTATCCTGCTCACACACCAAAACCTTCCCATCCCTGTCCTCAGCTCTGGATCTGCTCTGAAATTCATACACTCAAAACAACCATGGATGTAACCTATGATGCAAGCACACATTACCAACATCGTCCTACTCTTAGCCTATCATGATTGCCTTGCTTCCCTAACCTCTGCAATGGACTCTGCCAAATCCCCCTACTTCAAAAACCTTATGTCCTCCCTTCACAATCAACCCTGCAAACCTCCATCTACCCTCCAATCTTTGCTAACACCTCCCAAGCCAATATCCATTGCCTCCTCCTTTTCTGCTAATGACTTTGCTCACTATGTTTCATCTAAACTCACTAAGATTCAGGACAGCCCTACTCACACTCTGTCTGCAGCCCTCTTCTGTCCACTACCTCCACCCGTTCCTCTTCTAAGCTCAACTACTTCTCCCGTATCTCTCCTGGATAATTAGCACCCATTCTTCACAGGGACAACCTATCTTGCACTCCTATCGACTCGTTTGCTCCCTAATTGGTCAAAGACGTAGTCTTTGTCTCAGTCACTTGAACTTATCTCTCTTAGATCGTAACCTCTCTCTCTCCACTTGATTCTTCTCTGCCGCCTTCAAATCTGCAAGCAACTATCTAGTGATCCAAATGTCCCAGGCAAACTATTACCTAGTTTCGTTCATTCCCCATTACTCAAAAAGTCCCTTAGAGAGTGTTCTTTGACCGGATTACTACATATCTTGAGGATAATGAGATCCACTTCAATCTGGCTTCCCTAGTAAACACTACACCGAGACTGCACTCTTCATTTCTCTAACTTTCCCTCTAATGCTCACCACTCCAAACTGGTATACATGGGATGAACAAATGGGAATGGATTGGGTCCTTCCTACTGAACAAAAGCTGCAAACATGAATTGACTATTTGTGTGTTCTCCCTGTTAGACCATTGCTGCACAAATAATAATGTTTTTAGGGTCTCTTCACTACATAAGAGATTCAGACATGAATGTGTGACTTGATCCCCGTTCTATGCAACAGCTGAACTCACAAATATTTCTCAGTTTATCCCTTCTACTGCTTTTAAAACTCTCCCTGATTTGCAATAGCTGAAACCACACATAGTTCTCAGAGTCTCCATAATATTTATTCTCACATGTTTACTTCAATGCAATAGATGCAAATGCAAATATATATCAGCATCTCTCCACTGCTACTAAAAGCTCCTCCTGCTCTCCTTCTATTGGTTACCTTACTCTGCAATAGCTGCAACCAAACATATTTTCAGGGTCTCCCTAATATGAACACTCAAAGTCTGCCAACTATGTGCAATCTGCAACTGAAAATATGTCTTAGCGCCCACTGGCTACTTTCCTCTCCCTACTAATATTTTTCAGGGTATCCGAGCTACACAACAGGTGCAGCAGCAAATATGTCTTGTGGTCTTCCTAATACATGACAACATTTGCAGTAGAACCACTATTCATCATCCCCATTGTCTATTTAATGCAGGACATTGGGTGATAGGCATGCGTATCGCACTCCTAAGTCCAATGAAGAGTACAATAATGTGTCCCTTTGTTTGGTCCACATTGGCCATCCACATCATCTGCTCAATCTTCTGCTACTTCCCTCCTTTTGCAGACAGTCCTACTACTTCTCTTGTTGCTCCTACTCTTCAACCTTCATTACTTCTTTATTTTTGCACCTGCCTTAAGCTCAAAATCTTGTTGGCCCTTCACTTCTTGCCACTTATCTGTCTCTTCAAATTTAATCTGCTTGTATTCTATCTGTTTCGTATCAACCTCCTCATTGTAATCTACCTCTTGCATCAAATCTGCCTGCTTATTTTCTTTCTACTGCTGACACCCCATCTGTGATATCTCATGTTCCCTTTCCTGCTTCTGCTCCATCTCAGTCTCCTCATCTTCAACTGGCAGCTGCTCTATCTCTTCCTTTTCTAATTCTGCATCTGCTGCATGGTCTTATTTCTCCCACTGCCCTTCCCCTCTGTCTCCCACTACAACAGCGTTACCATGACATAGCCATTCCTCCCAGACCCCATATACTCCAGAAGACACCATGCCACAATCACCTAACATATCATGCAAGGGTGCTCCAGCAATGGCTTCATGCTCATGTTTTGTGCCTGTGTCTTTTCAACCGCCTCATTTTGTTCCTGTCCATCACTTACAAGTTCTCTCTGCCTACATCACTCTAGAAGGACATCTGCAAACACAATTGAACTGTCAGCCTCATTACTAGGTGGCTGTGCATATTGTATACCCATACCTACCCTAACATCCACTACCTCTTCCTCATTCAAAGACGGACGGTCCTAAAGAGGGACTGTTGTTCCTTTGTTATCGTCAATAGCAATTTGCAGAAAGCCGAAGGGAAAGGGAATCACAAAGGAGATGTGGATGGAAGATGACTAAGAGAATCTCTTTCAACACAATTAACAAGGGTGCTTTGAGGTGTTCACAGGTGTATCTGTAATAAATGGTTTCACAAGGATTTTCTATTTTTTTTTTGTTCAGTGGAAGAAGGATTGTCAAAGCAAAGGATTTAAAATCCCAATGGGTGATAAAAGGTTTTCACAAAGGGTTCACAAATATGTTCACGTGGTTTCCTACAAAAGTTTGACAAAGGGTTTCCTTCTGTCATTCATTTGTCAGTAGCAGGAACACAGTTAAGAGAAATCGATTGAAAGGAAAAAAAAAACACACAGGAAGCATCACAAAGGCTTTCACAAAGGTTTCTAACAAAGATGATTTCTTTGTTTCTTTTTGAAATTTATTTTTGGGGGGAAGGCAGAAATTTGAAGTAACGGCTTTAAAAAAAAATGACAAAGGTTTACAATTGGTTTGTAAAATTGGTTTCACGGAGGTGTCCCTGTTTTCTTGGCAGAAGGAAGAAGGTTGCTGGAAATTGCTCAAATGGTATTACATAGGCTATCATGAAGGATGTATTACTTATTTCGTGTGCTGCAGGAGGAACGATAACGGTCTTCAAACACACAATCACAAATGAACTCACTCGAGTTTGGTGGAGCAGTAAAAAAGAAAGTAGCTGCAATTCTGTTACAGCCACAGATTTTGGCAGAAACTGAATTATGTTCATTCAACACCAGAAATTGGCGAAATTATCATGGTCGGAATTAGCACTCGCAGTTATTCCGCCAAAATCCCCACAGAGTGTTGTGCACTCCACAAATGGGTATTAACATCTCTAAAACAACACCTGTACTCCCGTGGTAAACCCACGTGACCAAGTGGCTGTAATGGTAACCAAATGTGGTGGTAATTCTGGTAATTCGACAGATTTACTGCTGAATTACCACTATACTCAGAATGAGGCCCAATGTTTTTTCACAATGGTTTAAAAAAGGGTAGTAAATCCTTAATAAAATCCCCAAAACAAGCAAAACTAAAACAAAAGAAAACATATTTTGACAACATGCTATCAAAAGGGGAAAAAGAAACTAAAAATACTATCGATATTTACAGTACAATCTCTCCTGCTCTCTCCTCATGTAAATTATTCATATTCCTCCCTGAGAACAAGAAAGAGTCCTGAGTTGGTCCATTTACATGGCCACTGAAATTCCCTAGAGATTCTGGGGTTCTGATTTGCTCACTGAATCCCTCACACATGTTGAGTGTATCTGGCTGACCTGTCATACTCAAGGCTAGCCATCAAACATGAGTCCCAGCCGAAGCAAGACTTTAGTCTAACATTAAATGCCATGAAAACTCATGAGTCTCTCATATCTCAAAAACAACTTGACTGCAACTTCAATGGCCAGACATTTCAATCAGAATTGCTAACAGCACACAGTGGTTGATATTGTGTGCAGATGTTTTCAACTTAAGTTTGGGTAGTTTTTATCCAAAAGGTTCCTTGCCAAATGAAAGATTAATGACCAGAAATATTGGAAGATAAATTCATGCAACACACTGTAATGTCATTTTCTTGAATATTAAAAGGACAGTGATGGTTTATTGATCCCTCTCTGGTGCCACAAATGCTCAAAGTCTTCATTTGATGTTTGTTTCCTAGTACTACCATGATACATTATACACCACAGGAGAGAACACATAATTCTGAAGTGGTATTTTCTCCTCTGAGATAATCAGTAATAAAGCATGATGTTTGATGTTACTTTTTCCACTGCTATTTTTCTTCTCCTGCTCGTCTTTGACCATCATAAGTTGCAGGGTGTTCTAAAACACCAGTTTTTTCTCTCCACAGGTCAATCTAGACTTCAACACCAAGCAACTCACCAGTAAGAATATTCTTCAACCCACTCTTTTTAGTTTCGATTCAGCACAAGCAACAATTTACAGACTCATGGAGAAGGACAGCTATCCACGCTTCCTGAAATCGGACATTTACTTACATCTGATGAGGGGCTCTCCTGCCGGCTGGTCAACCCCAAGGCGGCGATCCCGCTCTTTTACTTACAATGACTTTCAAGATGTCAAATCTGAGTTTGCAATTTGGTTATAAAGAGAATAGTATATAGAGAACATTGAAACGTTAAGCGATATCTAAACTAACCTATTTTTATATAAAAATCTGTCTAATGAAGCAATGGTCTTGGAAAAAAAAATGTTGCCTGTGCTTTAACGTTATCCATTTGAAATTATAGATGCTGCTGTGTCTGAGCTCATCAGAATGTGCATGTGGATTGCTATGGGATAAGTTAAAGGGTGATCATAGCGTGCTTGCTTTGAGCTTAGGTTTATAATTAACCACAGCAAACTGGTGCCTAGGCTGTCGATTCAGCTTGCCTGAAACTGTACAGGATAATCTTCGGTTTTCACCACAGAAAACATTCATTATTTTATCTGGAAAAGGTGGAATTCCTTCGTAGTCAAGTTAATATATATGAGGACAAATGGTTTGGTACCCAATGTGGTGTCTGCTTTACCAAGTTCTAAACCAGCTTTACCTGATGGCCAAGTTATCTGTTACTTAGGAATGACTTCCTTGACTGTTGCAGAGCGTTATCTGCAAATATTGAGAGCTAGTAGCAAGAGAATATGAGAGCATTATGAACAACCTGTAACGAACTGCACATATGCTCAAATCAAAGACTTCATATCTCCCATACCACCTCAGCACATTAAGCATTTGTCACATAGGCACGTACTGTAGTACTGAAACAACCATGCATGAAGCATGTTCATAGAGGAAAACAGAAGTGAGGACATTGATAAATTGACTGCCACCACAAATTCCATGCCCATGTAGCAGTGCCAAGAGCTTTTCTTTTACTAATCCTTTAGACAGTAAGGTATTTTCAGTACACAGAGGTTTGGGGCAACTAACAGGTACTTCATTGGATTGATTCCAAAGATAAAAACCGATAATTGTTCCTATGTTCTTTGTTATACCTATATTGATTGATGCTGCCAAGCTTATTTACTTCTGGAGACATGCCTGGGGATGTGCACATTCTCCTTTGTTTGGCTTCAATGAACACATTGACTTTCAGGTTAGCATGTCACAAAATGGACCATCCATTTCCTGACTGTGTATTTTTCATGCCTTTCAATATCTCCTATGCACCCCCACCCCCATGTCCCTACTTCCCCAAATAAAAGCAATAAAGAGAATGCTTGGAACATTAGTCGACCAAGGAAATATTGCAACTGGACCATTCCTAATCCTTTGTCCATTTAGAATCTTCAGGTCTGGAAATTGCAAATGTGCCTCGTGAAACACTGGAAAGGGTAATGGGAATACTAAGTTCTAAGGAAATGATGATGAAGTATGAATGGTTCTTTTTGTGGAAGCTACAGTAAAAAGCTATACTAGCATGCTTTGATTTGGAAAGGATATGTCCTGGTGTGTATAGTGCAGTTGCTCGGTAAAAGAATACAAGTTAATTTTGGAGGTGCAGATTAATCGTATTGTTGAATCCTTTACACAAACACCTAAGACCAGCCAGAACCTTGTTATAATATTAAACGTCTGAAATAAAGCTGCCAATGTAAATCCAAGTGCTGAGATCATCAATAATTTTGGAAATTCAGGAGATATTAGTGCAGAAGTATTTCATAAAGTTAAGAGGGTGAACCCCTATTTCGGCTTAATTCATTGTGGAAACTCTAAGTGTAACTGAGTATATAAGGGGTAGCAATACAACCATAAGGCTGTGTAAACATTTTTTTTCTGGTGCAGGACCGTATGAATCAATTGTGGTAAAATGAAATGATGACAGGAACACATGGTAAGAGAGCAGAGGTGAGAAGGGGTAACATTTCATTTCAAGGTAAGGGACTGATGAGTGCAAAAATAATGGGTTGGAAAGGGGGACCTTGTCAAAATGTTGAAGGTTTCAAATTAGCGGTGATGAATGATGCATAGTCACAGAATTTGAGCTGTGTTTTAGCTGTGCAGCGATTCATTTTCAATTGTGTGATGTATCTTTAGCATATCTGTGCAGGGGCTGTGCAGGAGCTGTAGTGAAGCTGTCAAACACGCACACAATCTCAATTTGAAGCCTTAATTACAGCTAAAGGACTACAGTTCACACCCTTTTCACATCATCATATGCAAATATGCCACAGCTTAGTGACAGAATCACACACATCCTTTATAATAGTTACCACTACAGCTGTGGACAGCTTTCCTGTCAGCCTCTACCACACCATATTGAAAGCCTCAGAGACATCCTATTGCGCAGCTACCCATACAACTTTGGGACAGCCTAATCAACAACCCCGGTCATTTACTATGAACTTCTGAGGCTGTTGCTATCCACAACCTTGCAAAGTCCAACCAAATGCTAATGTCATGGACAGCCAGAGCCTTGAGATGTCCACTACAATTAAGGGAATTGCACTGCATCTGTTTGTCTGCCATGGTGAAGTGATTACATGAGACTTAGCAATTTCTCCTAATTGCTGCAGTGTGAACCAGAAACCTACATTGCAGCAATACAATCTGCAGTGTTTATAAGAAAACATTGTACATACCTGTAACCTTCCATAAGTGCAGCATCTTAGCAAAGATGCTGCGGGGTCATGCAATGTTCCAAATGTTGCTCCTTCTTTTGGATCGTATATTGAATCGGGTATAGTAAAGGTTTCTTTTAAAAAAGAGGACCATTTGAAAAGTGTAACTATATTTTAAATGACAGCATTTACATATGTACCGTTGAAAAGTGCCCCTATTCATTTGAAAAGGAATGTAGTTATGCAGAATATCTTTGAGATATTCAATGCAGGGAAATAGGTTTGTGATTCATCACAGCAAAGCTCTCTTTGAAACATGATTTTAAGAGGCCGAGCGCCATTGAAGCACCTGCAACATGTGCGAACAACACATTCTAAAGGGGCCTGATTTGCAGTCTTCTTTTACTGCACTCAGAGTCATTCATTCACAAATCCGCAACAAGGGAATGCCGCCTTAGCTGGAGTTCTCCAGTTATTCTTTTAAAATGATGTGGGAGCACAAATAAACCTGTGAAAAAATATATTGGGGGTCATTATGAGGTAGGGGGTAACCATGCCGCTATAAGTGGCATGGCTACCCCCTAATCGGGTACCGGGTCCGAGTTCCCTGAATGGGGAATTACCAGGCTATTCCGACCTTGGTGGGCCCGGTATTTCCCCATTCAGGGAAGCCGACCCCAGCACATCCCCATTCCCGTTCGAGCCCCCATAGGGTTCATTGGGAATATGGAGGGTGCTAACTAAGGGCCTGTTAATAACGGGCCCGTTGTTAGCACCCTGGTCTGCTCGCGGAACCCGCTAAGGACGTCTAGTCTAACCAGACGTCCTTAGCGGGTTCCCGTGAGCAGGCTCGTAATGAGGCAGTAATGGGGTGATGGCTCCGGCACCTTTACCAGCACCGTTAACCCCTTATCGCCTGGGTCGTAATGACCCCCATTATCTAGAGACATTTGTGATGGGATCTCCACCACAAATAGCCATGCTCAATATGGTAGCACATCGTATGGTGTTAATTGGGTCTTTGCAAATGGTTTGGGACAGGGATTCCCAGGACTAAGCAGGTTCTTGGGGAATTGGTTCTAGGGCCATCCACATCTATCTTGACTTCCATGGCCTTCCCTTCCCCCCTGGTCCAGGCATTTGTAACAGTATGTTAGTACTGGCCACAGTTAACATAGGTGTGTTGTCCTACTTATTTTGTTTGTGGTTTCTCTAAGATGATGGATGACTAAATCCGGGGGAATTTCTTTTAACTTTCTCTAACCTATCTCACTTAGTGCTATAGAGAGGTTTGGATGGTGCCTTCCTTCACCCGGTGTCACTCTCACTTCTCTCACCCAACTAACACGCACTGCATACCTCGCATACACTTCCTTAAATACCCCAACTCATCCCATGATTGGATACTTACCCTATCCAATAGGCTTGCTTGACTCCAGGGATGTGACAGGGGAAGGGTTTAGGACGTTTCACAAGAGCTTAAAAGGGCTTATAAGCAACGCCCCCTCTTCATGCAGTTCTGTCATAGAATCTGCCAAAGTTTGCAGGGCTCTTCCTTTAGACCTCCCCTTAGTCCTTTTATTGTAAAAGGCAATCCCTGGTGGTTTAGTCGATGTTTGAAATATACTTAAGTAGCCTTGCTGGAGTGCTTTAACAATATTTCCTGGTGGTTTAGTGTGGATCGTTTTCCCTGCGCAGGTTCCGCTTCTCTATTATGCTGCATCAGCCCTGGGAGCCCCTACAGTGTCCCGTCATCTCACAGACGGTGTTGTGCTGCCTTTGGCATCCCTTGATGCCTTACAGCTTGTTGCAGTGCAGTCGCATCCTCCAGCGTTGGCTCCACCAGTGGTATTACGTTGGCCACAACCCACAGCATTCTTCTGGTAACCCACTGTAGCTTTGGTTGCAATGTTGCTGCTGTCCCAGCGGGGGTCTCCTTTGGCAGTGCTGTGGCTACATTTCCAAGTAAGGAGGGGCTTAGAGGGGGTCCAGCTCTCAGGCACTGTAACGGGGCATGTGTCTGGCTCTCCCTCCCTCCACTGATAGGGCTGTGGCCATGGCCCTGTCACAAAGTGGTGCCCAATCCCAGCAAGTGAAAACTTCTCACCAATATAGAGACCTTGAATAACCCTGAAAGTCCATGCCATGCTTTGTGCAGCTATCTTCCCTCAGTGAACTAAAAATAAAACTGCTCTTTCAGTGGGGTTGAGCTGCCGTTTCTTTTGCAAGTGCAAAAATGGGAAGCAAGGACTGCTACTTCCTGGATCCAAGTCACAAACAACATGGATGAAACGTGTATTTGAAAGCAATAAGCAGTTAAAACACAAAGCACATTTACATCCATATTTCAAACAAAAAACAAAACTCCAACATCAGAATACGATATTGAAATGCATTCCCTACAGCACAAATACATTCCTACCCAAACGTTGCACATTAAACAAGTGGTCATTGCTGAAATATATGAAACAATTGAATGAATATCCTTCCACTAGAGACCAGACACATTAATCTCTTTTAGATGTGCTGTTAGGTCAATGAAACTCGCTTCCCTCTAGTATTCCTAGATCCTCAGTGGCACTCAGCATGAACTTTGACAAGGGAACCTGCTACAGCTAAAACCCTACCTTCTCCAGTTGAGCCATCCCTGCCCAAGGCCCGACTTTCCTGCCAGAGCATCCAAAAGTTGCCTTCCCTTTCCAGTCCATCCTTTCAGCTCCAAGACTTATCTGACTTCTATGCAGACAGAGTAGGTGATACACTGTGCAAAAACTCCACAGTTAAGGTGTAGGCGGTGCTCCAGAACAGCTCAGCGGCTAGAAGGCTGAATCTGTAAAGTAAAAATAGAAAAGAAAGCATATACAGAAACCAAATGTACTGCTTGTAGAGGTCCCTTCTGCCCACACTGAGTCCTCTCCTATATAATTCAAATACCGACTCCCACAAGACTGTGCTTTCTCATAGATCACCCACTTATAAAAACAAAACACAGTTTAGATATTGCATTTATGGATAAAAGGTGGGAGAGTTACTTACTGGATGATACTTGCGTACAGGCACGTTATAAATATCAAATCATGACATATCATATCATAGCATGATAAAAGCAAAACTGCAAGTAGCACCAGAAAACAACATCTTAACTCTCAGATCTTCGCTTTATTGTCTTTAGCGAGGCAGTGTGCATCGTCATTTGGGCAACTGTGAAAAATGACATTTCACAAGTAAACCGATTTCATTAATAAAAGGGAGCAGGTTATTGACCCGCGACTGCAAAGCCTGCTTCCACACTGTCACACCAAGGCCCTACTTCCACCAAGCTTAACTCCCATACTGGAGCCGTACCTGTTGGGTTCTGAGGCTCATATTTGTGAATGTCAAACAGCAGCTGTGACGATAACTAATCCACCATCGCTACCTGTTTCAGTGGTGTAAAGGTACACCAGCTGCAGGAGGTACTAAGGGAATGGTGATGGAGAAGAGTGGAGAGATGAGAACGGAGCGTTGACCCACAAGAGACCTGTAAATGAACACACTTACAATTACTCTATGGTTCCCCAGCACAACCGAGAGAAATACAGCACATGAAACACATACTGTGTGCTAGGCTAACCTGCATCAAAGTCAAGATCAGCTTGGGAAAAAGAAGAGGAATAAGCAGGAGAGATTAAACCACCAGCCAGTTGAGGTAGTGGTCACCTGGGTCCATGTTATTATATGATTTGTATCATGTTTCTACACACGTGTTTCAGAGCGCAGCAAGGCAAGGGCGGGGAACAAGGGAGGACAAAAACAACGATCTTGCTAGGCCCAGTGACATTGAGAACGCGCAAGTGCAGGGGAGAGGAAAGGGGAACGTGCAAGCGATAGGGGAGAGGTGGAAAGTGCTGAGCAGGGGATACAAACAACAACACTGGTAGTGCAGCTAGCATGGTGGCAAGTGCAAGGTTTAAAGCGCAGACAAAGGGTGTCTGATAAGTGCGGGTAAGGGGACTGTAGGGTTACAGATACAGACCCAAGTACAAGGGTGCCAGGAGGCAGTGCGGGTGTGTGGCTGGGTGGGCAGGGACCTGAGCCCGAAATCAGAGGGTAGCCAGGTGCACAGAGCTGAAGCAGGCAGATCAGCAAGGGAGAGGAAGAGCAAAGGCAGAAGCAAAGAGGAAGGTCTTGAGGTGCTTCCGGAGCTGGTTTGCCTCAAGTTTCGGAATGGCAGGGAGGCTGTTTAGTATACAAATATCCGGCCGGATTCATAGAAAGCAGCAGGATTGCTAACCAGCGACACAGATCATCAAGTACAGGTCTGAGAATGGGTGGCAGGTGCAAAGTGAATAGCAGTTTTCTGGGACCCTGTTACTTTGACGTAGTACTCACTGAGGGACCTGATACGCAAATGAAAGCAGCCTGCATCAGATGTTCCGTCTTGGAATATTGTGATATTTCATTTATGTTTCTTCGTTGTGTTAAGCTTCCATGTTTCCAGGTTGAACATTCCTTGACACAGACCCAAGCTCTTTGCTTAAATGATACAATAGTGTCACACACCTGTGCCTTTCCCCACAAGCCTGTGAACGCTTAGCCGCCTCCACCTGCAAAGCAGCATCTTGGCCTCTTAGGCCCTGGTTCTACATATCTTCTCCAGTTCTCTACCAGAAAAAAGGTAACCATGACAGCGGGTGGGGGTCCAGTCAGTACCTGCAAATGCTGATCCCTACATGAGCACATGGATTAATGGTTTATAACTTTAGCCACACCCCTTGGGATCACCATTCCATAAAGACAACAGAACCGTGACAATGCCTCCCTCCTCCAATTGATTTGAGCTTTGCAGGTGGCATGGCTGATGCCTTGGTGCTGCTTTCTCTCAACATGCCAGACATGCCCCATGTCATTTGGGAGAGGCTCATCCATTCTTGTTTTCTTTGATGCATTTTTATTATTGCTGTTAAAAAATGTATCTATTGCTAATGTCCAGGAAGACTCATGGCACACATTGTCAGGGAGGACATTTAGAAATATAAACCAATAATTAATGGCTCAGAGAGAGAAAGTGCGTGAGGATGCACAAACAGGTGTACAAGAGCGCATAGTTGCAAGATAGATTAGAAGTAGTAGGAATTCAGCATGAAGCGCTTGATAATACGATTATCTTACAGTATAAACCTGCAAAATCAGTAGGTTCAACTTTAAAAGCATCCTTACTGGGGTCAACTAGACAATAAGTATAGGTAACATGGAAGCATGTTTCACTGGAAAGAACCACACGGTTGGAACACGTAAAATGAGAGCTTGCTAAAGTACACAGCAGCCAGTATGCACAGCAGTTGGCTCGAGAAAGCGACAGCAGGAGCAGAACCAAGCAGCGCTTCAGGCCTTATGCCATGCAGAGGTGAACTGGCAAACCAAAGGAGAGAGAGGCTGCCTGACCTACCACGCACGGCTTCACAGCACTGAAGCAAGCTGGATCAGGAATGACATAGAAACCCTAGAGTATCAGGGACTATAAATAGGATGCCAAGCACCCACACATACTGTATTTACCTTGGGGAGGTCAGGCTAGCCCCTGAACCCCCATCAAC